>NC_132917.1:105432069-106107602 GCF_047675955.1 Chlorocebus sabaeus
GCTAAGAGGCTGTCACAGAGTTGTGGACATTGCTTGTCCAAGGACACTTGAAATACAGCCCACCCTGGACTCACGAAGCCCTACGATTGGGCATGGGCCTGGGTCATTACTGGAGAAAGGAGCATGTTTTCCTAATTTGCGCAAAGGCACCAAATGGGCTAGTAACAGTGTGTGCAAATGTGCAAAGTATGTCAAAGCAATTCTTGGAGCCATTCCATCACTGAGCATTTCCGTAAGCTGTAACTGCTCGGGCCTCCACTTGCTCCTGTTACAATCTACGCTGGGTTCTGACACCAAGCTATAATATCTTGGAAAACTACTCCTTGGGTAAATGACGTGATTCTTTTTTATTTAGCCCATGCAAATAGAGCCTCGATTTTTAATTCACAAAAATATAAATGTCCATGGAATGAGAAGGTTTTCATAAGTACAAGCATGGTTGATATAGTGGGTGGATAAAATTTCTTAGAAATAATCCTTGATTGATTCACACTGCTGAGAGTTAAATCAGTTTGTTGTGCCCTCAACACAGGATGCAATAAACCTGGAGCCAGAATGATCTTTGCTTTTTCTAAGCCTCCCCCAACAATCCAAACTAACAACCCCACCCCATCATTAACTCTGTCCCAGGCCACCTCATAGTTGTTATAGTGCTTATAAGTGCTGAAATTGTAGTTTTTGTTTTGTTTACATTTTTGTTTTTTTATTTTCCCGTTTAGGGAAATCCAGCAAATCTTGAACTTGCTTCCTTACCTGTCAAATAAAGATGCTGAGACCCAGCAGGACCACTAGGAGATGGGAAAGGTAAAGAATCAGATAAAGGCTAAGATGAGCCCTTGACAGTACCAGGTCAAGGGTCTCAAGAACACCTGAATCCTGCCAGAAACATAGCATAGCAAGTCTTACACACAGATCCCTGTGGGGCAGATAAACCTCAATGGCAAAGCAAATAAGATGAAAGTAACTGCCCCCACCATGAGTCTGGAACAGTGGCAAGACCTCAAAACCAAACTGTTGGTTAAGTCTTCCTCCAAGAAGAGCAGTGGATACAAGAGATTAGAGTGTCTGGGCACAACCAAGAGAAGAGAAAGCAGAGTTCCCTGCTTGGCATCACACCAGCCACAGGAAATGGAGAAGGGCTGGGGGTTGTGTGTGATGGAGTGGCGATGGGGCTGTTGGAGGGAGAGGTAGACCAGCAGTCTGATTACCCCATCTGCAGCCAGCAGGAAAGGACACACAGAATACCAGAGAGAAGCAAACCCAGGAACCTAATTTGAACTTACAGTGGCTTTACCCACTGGAAAAACAGCGTTCTGCAGTAAAACCAACAAATAACAACTTCTTCTCAGAAGTGGTAAGTTGGAGACTGGGAGATTAGATGCTGAAATGCGTCTGGAGCACTTGACACCTACTAGATACTCAGGATCCAACAGTGACTATGACTATGATGATCTTTGTGTGTGTGTGTGTGTGTGTGTGTTTGTGTGTGTGTGGTTTTTTGTTTTTTGTTTTTGTTTTTGTTTTTTTCCTTTTTTAAGACAAAGTAATGCTCTGTCACCCAACCTGGAGTGCAGTGGCACAACGTCAGCTCACTTCAACCTCTGCCCCCCAGGTTTAAGCGATTCTCCCGCCTGCCTTCCAGGTAGCTAGGACTACAGGCATGCACCACCATGCCTGGCTAATTTTTTGTATTTTTAGTAGAGACGGGGTTTCATCATGTTGGCAAGGCTGGTCTTGAACTCCTAACTTCAAGTGATCCGCCTGCCTCGGCTTCCCAAAGTGCTGGGATTACAGGCGTGAGCCACCGCACCCAGCCACGATGATCTTATAGAAGGTTTTCCAAAGAAAAGAAAATGGACTACAAATAATTCATCCCTTCTGAGTGACTAACTGAGGGTGACCCTCAAGACTGCAACACAGAGATATGTAGGTGGTGGTCCTCGGTGAAGCTGCCCCACCTCACTCCATGGTTGTCCCACATGGGGATGTTTTTGGTTTTTTGAATAAATTTTGTGTGCCCTGAAAGGACTGGCAATAATGAAAGATAGAGTTACATGACCTCAGAATTTCTATTATTTTTTAAAGCATGTGCAAAACAGAGAGTGGCCCAGGGACCCTTGGCTGCCATTTGTGTTGAAAGACAAGTCCTTATTGCTTCCACCATCTAAGTCTTCAGATGCTGAATGGGTTACGAGTTCTATGTTTACAAGTAAAATCAACACTTCTCACTAGAAGTTATTGGCTTGTCTCTAATAACACTTGGATTAATCTAGTATCTGTTTGTCTCTATGCTAAGATAATCATGACAACTGGGTAAAATATTTATCAATAGAAACTTGAATCCAAATACACTAAAAAAATTCACTGAGCAAGTTTTACAAGCCAGTCGAAACTAGGTGTAAGACCTCCACTAATGGTGACAGCATCCTACCTGATAAGTGTTGGAGACTAGGTTGCTACGTTGGATCTGAGGACAAAAATAGGGGGAAAGAATTCACATGGACAGAGACAGTACTGCCAGGGCCTGGCACATTCATAGGTTCTTTATGTTTCTGTGAACCTCTTTATATATACTGGTGTGATAATATATTTGTCCTGTCAGTAGGGGTGTGTGTGTGTGTGTGAGAGAGAGAGAGAGAAGGAAGAGAAGAGTATGTGTTATTCATGCAAAGACACGAGTATGCTAATTGGCTAATTATTTATTGATTAGACAACGAAAGATGATGTTTAAAGCCCAATTGGCCACATATTATTGACTTTTTTCCTGTACTTAGGAAAACGTTCTCTAAGTGGAAAATTATATTAACAGTAATAATAAAAATAATAAGCATCATTCCAAAAGCTGACATCTTAATTTTGTCTTTAGATAATGTCATATTCTATTACAGTCAAATTTCTTAAAAATAGATCCATACATTGTTTCAAATTTTTCTCCAGCTTGGCAAATGGTACAGTTTAGCCAAAGCCTGAAGGGCTCCATTCTCTCCTTACCTAGAATCAAGATGGACTGTAAGAACTGATTGATTGACCAGGCAGGAACTTAGAACACCCTCTAGTTTTCAGGTTCTGTTTTCCTTTGTGCTTTCTACCAGAGCCTGGCTGAGACTTCCAATGGTGAAGGGCAGGATATGGAAGCTCCAGGGGGATTTATCTCAGAGGTGCTGCCTTAGCAGTTGATAATATTCAAAACGACTTCTCAGACACTGCTTTACCCCACGACGAACTTGGTGGGCAAGGGAAGAGCTTGGGCAGAATCCTACTTGCCAGTCACACTTACCCTTTCTACTGCCTTTTCAAATCACATGCTTGGCAAGAGGGTCCTCTGGTTAGGTTCAGAAACCAAGGTGGGTGCTCAGTCCCCATTTGTCCTTGTTTGGAATATAGCTTTTCCTGCTAGGCAGCAAAAGAAGGCAGGCACTGATCTGACACCTCACCTTTCTACTGAGATTTCCAAAGCACTGGCATGACCCATATCCCATACGTGATTGTCAACCACAGATATAAGATATAAGATTGTCAACCAAGATATAAGCTGAGGATGGAAAAAATCATTATATCCCTGATCTGTGTTTACATCTCCAAAATCTAACACCTGCATAGTGTAGGCATTGAAAACAGACTGGAAATAGGAAGGACATGGGATCACGTGATATTTTAACAGCATCAAGATCCAGGCCTTGGGTATGCCTTCTGAGGGTGAGAGGGTGCATTCTTTACTCACTGAGTACCCAGCAAGGGACCTAAAGTCTACAGGCTTCAGTAGGAATTTCAGTCCAGACAAGCCATTCAAATGATGTGTAGAAAGAGCATCAGTGAAAGAACTAAACATTCTGGCATCTCTGAGTTTCAGTCAATATTTTTATGGACCTGATTGCTGTAACCTCATAAGGAAGTGTCACCATGGAACTCCAAGATACCTAAGCAACTGCAAATACCAATTCCTAAAAAGTTTACAACCAGAAAGAAAAGAAGGCTTCCTTGTGTTAGCACTTGATTCTCCACAAGGGAGAATTTATCAAACATTGACGTGATGTTAGAGCAACCGTTGGAACCTGCTGCTCTCAAAAGAATATTTTACATAAGCAGGGTCAAAGAGTCAAAATAGGATCTGCCTGTGTAGACTCAAGTTTCTTTTTATGGACAAGGAGTAAAAAGGCTCAACTGCTTTAACGTATGGAAACAGAAACCTTCAATTTCCAGTTCAGTGATGGTTGCTTGGGAAAAGCAATGCACATTTTAGGTTTAAAATCACTGTTCAAACAACTGATTCTTCCCTTCAGTCAACAGATCTTTGTTGAGTTTATATCATG
Source organism: Chlorocebus sabaeus (assembly GCF_047675955.1). Lineage (NCBI taxonomy): Eukaryota > Metazoa > Chordata > Mammalia > Primates > Cercopithecidae > Chlorocebus > Chlorocebus sabaeus. Next base: position 105,436,380 of record NC_132917.1, read on the forward strand.
TTCTGGGTGCTAAAGATATGTCAGTAGACAAAACAGACAAAAATCTCTGCCTTCATGGAGCAAAAAATGTCTCTGTATTGATTTGATAAAAGGTTCCCACCCTCAAATGTCCCCGCAAAGAGTGTGATCAAGACAACCCAATTTTGTTTTATGCAGTATTAATTTCCAAGCTTCACTTACAATCAAAGACGCTTTAATACATACACTTCGATGAGGCAATAAAAATGGCAGCAGTGGCATAGAACACTAAAGTCATCTGTTTCTGCAGGGTTGAAATTGTTGACGCAGTGAACTGGTAAAAATCCCAGTGTTATGTTTGGAGTTGTATTCAGCAGTCCTACCCTGGACCAATTCCAGGAATGAAGTGTACAGGTCAGAGTTCAAAACCCTTCAGTCAGTCCTCACATGGGTCCCAGTCCTGAAGGAGAAGTCCGTCCCCTTGGGAATTTGACCTGAGCCCACCAACTCACCCCACAGTCCATGCCCATGCAAGGATGAAAAGTATCTCTTGGGGGCTTTGCAGGTTCTGATTGGATGTCAGCCAGTCATTCAGAGGTAAAAGTTGTCCAGCTCTGACAACCCCCAGCCATCCAACTCCCTGCAAGGTAAATGGCTTGCCTGTGCTTGCCCCGTTCCTTTCTTCCTCCTTCATTTTTCATTTGTCTTTATCAGCGGACGTCTGGAAAACCTAATTGCTGTTATTTCCATCTTGAACAGGCTAATAGGTATCAGAGAGTCAGAGAAGGAAAAGCTTTTTTTTTTCCTTCTGCATTTATAATAATAATAATAATAACAACAACAACAACAATACGATAAAAACCCACACTGATAAGGGAAATATAACTCAGTCTTTCACCTTAACAAAATTTGCTTTCATTTAAAAGGAATATGCAGCCCAGCTCCTTGATTACTTTGGTGCGTTGCATTCACCAGCGTAAATAAACCTACCGCGTTAGAGCTGGGAAGGCTGCTATTTTAAAGATGAAAAAATTTCAGCTTCTGGATGGCTGCTTTCATTTAACACAGCTTCAAATGAATTTATGAACTGTTCTATAATGTTTTCTGCATACACCAAATGGCAGACTTTAGGCAGAAACCCAATATATGTTTAGTTAGTATATAATAAACATAATATTTACATGGGCTGTGCACTGTGTGAAGAATCAAGAGCAGTTGCTCTATAAACTGTTATTGAATTCTCTAACATAGAGACCTAAACCAAGGGGTCCATCAAGATTCCAGAAGAATTCTTAAGAAGAGGCCCTGACCTCCTCCCAACGCACACACGCACATGTGTGTTTGTTGGCACATACACGTGGGTGTGCAAACCTATGCCTCCTTCATTTAAAAATATCTCTTTAATCAAAATCTTGACAACAGACTCATTTTCTTCAGCCGCTAGGATGACAATGTAGTTTTAGACATTGCTTTTAACTCTAAAGGTGTCTCTGTGGTTTTGAAAAATGTTCCAGGAGCTAAAAAAAAAAAAAAAAAAAATTGTTAAAAAAAATTAAATCCCAGTAGATAGAGAAGCCAGTTCATTTCTTAGGCAATAAACAGAAAGCCGGGGGAGGGGTGCTGAACAAGCATGCTCATACGGAATTTTTCCTTTGAAAAGCCCACTAGTTAGGCATTATAACAGTTCAGTTGATATTTCTACAGTGCAAACACGATAGTGGAAATTAAGTTGCCCCAGAAAATTCAGTTTAGGGGAAATTTGTTATGAATAAAATGCTGCTGTTGGCCCTAGAACATTGAATTTATCCACCAAATAATATCTCAGAAATACCACTTCAGAAGAAATCAGCTCTAAATAATGGATAAATTTGGTTTGTTTAGAAACCTTTCGACCTCTGTAATAGAAAGTAAAAACACATTTCAGTTATTAAAGTCACATATATTCCCTCTGGCGGGGGAACTTTTAATTTTAAACTGGACTCTGTAGGGGCCATTTGATAAAGCTTAGAGAAATTTTTCAACTGCTGCTGCCGGATTTGGGTCAGCCTCCTTTGGGAAAATGGCAAAAGATAAATTTGTAGTTTTTCATAACACACTAGAAAACTTCAGAGATTTTAAACATTAAGACCTACTGGAAGCAAAAGGGTTTTCTTGGTAGTCCCTTTTCTTGACTACCTTCCCCCATTCAAACTCTCTCTCTCTCTGTGTCTTCATTTTGTTTTGAAAGAAGGTTTAAATGTTCATGCTGTTAAAATAAAGGAGCAGTGAATCAGCATATCCTATTAATGTAAGATATTTCTTTTTAGATAAGAGCTGTGTCTTTTATCTGCTGTATTTAGTGCAATTCTTCTGAAGTTTCATAGAGAAAATAGCAAGATACTATTTAAAGTGTTTTCTTTTTTGAGTTTGTTTTCAAATATACTTATTAAATAATTTTATTGGCCATATCTATTTTATAATAAAAGTATAGCATAGTGAGTGCACCCCAGCATGCCTTTCTATGTTGGAAAAAAATGCACAAGCGATACAAAGGATTTACATTTTGTAACATTATTATCAAGATCATTAAGACATACTTGAAAACACAGCCCTCTACAATATTTTTATGATGAAACTGTAGGAAAAATTCATCTCTCTCGTTATATTTACCTAAGATAATGTGTTCAAATAATATAGCTCAGGTAAGAGGATTTCTATGAGCACTTTATAAATGCTGTGTCTTAAGAGCATACATTGAAATTATGTCTCTACTATCCGTGTGTGTGTGTGTGTGTGTATATATATAGCATAGCCTCACTTGCATTTGGGCATTACTTTATTGCATTATAAAGGCAAAGGATTATATCTGATCTTTATTGTGTTTCCTAGGAAGCCAATTCACCCTTTGTGCCCAATAGATGATTAAAAGTATTCACTGTTAGAAAACGTTACCCTGACTCAAATATCAGACATGACTAGTGATGCTTATAAAGCCCCTCCCCAGTAGCCCATTGCCTACTGGGAAAACATTAAATTTCCCATAATTCTCGATCCTGCTTTCCAACGTTCTCCTACTAGGAACCCCACGCTCCAGATTTCTTTGTTTCCATGAGTTCCATCCCCATGACACCCTGTCCACTCCCTCTGGCTCCTCTTAGTCACATCACAGGCCTGTGTGCTCTCTTCTGAGTAGCCTTCTTTCCTTCCACATGTACTGGGCACTGTGGCCAATCACAGGGGCTGGATTCTCAGGGCTTTTGGATAAAGATACAGATGTGGAGTTCCCAAAAGATGGGGAAAGGCTTCTTATCTTGAAGTGGTGAAACACAAGTGGCAGTTGACAAAGACCTAGTCCTTCAGCTTGATTTGAAAGCCACCTGACTGAAGAGTATTGGGAGTTGGTTTAGAATTGATGCAAAAAAAAAAAAAAAAAAAGTATGTATAAAATATCGTGTGTATAAATAAGAGAAGTAACTTCTCTGTTTCTCAACTGAGTATGAAAGTGGAAGGTTTGAGAGGGAGGAAGAGAAATCGCTGGGAAAAAAAAGTGAGTATATATCTCAGTGTCTGAAGAAAGGAGAGTTCACCAAGCACCAGGTAATGCGATTGTCCTTAATAACAAATATCCTCATTTCTTTAGATTTCAAAGAGCTACTTAGAGAAGCTCTGAAATGAAACAAGACCACGCTAATCTAGTGCTTTAGTACCTTCAAGGCAATGGAAAGTCCTGCCTATGGGCTCTTTCCTCCATTCACGGGCACATATGACATCATGCTTGCATGACTACATCTTACTCTCTTGCAAAAGGAAAGAATCAGGGCTAGTCTTCACCATTTGGGATTTGTGCTTCCTCAACATATATTTAGATTTTTATCTTTAGGAAGCAATTGGCTGAAAATAAATGATGTGTTCCCCGATTCACACAGAAAGGAGGATTCTAAAGGACCAGGGCTTAGACAGATGAGGATGGCTGTTATCAAGAAAGAAAAAGGAAAGGAAATGAAATGAAAGGAAAGGAAAGGAAAGGAAAGGAAAGGAAAGAAAGAGAGAGAGAGAGAGAAAGAAAGAAAGAAAGAAAGAAAGAAAGAAAGAAAGAAAGAAAGAAAGAAAGAAAGAAAGAAAGAAAGAAAGAAAGAAAGGGAGAGAGAGAGAAAGTAAAAGAAAGAAAGGGAAAGAAAGAGAGAGAGAAAGAAAGGGACAGAGAAAGAAAGAAACTAAGAAAGAAAGGAAAGAAAGAAAGAAAGAAAGAAAGAAAGAAAGAAAGAAAGAAAGAAAGAAAGAGAAAGAAAGAAAGAAAGAAAGAAAGATAGATGGATGTGAGGTTGTAGAAAAATTAGAACCCTTTTTATTGCTGATGTGGGTGTAAAATGGTGTAGCTGATGTGGAAAACAGTGTGGCGGCCTCAAAAAATTCACCGTAGATCTACCGTATGATCCAACAATCCCACTTCCGGGTACATACCGCAGAAATTGAAAGCAGGATCTCAAAAAGTTATTTCCACACCCATGCTCATAGCAGCATTATTTGCAATAACTGAAAGGTGGAAGCAACTCATATGTCAACAGCTGAATGGATAAACAAAACGTGGGAGAATGAAATTTTATCCTTGAAAAGGAAGATTCTGACACAGGCTACAACATGGATAAATCTTTGAGACATTATTCTAAGTGAAGTAAGACAGTCACAAAAAGAGAACTACCATATGATTCCACTTATATGAAGTTCCTAGAGTAGATTCACAGAGACAGAAAATAGAATGAGAGTTGCAAGGGGAGGGAGGGAGGAAGGAATGGGGAGTTAGTATTTAACGGGTAGAGTCTGGTTTGGAAAGATGAAATAGTTCTAGAGATAGATGGTGGCAATGGTTGCCCAACAACTTGAATGTACAGTGTGAATGCCACTGAACTGTAAACTTAAAAATAGCTAAAAATGTAAATTTTGTGTTATGTGTACATAACCACAATTTTTAAAATAAGGACCAGTACATTTTCTTCTATTCTTAATTTCCTATGAATTCTTCTTAGGCATGAATAGTTTCTTCTATTACATTCACGGATGAAATTTGTTTGTTTCTCTTTGAGGATATCAGTATTCTTTGGCTTCATATAACTGTTTTTTGATTACAAAGATTTTTAGGATATTCATACGACCTCACACTTAAAATAAGCTCGAGGTTTAATAATTTGAAAGTGCTTTCAGTTAATCTCAGCAGGTCAGATGTCCTCATCTACTGTGTCATAGAATTTTAAATGAGCCCTAAGTGTTTTGTCACAAATATATTTTTCTTTCCTTTTTCATTTTGTTCTTGTGTCTATGTCTGGTAGGTCTCCCCTATTATAACTTTAGTTTTCCTATCATTAATTCACAAATAATTTAGAGTTCTTTCACCCAAGATCAGATCAAGCCTTCTGGAAAGGAGAGGACTGCCACTTATGACTCTACGCATTTGCTTTTAAAAGGGTTTCAAGGTGTTATTATTATAACTAGTTTGTTGCTATTTTTCAGTTTTACTCAATATCAATTACTTCAGTCTTAAGTGGTGTCAGTTCAAATTAAAATTAAAACATCCTTTATACGAAATACTCTTTTCACAATGGAGCTGGCAATACTGTCAATAGCTAAATTTCCATTGTCATTAGAATGCTTGTCACATAAATAACTTTATATACTTTTTTCATTTCCTACTGTTCATTTTGGCAAAGATTGAAGTAAAGGTACTGTTGGAAAGAACATAGCTCTCCTAAACAAACCAGGCTTTGAGAAGCACCATGGTGCCTAGTTACATGCCTGAAATGTGTTGCCTGGTCATTTGACCCTGAGTTCTGCTTTTATTACATCAATCACTCACTCAACTCCTTTTTTCCTCAAAAGATGCTTTTCAGTGTTCATAAACTCCTAGTTGTGAAACATGAGTGAGTGTGGAGAACTTTCAGGATAGAGTACTTTGTTTAGCAGGATGAGATGTTGCATTTTTCACATTTCTCTGTCCACACATCTTTATGGTTTATTTTAAAAATGCTAAAATGGGATGAGTCTTTTACTCCCAAAAATATAATAATAGAGCCTGCTTCAGTCTAAAAAGATTTCATTTTGCTTATTTTAGATTACATACATTATATTTGTATGCTATTTCTATGCTACTTTAATCTGCATATACTACTTTCATAATTAAAAATAAAAAGTTATGTGACTAAATATAGCCTGTTCCTCTTCAAACCCAGATTAAATGCATGTAGATACAGGCTACAAGCAGGATTTACTGATTAATATAAGATCTTCTTTTTTTTTTTTTTTCTTTTTTTTTTTTGAGACAGAGTTTTGCTCTTGTTCCCCAGGCTGGAGTGCAGTGTCGTGATCTCAGCTCACTGCAACCTCCGCCTCCCAGGTTCAAGTTATTCTCCTGCCTCAGCCTCCCAAGTAGCTGGGATTACAGGCATGTGCTACCACACCCAGCTAATTTGGTGTTTTTAGTAGGGGCAGGGCTTCTCCATGTTGATCAGGCTGGTTTTGAACTCCCGACCTCAGGTGATCCACCCACCTTGGCCTCCCAAAGTGCTGGGATTACAGGCGTGAGTCACCACGCTCAAACCAATATAAGATCTTCATGACTTCACACAGGTATCTCCAGTTCTACTCTTTTAACCAAAATCTAGTCAATGTCTAACTTTCTATTGGATATTTTACTTGAAATGTTTACAATTTCTTCCTCATACTTGCCCCAGATTGTGTACTTCTTCCTCAACTAAATCAGAAAATCCCTCCCTGCCAGTGGCACAACCATGATGTTAGTCCCCAAATCTGGGGCCATCTCATTTCCAGTACTCACGTTAGTCTGTCATCAACCTTGTTTTGACTGCCCACTGAGGGCCAGGCTTTTTTTGTCGCTGAAATTTCTGAAACATTCCCTTTTCTCATTTCCACTGTTATTCTATTTCAGGTTCTCATTATCTGTCACCTGATAACCGCAACCATTGCCTTTTTTGCACTCTCTTGCCCATGATCCTTCCGGCCACATATACACACCCCAACAGACAGCAAGCCCACAGCTGTCTAAGCAGTGTCTTGAAAAGGTCTCTTTCATTAAGCCATGCTACTGCCCAGAACTACTCATTGGTTTACATTCTACTGCCTCAAATCTCAGCTCATTTACTTAATCACTAGACATTTATTAAACATCTGGTATACCCATTAAAACTCTTCACAAGCTGGCCGCCTATCCTTCCACCTTGTTCCCATCACTACACGGTGCATAATATGGGTCCATCTCAAGACCATGGCAGAGTCATTCCTTCATTCACACCATCTCCTATGCTCTTTCTTCATTTCTAATCCTCTCCATTCTGATTTCCTTCAAATAAAATTATTTCTGTCTTTGACACCAACACTCTCCTGAAAAACATAGAGTCAGTTCAACCAATTTCATATTTACTCTTTACTCTTGAGCACAATTTCTTACCAACCAATTTATGAGCTCTTTCCAGTAAAAGTCCATGTCTTCCATTCTTCTGTTACTGCTTTGGGGGTGATTAGAGTGCTTTACATGGCGAAGAAATATGTTGGTTGATTAATTATGTAGTTCCCTTCCATCTGCCTACTGTATGCACTATGAAACAACCTAGAGAGCTTTATTCATAACTATATGTACTTTAGCTACTTCCAGAAAAGCAGAGACAAACAAATAAGGTTAATGGTTGTTGAATAGGAACTGACTGTCTTAAGCAGAGAGAATGCAGCCAGCTAGCTCCCACGGAAAGTCATGTGGCCATATTTCTAGGTGGTTTGGCACCCTCCCAAAATAAGGTACACTCTGGTAGACTATCATGTCTGGTATGAAAACACATTTCTGAAGCTTTGAAGTAGGGTACTTCTGATTAGTTGCGAATTCAAGATCAGAAGTATCTATAAATGTTCGCATTGATAGGGTGAGTGGGATTGTTGGAAATGTTCCTGTAATTAGGATCTTGGCCTCGCATCCCTCGATGATTTGCATGCACAGACCCTGTCAATATGTTCCCAGAGAGTACAGTAAAAAAAAATGTAAAAAAAAAAAATACAGGAATAAAAATCAGAATTGCATTTCCTGCTGGGATTAAACGAGGGGAGACTTGAAGGGTGGGAGTTGCCCTTGCCTTTGGCCATGAGACAATTGTATCAGAGTGTTCTGTTTTGTTCTGGCTGGATAGTGTCTACTTATCAAAAGCAGGAAATTGCATTTTAACTTGGATCTGTAGGAGGCTGGGGAGGGGCTGGTCTGGTTAGGAGGGTGGAGCTGGGAGGAGGACTGGGGCAGAGAACAGTCAGTACTAGACCATCATAGGGCCCGCAGCCACCAGGAGAGTGGCCGGAATGGAAACTGCATTTAGTGGGGAGAAAAGACATGAGTTGAAGATAAGAGCAAGTTTGTCTTCTCCAGCTGTGAAAAAAAATCGAGGACTTATTTCTCTGATCAGGAGGGAACATTGCTCCCACTGGAGAGTTGCAGCGTTCTTCCCAGCTACATAATATGAGTGCTGATTCAGTTAAAACCCTGAAGAGGAAATAAGTGCAAAGTTTTCTGATACCAGATTACAGGCATCATTGATATTGAGATAGGAATATCTACATGTCATGAAAGAGCTTGGGTAGGGGGAAAATGAAAGGAAAGCATATTTTGTGAGCAGTCTTTTGTTTGTGTTCCGTTTATAATGAATGCGGTGAGAGATTTGAGGACTAATTTTAGCTAATGAAAAGACAATGAGAGCTATTATGTAATTTTAATATACAGAAATGTGAAAGCAAAATCACATTTATTCACTCTTCTGTAAACAAAAGCAAATAAATACTAATTGGACATTTAGCAATTAAAATTCGATCTAATAACATGCATAAAACTAGTCGATTCTTACCTTTTAAGTAGGTGTTCAGAAAGCACAGGATTCATCCATCTTCCAAGTAAAAGATGTGTGTGTTTTTGTGTATGTGTGTATGTTTCCCACGGAAATGAAAATGGCAACAACAGGGTTTAAATATAAAAGACTTGGCGTGCATGCACACACACACACATGCACACGCTCACACACAGAAATGTGGAATCTGTTAGAAAGACAACCTACATGAAAAAATATGACTAAAATCATAACTGAAAGTCTACACTGGAAGTTTTTCTTCTTAGACTTTTTATTCTTTTATATTCTTGTAACTCAGGCCACATTATAATTATCATTCTGACATTATATGTTAGTGCAAATAATAAATACACAAACACACTGATATTTTTCTAAATCTTGGTTGCTTTATTTCTGCTTGTTATTGTAATAGTCTTTCAATAAGAAAACCACCAGAGTTTTTTTAATGTTACTGCAAATGATATTCCATCTTCTATAATAACATTAAAGAATCAAATCAGAAAATAAACCAATTCAACTAAAGGTCTATCTTCATTTGAAAAGTTTTATATTTGAGAATGGTGTACACAGACTTGGAACCGGATATTTACTAGATAGACCTTGCAGAGAATATTTAATATAAAAAATATAGACAGAGGATATTTTGAAGGTAGAATCAAAAAAGAAAGAGCAGAGAGAGAGAGAGAGAGAGAGAGAGAGGCCTTCCTAGATTTAAAGCAGCTTTAGTGTCATTTAAAAAATGTTAATGTTTGTAAATTTACTTAATGACAGTGTTAAAGGTACAGGAATCTATTTTGTATTGTAATACCTATAGCAAGTAAAACCAATATCAACTTTGTGGTTATTTTAGGTGTTTTTCGTGGGACGTGCCTAGGCTTGCCTTATTTTTTGCATCTACTTAGATCCCAAACAGTTCTGGTTAAAACATAGTTAATGTACCAACTGCGATTAACCAACTGTCATAAGACTCAACTCCCAAACATCGACAAGCTTCATTTAACTAATTTGAGAAGTAGAAGTTTGAATTTTTTTTTTCCAGGAAGGTAGCTTGTTTCCTTATTTCCTGTCAAGAGAGCCAAGTCCTGTGACCTGTGGTTAAAAGGGCTCTTTGTAATTAGAACAGGGAGTCTCCAAGTGAACAGTTCTCACAGTAGGAGGGAAAAATTAAAAAAGAAGAAGAAGAAGAAGAAGAAGCATGACACTGCTTAACGAAGTAATCGGAGCGCAGCCAATGCCGGTGGGCGCCCGCCGGGCCCTCTCTGCCGTCACTGGTTCTGTGTCCACTTTATGGAGCGCGGAGTCTATTAAGACCTTGGCGAGTGGTGGTGGTGCTCCCTCCGCCGTGCCTGCGCACAGACAACCAAAAACCGATCAACCGTGTTATATCAATAACATTCTCACACCAGGTTGTGTAAATTGATCTTTTACAATTTCTCTCGGTGACAGACTCTGTAACCAACAAGATAAATCATTCCTCCTGTGGCTTTTTTATTGATTGCTGAGACCTGTATAAAAATTACACTGCTCAAGCTGCGAAGTGAACATCCTCATAAAAGAAGACTTTTTATTTACAATCAAAATATGTTTGGGCCCAGATCAAGTGCAGATATACTAGCTCAGAACTACAAGAACAGTGAAATTTAAAGACTCAGAGAAAACTCAAAGTTACAAAGAAACACTCCCCACCACCATAAACCGGCCATCACAAACTTTAAGACTACACACAATGTACCTCAAATTAAGATCACTATTTTCCTTTAAATACAAAGCTTTACACATTTGATTTTAAAGTTAACAGTCGATAGAAAGCCATCTGCTAAAAACAAGAAAGAAAAACTGCCACAACCAAAATCATCTTTGCAATAGATTTTATAAACTCACACAAATTGTACCCTAGTTCTTGTTATAATAGTAAACACGAGAACCTAAAACCCTTTTCACCCTGTCAAGAAAGCTTCGGACAAAATAACAGGACAGCATGCACCCCAAAGATGAGACTTGGTCTTTTTTTAAGAAGCTTAATTCACATTATTTTTCCATCATGAAAATATCTTTAGTTCCGTTTTAAGAATAATTTAAAATTCTGGAGTACTTAGAATTTCTCAACCGTAGTTTAAATATAGACAATTGATATCTTTCGACATATTCTATACAAATCTTATCTTGAAATATAAACTCTTTTCTTTTCAATTCTAGCTTTATATTCTGTTAAAGGAATAAACACATTTCAATTCAAAAACACTGTTTTGAGAAGAGTTTTAAAGTTAAAAGTCTGTGCACAGCATCCCTGAAACTTCTCGAAGTTTTCCTCTGGGTGTGCAATTTTGAATCACCTGCTGATAAATGTGGTGGCTTACGGCCTTAGCCCTAGAATTCGCTTTTTTGAGAAAGTGCAAAGAAATGTTGAATCTTTTTGCATTATCTCATAAGAGGAGCTAATGATGTTTATAAAATAGAGAGAATTACCCTAAGTTATTGCCGCCTAAAATCACTTTCTATGCATGCCCTGTAGGCGGGTATTGTGTTTCAACTCAAATAGCATTTCACAGACCTAAGAATCTGAGCGTAGCTTTTTGTATACATCTAAGCGCCAGGACAGAGATAGTCCTTTCTGTGCCTTCCCCTTGAGCCTTTGCCCGGTTTCTCTGAAGCTGTGCTCTTTATTTGCAGTTTTAGAGAAGGCCCTTTCAACGCAACAGGCCGGTGGAGGAGGGGGAGAGAGAGAGAAGGGCTGTCTGGGCAGTGTCCTCACTTGGTTGGCCAGGAGGAAAAGTGAGAGCGTGGAAGTGTGGGTGTTCAGGGTGCCTCACCTCTCTGGGAGGCATTTTCACTGGGAAAGAACAGCAGCAACAGGCACAATGGGGCAAAGAACACGAAAGGGAAAAGGATCAGCTGGCTCCTTCTAGGAGCAAGGCTGGAAAAGAGATTGCTACACTGCGGATGGCTCCTGCTTGGGAAGGCAGCCTGTGCCAGTGCTGATCGCCCTAGGCCTGCTTGACTGCCCCGCCCGCTTCCTTCCTGCTTTCTCCACGTGGCCGCAGCCCCGGCCCCCGAGAGTGCACAGTTCAGCCCCGCTTGCATCTGGGCACTTCTTGCCCCTGTGCACAGAGCTCTCCTGTGCCCAAGTTCGCCGGCTGTCTGACTCTTTTTAACTCTAGGGGGGTGTGTGTGTGTGTGTGTGTGTGTGTGTGTGTGTGTGTGTGTTGGTTTGGTTTGTTTTTTTGTTGTCGTAGTTGTTTTGAGACAGGGTCTCATTCTGGGGCCCAGGCCTGGGTGCAGTGGTGCGATCACAGCTCACTGGAGCCTCGAACTCCTGGGCACAAGCGTTGATTTAGTTCTTTGTAAAGCGCTGTGGAGTCTTTCCCTAGGGTATTTCCTGTGAGTCTTGACAGCCGCCACCAAACCCCCAGAAAAAACTACACCAGGCGGTGCAAGGTCTGCAGTTTGGGTTTGGGTGTTTGAATGGTGGCTTTCTCCCCCTTCCTTGCGTGGGAATGCGATGTCCCTTGCGCCCCACTCGGTGGCACATCCTCTCCATTTCTCCTCGCCTGCGACTGTGACAAGCCTGCGGTCGCACATTGTCAGCGATTGTGGGAAAGGGCCGCGAGCCTTTCCGCCTCTCCCGGCCGCCCTAATGAGGGAACAATCGGGCTACACGGCGCTGGCGGCGGGGTCAGGCGCGGCGTCCCGCACAATGGGCGCGGCGCCCGAGCCCCTGACAGCGCCATAAATTGGCCGTGCAAAGCCGAGCGCTAGGTGGTCCCCCCTGGAGAAAAGAGCCGCCGCCGAGGGCGCGAAAAGGCGAGTCCGGGAGCCCGCCAGGGAGCGAGTGGCGCGTTTTCCAGATCACCTTGTTGGAACTTAGCGTAGCAGAGGTCAGACGAGAGGGACAATAGCAGGGTCCCGGGGTGAATTCCAGGAGGGAAGCTGAGCCCGGCTCCCAGGTCGAACTGAATGAATGAGGTGAGAGCTGAAGTCGGAGAACCCAGGGGGCCCCAGAGTCAGAAGGTCGCGGGGTCTCAGAGCTGGAGCCCCAGGAAGCCCAGGCTGAGACCCCCACCCTTGCCCCGGAGAGAAAGGAAAGGCCCCCGGCCTGAGGGAGAGATTTCTGCTCTCCCAGTCAGCTTTTCCCCCACTTTTTTCTTTCTTCTTTATCTTTTTTTTTTTTTTTCCTTTTTTAATATATTTTAGTACAGATCTTGTCAGACGGGGACAAGATGAGAAAATCACTAGATGTGGGTGTTGTTTCTCATGGAAGACATACATATAATGCAAAGTACCTTTTGAAGTGTTTTTATTTTAAACCAGAACAGTTTTCTAAGGGGAAAAATGATTTTTTTTTTTCAATTTCAGAGAAATAAATGACATAAGGTTGCTCTTTCTGGTTTTTATTTAGCGTCAATATGCTCTTTTTTTTTTTTTTTTTTCTCCAGGGAACAGACAGAGAAATAGAGGGAGAAAGAGGGCTGGAGAGAGAGGGACTCTTATATGAGGCTTACAGTGAGATTTTAACTGGGAAAAAAATGTATGTTAAAAAGAGTTAGACAAAATAACATTGATAAATGTAGCCAGGTATCTGGCTTTCATAGTGTGGTTCAAGAGTTTCTGTTTATTGCAGGCTTGGGGCTGCCAAACTCTTTAGCCTGTCATGTTCTCCCCAAACTCATGAATTTCAATCAAATGAGCCCAAAGAGTTGATTGCTAGACATGGTAACTATTTACCTCTGAAATTGTGTTTGCACATGCTGAGGTTGAAGGAGCTTCTCTTTTTCTTAATTATTTTGGAGGTCAGAATATGATCATGTAGAGGACAGAGCTGAACACAGGACAGGTGATGAGAGTGTGGGAGATTTACTACTACCCTAAGCAATAACACATTCTGCTGGGTGCTGAGAATTTGAGGGGCCCCTGAGCTCCATATCCTCTTTAAGATTTCCAAATCACATCACACAAGGACTCGCACGAGGCCCAAGCTATGCTGTTAAAAATGAGAAGAGCCGGGGACGGTGGCTCACGCCTGTAATCCCAGCACTTTGGGAGGCTGAGGCAGGCGCATCATGAGATCAGGAGTTCGAGACCAGCCTGGTCAGCATGGTGAAACCCCATCTCTACTAAAAATAGAAAAATGGGCCAGGTATGGTGGCACACGCCTATAGTCCCAGCTACTCCGGAGGCTGAGGCAGGAGAATTACTTGAACCCAGGAGGCAGAGGTTGCAGTGAGCCGAGATCACGCCACTGCACTCCAGCCTGGGTGATAGAGGGAGACTCCATCTCAAAAAAAAAAAAGAGAGAAGAAAGACAGTGATTATAAAGCCTGCCTTCCTGGTCTACTCTACTGTGGCTGGACAGTTCGATTTCCACAGCTCCAAGGTACAAGGTGCAAGAGTTAAGGCGGTTGATTGGTCCCCAGCCTCAGCGACAAGAGGTGAGCAGAGGGGACACAGGCCAGTGATGTTGCTTGTTCAACCTGATTCCCTTCACCCTCCCAGAGGCAGGGGAACCCCCACCCCCACCCTCACCCCACAGTGATAATGTGTCTCAGGCTTCCTCCTTTGTTGGGTCGAGAGGAGGTAGTCACACACAAAAAAGGTGGTGGGTAGGTAGGGAAGGGGGAACTATAAATAATCCAAAGAGGTGGCTAGAAAGGCAGAGAGGAGATAATGGGAGAGAGAAAGGTTAGGCTTTCCTATAAAAGGCATGAGCCACTTGACTTGGGGTAATCTGAAGGATCTTTTGTTTGTTTCATTGATTTTCCTTTTTTATTATTCTCTGAAATCTGAAGCCTAGGGTTGCCTAAAAGACGGTGAGTTCTTCTTATCTCCAATTTTTTCTGAGGTAGGAAGAACACTGTGGAGTAAGGAGAAAGCAGATATGAGTAGCCTCTCCAGGAAGCAATGTGACTGAATACTCTTTATACAAAACCACAAAATTAGATAAATACGTATTTAAGTGTTATTCCTGAAAGCTGGAGAAAAAAATCTTACTTCTAAGGTAAGTCGGATTAAGTTTCTCTGTTAATCTGATTACGTTTGAATACACGTGACTTGCTTCCTGAGGGTGGGTAAGAATTGATAACTTCTTGGAGCAGAGGATTACTAAAAAGCCATTTGGAAGCAAAAAGAACATGATATATGTTCTAAATTAGGGTCCTAAATTAAGTTGAACAACAATTCTGTTCATATCCTTCATGTTCTTTCCAAAGATCCCTATTAAAATTATATTTTTAAATAATGTACATAAAATAGAAGCTAAAACTATATCTTTTAAAATGTAGGGAAATTATCCACAAACAGTATTCTAAATAGGACAAACACAAAATTTCTTTAAAATGGAAAATGGGGGCATGAGAGAAGGAGGAGATAGGAATTTCTAAGTTATAGTATGTTATTCTTTCTGAATACAGTATTGATTTTGACATCCACAAAATCAATATGGAAACATATACACATGCAAAATTCCCAAACTCCCCCCAAAATTTAATCTTGAAAACAATACTAGTCTGCACTTTAAGAAAACATTGCAAAGGATAATTCATTCTGTTCTTTGATTACTTAAAACTGGAAAATCCTTTTCCACTAAAAACTGTTATTTCAACAGTTTAATTAGCATAGTTTTATACCATTTAACAGTTTTATAGTACCTGGAGTGGTTAAAAAAATTGTAGTGCCAAAATAAATTTGAAGGATCACTTGGAATTAATATCCCTACAGACTTTGCATTGTACACTGTTTAGTCACTCTGAAGAATTACAAAGACTTTGAAATCACAGCACTTATTTGTGATACTATTAATATTTCTTCTTCACCTCTTATTATGTAAACATAAATGAGTGTACAAAAGTACATAGTTTTCCTTTTCACTTGAGTGCATTTCCCATCCCCTAAGGGAAAAGACAAGATACACTTTTGGATTCTTCAATGATGTCATTCAATTGTCTTCCATGTAAAAAGCTTGAGTGATTTCTCTGTTTCCCACCTATTTCCAAGTTGTTGGAATAATACATTTAAGTAAGAGAAGGAAAAAATAGAAGAAAAGATATTATTATTCTAACCTTGTATTATAAGCATGTCACATGTTCTTAAATAATTGTTTAGCGAAGGAATAAGAAAATGTGATACTTGGAAGAAAGAACGCACTGCCGAGAGGCCTTGTTGCTGAGTGTGCTGAACAATAGACAACCTCTAAGGATGCCCGCCTGCAATTCCAGCTCTGCCATCAATTCACTGTATGCCTTTGGGTAAGTCACTTAACCTTTCTGGGTCTCAGTTTCCCCATGGGCAAAATGGTGGTTATTATAATAGCCCTCTTACCAGTATTTTGCAAAGAACAATGATTACAAATGAATGCAAATCATCTTGTGTGTGTTAAGAATGACATACAAGTGCTAAGAAATAGCATAAGCTTGTAGTTCACAATACATTTTTCCAGAAACAGCAGGCACATGTTGCAAGCATAGAATGATAACAAGAATTAAGGACCACCAAGCCAATTACAACCAAGGGAATCCTTTAGAAAGAATTCTTGAGTCACTGGACCAAAATGGCCAAGTGGGAAAGGAGAATTAACTCTCATTTTTTAATTTAAATTATTATCGGGTGTAATGTTGGTATAACAAACCATAACATAAACTTAGTTTGAGTTAGTCTAAATTTCTTCTAGAAATATTGATTGAACATTACATGTTTTCTATGTGGAAAGCAAATACACAACTTAGAGAGGTATTTCATGTAAAAAAAAATAGGATGTCTTGTTTAGGATTCATAGTGCATATCTTGTTCTGTAATGCAGGAAGATTTCACAGGTAGCTTTTTAAGAGAATGAAAGAACATGTAATGATTAACTAAAAATGTTCAGTAATGCTTTACTTTTGTTTAGACTTAAGTGGAGCAGTCTTTATTTGTACCGTATTTTTTAATAAAATTGAATATTTGGCATGCAATAACCTATGCTTTTGCATCCACATTTACTTCTGAAGAATCAAAATTTTCAGATTTAAAAACAAGTTATATCTAAAAGCACACTCAAAGTCATATACAGTCAAATATTCTTTTTAATTAAATCTCAAAGATGAAAAAATGACAAATGAAGAGCATATAATATTTACGACAGCAAAAGTTTCATAGTCTACACACAGACAGAATTATTACAGATCAATAAGACAAACAAGTCAGTAGGAAAAGACAGTTGGAATGAACAAGCAATTAGAAAAAATAATAAATATAATGTCTAACTCACATATGAAACAGTATTTAATCTAAATAATAAATTAACATTAATACTCTGTGCTATACATCAGGTAGTAGATGAATACATTGATACTTTCTGAAGAAACAACCAGAAGTAACTATCATTCACTATAAAAAGTGCTGTGCCTTTATCCTGACCACTTTATTTCTTGGAATTTGTGGTTAAAAAAAAATCATCATCACTATTATTACTGTATCCTAAGATTTAACTATAGGGATAAATATTACAGCATCATTAAATTAAGTAAATGGGAACAATTCTAAGTGTGCGACACTGGAGTAGTTGGTTAAATACAGTAGGATATATGTATACCATGCAATGTTATAAAGCTGATAGAAAAGATGCTGTGATGGAGAGGAATGCATAACAAATAGAAGGATATTTAAAACGTGTTAGATGCAAAAACAGGTGAGAAACAACAGATAGTGCATGGTCCCATTTTGAAGAAAGAAAGAAATATCAGGCAGGATAGGGTAGCGTATGCTGTAGTATAACAAAAACACAAAAATGTTAGAGACTTATAACAACCAAGGTTTAGTGCTCATCGTACTCCAGGTCCTCTTGGCAGCAGGGAGCCCTGCTCCACATCCCCTCACTGTGTGATCCAAGAATACAACAGTCACCACCTCAAACATGGCCGCACTGCAGCAGAGTCAAACAGCGCAACCGAACTGGCCTCCTCAGCCTAGTAGCCACTTGGAGCATGTTACTATTGAGTACTTGAAATGGGGCTTGGGTGAATTGAGATGGGTATAAGTGCCAAATATATACCTGATTGCAAAGACTTTGTCCAAATTAAAACAGTAATTATAAAAGGATATAAAATACCTCAATAATTTTATATTGATTTCATGTTGAAATTATATTTTCAATATGTTAAAGAAGATAGATTGTTAAAATTAATTTCACCTGTTTCTTGTACATTTTTCATGTGTTACCAGAAACTTTAAAATTACACACCTGACTCAAATCTGTGGGAGCCACAGTGCCCTAGAGAGTCTTGCACTGGCAATTGAATGCCGTACCTCATTGGCTCGAATCTGTCACATGACCACACATGTGAGGCCAGAAAATGCAATCCCACAATGCAGCTGGAAGACCGCTAACTGGAAATCAATGGTGAAAAGTCCTAAGAAATGCCATAGAAAGAGAAAGAGGCAGGGGGCCGGCAGGGGCCAGAACAAATTTTGGAAAGTATATTTAAGATCATCTGGGTTAAATGTGTGTTACTTGACACCCAAAAATTTACTTGGAAAGCCCTTGAGAATACCTCCAGGATCTGAGCCGTCAACCTCTAAAGCAACCATTAATAAAATGGAGTCATGAGACTGCCCTATAACAGGTTGTGGAGAAAGAAATGTCTCCCATGTCACAATAGTGTGGACAAAGAAGAAGATTAGCAACAATTTGGGCAAAATACGTACACACACACACACACACACACACACACAAAGACAGACATTCGCAAACTTTGGTTTGCTGTTGAGCTGCTTCTTATCTGGGCTACTCTGTGTGGACACTCCATGGTGAGAAGCAGCAGGGATTTATTGACTGATCAGTCAATGAGTATTGTTCTCCTGAGAAAAGCTGAGAGGTCGGCAAATGTACGCAAATGTGCAGGTATGTCCATAAGTATTGAAAACCCTGAAAAAGACATTCCAAAAACTACACCATCATTGTCATTGGATCCTGGAATCCCATGTGATTTTAAATTATTTTTCCTTATCTTTATTTTCAGATCATCTATAAGATATGAATGATGTTCAGAATTACTTGTCATGCCCTTTGCTTGGGGCTGGAAGCAAGATGCAGTCACACAGATTTCAGTGGAGTGTGTACTCTAGAGGCAGACTGCCTGGGATCAAAATGCTTGCAGAATAACCGTTGACAGCTTCCATAATTTATCTCTTCCCAGGTTAATCAACCTGTAAAATGGGGTAATATCTGTTCCTCCCTCATAGGATTGTGCATAAAAATGTGATGAGATTATAGGTGTAAAGATGTGAGAACCCGCAGACATCTTTCCATAAGTGCTACCTATTATTATTAAATTCTAGCTTTCTTTCAGTTTTCAAATTTAAAGTAAAGACTAAAATCAGCTGAGATATACTCCAATCTCCAGCTAATGTTTGGAGAAGCATTAGTAATATTCCCTTCGTCTTTCCTCATCCTTCCTTTTAAAGAACTCTAACTGGGAACATGCATTTATTTCCCTCATATCTGTACAAGCCATTGATTAGTCAGGAGAGAAATACAAAGACTTTCACATTTTTGCTGCTCTCTCTCCTGAATTAACACTTCACTTCTGAATTTAAGGCAGCAAAACTCCATTCAGGGTTTTAAGAGTGGGTAAAATATATAGAAATGAGAAAAGGTTTGACAAGCTAACATCAATGTGAATGAGACTAGAGAAATAACATTCTGTATATGAGTGCTTTTCTTCTAAATGGTCTTACCAACTTTCGAGTGATTAGATAATTTTGTTTCATTCCCTTCAAATTTACAAATTAATATTTTTAAGAGGTGGAGTTAATAACCAGTTAAAAACTATAAAGGCTTCCTCAATTGAAGTTCGGAGTTTTGCTATCTAAAACTGACTTAGAGTTACAATAAAAATAGCAATATCATGCAATACTATATTTGTATTTCTCAGTTCAATTGCTTTTTATTTTCAAACAGTATGCAACTAAGACATGCCTGAGTGAAGTTTCCTAGGAGCCAAATAATTAATCCAACATTTATCTGAAATGCTGAACTAACTTGCACAATTCTTCAAATGACTATCACACCTTTGATGGGGATATACAAATTGTTTCAACCTGAGGCTTGAAAAGGTGTGTCATAAAGCATTCTGATTAATCAAGAACACGTTGTAATTTGTTGCATTTGGAATGTAGCTACCTAACTTCCTGAATACTTTAATAAAATACCTGTAAAATTACACAATCAAAACTATACCTCCACCAAGCAAAGTGACAGAGATGGTATAACATTAACAAAAGGTAAGAGAAGGGAAAATTTCAAAAGGTTCTAGCTGTTTCTGTACTCTCTGTACTCTTACAGTGAAATCGAGAGCTGAAAAAGATTCTAGGTTTAAAATTCAATTAAAGCAAACACTTTTGACAATTATTTTACTAGTTGATGTACAAAATACATTTTTTTTGTTTAGTGCTTTCGTTATTTGCCTCTTTTTAATTTTTTCCTATGTATGGTTTTATTTTAAAGTTCCACTGAGGCAATGTACATATGCCAGCCAGAAAATGCAGATATTAAGGGATTTTATTCATAACAGGCTAAATTTGTCTCTTGTGAAAGATAAAAACACTTTAAAGTTGATGAGTCTATGATTTTAAGTAAAATCCTCATTCAAATGTGATTGCTTTATAGGTTTAACTCTGGTCAGAGTAATTTGTGTTCTTTCTATATATTACTCCAACTATAATAAAGCTGTTTATGCAAATGTGAAATTGTTGCTATTGCAGAATCTTTCCAACCATGTAAGGTTGTAATGTTAAATTCCCATTCACGATCAAAATTCCACATATTTACAACCTGCAAACATCCAAAATTCACACTTCAACATCTGTGTGGCTGCCAACTTCTCCTGAAATCTACAGCATGCTTTTTCAGAAGTGGAGGAAAAAGAATAAAAAACCTGAGGTAAGTGCAATTCAATAAGTACGCTAAATATTTACCAAATGTTTGTTATGAAATACATTTTATTAATTGAGAACACTTAGAAACTGATTAGGGATGCAAAAGCCTTATGAAAAAGTTTGCAGAATTTTTATAGCAGACTCATGAATTTAAAGCATGCCAAAAACACACAGTATGCACAATTCTCGAACACAAGCCTTGGAAGTTTTTCATTTACAATCTTCAGTTTCTCCAAATTCCTTTTGTTCTGCTAACTTTGAAATTGTTCTGACAGTAAGTATTGTTGCACTCTTAATAAAACCTTTATCTTCTCATATTCTCTCTTATGGAAAAAGTCAAAAGTTTCTATCATATCGAGTATGCTAAATACCTTCAAAGTAAATAACTTAAAATAATGTATAATATTTTCCCAGATCTTCTAAAAATAGTTTAATGTTTCATGTTTCTGCACATGTTAACTGGATTATGAATTAGTATTTTAATGGGATTATGAATCATTAAAACTCAGACCATAGTATGCATAGACAACCCAGTTTCTTTTCAAACATCTTTCTTTTCTTTATCACATCTATTATTCCTTCAACCGTATTCTGGTCCCTCTGAATTTGGAGGTATTCAAGGAAGGCAATAGGATTTGCAGGGAAAGTGAGTAAAATGGTAGGCTGCTCCAACACAAGAGCCAGTTGCTGCTTTTTGGAGGAAAAGGAATTACAAGTCACACACAAAAAGTGACTATGTGCTACTCTGCCGCACATCTGGTCACTCTGGAGGGTCTTACTCTGTGTTGGAGCTTGCATCATGATGTCCTCAGTGACTACAGCTCTCTACCCTGGAATCTCTCTATTTTCTAGTCCGTTCCCTACAAGACTCAGATAGAGACATCTCCTCCACCAGGGCTGCCTTGTGGAGCACCCCATACTTAACCACTGTGTTTCAAGGACAGCTATCATTTCCCTTGAATAACATGTTATAGTCTTATTTCTGCCAGTAAATCTGTGTTGCCCTTCATCATGTGGCCTTTCTGAGCCTCAGTTTGCTCATTTGTAAAACATTAATACGTTATAATAATAAATAACATCTTCCCTGTTATTTGGCCATTATTGCTTCTGTAAATTCCACTGCACCTCCTTCGCTCACAAGTAATTTTTGTATAAATGACTAAATGCACGTGGAATATTCATACAAGTAAGTTATATCACTGCATTCTGCTGAGGCACAGTTTTGTTATGTTTTGTTTTGATTTTTTTTTTTTGGTTGTATCTTCCAACCAAGTAAAAATAAATACCACTGGGATGTTGAGGCCCAAAAGGTAAAATGCAGTAGAAATAAATAGGAATCTATGCATTTTAGTTTGAACATCAGTTCCAGAATACGGTATTTATGCATCTGACAGGCATTTGTATTAAGCACTCACTAGGTCCAGGCTGGGCTCTGAAGACACAAAGCTTTTTTTTTTTAAAGTCCCCATAAGTAATAAGCTCACAGGCTTACAGTATTGGCAAGAGGGAAGAGATAGATGATGGACATTTAAAAAATACAGTACACATTTCAATAAATACTATGAGAGACAAGTACCTATTCTAGGAGAGCACAAGAAATGGAGAAGTTAATTTTACTCCTGGGAGGGTGGGTGCAGGTTGGGGAAGCCTGAGAGGATTCCGAAAGGGGAGAAAGCTGTCAGGCATTTGGCTAGTAGTGGCTGCTAGCATTGATTCACCCAGCGTCTTGCTAAGATAATTATGAAGACGGAGAAGATAAGAATTCATACTATCACCAGCTAATAAGTTACAGATAGTAATTTGCAGAGCCTATCCAGCCAGGGGCATCCTACTTTTAACCAGGAAACGAAGCTGCCTCTCAGTCTAATAAATGACAGCATCCTGTTCCAGCTAAGCTGATTACACAATTGAGACACTAAGAGAACTATTAAATTAAAAAACCATTTTTTCTTCCAAGAAACATGTAAACAAAATAATGTGGTATTTTTGGCATTAGGACATTTTTATTGCCAAAACCTTGAGTAATGTTGTATTGCATCTTTAGAGGAATGACCTAAACCCTTTAGGATTGTTTTCTTTTAATCAATAAAGACTACTAAGGCACCCCGCGGCAGCTGTTACCTACCGCTAAACTCCCCCTTTACGTGCTTTTCCACGTAGAAGCGGTGACTATTCTTGTGCCAGGTGTTCCCAAGAATCATGCCAAAAATATGCTCTTTAGATGTGCATAGAAAAAAATGTCCTAAGGAAGTACATTGAAATGTAGGGTGAAATTCTAGGAAATATTTTCCTTTGGACCTTTCTATATATTTTAAATATTCTACCAAGAAAATACTTTTAAAATCAATCAAAGAAATATCATGTGCTGTTGGGGATTTTTTAAAATTCTATAGGATTATGGCCAGGCGAGGTAGTTCACGCCTGCAATCCCACCACTTTGGGAGGCTGAGGCAGGTGGATCATGAGGTCAGGAGTTCAAGATCAGCCTGGCCAAGACGGTGAAACCCCATCTCTACTAAAAATACAAAAAATATAGCTGGACGTGGTGGCACATGCCTGTTATCTCAGCTACTTAGGAGGGTGAGGCAGAGAATTGTTTGAACTCAGGAGGTGGAGGTTGCAGTTAGCCGAGATCGCGCCACTGCACTCCAGCCTGGGCAACAGAGCGAGACTCCGTCTAAAAAATATATATACTATAGGATTATGATTTTGCTTTTTAAAAACCTAGGGCAGGGGGGAAGTAGCCTAAGATACATATAGAACTATAGTGACTTCTGCTTTATTGCATGATTTGTTTTCTTATATTTTCTTTCCTTTCTTTTTTTTTTTTTTTTTTGAGATGGAGCCTCACTCTGTGGCCCAGGCTGGAGCACAGTGGCATGATCTCAGTTCACTGCAACCTCCACCTCCCTGATTCGAGCGATTCTCTTGCCTCAGCCTCCCAAGTAGCTGGGATTACAGGCACATGCCACCATTCCCGGCTAATGTTTTGTATTTTTAGTAGAGACAGGGTCTCACCATGTTGGTCAGGCTGGTCTCATGACCTCAGGTGATCCTCCCACCTCGGCCTCCCAAAGAGCTGGTATTACAGGTGTGAGCCACTGCGCCCAACCTGTTTTCTTGTATTTTCTAAAAGGAGCTTTTACCACTCCTAAAATCGACTGTATGTACATTAACATATTAAGAGCAAATGTCAATGAATGACAATAGACACACAAAAGAAGAGGGAAGCCCCAGCAGGGTTGTCCAGGCAGAGGATGGAGGCTGGAGCAGCCTTGGCACAGCATGGAGTACAGCCTGTCCAGAGAATGACTCAGTCCCAGCATCACGAGGGATGGAAAGAATCCTCACCCTTGAGGGCTGGAAGAGGATGGGATTGAGAGCCTAGCTGAAGGTATCTCTCTGAGAAAGGAATAGGGATGGCCCTCGCAGAGAGCGAGAAGACAGATGGGTGAAGATGCTCTGCCTAGAGGTACAGAGTGAGGAAGCTGAAGAAATGTGTGCCTGCACCAGGAGACAGAGAAGGGCAGAGTGGAAACTTGAGCGGTGCCACAAATACCTCCAAATTCAGAGGGACCAGAATAATAAATAAAGAATAAATAATATAATATAATAAATACTACAATAAATTAAAAAACAAAAGAGGGACCAGAATAATAAATGAAAAACTGAACCAGGAGAGAGCATGAGTTTAATACTCGGGGCCAGGATGTAACGTGATGGAATTAGTTGCTCCTTGGGCCACCACGTCCAGCTAATTTTTTTGTATTTTTAGTAGAGATAGGGTTTCACCGTCTTGGCCAGGCTGATCTTGAATTCCTGACCTCGTGATCCACCTGCCTCAGCCTCCCAAAGTGGTGGGATTACAGGCTTGAACTACCTCGCCCGGCCATAATCCTATAGAATTTTTAAAAATCCCCAACAGCACATGATATTTCTTTGATTGATTTTAAAAGTATTTTCTTGGTAGAATATTTAAAATACATAGAAAGCATCCAGATGCTAGTCCTGACAGGCCACTCACCAACTGTGCAAATGTGGTCAAGACAGTCCTCCCTGCCTGCCGCCTCTTCAGAGCCAGAGCCAGAGCCACTAGCTCTCTAATATACGAGAGAGCCTGCCTTGTTCTCACTCACTTTTTACTCACTTCTTACCCTTATTCGAATTTGTGCAGTCATCCCTTGAACAACTGTAATTGAATGGATCAGGAGCCCCCTGCCACCGTCCTAGAGGTGCTCACACAACAGCTGCCTCTTGAAGGCACTATGGGTGGAATAAGAGATGTTGCATTCCAGAATTCCACGAATGAGTGACAATCCATGTGTGTTGCTGAACCCTGTCCAGCTCAGAGTTGACATATCCAGTGTCTCCTCTGGAAGACAGGCAGAATCTTATCAATCCATGTCATTCTCACAGGACATTCACCCTCTCTCCCTTTTCAGGAAGATGGTTTCATAATTTCATCTGCAAATTTGTTTATGTATTGAATCGAAGAAACAGCTTACTTCATTTTTTCTTTGAGGTAAACTGCTTATTCTTCATTTACCTGAATTTTCAAAACAGTCTGTAACTGAAAACCCCACTGTAGCCTGGTAGGAACGGGACTTCCTGAGCATTTTGCCAGGAGCAGTTGGCCTCTGACGGACTGGGAATTCTATAGTGCCCTTCATTACTAGGTTTCAGTATTTCCATTTCAAGCCCTGGTAAATACAGGGCTATGAGAGAAAAAAAAAAAAAAAATTAATG
Source organism: Chlorocebus sabaeus (assembly GCF_047675955.1). Taxonomy (NCBI): domain Eukaryota; kingdom Metazoa; phylum Chordata; class Mammalia; order Primates; family Cercopithecidae; genus Chlorocebus; species Chlorocebus sabaeus. Next base: position 105,461,852 of record NC_132917.1, read on the forward strand.
GGAATATTTTCAAACCTTTGGAAAAGTTAGGATTTGATATTTGGCAGGAGGGCTAAGAGGGTGGTTAAAGAAAAAAAGTGCAAATGTTCAAAACGTTCTTTAAGGTTGCGTTTGAGTCCAATTTATTCTGTTCTTTTTTCACATTGGAGCTAGCAAGGTTGCATTTTTTTTTCCCTCGCTAACAACTCTTTCCTTATTCTATGGAATGTTTAATTTGCCCTTTGAAAGAAAGTATGATTTGTTCCATTTTTCCATGTGTAATTTCTATGCTATTTACAGACTAAGATAAGAATCAAGAAGGATTCATGTGCCAAAAGCACACATTCAAGCCTGGGAGAGGAAATCAGAGTCCTAAGCCCCAACTTGGAATGACTTACTAGATGATTGTAGTGACAGAGCCATCTCCACGCCGGGCTCTCATCTGAGTCAGTGATATACTCTGTGCTAACACAGACGATTATCCCAAGCAGCTAGTGAATCAAAGCACAGTCTAAACCAAAATCAAAGACTGTGTCTGGCAAAGCATCACAACTTCCAGAGGATTTGCTGAACAAAGCTACCAAAAACTTTAAAAACTGCAGTCTTAATCTAGTCACCCCTTACACCTAAATGATGACAGTGTGATATGAAAACACCAGTCATTATGCTTTACAAGTCAGCATGTTCATCAGCAAAGGATCTGAGTTAAAATTAATCCCTGTCAATACAGAAGACGGTATCAAACTGGGGCCTTTAAAAAAAAAAGAGGAAATATGTAGACTGAACAAACTCAAACTTCTAACCACAACCAAACTGATAAACCAGTTAATCAAGCTATGAGGAGCACCACTAAAATCTGATACGAAACCACCATTTTACTGGAGCAAGCTCTTACTAAGCTCTGTTTACATCAGCTCTGCCTTTTTCTCTTTCTCGGTAGCTCAGCCAGGGATTGTCTCGTGGACTCTCACCAACCGGAATGATTTGCTTTCTATTCCAGTCTGTTCTCAGCTGTCTGGCCCCGCACAAGTGTTTGCAGAACTTACTAATACCGACCACCTCCCTACCCGCCTCACCCCATCTGCTTTTTACTCTGAGCATGCCGGGCTCTAATCAGTTCTCCATAGCACAGAGACTACTTCTTGTTTTTACAGACAAACATGTTAATTGCCATCACACTCACAGGCAGAATGAAGGACCGTCTTTTTACCCTCCTCGGTCCAGCCGCCTGGATGCCACACAAACTACCATCTCCATCTCACGCAAGGACAAGCCCCCTCTTCTCTAAACAGCACAGATTATTTCAAGCCAAAAATCCTCACAGCTTAAACGCGCACATACACAATGAACAAACATATGCATAGGAAGTGCACCATTGCAGGGATGGATGTAACTTATCACATTGGCCTTACTAGCTAAAGAGGAAGTGGTAAAAGGGATTCAAAAATAGGAGTTAGAGCATCTGGGCAAGTCCAGCATCTTCAGATGGGGGTCAGCATTGCTGAACTCTGTTTTCTCATCTGATCCTATAACCAAACTCTTTCTCTGCCACTGACTTGGGAAGCAGTGCATTTTAAACAAAAAAAAAGGCCTCCCTTGGATCCCTCTTCAAATGTCAAGAGTAAGCCCTTACAAGCGCCCAGTAGTCAGTGCCCAGAGTTGGTGCCCACGCGTGCAAGAGATGAGAAGAAGGTCTTGGTGTGGAAAAACCCGTGGACTCCTTTCACTTCTGGAGGACATACTGTCCTCACCCACATTACAGGAAAGGTGAGGTCGCTAAACGATTATTGGGTGGCCGAGGACTCCAGATTAATTACCTTACATAAATCGCTTGATTTTTGTCAATGTTTTCAAGCAGGTATAATATTTGTCTATAAAATGAGTGTCGAGAGCTGCATTTCACCTTTCATACGTGTATCTTGAAGACCTTCAAGTTCATTTCCGTACTCTGGGGGTAGCCGCCTCAGGGAAATCGACTCTTCAGATTTACTCTCCTGATATCACCCAAAAATCACTCACGCAACCAAAACTCGCCAGTGAAAAGTGCCGTAAAGTCTCCTTCATCGAAGAAACAGCCAGTTTCCAAAACAAGGTCTTGTGCATTATCCACCAGTGGCCAAGGTCTGGTGAAACAAAGGCTCTCTCCCATATTGAAGCAGAGAATATAAATGAGGGCAAACTTTCTGCAGAGCAGATTGACCACATAGATCAAGATTCTTACAAATGTTCTTCTCCTTTGACCTAATAATTACAGTTCTTGGAATTTATCCCAAGGAAATTATCAGAGAAGCAAACAAAGAATTATGTACAAGGATGTTCACTGCAATGCTATTTATAATAGCAAAAAATTGCCACTGCCTAATTAAGCAACAATAGGGATTTAGTTAAGTAAATTATAGTAAACCCATAGAACAGAATGCTATTCAGGCATTAAAAACCATGTGTTCAAAGAATGCAAAATGGCTCAGGGAAATGCTGACAAGATAATGTTAAGTTAAAAAGGAGGCTACAGCATGTTAAATGCAACGTGACCCCAGTTTTATAAATATTACATATGCATATGACGTGTAATATGTGTATATAAAATTTGGAAGAAAGAAAAACTACATTGAAGTTTACTAAGTGCCAAGGAATGTAATAAAAACTTCACAGAATTATTTTACTCACTCATCAAAATAATTCACAGAATGAACTATTTTGATCTCTATTTTAACAGTGAGAAAACCAGAGCAAAGAGAGATTAAGTCGTCTAAGATCATTCCGCTAATACATTGGGTGGCCAGTGGTGTTTGATCCTAGACGATCTATGTCCAGCATAACACTAACCATTGTGTTGTTCTATGGGTTATTTTCTCCCTTGTGTTATTTGTGTATTTTTCCAATTTTTTTTGTAAACATATTACTGTTATAACCAGGTTTTTGAAGATTCTTAATAGTGTGCAAAGTGACAGTAATTAGCATAAGTATTGAAATTAAATTCTTACTGAAATGAACAGGGTATTTTTGATTTGTTAAAAGTAGAACACAGTTTTGTTTTGTTTTGTTTTTTTATAAAGGATTTTATTTTATTTTTTTATTTTTTTATTTTTTTTTTGAAACGGAGTCTCGCTGTGTCGCGCAGGCTGGAGGGCAGTGGCCGGATCTCAACTCACTGCAAGCTCCGCCTCCCGGGTTCACGCCATTCTCCTGCCTCAGCCTCCCGAGTAGCTGGGACTACAGGCGCCCACCACCACGCCCGGCTAGTTTTTTGTATTTTTTAGTAGAGACGGGGTTTCACCATGTTAGCCAGGATGGTCTCGATCTCCTGACTTCGTGATCCGCCCGTCTCGGCCTCCCAAAGTGCTGGGATTACAGGCTTGAGCCACTGCGCCCGGCCTTGTTTTGTTTTTTAAATCTATTCATTAATTATTTAGATTCTGAAAATGTACCACTTGCTTTGCCTTTTATATGTTTTGGCACTTTTATGCTTAATATGGCATTTTGTGAAGCAGAAGGGGAGCACTGAAGTAGGGATTTCTTAAAAGATAAGTAAAAATACAGACAGGGATTTTCTAGGTGTCTTCAATCTTCCTAATAGAAGGTAAGGTAAGCTTTTAGGAGTGAGTTGAGCAGGGGTGGAAATTAAAATTAAGGAGCGTAAAAACCACAATGAGATACCATCTCACACCAGTTAGAATGGCAATCATTAAAAAGTTAGGAAACAACAGGTGCTGGAGAGGATGTGGAGAAATAGGAACACTTTTACACTGTAGGTGGGACTGTAAACTAGTTCAACCATTGTGGAAGACAGTGTGGCGATTCCTCAAGGATCTAGAACTAGAAATACCATTTGACCCAGCCATCCCATTACTGGGTATATACCCAAAGGATTATAAATCATGCTGCTATAAAGACACATGCACGCGTATGTTTATTGCGGCACTATTCACAATAGCAAAGACTTAGAACCAATCCAAATGTCCATCAATGACAGACTGGATTAAGAAAATGTGGCACATATACATCATGGAATACTATGCAACTGTAAAAATGGATGAGTTTGTGTCCTTTGTAGGGACATGGATGCAGCTGGAAACCATCATTCTCAGCAAACTATCACAAGAACAGAAAACCAAACACCACATGTTCTCACTCATAGGTGAGAATTGAACAATGAGAGCACTTGGACACAGGAAGGGGAACATCACACACCAGGGCCTGTTGTGGGGTGGGGGGAGGGGGGCGGGATAGCATTAGGAGATATACCTAATGTAAATGACGAGTTAATGGGTGCAGCACACCAACATGGCACATGTATACATATGTAACAAACCTGCACATTGTGCACATGTAACCTAAAACATAAAGTATAAAAAAAAATTAAAGAGAGTAAAAGATCTGAAACAACTGCTATGATATGAGCAATAATAAGTAAATAAAGGATGGAATATTATAGTTATTAATAATGATGACAAAGGATACATGAACAGGGAGAAGGCTCCAGGTTTGCGTGTGCTTGCATGGTGGGTGGAAGATGGGAAGTCTGGCCGAAGATGGATAGGTTTCTTCACAGAGCATCACCTGGGCAGCAGTGTGGTTTTGGCCATGAAGCCTGTGATGGGCAGAGGAGCAGTGCCTATCCAGGAAGGGCCCGTGCCAAAGGCAGATGCAGGGCAGAGATGATGATGGGCAAGGAGAGCACGGTACCTGAGACCCTACAGACCACAGTTGGAACTGTTAGGTCGACTGGCAGTGTACAGAAGTGAACATCTAAGAGTGGACACTGGAAATGCAGGAACAGGGGAAGGAGCACCCATAGGTGGATCTGATGCCCTTGAGGAAGCTGGCTGTGGTCCAAGAGGGATCGGGGGCCCTGCTGCCATGAGTTTTTGTCAGGTGGCATGGATTTCCAGTAAGGAAAAGGAGTAAATTGGGGTATAATTGTGATGCATTATGAAAACAAGGGTTAGACAATGCATAATACAATTCCTTTTTAAAAGTTTAATGCTGAATGGCAGTACTACATCAACAGGCCACCCTAAAACAGAGTAAAATATATGTGAATTCTGGGATATTATAGAGCCATTAAGATTTTGCTGATTAAATGGTAAGAACATATGCAAGGAAATTTATACAAAGCTACACATGTGCAAATTTATATATAAATTTATAACACACAAATTTATAATAAAGAAAATATTCAGAACATGTATATAATATCTTATTTGTTTCTCTTAAATTCATAAAGCAGAAATAAGCAGGAAACACCTCTGAAGATCAGTGGCAATTTCTATCAAGGTCGAAGGGTATCTTAGTCTGGGCTGCTTTAACACAACACCATAGACCAGGTGGCTTATAAACAACAGAAATTTGTTGGCCAGGCGCAGTGGCTTACACCTGTAATCCCAGCACTTTGGGAAGCTGAGGCGGGCGGATCACCTGAGGTCAGGAGTTCAAGACCAGCCTGCTCAATGTGGTGAAACCCTATCTTTACTAAAAATACAAAAATTAGCTGGGCATGGTGGTGCACACTTGTAATCCCAGCTACTTGGGAGGTTGAGGCAGGAGAATTGCTTGAACATGGGAGATGGAGATTGCAGTGAGAGGAGATCGTGCCACTGCACCCCAGACAGAGCAAGACTCTGTCTCAAAAAAAAAAGAAACTAAATTTGTGTCTCACTATTCTGGAGGCTGGAAAGGGAAGTCTAAGACCAAGGCACCAGCAAATCTACTGTCTGGTGGGGGCCTCCTTCCTGGTTCATAAATGGTACCTTCTCATTGTGTCCTCACAGAGTGGAAGGGGCTCATTTAATAGCACGAATCCTATTCATCAGGGCTCCACCCTCAGGACCCAATCACCTTCCAAAGACCCCACCTCCGAAGACCATCACCTTGGGGGTAAGGATCCCAACATATGAATTGGGGGCTGGTCGGGGAGAACAGCATTCAGAACATAGAGGAGGGTTACAAGGGATATTTTTCTTCTTGATGCCTCTAAGTAGTTTCTGAATTTTCTCAGAAAATAAAATATTTGAAAAATCCTTTGACAGCTCTGATTGAGATCATAACCACCATCTTGGTCCACCACAATCAACCACCACCACACCCATCACCTCTCTCACAGCCCTTCTTCTCTCCCCACCGATACACACATACCAGCTCACATATGCATGTATGCACACACGCAGTCAGTGTCAGTGACTGGGTCACCACTCCATGCATAGCATTTATCATCCTACCTGTTTCTGATTCCTGGTTGTTTTGGCCTTGGTGATCTTCCCCTGACACCCAACCTGTGATCTCTAATAACTGAATCCCAGCCACATTTTGAGGCCCATCAGAAGTGCTACCACCCCCGTGAAGTTTTCCTCCATCCTTTCATGGAGGATAATTTAGCTGCCTATTCTGTAGCTCTGCAGCACTTCAAATCTCTTTTCTATTTTACATTGTATCCTATACAGTGATTTGTGTGCATATAGCTTTTCTCCACCCAAGCCTAGCCTTCTCCATGGCTGGAACTCTCATCTTTGTATTTCCGTATCTACTTCCTTCCACCAGTCTCTAGCATCTAGTATCTGCAATATAATAAGCACGCAACAGGTATTTATTGAATTGATTTGAAAATCTTCCCCCAAAGAACAATGAGAGGTGTGGTTTCCTTCTTTCAGTTTGGCCCTTGGGGCTCTTGAATGTGGAAGCTGTAACCTCCCCAGGAAAATGAATAGAAACTAAAGTATCTTTGGAGAAAGACCAAGTCCAGTCTTGTTAAGAATTTAAAAGAAGGGATGAAAAATGTGTTTCTGATCTCTAGGCTCTGCCCACCATGAGGCAGCAAGATTCAAGAAGACAGACCAGAGTCTGGGGAAGGGGATGACAGCAGGAATACAACTTTACCCAAGGACAGCAGGGTAAGAGAGGTGCATTTAACAAAGTGGTGCTGAAGGCCAAGAAGGAAGCTCCTTCCTCCCCCAGAGTTGAAGCCAAAGCAGAGGCTCTGAAAGCCAAGAAGGCACTGCTGAAAGGCATCCACAGCAACACACGCACACACACACACACACAATATCCACATTTCACTCACCTTCCAGCAGCCCAAGACACCAACGCTCCAAAGGCAGCCCCAGGAGGAAGTAGCTTAACCATGCTTCCATCAAGTTCCCCCAGCCACTGAGTCGGCCATGAAGAAGCTAGATGAAAGAAGACACTTGTGCTCATTGCGGATGTTAAAGCCAGCAAGCACCAGATCAAACAGGCTGTGAAGAAGCTCTCTGACATTGATGTGGCCAAGTCCACATCCTGATCAGCCCTGATGGAGAGAAGAAGGCATATGTTCCACTGGCTCCTGATTAAGATGCTTCAGATGTTGCCAACAAAATCGAGATCATCTAAACCAAGTCCAGCTGGCTAATTCTAAATATGTATCTTTACACCATAAAAAAAAGAAATGTGCACTCAAGGCTTCTTCTCCACCACAGGATGACGTGCTAAGTGGAATGAAAATGAGTGAGAGAAGAGGAGAGGCACCTGTAGTGTTTTAGGAGATAACTAAGTCACTGAGAAGAAGGAGAAGGCATCACTGTGCGTACTGGGTCCACAGTCAACACATGCAGGTAACCACAGCCCACTGAGTGGACCGCAGGAAGTAGAATGGAATGTACCCTTGGATCCAGAATCTTCCTCTCCTAACCAAAATATAATTTTAATCAGAATTGTTGGCAAATTATTTAAATCCAAATACTTAGTTTTATTTTCCCACAATTATTTCCTAATCTGGTTCTTCACAATCATATCTTAAGCAACCTGTAGTCAATGCAGTCACTAAAATTCTAAGTGGGAAAATGATATCCACCTTTTTTGTTTACCTGTTATTTAAGACATACAGGGACTAAATGCTAACAGTAGTATCTTCTGTCGTCCTGCAGCTGGTACTAGAGAGTCTATTTAACCACACTAACATTTTCCTAGGAAGCTACAGTTTTAATATGGAATAATTCAACATATTCATTATCGCCTATTTACACTCATGTAAACCAACGCTCCCTGAGTAACCAAACTTTAAAATGTTAATATAAACATTATGCCTCTTTTAATTGCAACAGACACATTCCTAAGTAACTTAATTCCAGCAAGACCCTTTACCAATAAACAAAAAACACATTTTGGGCAGCTTTCCTGTACAGTACGTAGTAAGGAAGAAAGGAAATGATTTCCACAGCAAGGACCAGCAGGATGACTTGTACTCTCTGGATTCTGAGGCCAAAGTTGTAGATTTAAACTCTCTCCAATCACCAGTTCGTTCTCAGAACATCTAGAACCTAAGGGGAGGTTTGAACTTGGCTACCTATGGACATAGGGGTCAGATCTGGAAAGTTATAAAAAGGTGCAAGCCATCAGGGTTTATCTAAATGTTGGCCTCTCCAGAAATCATTTCCACCATGTTGGAGAAGGAAAGGCCCAGGCCATTTTCATGAAGGCCAGTTACTGAACTGACCAGCTCGGCTGGGACCACACAGCCTGCAGCAGGACAGACCCAGTCATCCTTGGGGCCACCAAGCACAGGTTGAGGTGACTGGCGTTTATTTGGATCGCTGAAATAATAAGCGATTCCGAAGGAATTTGTTCTTACTAACTAGTTGGATAATTTGATGTGACAGGGTTGCATTCCCACATAGAAAACGGAGAAGAATTCTTGGTGTCAACTGAAGAGACCGCTTGACTTTTTATTACAATGGATTTTCTTTCTCCAAAGCCCAAAGCCTTTTAAGTGTACGTGTATGTGTTCCAATTTAGGCTTTAGTTCACTAATTAGCCGACAGTTACCATAAAATTGCTTTCTTCCTTTCCAACCTTGATGAAGTTGTTACTAAGTCCATCATTACTCAAACCCTATTGAAGCTGCTAAGTTTACAGAGGAAAGAGATCTCGAAAAAGATAAGGCTTTATTAATATCTTAATCAGCATTTTTGGTACAGTATTTATTCTTGAACACCAGCATTTATTCTCACAATACCAGTGTCGTTTAAGTGTTTGGTTTTGAAGGTTTTTGCTTTGGGCACCAAAGCTACCACCATACTTGTTTTTGCTTTTGTTTTTGTGTTTCAGAAAGTGGATATGAAAAATACTAGACAGGTCTTCTTTCACTCGGAGACTTGCGTGCTACAGCACACACTTGATTTACGTGGGCAGAACCACTTAATCACTGGGTATGGGCTTTGGTAACTTTGTGTGGCCCAGCTGTCTTTTTAAATTGATCTTGGGAGTAGTTTCCTCTTCCCCTGCAATGGAAAGAAATTGAATCCTTGTCAATATGACATTCATGTCATCGCATTGAATAACACAGAATAGATGAGGGTTGATCATGTTTCTCTAAACTTTGGAGAAAAAAAAACAGTAAGAACTGTAAACATGGACTCTACAGGCACTTTGGTGTTCTCCTAAGTGGTCTTCAATTAACACTCTATGACAGTTGGTAAAATCCGTTCAAACATAATTTTTAAGATTGTGTTAACTACATACGTGGAAATTTTAAATATTTATAAAGTGGCTTATATGTAGACTATAAACGTTGTTAGGATAAAAATCCTATTATTTATGGAATTAATGAAATAAAGAACAAAATAGTATTTATTCTCTTACCAAGGTACTAACCTTATAAAGGCAAATAGAGACATAGTTAATGTTAGGGCTGGGATTTAACTGAGAAGTTCTATGGTGGCAAACAAAGCTTCATTTAGGATTTGTAACAGTATACCATCCTTACGATTCTTTAATTTTTCTGTGGTTGCCATAAGGTACGTGGTGTTTGCCAATAAGTAATTTTATGACAAGGCCAAAACTAAAATCCAAGCCCCAAGTGACTCTTAGTCCAAAGGCTGTGGAAGTTAATGTGGAACAGTGTCAAAAACCTCCGAATTGGAATTCAGAGAACTCAGATTGGGTGCCTATTTAGTCCCAATTTTTCACATGGCTAATTTGATATGGATTTAGTAGTTACTAATTCATGCTTAATCATAGATAGTAATTATGAGGAAGCCAGATCCTCTCTGGGTCTGTTTCCTTAACGAAGAACCCAAAGTTCCATTGCCCTTGAGCTCCTCTCAACAATGACGTCTTTGCAGCAGTCCAGATCTACAAGCAGAGGGTGGCCCAAATGCTGCGTGTATCTTTAGAAGGTTTTTAAGACAAAGGGAATGGCCCTAAAGGAACTGAAAAGCATGAGGAGACCACTCTAGACCTCAAAGGAGATGCAAAGTTGATGGAAGATTAAAGCTGCTGAAAATAAAGAAAGAAAGGATTCTTTCAAGGCACAGAACCTCAGAATGTCATGAAGTAACCACATGAATGAGAAAAATAACCAACAAGATAGACAGAACCATTGCTTTCCATCTGTTGTCTGCTGAATGTCTGTATTTAACGATCATTTGCCCTTGATAATGATTAGTTCATGTCACGTTATTTTCTCCATAGGCAAATGCCCTCCTATATTCAAGAAAAAGTGTCCTTGTGAAATTGAATTCGACTACATTCATTAAGATTTAAATGTATCTGTATCTTTTGATGTAACTATAAGCCTTCACTGAGCACTCACTGTGTCCCAAGAATTGCTCTAAATGTTTTCAATGCACTAATCTTCACAACAGTTCTGTGAGTGAACTTCATTATCGACCACATCCTGCAGAAGCACAGAGAGGGTCAGTAAGTCACCAAGCACTGCCCAGTTGGTGAATGATGGAGCCAGGATGCAAACACAGGCAGCTGGACTCTCTGGCTTGAACTTTTTCACAGCTACATGTTTATCACATGTATCTGCTCACATTTTATTTCTATCTGGAGTCTGGGAGTATGGGACATTTGGGCATAATGCAGTTACTTTTCAAGGACACAAGAATTAAAAATATAAAATGTCACCTGTGAATCAATGAAGAAAAATAATTGAGGACGTGAGGTAATTTTTTTAATGTGCTATCTGCTAAGTTTGAAAATCAAAGACAAAATTTTCAAGAATCTTTGCCTTGCCACGGATGTTACCATAGAGTGTTGTGAAGCTCGCAAGATGAGTTCCTTCTGTACTTGAAGTAGGTGGACCCTGTACCTCTGGACTTGATTCAGTAATAAATGGACTGCATGTCTGGATAGCAAATTGTGTGCTATTGTTAGGTATAAGGAGCAGAGACTAAGAAGCTGAGCTGTCGCCTTTCACCCATGGCAGTGGCTCAGTGCCTTCATTCACGTGCTCTGGGAACTTTCCCTTCCAGACAGTATCCTGTAAAAAACCTACTAGTGCTCTCCAGAGAATCATTTCTACAAGTCCAGTGTTTAATGTTTTTCAGTGACAATAGGTGAATGTCAGCAGCAAGCCAAGTACCATTTCCTAGAATGGTGTGGCAAAATATTACACTTGGATGCATTTTTTTGTTACATATCACATAGTGTAGGCTCTCTATAAATACTGGATAAATTTCATAGATTTGATAAGCAGAAACGAAGAAGCATTTTCTATAGGAATCATCCTCAGACTTCAAGACATAATTTTTGAATATCTTTCTAATAGTTTAATTGATTTTCTTTCATTTTCCAAAATTCATATCTATTATTGGTCACCTATTGGTATAGATCTATAGACAGATCAAATTATTGTGATTTGGAGAGGAGCATTGACAATACAAACCCAGATTTTTATCCTATGAGAAAATATCCAATAAGTAATGATGTATTTTTTAAAAGGCCAATTTAACAACAAATCAAAAATCTGTTTTGTTTCAGAAAGAAGAAGCAGAATGATAATTCTCTTAAGGTAATTAGGAATTTTACAAATGAAAAGGTTCATTCATAGTGTCTGGATAAAAGAAGAAAGGGAAGGAGAGAAGAAGGGAGGTAAAATGAAAATGAAAACAAAAAGGAGAGGGGCAAACAGAAATTTTCTTCCCAAGCAGCAACTGTGGAGGAAGGCCAGTGTCCTGACAGTGTCAATTGAGTGGATGTGTGCTAAACTTTATTTTTATTTTTCACTTGTCTTGTTCAACATAATGGAAAATCTATGGCAAAACTTTAACCAGTGTTAATTCACATCCACCAAAAGAATTGCACAACCTCTTTATCCATGCAAGATGGACCACATAATACTAAAATGCTCAATAATATCTCATTAAAATGTTTTGGGTTTTCTTCTTTCTGTTTTTGAGACAGAGAGTCACTCTGTCACCCTAGCTGGAGTGCAGTGGCACAATCTCTGCTCGCTGCAACCTCCAACTCCTGGGCTCCAGCAATCCTCCCATCTCAGCGTCCTGAGTAGCTGGGACTACAGGTGCACACCACCTTGCCTGGCTAATTTTTGTATTTCTTTGTAGAGATGAAGTTTCACCATGTTTCCCAGGCTAGTCTTGAACTCCTGGACTGAAGTGATCTGCCCACCCTGGCCTCCCAAAGTGCTGGGATTACAGGTGTGAGCCTCTGTTTGTTTTATTTCATTTTATTTTTTAAGAAAAGAAGAGCTACCATTAGCAGTAGAGTAGTATTTTCATTAAAGAATGTGCAAGAAAAAAATTAAAATAAGACCCAAAGTAAGCCTGAAAAACTCACATTCAAGGCTAGGGACTAGCAGAGAGAAAACATGTCAGGATTCCAATAGAAACCTCTAAACTAAAGAAGAAACACACTACATTGCTTTCATTGATTGATTTTCGACAAACTATTTTTCCTAACTCACCCTTGTGTTCTAATAAAATTTGTAACTTGACATACCTAATACCCCTGGTTTGGCCCAGGCCTGTTATGCCGCCCTCTTACCCGGTTTTACGGGTTTCTTATCACCTTCCCCATCTTCAAGCTCACAGAAATCCTGTAGAGAGGACCGACCCAGGAAATATGCCTATTAAATAGGTGACTTTTTAAAATAGGAGAATTTGGTACCAATTCAGAAAAAGACTTGATGACAATGTTAGGTGTTGAACAAAGGTTATCCCAAACTAAGCAGATCAAACTGGAAAGCAGAAAGGAGCAGCTCCCCCTCTAGGAATTTCTGTTGGTTAGAATGTTCCTGAGCTTAGCATCTCTATGTACGGTCTCCAGAGTTAATGTACCATATTTTCCATGGTTTGATGAAGACTCCAGAGCCCTTAAGATATGAATTGCTATAATTCCTAAATCAAACAGCATTCAATTCAGTTCCAGACCATTTCAGGGTAATAAGACCGGTATTTCTTATTTTAATTAGTCATTTTATACTTCTAACAACTTCTTTGACAATCTTGGATTACTTGTTTGTTTATATGTGATAAAAGCCATGTTTCGCTAAAAATACGAATGCTACATTTGAATGTCCATTTACATTTTAGTAGTTATGGAAATAAACTATCGAGCCCTTTAGATTATGGCTTTTTATAGACACTGAATACAATCACCTAATCTATTTTAATATTATCCCTTTCAGCTGTCTCGTGAGCATCCCCCTAACACGGCAGAGATATCAAGTTGATAACATAAATTCAAGACAAAATGCCTGAACACTCATCAGAAACTGTCTTTTAGTTTGCAGAGAAATTTGTGCCTGACATTTGAAATTTTCAAGATAAATAAAAAAAGTCATGTGGCCACATAGAAGTATTATGTTCTATTTCTAGATTTTAAACTCCTTCAGTGTGAAGAATATTTCTTCTCCTTGTATCCTGAATACAGTCTCTTTGTACACGATGCTTACCCAAGAAACATTTTATTGCAGTAATAAATACAAAGACAAGCGGGATTCATATCGTGATTAAAAACTATTTTTTCTCCAAGTCTTTATGCTAGTCAGTGAAAGCATCCCCCAAGCACAAAAAACAACTAAAATAATATGAAAACGTATATAAACATATAGATGTGTGTCTAGATACATAGATACAATGATACATATTAATCCTTTGATCACTGACAGTTATATATTTCCTATTGATTATATATCTACTATGTTTAATGTTCCACATCACATGTTTTTTAATAAATTAGTTCCAGCTGGGCACGGTGGCTCATGGCTGTAATCCAGGTACTTTGGGAGGTCATAGCAGAAGGATTGCTTGTGCTCAGGAGTTCGGGACCAGCTTGGGAAACATGGTGAGACCCAATCTCTACAAAAAGTGGGAAAAAAAAATTAACCTGGCATGGTGGTGTTTCTGTAATCCTAGCTGCTTGGGAAGTTGAGGTGGGAGAATTGCTTGAGCCTGGGAGGCCGAGGCTGCACTGCACTGAAGCCTGGGTGACAGAGTGAGATCGTCTCAAAATTTTTATTGTTATATAAAATAAAATAAATTAATTCTTAGCATAGGCATACAAAGCAAATTACATTCTCCATGTCACCAAGAAGCAAAATAATGCTTCTCTGTACATTATTTTGCATAGCTGAAATGCACCAGAGTCAGGATTCGGTCTAAACTATACCCGCCTATCTTCAGGTAGCACAATCACTGATTTCACCCCTCACTCCCACGGCTGGCAGAATGCTGGAGTGACTCATCCTGAGCGCAAGCTGAGTGGCCCCAGATGCCATGCCCGTGAAAGGGAGCTGAGACACTGATCCAGTCTCTCCAAGTCTTTCGGTGTTTGCTCAAAGGTTATTACTAAACTTTAAAACCAAAACAGCTCTAAATATACACGTTCCTCAAAATTAGATATGCTGGCAAGAGAAAGGGAGACCAAGTTTTTAAAGCTCAAAATGAATTTCAGCGTTACAGAGTTCTATATACATCGGGACCATTTGGAAGCCCCAAGGAGGCAACCTGCGATGGGAATCAAAGCTCTCGTCGCCACTCCTCCAGCCCCCAGTGTGTGACCTTAACAAGTCACTTATGTTCCTTAGAATGCAGTATCCTTCCTTCTGATGAAATTGTACATAAAATTAAAATGTAGAAAACAAATACAAGAGGAACTGCTGGCTGCCACCCAGGCAGCCTCCCTCCCGATGCCTCAGTCGCAGCTTCTGGGCCTCTCGGTGAAACTCTGGGATCCTGAGTACTCAGGTACCTGTCAGTCTAAGCCATGTGATCATGAAACTCCTAACTACAGCCACGACTAATGTAATTTTTTAGAATTCCTATGGGAAC
Organism: Chlorocebus sabaeus; assembly: GCF_047675955.1. Taxonomy (NCBI): domain Eukaryota; kingdom Metazoa; phylum Chordata; class Mammalia; order Primates; family Cercopithecidae; genus Chlorocebus; species Chlorocebus sabaeus. Next base: position 105,476,881 of record NC_132917.1, read on the forward strand.
CAGTTTACAAAAACAGAACCCGTGAGTCATGATCATGATCATATGGGTCACCAAGAAACATAACTTCCAGAATGTATTCTTGGTTTCTGTAACTGCAAGTTGCAAATGCCCTGAAAAGGTATGATTTTGTTCCAGATACAAAGAATAGATGTCGCTGCTTTACAAGCTTGAGAACCACAGATGCAGGCCCAACCTTGCTAGAATCGGCTAATGAAATGCTGGATGTGGAGGCGACCTCACGAGACATTGCAGGCCCAGAGAGGCGAATGTAGGGGCCGTGGTCATGAAATGGTGTCAGACCCATAAGCTGAAGGGTCATCTAGGGAGTGCAGGCCAGTGAGAAGAGAGGAGCCCAGGATAGACCCCAGGGACCCAGGATGGACCCCAGAGACCTGAGGGAGCCTCCTGCTCACTCAGGAGCAGCCAGCCTGAGTGAGGCCAGCAGGAGAGGATGCTGTGTCAAAGGCCAGGAGTTCTGGAAGGAGGGAGCTTCCTGAGCTTCCAGAGTTGCTGAACGTGCTGAAGGCTGAGTAAGGGGGTGACAAAGCAGCCCAGCCTGTGGCAGCCTTGACAAGAACACAGGGAGAGCAGCAAGGGGTGGAAGTGTGGCCCCCATGGGTCCAGGAGGAGCCCGCAGGGAAGAAGCTGGTCTGGTGTGGTCAGTGCCACCAGCAGGGCTGCCTGCTCTGACACCCTGTGCTTGGAAGTCAGTGCCCCATGCCAGCCTAGACATTCTTGTGACTTTGGTCTTTGAATTTGCTTTGTAAGTGAAGTCTGATGGGACGATGGGCAGAAAAGCAGGCACTGGGGCCCTGGGCCCTCATATCTGCATAGTCCCACCTCTTCCTTTGGCCTCCAGGGGAAGGGGCCTCCCCAACCCCCAACCCCCAACCCCGAACCCCAGGCTCTGCCCGGCCTCCTCCTCTTCCTCCTGCCCATCACCACCACCACTGCCACCCTCCACCACATGTTGACTAAGACAGACCACCGTTCTACAGTCATCCTCCACCCTGTCTCCTAATCCCCAGTGAGACCTGGGCCAGGATGTGTGAAGGTCGGGCTCAGTCGTGGGCCTCATGATATCTCGGGCAGGGGCCCATGGCCATCTCCGTCCCTCAGTGCATTTGGGGGCAGCTCTGTGGTGTTTTCTTGCCTACCCACGATCCAGGTCCAGAGCGCATCTGGTGCAGAGGCTGCAATCTCTGGAGAGGTGTCCGCCACAGGGGTTGCACAGCCACCTGGAAAGGGAATATTAACTTCCCGCCTGAGTGCGCCCTACATTCTTGTTGTGCACGGGGTCCGGCAAGTTATGTAGCTAGTGAAGGCAGTAACTTCCCCCCAGGTTCAACTTTGAAAAGGAGCAGAGAGGTGGCACAGAAACTGGCGGGAGACGTAAAATCAAACAAAATTTCTCAGTTTTTAGGGTGGGCAGTGCTGCTTATGTCTGTGTGGTTTTGGGGATAAACGCATAGGAGAGAAAGACTGGAGGCAGCGAGAGGGGGATGGGAGGACAGCTACAGGTGGGAAGCCCTTTTGAAGCAAGAAGAGCTAGCGGTGAGCCAGGTGGCCTTCACCTAGCAATGCAGGAAGGAGAAAGGCAGAGGTTTGGTGACGGCAGGATGAGGAAAGGCGAGGCTGCCCCCTTCCATGTAACACATCACATCTAAGTAATTGCCCTGTCTGAGTGTGAAGGTGGAGGAGGCATGTGGAAGTTGGTGGAGAGATGCCAGTCCTGGCAAGGGGAGAGCAGGAGAACCAGAGGGTCTAGTGGAATGAACGGCTTCCTCTGCACCACTTTTCACAATGTTTAGTTCTTTTGTCTCTTTACCTGTGTTATTTGCATTTTTGTCTCTCTCCCTGATAAGAATGTGAACTCTGTGAGAAGCCCTACCCCCACGCCCAGGGCCTGGCTCATGATGGAACTCAGCAAAGTTGTTAGTAGAAAAAGGGACCAAGGAAGGCAGGTGAGGAGGAGGTGTCAGGTCTCGTAGCCTAATGTAATCATTATTCAGGTTTAGCCTATGTCTCCTAGAAAAAGGTGTGCATTTGACAAAAAGGTGTGCTCCTCTGAGGTGAACTGCAGGCCAGGATCATTTTCTCCCCATTTTAATGTAAAGAAACTGAGGAATATATGTGTGAAATGGATCACAGATTGATTGATTGATTGATTGGAGACAGAGTTTTGCTCTTGTCGCCCAGGCTGGAGTGCGATGGCACGATCTTGGCTCACTGCAATCTCCGTCTCCTGGGTTCAAGCAATTCTCCTGCCTCAGCCTCCCAAGTACATGGGACTACAGGCATGTGCCACTATGCCCGGCCAATTTTTTTTTTTTTTTTTTTTGCATTTTTAGTAGAGATGGGGTTTCACCATTTTGGCCAGGCTAGTCTCGAACTCCTGACCTCAGGTAATCTGCCCGCCTTGGCCTCCCAAAGTGCTGAGATAACAGTTGTGAGCCACTGTGCCCTGTCCAGGTCTTTATATTGTAGAACACTTTCCAAATTTACAAGATACATTCATGCGTATTATTTTATTTTGCTTCCACAACAACTACAGCAGGTGACCTAGATGGTTATGACTACTCCCATTTCGTAGAATTCAGAGGGACTAATGTTGCACCGTTGATACATGGTAGATTTAGAGCCCAGGTCATTAGGTTTCTAGTTTCGTGCACTTTTGACCTCACTGCCCACCTTTATAACCAGATACTGGCCAGAGATAGTCATGGTTCTGCAGTCAGCTGCTCCAAATCCCTGAGGGAATTAACTGGGGTTAATCCCCAGTTCCCTGGGGACTAGGGATCTCTTACTCTTCTTTCCAGAACTGGAATCTGCTTCTCTCCACTCTAGCCCAAAAGGCTGGCTGGAAAGTAGGATACTAGCCTCAAAAGGGGAAGAAACTCAAATGATTTCATGATAACTGAGTAGCAAAGGGAAATGGCCACAATCCAAATCCTTCTTGCTCTATGCACATCTCCTAGATGGAAACAGTGAATTCAAAGAGATATATAGCCAGGGGAGATTGCCCAGTTCCCCAGGGCTGCTTCCAAGACCCAGATGTCAGTAGCGGTGCTGGAGAGGGACGACTTATAACCATATGCCAGTAACTTCAAACAGAACTTCAGATGGCTTTCATGGACCCCAGACACTTTTGCCTGCGTAAGTCCCTTCATCCATAAAAATAAGATTAAAAATAATATTTTCCAACTGTGTTGATATAAAACAAATATATTAATATTTTATATTAAATTTTTTTCTAACCTTAAACTGTATTTTTTTTTTCTGAATTTATAAGAAATGAAAACATTTTTGTGCTCTACTAAAAGTATTGCAGACCTTAGGCGCTGCACCCCTAGGCCTAATATGTTGGCCAGAGCGGGCTTCAAAATTCCAGGCCCTCCCCGAGCCACATGCTCTGCCTTCTCTCCCTGTTGTTTTTTGCTGTTGTGTTTTAGTTTTCAAAAATGATGACTAATCACAACCATGTCATAATAGAAGAGCAAAGAAGGAAAACTTGTATTTCTTCTCTATGATGTCAGAGAATTCTCAAATCTCTGGCTACGGTTTTAATCCTCTGCTTTTGTTAAGCTTCCAAGCATTGCGTTGTCACCAAATACGTTAGTGCTACAAAATATCATTAAGTCAGCTGAGCTCACCCTTCCAGCTGTTCCAATAAATGGGCAAAATAAAGGAAAACCAAAACCCCAAGCGGTTTTAACAACGTGATGATTGATGATTGAGTTCTATTTCTCTTTCCTCCTCCCCTGTATTTGGCTGCAAACAACTTACACCACCTCCCCAGCGTTTTTGGCCCTTGAGTAGGAGTGTGCCCTTGCCAATGTAGAGAAATCGAGCTAGGCTTTCAGGCTTGGAATCCGCTATGTACTCAACTCCCAAGCCTTTTGAGCTTCAGCCATAATTAGTTGTAATGTGTTTATGGGGCCAAGAGAATTTAAAACATGCAAGACATGAGTCAGGACAGGATGATATCAAAATCCTTATTTATTCTGGGTTTTAGTCTAATCTCATTGGGTTCCACACGCATCATTGTTTTTCTTGAATATTAGCAAGGTAGGGAAAGATGGGAAATCCCTGCAGGATTTAGACATTCAGGCCCGTACCCAACCAATCCTTGTGGAAAGGTTTATGTTTCTTAAACTCATATCCTAGACAATGGGCTCAGCCCTGGAAGGTCATGTTTTGTTTTCCTTTCATTTGGCTAATAACCCAGTAAATATTTGCTCTCATGACCAAAAATCATCCTGAAATATATGCAAGCATATTGAATGTCAAAAAAAAACATGGGCATATGTTGAAAAGTCATGGAAGAGGAAGAAAGAACGACATTGCAAAGCTGCCTTCACTCTCTGCAGCCACTGAGCAGTTCTAAAGGAACTGCTAATATAGTGATGCAAAATCTGTGCAAGGACCCCTTGTAAAGTCTTTCCATTTCCATGGCCCATGCATTCGATGAACACTATTTGCTAAAGACAAAGCCTGGACTGGCTTCAGAGAGCAGCCAAGTAGGCAACAAATTCCACAGCATTCCTTGAAAACCTTTAAGAAAGTACACTTCCCCTCAGAGAGATCCCAACCTACGCCCATCTCTAGCCCCACTCCTCAGACCTACCATCTTCTATCCTACTACTGTCCATTCATTCATAAATGGACACTTGTGTTACTCCCGTCTTTTGGCTATTGTGAATAACGCTGCCATGAACATGGTGTACAAATAGGAGTTGTTAGTATTATCTTCATCTTGTAAAGGAGGACATGGACACAGAGAAGGAAGTCACTGTTAAAAGTCACACAACTGGTGGTAGTGGAACCAGGATTTGAACCCAGAGCGGTGGACCCCAAATCCCATACCAAGTACATTTGTGCCTTGATCCATTTATTAAAAGCAAGCAGAGTAAGAGGGTCAAGAACTATCATATATATGTTAAATTTCTTTCTTCCTAGCCCATCAATGCCCAAAAAGTACTTACAACTTACTAAAATAGTTAAATAGATAACACGTAACATTGAAAACCATTGCAAAAAGAATGAGCCAGAAGCAAGTAATAGGAGAATGTTGGGGGAAGGATATAAGAAGCCCTGGCTGCTTAGCTTAATGGAAGTGGTGGCAGGTCTTTCTGGAACATCAATTTTTCTCCAATATTTGGGGAAAGATACTCGTTTATTTCATTGGTAATGTAAAGTCATGCTTTTATATTAGAAGAGATACTGACATGACTTAAAAAAGAAGTTTACATAAATTTTCATATTTTGTAATTTTGTTTTGTTTTGTTTTTGGAGACAAGGTCTTGCTCTGTTGCCCAGGCTGGAGAGCAGTGGCATGATTATGTCTCATTGCAGCCTCCAACTCCTGGACTCGAGTGATCCTCCCACCTCAGCCTCCTGAGTAGCTGGGACTGCAGTGACACACCACCGCCCACCACTCCTGCCTAATTTTTTGTAATTTTTGGAGAGATGGGGTTTCACCATGTTGCCCAGGCTGGTTTCAAACTCCTGGGCTCAAGTTATCCTCCCACCTCTGCCTCCCAAAGTGTTGGGAGTACAGGCGTGAGCCACCAGGCCTGGAGAGTACATTTTTATTTTGCAAATTTTATCATAAAAATTTTCAACTATAAGCAAAAGTATAGAAATTTTAATATAGCGAGTCCCCGTATTGCCTCTCCAAACTTAACAATTAGTGAGATTTTTGTATTATTCATTCCTATTTCTCTTTCTGCCTTCCTTCTCCCTTTCTTCTTTTCTTTTTAATTGGTGAAGTCATTTAAAATAAATTCCAAACTTCATGTCATTTCACACCTGTGTACTTAGCATATGTGTCTTTTAAAAAAAGACAGATATTTTGTTACATAACTAACATGCCATTACCACATTTTAAAAATTAAAAACTAATTTCTTGGTGAAATATTACACTCCTTCCATATTCAGACTTCGCTGAGTGTATCCGTTTGTCTATTGCCATTTGGCCTGTGTGAATCAGGATCTCAACGAGAGTCATATATTTTGTGGCTGATAGCCTCTTAAGACTCTTTTAATCCACAGCTGGTTCCACCCTGTTTTTGTGTCACTGGTTTTTGAAAGGTCAACCAGGTCAGTTGTCCCATAGAAGTCTCTCTCCCTGGGTGCTTCTGTTCTCTTCTTCTCGATGTCATTTAACTGATATTTCTGTCTCTGTATTTTCTGTAAATTGAAAGTTAGTGCTAAAGAATCCACTGGATTCTTCCAATTCAACTCTAAATCTTCTGTGTTTTGCTTTTTCTACAAGAATATTTCTTTTTTTTTTTTTTCTTTTTTTTGAGATGGAATTGTGCTTGTCACCCAGGCTGGAGTGCAGTGTTGCAATCTCAGCTCACTGCAACCTCCGCCTCCCTGGTTCAAGCGATTCTCCTGCCTCAGCCTCCTGAGTAGCTGGGATTACAAGCGTGCACTACCATGTCCAGCTAATTTTTATATTTTTTGAAAAGACAGGGTTTCAAAACGTTAGCCAGGCTAGTCTCGAACTCCTGACCTCAGGTGACTCGCCCACCTTGGCCTCCCAAAGTGCTATAATGACATTTCATAAGTGAAACTGGGCACTCCTTATTACATCCTATCAAAAGACCCCTACTGTCAGGCTGTCCCTCTCTTAGTAAGGTTCAGATGGCGACAGCCACTTTTTCCAATATGAAAATCGCTACCAAACTTGCATTTATTGGTTTCCTCGTTGATCATTTGTGCCCCCCCGAAGCAGGTACTTCATGATAGTTCCAAAACAGTGACTTTCGAATTATGCAGTAGCTCTGCATAACAAACTATCCCGAAACTTGACGGCCTCAAACAACTATTTGTGCACAATTCCATAGGTCACAGTTTGGGTAGAGCTTTGCTGAGCAGTTTTTTCTGATACAGCCATGTGGCATTAGCTGGATTCCTTCATTCTACTGCATTCAGCTGGTGCCTGGGCTGGCAAGTCCAACAAGGTCTTGCTCATGGGCCTGGCTCCTCAGTGGTCATCCTCTCTTTCCAAATGGTTAGCTTGGGCTTCCTTATAGCGTGATGGTCTCCAGGTTGCTCTTGTGACTGGCTTTGAAGAGGGTGTTCTAGTGACAAAGGCAGAAGCTATGGATCTCTTAAGGCCCAGCCTTGAGAGCTACAGAGCGTCCCATCCATCTCATTCAACTGGCCAGAACAAGTCATGGGACCATTGTAGATCAAAAGGATTTGAAATAGACTCTGCCTCTTGCTGGGGAGGTCACAAGGTCACAGTGCAAAAGAGGATGGGAAGTACCATTGTGGTCATCTTTGGGAGCACATTCACAATTATGTGGGGGCACATGAGGTGGTGACAGTCTAATCCCTCCACCATAAAGTTCCCATCACACTTCCATCTCACTGTGTCCTCCACTTGTGTGCTTTGCAAAGTCAGATCATCCATTACAGGTAGTAAAGGGTGACCTTCTAATTTGGTTTATTTTTCCACCTTTTTTTGTAAGTAATTTTCTTTCATTAACTAGGGCTATCACATTAGTCCTCGCAAGGCACATTAAATGATTTGTTCCTTTCCTTCCATTGCCAACGTTCAAAGGATTTGAAGTCCTAATTACCTGCAATGGTCACCAGTGAATTATTTTTTGTTTAGCGTGTGCACTTTGTTTTGTTTTCTGGTTGTTTCTAAACTCCCCCATCAGTAGCATGGAGAGTTCATGTTTTTACACATTTAGTGTATTTTGGTAATTAAGCATCATTTTTTGATGCTCAACTTGCTCTGTCTTTGGCCAGTGGTCCCCTTGCATATTGTCTAGTGTGTTATTTTGACATATGCCCACTAGTCCTCGATAGCTTCCGTTTGTTTCTGACACACCAAAATGTCCCACTTCATTTACATATTTTCTGTCCCAGAACTGATTTCTTCCATTGGGAAATAGTATCTACAGATCACCCTTTAGGCACTAGGAGTAGTTAGTGCTGCAATGTTGCCTTTGCTTTCAGGTTGGGCCACTTAAAAAAAAAAAAATTAAATCATGAGTTAATCCTGACAGTTTCAATTACATTGCAGGAATTTTTCTTCTCCCTTTGGCTTTACACTTGTACTTTTTTTTCTCTTGTGTTAAAAATATTGGCTTCAAATTATTCATTTGCTGTATCATACAAACTACGTAGAATTATCACAAAGTATTATTACTAATGTTGCTACTAAAAGTAAGACTGCAGAATGGAGTTGAACACTGTGTGGCAGCATTATTTGTTCCTATACAATATTTCATCATGCATGCACAGGTTAAATAATGTCTTCTAAAGTCACTTGAAATCATTATTTTCTCTGTGTGATTATGTCACCAAATTGATGTAGAGTTGGCTCATTCATTTAAAATGTATGTTTTTTGAATCTACAAAACATTGACATGATTCAAAGGTGTCTCCTTTCCTTCTGTCCCCTGTGCCCTCTTTTACAGATAATGATTTATATGTATTTTTTATTTATCTCTTCAGGGTTGCTTTTTGAAAATGTAAGCAAATCAGTAAATATATTTATATCGTCTCTCTTTCTTACACGAAAGGTTTGTGTTCTGCATTTCTCACTTTTTTTTTTTTTTTTTTTTTTTTGCATCGACTTTCTTTGTGTAGATGCTCTATTGTTTATTCCCACAGTCCCCTATTAATGGAGACACCTGGGTTGATTCCAGTCCTCTGCTAATACGAATATGCTGCAGCGAATAATTTTGTGCATATGCCTTATAGTGTTTTTGGCTGTGTGTCTACAGGATGGATTCCTAGAAGTGAGAGCTCTGTTTCAAAGGGTCAAATCCTATGTAAGTTTTCTGGATGTTGCCTATTTCCCTCCATAAGGGGTCATACCCTTTTACACCTTTCCTAGCAATATAGAATAGGGCTTGTTTCCTCACAGGCTCATCCACAAATGATGCTGACAAACATGAGTTTTTGCCAATCTGGTGGCTAAGCATACTCTTAATTTGCATTTCTTTCGCTCTAGCATCTTTTCCTGTATTCAAGGGCCATTTCTTTTCTCCTGGCAACTGCCTGCTGATGTCCTTCACACATTTTTCCATCAGAGTCTTCATCTTTTTCTTCATAAATCTTAGGAGCTCTTTATGATGAATGGCATTAGCCTTTATCCTACAAGTCTGCCAAGGTTTGCCATTGGAATCTGTTTCTGGTATTTTTCGCCCACACGGCTTTTGAGACAACACCTAACATCTTGAAGCAATTCCATGGTGACAAGCCCTCCCAAGCCAAGACTGCACACCCAGGTTCTGTGGAAACATCTGAGAAGTTGCTTCTCAGACTCAGTTAAGCTACTGAAATTTATAATCAGACTCAACTCTAAGCCTCCTGGATCCCACTTCACAAGTCAATCTGATCAGAAGTGTCTTACCACAAAGGGAGGCTGAGGCTTGTCCCTTTGCTTAGAAGCAATGGAAGTGTCAGGGAACCCTTAGAGAGGGCGGCGGCTTCAGATACCTTCAGGAGGTGCCCTCATTCCTGCAGCTGCTCAGCTTAGATGGGACGTGTGGCTGTGGTTTTCGAGCACTGTCCATGCCTGAGTCTGGGGGGAGAATCGTGTCCTTCTGACACAATGCTCAACTGGAGTGCATTTTATTTACGCTATGAGGGCTCAGAAAAGTGGTTCGTGGGAACATCACCATTTTATATGTCCAGGCATCTCATCAATTCAGTATGACACCTTCTCAGTGACTGACTCGCTCAAGGGACCCACGACACGGGATAGAATACGGTGGTGGTTTTGTTACAGAGAAGAACAAGATGGTCTATTCATGTGACCTGATGCCCAACGAGGCTGAGAGGAGTATCGAGTCACTTCACTCTCAGGCAAGAGAAAGAAAAGTGAAGACAACATTGGATTGATGACGTCATGATCTTGTCTGTTCCCAATCCTACTCATGACCTAACAATTTAAAAGTAATAATGAAATAATGATACCCGAACGCATGATTTTACATCATGCTCCAGAATCTACAAAGCACTGTTGCATTTTATGCTCACAAGCACCATACCAGTGTGTGGTAGAGTGTGCTTGAAAGTCACAGAAAACCCAAGCTACATGAGGTTAAGTTGCCAGGATCACACAGCTAAGAAAGGGGGAGCTTCAACTGGAATCCAAACCAAGGCTGGCTGTGGGCGTGTGCCGTGCCTGCAGTCACACAGGACCCTGTGCCCAGGAGGGCCCGTGCTTGGTTTAATGCTCTGCCGTTGCAGTCATGAGATTCACTTTTACCATGTTTGTACAGGGAGAACTGTTCATTTTGCACAGAGCTCCTCAAATTGTGTAGCCAGCCCTGCCCAGACTACATGTGATTTTTCTCCTAAGAATTAAAGTAGCAAATCTAAACTTTTTGAAATACAATTTATTGAATAGTCTTTGTTTCAAGTGGAATTGATACTTAGGTTTTGTGTAAAGACAGGGGCCATGTTATTGAAGACCTTACCACCCACCAGATGAAGCTCTGGGGGCTTCATGTGTTAGCCCCTAGCCTAGGGCCATAAGACCACTTCAGATAACACTTTTTGGTGCCTAAGACATATAGGAAATAGCTGCTTTATTATTCAAATCAGGCCAAATTCCCCTGCAAAACAAATAAATGGAGTAGAAGGATTTGTTTTAAAAAAGACAGAGAGAAGAGAAATGTTTATTTTACTGGAATTTTATTATACCAAATATTGTTCCAATATGTAGGCCATGATGTGGAGCTCTAAAACCTATTTCTTGTAAAGAAATATATAAGGAAGTCATGTTTGTGTTAGTAAGATTTAATCATCAATCCCCTAGTGAGCTGGGAGAATTCTTGCCACTTCGAAAGACACCTGCCTTAACCATAAGACCTATGGAAATCTCATTTGTAGTGTCATTCTGGGATCACAAAAGGCTTCCATTTAAAATGTGTCTTTAATTTTTCTACAGAAATGTATATAGATTGCTATCTAACATTTGGAAATTCATAGATTAATTAATTTAAAAGATGTTCAATGGAAGGAAAGAAGAGAAAATGAGCAGTGATAGCTAAAGATAAAGAAAGCCTGATCAATGTATATTTGCTTTTTCAAAAAGCATTTAATAGGAAACCTCTTACACTCTGGGCCCCTTACTGACCACTGCAGTTCCGGGAGAAATGACGGAAACACAAAACATTTTAGTAAATATAATTATAATGAGTTCCAATTACTTACAGAATATATATTTTTCTTTGCATCATGGGTCTTATGTGAAACTGTTGTATTAATTTTAAAAGAGAGAGAAATGCTTCCTAACACACATTAGTTGGAATAGCATAATGACCAGTATAACCAGTTTCTTAAACAAGTCAATTAGAGGAGATGATCTTTCAGGTATCCGATTTGATTTATTATTCACTTGGGAATTAACAGAGAATGGATCTTGATATAAATTCCTCTGTAGGTTTTATTATATTGGCATTTTGGTGGATAGATAATATATAGAACCCCTGGGCCTATCACTATCAAAGATGCTATTGATTGTATCAGCAGCATTATCCTGCGATTTTCCCTCATAACTATTTATGCAACTCTCTGTGATTTGTAATTCAGCAGTAATCATTTTCTGTGGCTGGTGCAATTTTCTTTCCATGGGGTACTTAGGCTATGTACTGAAACAAGGCTTGATTTTAAGCCCAAAGATTTGGGGTTTCGTTTTAGAATAATGGAGAGGAGATCAAAGAAGTTTTAGAATTAGAATTAATTGTTAAGGATGAGAAGCAAACATTAGTCCTTTATTTTATTAGTTCCATGGGTAGATCAGAGATAAGCAGTGGCAAAGTGGGAGAACACAGATAAAATCAGAGGTGATTTCATCAGGGTTGCAGGAGAGGAAATTAGCAGGAACCTGATGCTTGGACGAGGTTGAGTCTACTTTACCCTGCTGGCTCCTTTGGGGGCTGCTTCTGAGCACTTTGTGGGCTTGGAAAGGGAGTAGAATCTTTTTAAAGCCCTGTTTATCCCCTCAGGGAGAAAAAAAAAATCTCTGAGGGCCCTGGACTTGGGCTGAAACAGAGTTTCAAGAAGGTTTGAACCTTGCTCTGGGAACAGAGGCGCAGAGCAAGGTTGGGGAGGAAGGGCTAGCTTTTACTTGCTTAACTGAAGAGTGGCAACATGAAGGTGATGCACAAAACACACTTGTTTACTTTTCTCCATCCATAGTGGGGAAGAAACACACAGAAAAGAACGGTTGCAGCGCCCAGGTTGCAGGTGCATCAGAAATAGAGAAATGTATTCACACTCTGAAGCTGATGCCAAGGCCTTCTTAAGGAAACTCTAGGGGCTCAGAAAGGAGTACTTCGATTAGGTCTCCCTGACTCAGGATAACTAACATCAGAACGTTCACTCGTAATTTTGCTCAAACTTTGTCTCCAAGATCACACGTTCTCAGTCGCAGAACCATGAGTCATTATACTTCATCCAAAGATGACCTGCAATCCTGCCATGTTTTGCAGCTGCCACACCCACAGCAGTGCACCTGATTTTCTGTCGATTAAAATGGTCCAACAGTGGGCTCCCCTCCCCACTACCTCGGAAGAGCACCTATTTGTCCTTTGGAATCTACCTTGTCCAGCGCTTTTATATGCCTGGCCTTTGAATCGATCATCAACTCACTGTATCGTGACTAAGGGAGAGGCTTTCTGGCAAAATCTTGTCAGCGATGTTGATTTCTCCTCCACGTTGCTGCTGAAACTGGGATGCAGTCTTCACATTGGCTTTCTTCTTCGGGAAATGCACAGGAGCCTCTTGCCTTGTAATACACAGTCTGTCTCATTCATAAAGTCTTGTCCTGGAAAATGCCTCATTCATCCCTGCGGAAGACCCGCCGTTGGGAGGGCAGGGGCGTTCGAAACCTTGGGAGACAGAAGACAATAGTGGAGTGCTTGGCAGCAGTGCCTGGGCTGCTTTAGCAACACGCACCCACGCCAGGGAGAGGATAAAACGCTGCAGTTGTTTACTTGCCTCTCTGGAGCAAAAGAGTCTCTTCGCCTACAATATAGATGCCAAATCCTCAGGTCCTGAGTGAGGAAATGATGAGCTTCGCCGGGGATTGGCATGAAGTCCTGTGCTCCAAGATAGCACGGCGTTTTGCTTGAAAGCATTCGTTGTTTAAAGAGAAAAATGAGAATTGTGGGATTTTTTTGTCAATCAAGAGTCAGCCAACTTCCTCTCCCACTGGCCGCTCACGCCGAATGCCCACCGTGCCCTGCGGTGCCCTGCCACGGAGACGGGCTGGTCTGCTCTCTGGCCACTAAAGGCATTTGCTTCGCTTTCAGAATCTGATCACAGGCAACTTAAATGTGCCAACGTTACCCATATTAGTAATTGCAAAATAATAAACATGGCAAATTTCATGTTAATAAGGCATCCAGTGTAACTCCTTTTACAGAAGGAGCTCTCTGGAATCCTAAGCCTAATAGATCTGTGTTTATTGCTCCACCAGCAGCATAATGTGACTGATTTACAAGAGTTTAACTCAAGTGTTAGTCTGACAGTGACGAAGAGCTCCTCACTGGTGCAGTCACTTACACGATCATATTAGTTGCCTCCTCTATTAAAGCAGTGTGGTCGATAATTGGAATGCTTTTATGTCTAGTGGTTCTGACAAGCCTCTTCTTCAGGTCACATATGGGCGGTCTAGCTCTCCGCTCAGCCCAACAGTGGCAAATAATTTAAACTGAGAAAGTATTGTTCTCCTCGTATTGTGGAGCAAGGGCAGTTCAAGGGAAGTGAGACTGCACTGGCTACCTGCTGGTGTGCAGTAAAATAAGGTGGACATGATACAAGGCTGGGAGTACAATTAAATCTATTTTGCACCAATGTGTTGCTGGACAGATGAGTTTCCACATGGCAGAGCTTTATGATCTTTAAGGTAGACTGAACTAATAGATTGGTGTGGAGCGCACTGAAGTTACCAAGGATGAGAAAGCAGGCAGTAGTACATTTGAACTACAGGTTTCTCATATGCTCCACGTCATGCTGAGTTTTTATAGCTCCTGGCTTTCAAAAAGCCTGTTTCAAAGAGGTTTGCGCTAGACTGGGCATGCAGTTTTGCTCTGCAGATATTGTCGCTACCGATTTAGTGGAATGCAATTAGGAAGCCTAAATTAAGTGGTAATGGAGAACCAGCTCTTGAAACTGGGGTTTCCACGGCAACCACTGCTTACAATACAGCCTTCAGTTAGTTTTCCCACTTTATCTGCAAAATGCACAATTGAGCTTTAAAACAGCTCGGCGCTGAAAAACGCACTGTAAACAACTGTTTGCAATGAGAGTTTTACACTGTCTTTAAATACAACAAACTATCACATAAAATTTACTTGCCCTCCCTAATAAAGCAAAATCTGGGTTGCCAATCGGTTAGCGATTTTAAAATTTATTATTCCTTTCCCCTGTTTGGATTTATTTTTAAGGGAAGGTGTCATGAGTCATTAGATCTCTTAACTTTGGTCATTCTTGCTGCATTTTCAGCTCCCCTGACAATCTGCCTATCCCACAGTCCCTTGCTAAAGTGTGTTTCATCTCAGCAAAGAATTGTTTCAAATAAACATACAATGTGCTCCTTTTCTAGGTTCTTTTCGTATTTTGGTAACATTTTACAGATTCTGCTTGTATTTTCCCTTTGTAACATGTCATAGATTTGCAAGACTTTCCTATTCTCTAATTTGTTATTTATCTTCTTTCCACCTTACTACTCTTTTAAAAGTCCATGTCTCATTTCTCTATACATTTGGCGATTAACCATCGAGGCTGTCTTTTGCCAGCCTAAGTAGCAAGAGGAGACAATTAAAAGACAATATGAAAGCAGGTGTATTGCTAAACACACAGTTGTTTAAAACAGCTATGAAGAACTTGTACTTTTGTAAAACTCATTTTCTTTCGTGGTAGGAATTCATATTGTTTTATTGTAGAGTTGTCATTTTTGCTTAGGTGCATCAGAAATGCATACACTCAGGCACACGTATACAGCTACACTTACACATGCATTTTCTTAGTGGGGAAAAAATCAAATTGGGTTCTGTAAAGAGGAGAAGAGGATGGAATCAAATTTGGGGTCTCCTAGCTGTAATACTCTGCTTAATTGCCAGTCTTAACAGGATGAGCACTGGAACATGTCCGGACAGATCCAGGCAGCTGGTGAAAACTCATGAATTCTCCACAGCACAGAAGGTAATGTTTCCCAGCAGTTTGTGCTCTCTCAAGGTTGTCGTATTATACGTGTGTTCTTTTTCACTGCGAGAACATGCAGAGAGGGAGGGAGGCAGAGAGCATGTGTGTGTATGTGTGTGTGTGTGTCATTACGGTCCCTCCCATTTATGTGGCATTCGGTGAGAAAACTCGATTCTGGTGTCAGTGATCATGTCTGAGTCTCTGTCTGATAGGTTCTCTGTAGACGTGGAATATGTCAGGTGAGGCGTGCGCGCTTCACAGCAAGCATGTACCTTCAGCAGCGTGGCCTGGCTGTTTGAATTCTGATTTGTTTCAGAGTCGTTGGTTTTGGCCTAAAGCTGATTTAGGTGGTACCAAAGCTTTATGGGAAAACCCCGTTTTTCTTACTGCTCAGTGATGCTCTCGAGTGGTTCCTACAGTTTTCACATTTTGAGAATATAAATGTTGAAGAAAACCAAAGAGCCACGTTAAAAAAAAAAATTGGTTGCTGTTTTAATTTTTGGCTCATGGTATTTTCAAAAGTGTCTTTATTATATATCTTGACATTGTTTTAAACACCACCAATGCTTCATTGTAGATCTTTGTTATAAAAATATGTCTGTCATCTTAAAGCTTTAAGAATTTAATCTCGGAGAAGTTATATACATCTTTTTCTTTAGTAATTGATAAACTTGAGAGAGATTCTCCAATCCTATTTCAACTATTGATAAGGCACATTGCATATCTTTCCCGTGCCTTAAAATAAAATGTTAATTCAGTGAGTTCTAAATTTAAATCTTCTATGAGAAGAAACCTGGAGTAGTAATGTGCTCACAACTTTTGTAAGGCATCTTGTTTCAACATGGCTGGCGTTTTCTGCAAAATACACAAGGACACACAGAAATGGTCCTGGTCTGGCAACAACGTGCAGATTGATGTGTGTGCATTCAATTCCAGTTGACAAACCTTTGGGGCAAAGAGAAGGTTCTACTGTAGGGAAATGTCTTAGCGCATTCCAAAAGTGCATTTTTTGCAAGCTATATTTTTAGACTAAACATATGTTCAATGATTTGCCCTCTCCAGGGAGCAGGTTTGCATTCAGGCCACTGAAAGGATGGAGGCTGCATCACAGAGGAGGCCGTGGGAGGTCACAGGTACGGCCTCTCCTTCTGACTGTACAAAGAACTCCGCAAGCTGTGTGGTCAGAATGCCAGGGACAGCCAGGAGCTGCTGTCATCGTTCCAGGTGGAGCTGACAGACTGTCTCTGAAGCGCCCACCTGCGCGTGCGCCCCCCTCTTCCCGGCACAGACTAGAGATGCGCAGAATCCTAACCACGGCCACTGTTTCCTGCCTCAACGAGCCATGCCCTAAAAGAAACAAATGCATCGCCCCAGAATTCTTATAAAGTTACAATCATCTACTTAATTCTTTTAATTGCCTTTTCCTTCAACTTAAACTTTAATTTCAGGTATCTTCTGTACAACACAGAAGTCACGCACGTTCTGGATAGAATTAAAAGGAAATTAACTTGGGGTTTAGGGTGGACGTTTTTTGCCTTATTTTGCTTCTTAGTAACTGAAAGTGAAGTCTTAATAATCAGAATATTATTAATCCATCTCCATTTTTCTATTTTAAAGGCACAACATAGATTTTGGTTCCAGTTGGTATTACTTTAATGAGAGTAATGAATATTCCATGTGAAGGCAGCGTGTATGAAAGTGTGCTGGGAAAGTTCTAGGGGTCTTTTGTGTTTTGTTTCAGTTTTGAAGATTAAATGCAAGTTTAATTCTTTAATGAATATATAAGTCTGTCGATGCCCTTTCTTGAGGAAGCTATGGTTAAATTATTGTGTCAAATCATTGTATTTCATTCTGTCTCCAGTGTGGGGGTAGCACAGAGGGGTGGCAGGTAGGGCTGGGGGTGAATATGTGTGCTTTTCTTAAGCGACACTAGTTTTGGAACATGTAAGGATTCCAAAGGTTAATGTGGATTAAAATGCTATCTGTCATGAACTTTAGAAATTCAAATAAATGTGGTTGGTAAAAGAAGATCTGTGTTTTGATTACACGGAAATGCTTTTGTAGGCCTTTTCTTTCAGGTGAAGTAAACATCTTAAAAATAAGCACAATAAATATGTTTCTAAGCACGGTGCATTGTAATTGTAATTAGCTCTTCCTCCTTTATGAGGTTGCATGCATCAGATTACGTCTAATTACTCCCAAGCAGTTTGCTGGTTTCCTAGTTTTGTGAAAAGTCTCACAATACATCTTTACAACCATAAAAACACTCATTTGCTTATACTGAGGCCTTTATGGGCAACTCGCTTTCTTTTTATTTGAGGGGAAAAATTAAAGGTGAGCATCATTAGGAATCTCTCTTTAAACCCAGCAATCTACGCACACTGCAAAGAATCAATGCCCAGTAGGCGAGCTGGAGTTCTACAATACATTCTTGCACTTACAGACTTTTCCTTGACCAGGTAGCTGGTAATGCCATAGAAATTGATTATTTGTGATATTCTTATCATTGTTTAAACATCTCATTGCTTTTCCTCCACAGATTAGGATTTAGCTTGCCGGACACAGGATGACTAATGAAGGAAGTCCCTTAATTAGACAGACGTGTCCCAGAGCGCAAGGTGGTGTTGATAGGAAATCTGACCTGAATTGTGTCAAATTCTATTTCAATAGAATTTAAGGTCTCATTTTAGTAGAAATGAACATGGAACTGAGTTTTCTCTGACTCAAACACTTCTTTTGATTCACTCTTTCAACCCTATAAAAAGTACTCAGGGTTTATAGCTTTACCTAGAACACGTAGACATTTTCAAATCCATTTTCCATAGATACATCTTAGCATTTTTATTTTGGTTAACATAATGGAGGCATGTGACTTCAAATTCTATGGATGATCTTAAATGCCTAATATACAGGTTAACACAAAACTAAATTAAAATAAAAAACAAAACTTTAGATACAAAGGAGTAATTATCCAGAAAAAAAAAAAAGTAATCTTAAAGCAATAATCTAATAGTAGCTGCAATTAACCTCATGCATGTTTTTATCTAATTTTATAGTTCTGGATATTACTTGGTCTCCTGATTGGAGATATATCAATTCATAACCAAATATTGTTTCATATCCTTTTATGCCTTTAGACAAGCCTTTTTGTTAGAGCAGCATATGCTTAAAAAACAAACAAACAAAAAGGCGCAGCAATATGCTAAATTGCTGTCCAGATAATAGTTACTTTGAGTTCACCTTATTAGAACACTCTGACAATTTTGGTTGAGCCAAACAAATTGTGGCTTCTGTCCTAATTGAAAATAGCTCTGTTGATCTCCCAACCTGAGCACACCCTGGGGGAGGACACTCAAGCCCTTGGTGAGCTCAAGTGAAAATGTTCTTCTCGCTGAAAACTACATGGACGGATCTTCAGGTAAGTTTTCCTAAAACATCCTGTCAGGGCAAAGCCAGTCTGGTCTTTGTGAAAATGCCAAGTCTGCAAGCGTCAATATGTTTCTCCTCATTGCACCGTTTCCTATGTAGTATACTGCTTTTTCAGAGCTCGGTTATTTCTGCAGCTCCAGTTCCTTTGCACACGGTCTGTCGGCACTTAATAAGTATTTTCTGCATTTAATTGAAAAAAACTAAATTAAAAGAGTTTCATAATAATCACATTGGCATATCTTACCATCTCATAAAATTATTTGCTAAAGTAACTGTCTTCTGCCCAATTATACTGTAAGCCCTTTGAGAGTAGGGATTCTGTCTTATTTATTTTTATATCACCAACATCTAACAGAGTACCTAACATAAAGGTGCTGAGTGAGACTGGGGAATGGATCCCTGAGCATGTGAAGAATGTGCTGGCCTGATAGCTAGTTCAGTCCCTACCTGAAGCAGAATGGGAACGTTTTCTTGAGGGTAGATGGTTGCATTAAGAATATAAAATTATGATATATTGAGAATGAATCATTTTCAGAGCCAAATACAATTTTTGGAGCCCATGGGATTGCACGTTATTTGTTAAAGATATGTTTAGGATCTGCAACCAAATAGGGTAAGTTCACACCTTCTCTCCAGCATATTCCAACTGGGTAAGCCCAGTTGGAATACAACTGGAGGAAGTTACCACCTTCTCCAATTGTCTGTTCTCTTCCATTAAGTGAAGAAGATAAAATCCTCCTCAGAGTTGAGAGTGAAGATTAAATAAGATTGAATATGGGCAACGCATAGATTATAAACACTATATACATGTTAGGTTTTCTCTTCTCTTCTGATTTTCAATGAACCGTAATCCCTGATTTTTATACTGAGAAATCGGGGACCCTGGACTTCATTAAAATGGTTTATTCTTATTTGTAGCAAATGTTAAGTCTTTTATATTTTTCTATTATTTTGCTTAATTATTGCCTGGGCAGTCTTCCAGGATTATTTTTTTGTCTTATTTTCACACCCCTCATTTTCTATATGTTTATTTCCACAAGGGTAGACCCTGGATTTCAGCATCTGATAATGACCTATGTATCTGGGTAACTTTTATGACACAAAATGCAACATAAAGATTTGGTTTCATTCATCCCACATCTACACATCATTTGGGAGAAGGGAACTATGCATCATATCTTGTGAAATATGTTCTCTTCCAGAACTTTTTTTTTTTTTTTTTGAGACGGAGTCTCCCTGTGTTCCCCAGGCTACAGTGCAGTGACGCAATCTCAGCTTACTGCAACCTCCACCTCCCAGGTTCAAGCAATTCTCCTGCCTTAGCCTCCCAAGTAGCTGGGATTACAGGCAACCACCAAGCCCAGCTAATTTTTGTATTTTTAGTAGAGAGGGGGTTTTGCCATGTTGGCCAGGCTGGTCTAGAACTCCTGACCTCAAGCGATCTGCCCACCTAGGCCTCCCAAAGTGCTGGGATTACAAATATGAGCCACTGTACCCGGCACCCCCCCAGAATTTTTTGAGTCCCAATATCTGGGAAATTGCCTATAAAAAATAAGCTACTAAGTTGTTCTTTAGGTTTTCAGAAGTGTTTTAGGAGGGCAGGAATCTCTGTCTCCCAAGCATCTAGAACAGTGCCTGGCACACAGGAGGCACTCAATAGACACTTGTTGAATGACAGCTGAAGGAACATTAAAAAAAGAAAATCTAAGATATCTTTTCAAAATTCAAATAAAATTAAATGAACAAAAGCATATGTTACTTCCTTCCTTATGAAATGTATGTTTCAACATTTACACACTAGCCAAACTTAGACCCTATCATACCAAATTTCACAAAAAGTTAAAAGTAAGGGCCCAGTGTCAGTGCTTGTGAATATGTAAAAAGTCCTTATATAATCATAACCCTACACTGGAACAGAGCACCAAATTAATGGTGAGTACGATACATCAACTATTTATGTATGTATAATACATAAAATATGCTAAATACATAATTTATACATAATAAGTTTATACCTAATAAGAATAAACAAAATAATAGCGGTTATATGGGCTCTGTGCTTTACAAATGTTAGTTCATATCATCCTTGTTACAGCCCTGGTTTTACAGTCCCATTGCACCCGTGAGAAAACGACTGAAAGATTTAGTCATTTGTCCCAGGAAGAGGTGGGGCCAGAATTTGAAACCTGGCAGTAGACTCCACAGCTATGCAATACACCATAGAGTCTCACAGCCAAATGACAATGATAATAATAAAATAATATTTTTAAAACAAATGTGCTTATTTCTCTGTCTTCATTGTGAGAGACTATAGATGTGTCAACCCCACCATGGGTGCTGTGGCTTTATGAGCCCTGTCTTGCCACTAGAAGATGAGAACCCTCACTTGTCCATGTGCTTCATCTGCCTCTCTTGGAGCCGTCCAGCCCGACGCGTGGGTCACCTTGACTCTTCTGCCAACCTAAGACCCTCCTAGGTCCCTTTAAGCAATCTTCTGTTCTAAAACTGCCATCAACCACTGTCCCTTCCAAATACCTACCCCAAACACTTCCTCTGTTCTAATTTATCCCAATGTCCTCAGCTTCCAGTTGGAGGAACACTATTGTACTGTTTCTGCTATGTCTCTAAAATAACCTATTATTGACAGCTGGATTTTTTTTTTTTTTCTATTGACTTGCTTAAACAATGTATTCACCTCTACTGGGGGAAAAGCTTTTAAAATTAATAAAATAATATGTGAGATTGTCTTGTTCACTAAAACCTTGTCCTGAAAACTGAAGTTATATTTCATGAGTTATCTAACCTGCATTGATGCATTGCAGGAAATGAAATGCCATCCCCATTTTCATAACTGTATGTGAAAGGAGACTCTGGATGATGCATCACGACGCTTATCCTCTGATTCCATTATCTGAAGGTGACAAAGCAGATGACCAAATACGCTCTTCAGTGCTGTGCATGATTTTTTTGTTCCTCCACTCACCCTTTTCTCTTAAGGAATTTCATTCTTTGTATAGTTAGTCCATATTCTTCCAATATAGAAACTGCTTTCTTCTGCCATGTGTGGTGGCTCACGCCTGTAATACCAGCACTTTGGGAGGCCAAGGTGGGTGAATCGCAAGGTCAGGAGTTCAAGACCAGCCTGACCAACATGGTGAAACCCCGTGTCTACTAAAAATACAAAAATTAGCCATGCGTGGTGGCAGGCTCCTGTAATCCCAGCTACTCAGGAAGCTGAGGCAGGATAATGGCTTGAACCCGGGAGGCAGAGGTTGCAGTGAACTGAGATCGTGCCACTGTACTCCAGCCACAGAGCGAGACTCCGTGTCAAAAAAAAAAAAAAAAAAAAAAAGAAATTGCTTTCTTCACATTTAAATCATGCCTAAAAACATTCAGCTTGCATCTTATACTTTTTTGGAAGTTTTAAAATTTTTTAATTTTAATTTTGTGGGGACATAGTAGATGTGTATATTTATGGGGTACATTAGATGTTTTGATACAGGCATGCAAGGAATAATAACCACATTATGGAAAGTGGGGTATCCATCCCCCCAAGCATTTATCTTTTGGTTTACAAACAATCTAGTTATACTCTTCTAGTTATTTTAAAATGTACAATGAAATTATTATTGACACACTATTGTGCCGTCCAATACTAGGCCCTATTCATTCTTTCTGTTTTGTTTTTTTTTTTGTACCCATTTAACCATCTTCAACTCCCCCACAATCCCCCACTCTTTTCCCAGCCTCTGGTAACCATCCTTCTACTCTATGTCCATGAGTTTGTTTTAATTTTTAGATCCCACAAATAATTGAGAATATGTGATGTTTGCTTTCTGTGCCTGGCTTATTTCACTATAGCATAGTGATCTCCAGTTCCATCCATGTTGTTGCAAATGACAGGATCTCATTCTTTTTAATGGCTGAATTATACTCCATTGTGTATAACCGCTACATTTCTTTATTCATTCATCTTTTGATGGACACTTAGGCTGCTTCCAAATCTTACCTATTGTGAACAGTGCTGCAACACACATGGGAAATATCTCTTCCAATACTGATTTCCTTTCTTTTGGGTATATATCCAGCAGTGGGATTGCTGGATCATATGGTAGCTCTATTTTTAGTTTTTTGAGGAACCTCCCAACTGTTCTCCATAGTGGTTGTACTAATTTACATTCTCACGAACGGTGTAGTGGCAGGGGGTTCCCTTTTCTCCACATCCTCTCCAGCATTTGTGATTGCTGCCTTTTGGATATAAGTCATTTTAACTGGAAAGAGATTATATCACATTGTGGTTTCGATTTGCATTTCTCTGATGATCAACGATGTTGAGCACCTTTTCATTTACCTGTTTACCATTTGTATACCTTATTTTGAGAAATGTCTATTTAAATCTTTTGCCAATTTTTAAATAAATTTATCAGATTATTTTCTGATAGAATTGTTTGAGCTCCTTATATATTCTGGTTATTAATCCCTTGTGACATGGGTAGTTTGCAAATATTTTCTCCAGTTCTGTGGGTTCTCTCTTCATTTTACTAATTGTTTCCTTTGCTGTGCAGAAGCTTTTTAACTTGATGTGACCCCATTTGTCCATTTTTGCTTTGGTTGCCTGTGCTTGTGGGGCATTACTCAGGAAATTTTTGCCAGACCAACATCCTGGAGAGTTTCCTCAATGTTTTCCTGCAGAAGTTTCATAGTTTGAGCTCTTAGATCTAAGGCTTTAATTCATTTTGATTTGATTTTTGTAGATGGTGAGAGATAGGAGTCTAGTTTCATTCTACTACATATGGATATTCAGTTTCCCTACCACCATTTATTGAAGACACTGTTTCCCAGTGTATGTTCCTGGCACCTTTGTCAAAAATGAGTTTCCTGTAGGTGCGTGGATTGGTATCTGAGTTCTCTATTCTGTTCCATTGGTTTTTGTGTCTGATTTTACGCCAGCACCATACTGCTTTGGTTACTATAGCTGTGTAATATAACTTGAAGTCAGCTAATGTGATTCCTTCAGTTTTGTTCTTTTTGCTTAGGATAGCTCTTGCTATTCTGTGTCTTTTGTGGTTCCACATAAATGTTAGGATTTTTTTTCTATTTCTGAAAGAATGTCATTGGTATTTTGATAGGGATTGCACTGAATCTGTAGATTGCTTTGGGTAATATGGACATTTTAATGACATGGATTCTTCCAAACCATGAACATAAAATATCTTTATGTTTTTGATGTCTTCTTCAATTTCTTTCATTAGTGTTTTATAGTTGTTGTTATAGAGATTGTTCACTTCTTTGATTAATTACTAATTTTATTTGTGGCTATTACTAATGGGATTACTTTTTTTGTTTTTGTTTTTGTTTTTTGAGACGGAGTCTTGTACTGTCGCCCAGGCTGGAGTGCAGTGGCGCAATCTTGGCTCACTGCAGCCTCCGCCTCCCGAGTTCAAGTGATTCTCCTGCCTTAGGCTACCGAGTAGCTGGGATTACAGGCGCCCATGGCCACACCCAGCTAATTTTTTGTATTTTTAGTAGAGATGGGGTTTCACTATGTTGGTCAGGTTGGTCTCAAACTCCTGACCTCGCAATCCACCCTCCTCGGCCTACCAAAGTGCTGGGATTACAGGCGTGAGCCACTGCGCCTGGCCGGGATTACTTTTATTTCTTTTTCAAATTGTTCACTGTTGGCATATAGAAATGCTATTGATTTTTGTATGTTGATTTTGTATCCTGTAACTTCACTGAATGTGTTTATCAGTCCTAATAGATTTTTTATGGTGACTTTAGTTTTTTTCAAATATAAGATCATATCATCTACAAAAAGGATAGCTTGCCTTCTTTCTTTCTAATTTGGATGCCCTTTATTTCTCTTGTCTGATTACTCCAGCTAGGACTTCCAGGACTGTGTTGAATAACAGTGGACATCCTTGTTATGTTCCAAATCTTAGAGGACAGGATTTCAGTTTTTCCCCATTCTTGTTACTTGTTATTGGTCTGTTCAGATTTTGTATGTTTTCATGCCTCAATCTTGGTAAGCTGTATGTCTCTAGGAATTTGTCCATTTCTTCTGGACTTTTCAGTTTATTGACATATAGTTGCTCATGATAGCCTCTGATGATCCTTTGAATTTCTGCAGTATTGGTTGTGATGTCTCTCTTTTCATATCTGATTTTATTTATTTGGATCTTCTTGCTTTTTCTTAGTCTGGCTAAAGGTTTGTCAATTTTGTGGAACTTTTCAAGAAAACCAACTTTTGGTTTCATTGATCATTTGTATTGTTTTCTTTATTCCAATTTCATGTATTTCTGCTCTGATCTTTATTATTTCTTATCCTCTACTAATTATGGGTTTGGTTTGCCCTTGCTTTTCTAGTTCTTTAAGATGCATCATTGGATTGTTTATTTAAAGTTTTTCTTTTTTTTTTTATGTAGGCACTTATAGCTATAAACTTCTTAGTATTGCTTTTGCTGTAGCCCATAGGTTTTGTTATGTTATATTTCCATTACCATTTGTTTCAAAAAATTTGTCAATTTCCTTCTTAATTTCTTCATTGACCCACTGGTCATTCAGGAGCATATTGTTTGATTTCCACGTATTTGTATAGTTTCCAAAATTTTTCTTGTTGTTGATCTCTAGTTTTTTTCCATTGTGGTCAGAGAAGATGCTTGATACTATTTCAGGTTTTTTTTTTTAATGTTTTAAGACTTATTTTATGACCAAACATATACTCTATCCTTGAGAATGATCTATGTGCTGAGGAAATGAATATGTAGTCTGTAGCTGTTGGATGAAATGTTCTGTAAATATCTGGAAGGTTCATTTGGTCTATAGTGCAGAACAAGTCCAGTGTTTCTTTGTTGATTTTCTATCTAGAAGATCTGTCCAGTGCTGCAAGTAGGGTGTTGAAGCCTCCAGCTATTACTGTATTGGGGCCTATCTCTCTCTTTAGTGCAAATAGTAATTGTTATGTCCTCTTGCTGAATTGACTCCTTTATCATTATATAGTGACCTTCTTGCTCTTTTCTTACAGTTTTTATCTCAAAATCTATTTTGTCTGATATAAGTATAGCTACTGCTGCTTTTTATTGGTTTCCATTGGCATAGAACATATTTTTCCATCCCTTTATTTTCAAGCTGTATGTATCTTTGCAGGTGAAGTGTGTTTCCTATAAGCAACTGATAATTGGTTCTTCTTGTTGTTATCATTTATCCATTCAGCCACTCTGTCTTTTTGTTGTTGTTGTTGAGATGGAGTTTCACTCTTGTCGCCCAGGCTGGAGTGCTATGGCACGATCTCAGCTCACTGAAACTTTCACCACCTGGGTTCAAGCAATTCTCCTGCCTCAGCCGCCAGAGTAGCTGGGATTACAGGCACCCGACACCATGCCCAGCTAATTTTTATATTTTTTAGTAGAGACGGGGTTTCACCATGTAGGCCATGCTAGTCTTGAACTCCTGACCTCAGGTGATCCGGCCACCTCGGCCTCCCAAAGTGCTGAGATTACAGGCATGAGCCACTGTGCCCGGCCCACTCTGTCTTTTGATTGGAGAGTTTAGTCCATTCACATTCAATGTTATTATTGATAAGTAATGACTTACTCCTGCCATTTTGTTATGTGTTTTCTGGTTGTTTTGTGGTCTATTCATCCTTCTTTCTTTCTTTCTTTCCTTTTTTCCTTGCAGTGAAGATGATTTTCTCAGGTTATATGATTTTGTTTCTTGCTTTTCATTTTTTGTGTACCTGCTGTATGTTTTTTGGTGTCAGTTGCCATGAGGTTTGCCAATACTATCTTATAACCCATTATTTTAAGCTGATAACAACTAAACACTGTTTGCATAAACAAACGCACGAGCAAAAAGAAAAGTATTAATGAAGATTCTATGCCTTAGGTTCATACCTCCACTTTTTACCTTTTTGTTGTTTCTATTTATATCTTACTGTACTATGTCTTGAAACGTTGTTGTAGTTATGATTTTTGATTGGTTCTTCTTTTGTCTTTCTACTTAAGATAAGAGTACTTAGGCTGGGCATGGTGGCTCATGCCTGTAATCCCAGCACTTTGGGAGTCTGAGGGGGCCAGATCATGAGGTCAGGAGATCGAGACCATTCTGGCTAACACAGTGAAATCCCGTCTCTACTAAAAATACAAAAAAATTAGCCAGGCGTGGTGGCAGGTGCCTGTAGTCCCAGCTACCTGGGAGGCTGAGGCAGGAGAATAGCGTGAACCCGGGAGGCAGAGCTTGCAGTGAGCCGAGATCGTGCCACTGCACTCTAGCCTGGGCAACAGAGCGAGACTCCATCTCAAAAAAAAAAAAAAAAAAAAAAAAGATAAGAGTACTTTACGCACTATAGTTACAGTGTTATAATATTCAGTGTTTTTCTGTGTGCTTACTATTATCAGTGAGTTTTGCACCTTCAGATGATTTCTTATTGTGGCCGGATCACCTGAGGTCAGGAGTTCAAGACTAGCATGGCCAACATGATGAAACCCTGTCTCTACTAAAAAATTCATTAACGTCTTTTTCTTTCTGACTGAAATACTCTCTTTAACGTTTCTTATAGGACAGGTCTGGTGTTGATGAAATTCTTCAGCTTTTATTTGTCTGGGAAAGTCTTCATTTGTTCTTCATGTTTGAAGGATATTTTCACCGGATATACTATTCTAGGGTAAAAGCTGTTTCTCTTCAGCACTTTAGATATGTCATGCCACTCTCTCCTGGCCTAAAACAGTTCCACCGAAATGTCTGCTGCCGGATGTATTGGAGTGAATCTATAGGTTATTTATTTATTTTTTCTTATTGCTTTTAGGATCCTTTCTGCATATTGACCTTTGGGAGTTTGATTATTAAATGCCTTTGGGTTAAATCTGCTTGGTGTTCTATAACCATCTTGTACTGGGACACCAATATCCTTCTCTAAGTTTGGGAAGATTTCTGTTATTATCCCTTTGAAGAACACCTGTCTTTTTCTCTACCTCCTCTTTAAAGCCAATAAGTCTTAGATTTGCCCTTTTGAGGCTTTCTAGATCCTGTAGACATGCTTCATTTTTTTAAACTTTTTTTTTGTCTTTTCTGACTGTGTGTTTTCAAATAGCCCATCTTCAAACTCACTAATTCTTTCTTCTGCTTGATCAAGTCTGCTACTAAAAAACTCTGATGCATTCTTCAGTATGCATATTGCATTTTTCAGCTCCAAAATTTCTGCTTGATTCTTTTTTAATTATTTTCATCTCTTTGTTAAATTTATCTGATAGAAATCTGAATTCCTTCCCTGTGATACCTTGAATTTAATTGAGTTTTCTCAAAACTGCTATTTTGAATTATCTGCCTGAAAGGTTACTTATTTCAGAGCCTCGGGACCTTGCGAGAACACAATCCATAGCCTGGGAGTGGTTACAGCAGGCTCTGGGCAAGACTCAGTGCTGTGCTGGCTTCAAATGTGACCCAGCATAGTTCTAGTGGTGGTGGCCACAGGGTGCTTGTGTCCCTCCACCCCCAGCTTCAGGTGGCTCAGCACAGACAGTGAGAGAGAGATTGCATTTGTTTCAGAGAAAGTAAGGGAAAAAAACCAAGAGTTTCTGCCTGTTAATCCAGAGAATTCTTTCAGATCTTGTCCAAGATTGGTCTCTGGTGCCTTGTTTAGTTCATTTGGTGAGGTCATGTTTTCCTGGATGGCCTTGATACATGTAGATGTTCACCTGGGGATTTGATGAGTTTGGTATTTATTGGAGTCTTCACCGTCTAGGCTTGTTTGAACCTGCCCTTCTTGGGAAGACTTTTCAGATATTCAAAAAGACGCGGGTGTTGTGATCTAAGCTGTATCTGATTTAGGGACATCCTAAGCCCAGTAATGCTGTGGTTCTTGCAGACTCGTAGAAGTACAACCTTGATTGTCTTGGACAGGATCTGAAAGAATTCTCTGTATTACCAGGCAGACTCTTTTCTTTTCTTTTTTTTTTTTTTTTTATTATACTTTGAGTTCTAGGGTACATGTGCATAACGTGCAGGTTTGTTACATATGTATACTTGTGCCATGTTGGCGTGCTGCACCCATCAACTTGTCAGCACCCATCAACTCGTCATTTACATCAGGTATAACTCCCAATGCAATCCCTCCCCCCTCCCCTCTCCCCATGATAGGCCCCGGTGTGTGATGTTCCCCTTCCCGAGTCCAAGTGATCTCATTGTTCAGTTCCCACCTATGAGTGAGAACATGCGCTGTTTGGTTTTTCTGTTCTTGTGATAGTTTGCTGAGAATGATGGTTTCCAGCTGCATCCATGTCCCTACAAAGGACACAAACTCATCCTTTTTTATGGCTGCATAGTATTCCATGGTGTATATGTGCCACATTTTCTTAATCCAGTCTGTCACTGATGGACATTTGGGTTGATTCCAAGTCTTTGCTATTGTGAATAGTGCCGCAATAAACATACGTGTGCATGTGTCTTTATAGCAGCATGGTTTATAATCCTTTGGGTATATACCCAGTAATGGGATGGCTGGGTCATATGGTACATCTAGTTCTAGATCCTTGAGGAATCGCCATACTGATTTCCATAATGGTTGAACTAGTTTACAATCCCACCAACAGTGTAAAAGTGTTCCTATTTCTCCACATCCTCTCCAGCACCTGTTGTTTCCTGACTTTTTAATGATCGCCATTCTAACTGGTGTGAGATGGTATCTCATTGTGGTTCTTTCTCCCAAACAAATGGAGTCTCTCTCTCTCTCACTGTCTGCTCAGCCACCTGAAGCTGGGGGTGGAGTGAGACCAGCACCCTGTGGCCACCACCACTAGGACTATGTTGGGTCACATTTGAAGTCAACATAGCACTGAGTCTTGTCCAGGGCCTCCTATAACTATTCCCAGGCTCAAGGCCCTGGGGCTCTACAATCAGCAGGTGGTAAAGCCATCTGGCCTTATGTCTTTCCCTTCAGGCTGGTGAGATCTCCTAGACCCCAGGTGGGTCCAGAGGTGCCACCAGGGAGTCAGGGGCTAGAATCAAAACTTTTAGAAATCTATCTGGTGTTCTATTGTACTGTAGTGGAACTGGCACTGAAACCAAAAGATGCAGTTTTTCTCATTCTTCCCTCCTCCTTCCAAAAGCAAAGGAGTCTCTACCTATGGCCACTGTCAGCACAGGCCCACAGGGATACTGCCAAGCTACCACTGACGTTCCCTTACGACCCAAAAGCCCTTCAGTCAGCTTGTGGTGAAGGCTGCCTGGTCTGGAACTCACCCTTCAGGGCAATGGGCTCCCCTCTGGCCCAGGGCAGGTCCAGAAATGCTGTCCAAGAGTCAAGACCTGGAATCAGAGAACATAAGAGCCTGCTTGGTGCTCTATCCCCCTGTGACTGAGTTGCTACCACAGGTGCAAGACAAGGTCCCCTTTGCTTTTCCTTCTGCTTTTCTCAAGTGGAAGGAGTCTCGCCCCATAGCCACCACAGCTGGGAATGTACTGAGTCTCACCTGAAGCCAGCAAGTCTCTGAGGCTCACCCAAGGCCCTTGACGTGGTACCTGAGTGTCACTGCTGGTTATTCAAGGCCCAAGGGCTCTTCAGTTAACAGGTGATGAATGCTGCCAAGACTGGGTCCTTCCCTTCAAGGCAGTAGGTTCTCTTCTGGCCTAGGATGTGTCTATGTGTCTAGAAATGTCATCCAGGAGCTAGGGCCTGGAGAGGGGCCTCGTGACTCTAACCAGTGCCCTATCCTGCTGTGGCCGAGCTGGTACCCAAGATGCAAGATGAAGCCTTCCTCAATCTTCCTTCTCCTCTCCTCAAGCAGAGGGAAGTGATATCTTTTAGAGCTATGAGCTGTGCAACTTGAGGCTAGGGGAACGGTGATGC
The DNA here is from genome assembly GCF_047675955.1 of Chlorocebus sabaeus. Lineage (NCBI taxonomy): Eukaryota > Metazoa > Chordata > Mammalia > Primates > Cercopithecidae > Chlorocebus > Chlorocebus sabaeus. The sequence goes on from NC_132917.1 coordinate 105,507,344, forward strand.
CAGCATCCCTTAGCTGCCCCAGCTGGTGTATCAGTAGGTCATGTGCCCCCTAGTCCACTGTCTATTGACCCAGTTCAGCACGAGGGCACTCCTAGGTGTTGCAGTCCCTGTGGCCCAGACTGTCTTTCAAGTTTATTTGCAGTCACAGAGCCCTTTAGCCCACAGTAGCAAGGCTTGTGGGAACTCAATTTCAGACCACTGGGATTGGTGATTCCGCTTTGTGTAGGGCTGGTTTCAATACTTCCTCCTTGGATGGGCCTCAGTTGAGTTTGGCCCAGTTTTGTCTTCTGTTATAATAAGGCAGCATTGAGATTAATGTCTCACAGTTGCTGTGCTCTCCCTTTTCCCAGCACACAGAAACACTCTGCACCATGCTACTACTGTCGAGGGATGGGGGAAGGGTAGCACTGGTGATCCAAGACTCTTTTCTACCTCTACCTCTTCAGTGCCTCTTTCAGTAATAGAGAGTTAAAACCAGATACTGTGACTGTTCACCTGATTTTTCATTCTTATGAAGGTGCTTTATTTTGTAGATAGTTGTTAAGTTGGTGTAATTGCCAGGGAGATGACCAGTGGAGCCTTCTATTCTGCCATCTTGTTCCAACCACTAGCAACTTGGACTTTTTAACAAAATAGTATGATCACTGGAATACAGGAGGCATTCTTCCTTTCCATTGCCACCTTGTAGGATTGCCTATTGTAGAATTTTAACTGTAAGAAAGTGTTCTGAGGAGACTATAAAAGAGTAGTATTGAAAATGTTTGCTCCCCTCTGAACCAGACAAATGTATCACCATTCTTAGTCCTCAGTCAAAGGGCAGAACTGAGCTTCATGCATTTATTCTATACCTGTATGCCAGGAACTGTGCTGGGCAGAATCTACATAGGAAGGCAGATGTGGGCACACACAAATAAGGTTCAAAATCACCAAGAGGTCAACTGGAAAATGTTATCAGCCTAAGTGAGGGAGTGACTCACACTGCCAGTGACCCCTCTGGAAAGTTTTCTTGTGGAAAGTCTTTGGATGACAGTCTTCCAGTTGACAGAGAGGTACAAAGACCTGACACCAAGAAGAAATAGCATGTGAAAAGGCACAGAGGAATAAGTATCTTGGAGTATTCAGGAAAGAACAAGAAACTTGATGTAGCTGGAAGTCTGTAACGGTGGGAAAAAAGAGGCAAATTAGATGCTTTTGAAGAGATATCCAGGTGAAGCCATTTATTTGTTCCTGCAAATATGTATCGAGCACATACTAGACCCAGCCCATAGGGGACACAAGGCAGTGGAAGAGGTCACAGCAGCCCAGGGAACTTGCAGCCCAGTGAAGAAGTAAGGCTTTAAAGAGACAATTAAGCATTGACCAGAATATGGAGTTCTGAATAGTATTATCTTCTATTACTTTCAGGCTTCATAATGTAAGATAGATTAAAACTAAGATTTTCTAAACCAAAAACAGAGACATAATATAATTTATCGAACTTTTAATCTTATACATCTTCCAAAGTGTGGTGTTTTCTCTGCTATTTGGCACACAACAGCAATAACAAAATACCAAGAAATAAATGTAATGAAGAATTGTTCATCACCTGAATGAATGAAGATACAACATTCTACTGTATGCCTTTGATATGGTTTGGCTCTGCGTCCCCACCCAATAATCTTTACCTGTTGTGGGAGGGATCTGGAGGGAGGAGACGGAATGATGGGGGCAGGTTTTTCTCATGCTGTTTCATGATAGCAAATAAGTCTCATGAGTTCTGATGGTTTTATAAAGGGTAGTTCCCCCACACATCCCTCTCTTGCCTGCCACCATGTAAGACATGACTTGGCTCGTCATTCACCTTTAGTCATGATTGTGAGGCCTCCCCAACCGTGTGGAACTGTGAGTTAATTAAGCCTCTTTCTTTTACAAATTACCCAGTCTCAGGTAATTTATTAGCAGTGTGAGAACAGACTAATACAGTAAATTGGTACCGGTAGAGTGGGGTGCTACTGTCAAGACACCTGAAAATGTGAAAGCGACTTTGGAACTGGGTAACAGGCAGAGGATGGAACAGTTTGGAGGGCTCAGAAGAAGACAGGAAAATGTGGGAAAGTTTGGAACTTTCTAGAGACTTGTTGAATGGCTTTGACCAACATGCTGATAGTGATATGGACAATGAAGTCAAGGCTGAGGTGGTTTCAGATGGAGATGAGGGACTTTTTGGGAACTGGAGTATGTCTTTATTAGCAGCATGAGAACAGACTAATACTGCCTTAAAAAGTAGTATCATCATATTCATCAAGAATGTTGGCAGAACATGCTGGTACTACATTTTCAGCCTAAACTTTGCTCCAGGTACTCCTCTGAGAGTTTTACAAGTACCCATTCATTAATCCTCACCACAACATTTTAGTACCTGCAATATTTCTTCCCATGTTACAGACGAAAAAACTAACAATTAAAAAGATGCAGTACTTGCTGGAGACCTCACGGTATAAATCCTGGCAGAGCAGGAACCCAAATGGATGAGTTTCTCACACAGCTCATACCCTTAATCATCAAGCATTACCACCTCCCATATTCCTAGGAAAGAAGACATCGAATATGTATGGGTTGATCCACAGTTTTTGTTAATTTTCAAATCAAAATACTGATGGAATTTTAAAATTCTTGACAAAAAATTCCTAAATTGTATTGACGCGAGTTAACCTATTAGTATAACCACAGCACATTTTAGAAACAAGAATGCTAAAGTGTGATATGGATCCAGAAACAGAAAGATCAATGAAAGAGAATAGGCAATTCAGACTCAGGTGCATATAGGAATTCAGCATATGATAAAGTAACACCTTCAGTCAGTGATAAGGAACAGATGATCCAAATAGTGTGAGGATGATTGGATTACTATTTGGAAAACACAAAGTTGGACTCTGAATCCATATTATATTCCAAAACACATTACAAATGGATTAAGTCCTTAATGAAAAAAATAAAGCCAAAATCTGCACCCAAAAAATTATTGAATATTTCCATAATCATAAAGTAGAGAAGAACCTTTAAAATTAAACTCCAAAAGCAGTAGCCATGACAGAAAAAAAGTAAAATGTTTGAGTATATAAAAAAAATTTAAAACTTTGCCACAACCATCTTTCAAAAAGATAAAATATTTAAAAAGCTTTTATAAATCAATATGGTAGAAATAGACACACCTAAATAGCGAAAATGAACAGAGATTAAAAAAAAAGAAGAAACACCAGAATTGGATGAAGCATTCAACTAATAAAGTGCAAGTTAAAATAACAAGAAAATAGCTTCATTAACTAAACTGACCAAAATTTAAAGGATGCTAATATCTAATAAGGTGAAAGTTTGAGGAAACCCTAACTTCCAAACCCAAGGTAAAGACTGTTGCTTGTCTCTTTCAGTATCCGTGTCAACTCCCTCCTAGTGTTCCTTCCTCTACTGCAGAGGATGCAAAGCTCAAAGTTGTGTCACCCCTATTCCTTGTGGCTAAGATATGAATGTGATTTAGGATCCACCAATCATATACACTCATCAGGTAAAGACATTAACCTGTGTGGCACCAACCTGGCTGTTGAAATAGACATTTGCTGCAGTAGTAAAAAAATTACTTTCTCAATCACAATGGAAAAATGGTGATCCTAGACCTTACAAATGATTCCTGGGAGCTTAGCTAGAACATCATCTACCAGCATTATAATGATTTTGAAAGACACTTAACACAGTGATAAATACAATACCCTTCTGATTAATCTACCCGAGATGGCTTCTTTTGTCTGTAACTAAATGCTAATCTGTTGAGTAACTGGTCCCCACCAAGTACTGAGTAACACTCAGAGAGTGGGAATCTGGGATTAGATCCTGTTAATATAAAAGGACAAGACACTGTAGTTCACAGTAAGCAATGACAAAAAATTCACATAAATTGTCATCTGTGGTCACCTGGGAAGGCAAAGCTCTGGACAACTGAGTGCCTATTTACACAAGCCAGTGCCATCAGAAATAAGAATGCAGGGGCTGTGGGGTGACGGACTGGAGCCTTCTAATCAGCTAGAGAGCTTAAAGAAAGACATGCCGCATTCCGGGCATGGTCAGAGGACCCTAAAATAATCTCTTTTCTTGTAGCAGGCTTAGAATAACCCAAAATTGGAGCAGAATCTGGGCCTGATGGTTGTTAAATTATAGTAATTGACAGCCTCACAATGTCTCTTATATAAGTGTTAGAGAATTGACTGCAAATGGAGGAATCCCAAGAATCGGCATAGGGAATTTTGGGTGGACTTGAATGACTCCAAGTTACCTCAATCCCAAGAACCCTTGCCAAGAGATGTAGGTCCTCCTCCACTGTGGAGGGAGGCGGTTCCTGCCTTGATTGAGGACGCTGTAATGACCTCTCCCGGGGTTGTTATTTTGTAAGAAGATGTCAATTCTCCTTGTTCCCTGCCTACTATCTGTATTCCTTCCAAGGCTGTAAGTAGATAATGGGGAAGAGTGGAGATGAGATGGGGAGCATCATCCCACCAAGGAGATGGAGGCTTACATGCCAAACGAATGGAAAAGAGTTAAAGAGTTGTAAGGTTTTCTAACTGAGATGATCAGAAACTTGGAGAAAAGTGTGGAAATGAACTGTGAGAGGGCCAGACCGTGAAGGGAGAGACAGCACTTGATCTTGGGCCAGATTTACTAATATAAGTGCACTTGCTGAAGATTCATTGTGCTGTCTCAAGCAGCTGGGCTGGTTGGTTCAGTGGTATACTAGGCAAAAACAAAAACAAAATAAAAAAAAATGATTTTTGGTACACTGTGGAAAGAAATAGAAAGACATAAAAATATGGTAATCATGGAGTGGATTTATTGCATGAGACTCACCCAGCTCCCCTTTCACTACATTTCCAGAGAAATCCAGCAGAGTTCCCACTCACAAAGGCATTCAGACATGTATTGCCAAGGGACATTTCCAAAGCCTTAGAAAATGCTATATTGTAGTGACTGTATCTGCATGCGAGAAAGAAAAGTGAGAGATGCTGCCAACAAAATGGGCTAGCTGGTTTCACCAGGCATCATGAGATCTCAGATTTATAGAGGCCAAGCAACAGCCCTTCAACTGCTAAGTAAGAGGCCTGGCCACCATGATAATCAAATACAGCCAAGATGACAATCAAATTACTGTGACATGATGGGTTCTCTGGCAGGAGCTCATAAAGAAGGGGCCCCTCGGACTGAAATGAATTGGGAGCCTACTATGATCCTACTTAAACTGTATGTCACTCCACCTCAAGCTCCAAGAAAACCCTCTAAATTTGGTTAACAGATGTCCAACTGGAGCAGCAAGATGTGGAGTCAGATCAGCTTTTTCCACTTTCAGACTAAATTTGTTCACAAAGCAAGAACCCTTGTATGCAGAGAATCTGGATACTCTGTATGCAAGAACCCTTATATGCAGGGAATCTGGATGTGGAAAGAGCCTATCATAATACACAAACGTATGCTGTATACAGGGTTCTTCTTGCATCCCTTTGAGGAGCCTATAACTTCTGACTTAGTTGGCTGTGCATTGAGGAAAGAAATATCCTCAGGCTGAGCATGGTGGCTCCTGCCTGTAATCCCAGCACTTTGGGAGGCCGAAGCAGGCAGATCACCTGAGGTCAAGAGTTTGAGACCAGCCTGGCCAACACGGTGAAACCTCGTCTCTAGTAAAAATACAAAATTTAGCTGGATGTGGTGGTGCATGCCTGTAATCCCAACTACTCGGAAGGCTGAGACAGAGGAATCTCTTGAACCTGACTGGCAGAGGTTGCAGTGAGCTGAGATTGCACCACTACACTCTAGCCTAGGTGACAAGGTGAGACTCTGTCTAAAGAAAAGGGAAGAAAGAAGAGAAAAGAAAAGAAAAGAAAAACACATCTTTCAAGGATTATGAGATACTGGATCTGAGCTAAGATGAATTCCTGGAGATCCAGAATGCCGTTGTGGTCCACCAATCAACTGAAGTGTAATGAAGATGAGGTGAGAGTAGGTCTTTAAGCCCATCCTGTGGTTAGGATCTCCATTCCCAAGTGTATAGCTGGAACAGATACACTGGGAAACTAAACCACAGCATAAAGAAGGGCCAGGTGGGAACCTTTGGAACTGTATTCTCAAGCCATGTCTTCATGGAAAATAACAAACCAAAAGTAATGCTACCATACCTGACAGGTGAAATGATGGAGATAGGACCCACTATTACAAACCCAAAAGGTTCAAGAGGGTTTATTCTCACCTCATCCTTATTGAATTCACCTATTTATTCTATAAAAAAGGAAGATAGGCCTTGAAAAATGATGTTGGATTATTGCAAACTTGATCAGATGGTAAAGTCAAATGCTCTTTCTGTTCCTAAAGTAATCTTGTTACTGAAGCAAACCAACAGATCCCGGTACCTAGTATACATCTGTCAATCTGACAAACTTTTTCTCTCTCAATAACTATAACTAACTAGAAGCAATTTGCTTTCACCTGGAAGAAGTACACCATCACCATCTGATCTCAGGGTTACGTCTGTTCTGACTTTTTCATAATTTATCCCACAGAGACCTTGATCATTTCACCATGGCATAAGATGGAATGTTGATAGTAGTTGATAGTAGTTATCCTAGGTCCCTTGGTAAGACACAGGAGTACCAGAGAATAGGAGATAAAAATCCAAAGACTCGCCTCCATATCCAAAGCTCATCCGCTCTAGTTTTATGAGACATATCAGAGAAGCCTCTCCCAAGTGCAAGAAAATGTGCTGCATCATGAACCCACTACCCCAAAGAATGTGGCTTCTTTGAACTTTAGAGGCAATAGATACCATATTCATTTGTGCTGCTTCGATCCATTCGCCATGTAACTCATAAGGGCACCACCTCTTAGGGAGGCCCAGAATGAGAGAAGGCTCTTGACATGGCCCAACAGCTGCAAACATTTGGACCTTCAGATACAGCAGATCCCATTGTGCTTGAAGTGTCTACAGCAGAGTGGAATATTGGACAGAGCCCATGGCAAACCCTGGTAGGGAAATAAGCAGTCAAGGCTCATAGGACTTTGAAGCCAAGTTACATTCCCAAGAACATAATTACTCTTCTTTTGAGAAACAGATCTTGGCTTCCTTCTGGATCCTGGTAGACAAAAAACCTGATTATGGAGCAACAAGTAACCATGTGCCCTGAGTTGACCATCCAGAACCAAATGTTGTCTGAGTCATCACACCATGAAGTTCCATGTGCCCAGTCTTCAAGAATGTCAGGCTCAAGCTTCATGGGGAGTTCAGTATGGACAGTTGGTTAAAAAGAAAATAACAAAAAAGTAACTTGGTTTACAGTCCATTCTACATGATAATGTGAGTAACAATCTTGAGTCAGCTTTTCTGATCGCAACAGCAACCCCCAAAAAATGATGGAAAAGGAAGCCCCCCATTAAGCAGAACTTCAAGTAGCACTTCTCATTTGGTTTGGTTTTGCTTTGTACCTTGTCTAGAAGGAGAAATAACCAAAGGTATCTATACTGATTCATGGGAGATGGTTAATGGTTCTGCCATATGGTCAAAAGTTTGGAAAAACAGAGTGATGGATTAGTAACAAGGGAGTTTGGAGAGCAGGTATAGGAGTGCATACATTACAACAGACTCAGCGTGAGAAGTGAATCCTCTTCAAAAGGTCTTCTTGAGAAGGATGTTCTCAATAATCAGGAGAATAAGATGAGTATCCTGTGGGTGTCCATCATGCCTTTCCCCAACTACCCTAATGCTTTGCCATGGACTCATGAATTAAGTAGCCATAGTAGCATGAATGAAGATAACACATGGATTGCCTTTCCCAAGGCTGGTCTAGCTGGCCTCATAGCTCAAAGGAAGGGTCCAGCCAACCACTAAGTAGCAGATCAGTTAGAACTGGATCCCTTCCAAAATGGCAGGGGCAGCAATGTCTTTCCTGGCATGGAGATATATGGATCTGAATGTTTACTTTGCTGCCTACTTTGCTTCTGCCAACAACTCTCCATGACTTAATGAATGCAACAGTCACACAGTGTCCAACACAATGCTTCTGATTAAGGAACTGATTTTATAGTAGAGCAAGTGAGACAATGGAATGCCACTTAAAGAATACCAGAATGTCCTATTGAAACCTCAGCTGTGGCACTAACTGATAAACAACAACCTTGTACAGTTAAGGTGCTATGCTACAGTTGCATTGTGTGCTCTGAACCACCAACTAATATAGGGCATTCTTTCTTTCTTACTAGAAAACATTGGTCCAGAATCCAAGGGCAGAAAGTGGAGCTGACATTCTCACTTTTCCACTGAAAAATTCCCCCCAAAAATCTGCTTCCTGTGCCTGCAGCTTTGGGCCTTACTTTTTCAAAGCCTTTAATATCCAGGAATGAAAGCTTCCAGAGGGTAATTTAGCTATGGCATAATACTGTGGAACTTGAGACTGCTACCTTGCCACAACTCCAGGGGCCTCTATGCACCATCCTTGGTGACCGTGACAAGGTATCTGTTTGGTGGTGTCGATTTTAGTGGAAGAAGTTAGGGTTTACAACCAACAGCCTCCTGATATGGCAGAACTGGCTGCTTTCTTAATCATGGCACAGGTAATTAAATTCCAGGGACTAGTTGTTTCCGTAGAAGCTTAGCCTAAAGACAGGTCCTCCAGGCCTCTAACAATTGTAAACACCAAAGAATTAGTAATAAATTCCTTTCCCTTTAAACTGGCCATGTTCGTTTTGGTTATTTGCAACTGATCAATAACCAAATGGTGGAAGCACATGTTCTAATATGTATCAAAAAACCCTTAAAATATGTATGCTTTTTATTGCAGAATTCTCTTCTAGAAATTTATCCAAAGAAAATAAATGGACAAGCACACAAAATTCATATGCACAAATGTATCTTTTTCTAATTCCAAAAAAAGCTGAAGTCACTACCAAATGGTAATTGATTAATAAACGAGGGTAATACGTATGATCAAAACCATCCCAGAAATGTCATAATATTTTACCTTTCAATAAAGAAGAAAAATCTCATGGAATGTAGAGTGAATATGTGTTTCTTAAAGAAGATGCAATCCATGAAGACATGTAGCTTAGCATTTAACTTTCCATAAGTGGTTATTCTTTTGTCTTATATTTGGAGAAGAGGAGAAGAAATAGTGAATAGCAGGCAAGACTCTAAAATGCTTTGAATACAGCTTGCCAGATTCCCAATTAGAAAGTCAAATATGCATTTTTTGCCATTTAAATTAGGAACTAAAATTATAGCACACATTTTGGTCATTATCTATTTCACAACCACTTATTGAGTGCTGGGAAGACCAAGATGAAAAAGACATGGGCCTGTTTTCTGGAGAGTAGGAGGGACTGAACTTAATGGTTAAATTTCAAAAGTTGGTCCTAAATACACTGGTGCTCTCCTGGCTCTCACCTTTTCTGCCCAGTGGGCATGTTATAAGGAAGCTGCAGATGATATCAGATGTGGTCACAGTTCAACTGTAGCACATGACAAATATCTCCAACTATTTCCTCCTGCTACATTTTAGATCTAGTGATGTTGCCACATAAAGCCTTGAAATGTTTTCCTGGTCTTTATTTATTCATTATTTTTATAGCTCAAGACTATTCACATGTTTATAGCCCCAAACCCCCATCTTGTCTCACTCTGGAAGCTGACTGCCTTGGCACAGAGTAAATGCTAGTGCAATTTGGGCCATGTCCCCAGTTGTGAGCCCTTGGTCCAAGCGGGTTGGTTTCAGCTGACTGAAGCCTCCAATGCTGTATTCCATGGAATACATCCTCAACTTCCAGGCATGCCTGAAGCTGAGCTGAGAGACATTGAAATCTACCTGTGCATTTGAAGGCGGAGAGGACCACTATAAACAAGGATTTCTCTAACTATTTTTAGTTATTAAAATCTTCCTGGGTCAGATTTCCTCAGTCACTGATTCACAACCACAACCAAAATTTCATGAGATGAAGAAAAGAACTATGTCATCACTCTGTATTCGATTTTTAAAAAATTAACACTAAACAGTTGGAATGTGATATGGTTTGACTGTTTCCCTGCCCCAATCTCATCTTGATTTATGCAGCTCCTCTAATCCCCAGGTGTCATGGGAGGGACCTGGTGGGAGGTAATTGAATCATGGGGGTGGGTTTTTCCCATGCTTTTCTCATGATAGTGAATAAGTCTCCTGAGATCTGATGGTTTTATAAAGAGGTGTTCCCCTGCACACACTCTTGCCTGCTGCCATGTAAGACGTGCCTTTGCTCCACCTTCACTTTCCACTATGATCGTGAGGCCTCCCCAGCCATGTGGAACTGTGAGTTTATTAAACCTTTTTCCTTTATAAATTACGCAGTCTCCAATATGTCTTTATTAGCAGCATGAGAACAGAATAATACAGGATGTATCAGAGAAGAGGCTGGTGCAACCATCCACATTCTCCTCATAAGAATTTGGGTGCTTCCAGAAATAAAAGTATTTCCTCTACATTCATAGCTCTATTTTTCTGAAGGACAACCAATTAGTATTTATTTTTCACATAGCCTGAACCCTGCCCCATCCAAGACATTATTTCTATGCTTGAAGACATTCTAGCAGCTTGAAGAGGACTGAGACACAGATTCTAACATTGCACACAATTATTAAATTCCAGGATAAGAAGGCTCAATCTAGATGAATCACAGAGATAGAGACGGAGAGATGGGGAGAGAGATCAAGAAATCAATATGGAATAGAGATAAATGGGCTTGAGGGATAGACAAGGTATAGATAGGCAAAGAGAGGAAAAATGTCCAAGGCAGAGGGAGGCAACAATCTCAAAGATCCTGAACTGAACGTGATGCAGGGAGCAAGGAAACACATTGAAGACAGTCTTCCTGACTTCCCTAAGTCTCTAAGCTTGAGACTCTGTCTTAAAGACCATTATTCAGAAATAGCCAGTATGCTGTAATTATGCCAGTCCCTGTGTTCTGTGCTTTACCCTTGTCCTAATTAATCCTCATAATAACACTTTGAAGTTGGCATTAGTACAAAAGAAAGAAACTGAGGCTCAGAGACACGAAGCAGTTTAGCCAGAAGAACTGAAATTCAGATGAGTCCCACTTCAAATCCTGGGCCATTTTCCCCTCTCTTCACTGCCTCCCTAGTGGCACCCTAACTTTCTATGCCATAAAACCCAAGTGTGAGAGGAATCTTTCTTGACTGTCATGGCTGAAATCAGAACCATCCTACTTTCACAGAAAGGTCCGGGTCTGCCCACATGATGAGAGTCTGCCCACTGCCAAGGTTGTCCAAGGGCAGAACTTGCAGGAAACACACCTGCTGATAATGTTTTCTAGGGCTAAGCCTGTCTCTCAGAGCTCAGTGTGGAAGTTGGAGATGCCTTCAGAGACACTTGCTTCAGTCTCTAAGCTACAAGAGAAGAACCACTTTCACTGCATCTCCCTCGGCACTTCAGGGAGCAAAGGAACTCATTAATGTTCATGGCTATGGTTTATACAGTTGTGGAAGTGCTAGGCACTCAGCTACCACTCTGGGCTCTAATGCTGATGTTTGCTTAGGAACTCCATGGGCCAAGGGAGCCTTATGTCTCTCCGAACAGACATCAGGAAGGAAAATATTACCACATAGAGGAGATGTAGACAAGTTTAGTTATCTTATCACTCACTTTCAAAAAAGGACTCTAGTCCCCACCCTAAAAATCTGCAAAATGAGACAACCTAAAATAAATTGGTAGGATTTTTACTTTTAGCTAGGATGGCCATAAGACTTTTCCAAAGCTGGACAGTTCTAAGAGTGAAAGAGGGTAGCATTAATAAAACAACAGGTGTAAAATAGTCTTCCTTCTACTTCTCAGATTCTCTAGGAAAATTATCTTTAAAAAATGTACTCATGCTTGTAATCTCAGCACTTTGGGAGGCTGAGGCGGGTGGATCACAAGGTCAGGAGATCAAAACCATCCTGGCTAACATGGTGAAACCCCATCTCTACTAAAAATACAAAAAATTAGCCAGGCATGGTGGCTGTCGCCTGTAGTCCCAGCTACTCAGGAGGCTGAGGCAGGAGAATGGTATGAACCCAGGAGGCAGAACTTGCAGAGAGCCGAGATCGCACAACTGCACTCCAGCCTGGGGGACAGAGCAAGACTCTGTCTCAAAAAAACAAAAAAGTATTAGTTGGCTACCTGATAACTGCTATTAATGCATTATAATGTGACTTAAAAGAAGGAATAGGATTTGGATAAAGGAAATGGAGATAGGATAGTTCAGCCAAGAGAAGCAGCCACACTAAAGTTATAGCTCATGCATAAGTGTGTGATAGGTCTAAACAGTAGTAACATTGACAAGTGCAAGGAACAGAACACACAGAATAATTGATAGCACAAACAAGTATAATTTTGTCCAGATTCCTTTGCAGAGAGAATCTATTTTCACATGGGATGATGGTTGCTACACTTCTGGGTTTTCATTATTTGCAGGTAATACAGCAGTCGGGTTGCCAACTCTATCAGCAATCTATTGCTGCATAACAAACTGCCCTAAACTTTAGTGGCTTAAAACGTAAACATCTATTATTGCACAGGTCAGGAATTCAGGCCCAGCTGGATGGATCTGGCTCAGGGTGTCTCATAAAGTTGCAGCTGAGATGTTGGCTGAGGCTGTATCATCTGAAGGTTTGACTGGTTCTGGAAAGATTGTTTCCCACACCCACCCACACAGCTGTTGGCAATGGGCCTTGTTTCTTCCCCAGCTGTTCTTCACTGTGTGAACTTCATTATAGGACTGCACACAAAATGGCAGCTGATTTCTCCCAGATCCAGTAATTCAAGAGAGGGTGACCTCAATAGGAAATAATGCCTTTCAAAAACCAGTCTCAGAACTGACTACCATCACTTCTGCTATATTCTGTTGTTCACACAGACCAGCCCTTGTACCAATCCTACGTCCTTGGGCAAATACCACCACATAGGGATCATTGCAGACAATCTTGGAGCCCAGCTACCACACCAACTTTTAATTGTGTTAAATTTTTAATCATCATTTGATATAACAATTATAAATAAATATAAATAAAATTTTGATTCTAAAATACTAAGAAATATATAATGTTGGCATAATGGCAATTTTTTACTTTAAAACTCCTATGATTATACAAAAAAATATAATACATTTTCCTTATTTTTAAAATTTCACCAAGAATAATTATGTATCTATTTGTTTTATTTACCTTTGCTTATCTCCCCCAACTGAAACTGACATTTTTTCTGTCTCATTGATATCTCCAGTGACAATAACAGTAACTGACATAAACTAGGAGACATGTAAATATTTGTAGAATAAATGAATGATGAACACTTTACTTGGATTGGTAATTAATAGTAGACTAAGGCTTGGACATAAAGATCTTGGCACCCAATCCTGAAGACTCGCTTTTTGTTCAAAATGGCAGAACTGGTCCTGTTGAATGTAAACATGAAGGGCAAAACCATAGCACACAGCCTCTATTTAGAGGAACAAGCTGCAGCAGAGGCAGAAAGAAAAGCCACGCATGAGGTAACAAGAAGCAGAAACTTTTCTATGACTTCAAAAAGTGAACCCCCTTAGGAATAATGTTCATGAGATTAGTCTTTAGAGGGAACCGGGGTTAATGACAGGTGGAGATATTGAGAATGACAGTTTCTTGTCGTTGGCTGAATTTCCATGCCTGATGGTACAATTAAGGCTAGAATGGGTTTCAATCCTTACCCAGGGTCACAGAGCTGGATTCCAATGAGGTCAATGGTTTCTCCCCCTCAATGTTCTTTGATAGTCTTCACCACTGGAATAATTCCTATCCCCACCCCACCCCACTCCCACCTTCATTACTCCCACTCCAAGACAGAAAGGCTCAGCCCAGGACGGCCATGGGCTCCACAGTACATTCGACATCCCCTTGGCCCCACTCCCCAGTGGAAACCCAAGGAAGCTCATATCACCAGGACTTCCCTGGAGGCCCAGCCTCTTATTCCAGACAGGAAATGGAGCCAGTGCAAACATGAGCTCAGCATTTTTTGCTGACTAATTCTTCCTCCCATAAAAAGGCTTGGTAAATACGAGTTCTAATGTAACCTAAAGACTTGCTTAACAAAGGGGACAACCCACCAGCATTTCTTAATTCTAACACACCTTATGTTATGCAACAGGTATGTTTCTTTAAAAAAAATGAACTAATTTTAAGACACACACACTAGTAATTTAAATTCACTAGAGAGTTAGCTATTTAGAGGAACCCTGTTGTAAATCCTTTCACAAACTGAAGAACATTTAAGTAATTACCCTCTAATTTATGTGCTCTGTAAGGTCAACTGTTTAAATGTCTGGTTTTCTTAATTCGAGGCACACCCGCATTTATAGAATGTCTTTAAAACTCATTATGGCTGACAAATGTATTTCTTTGTTTTCTTTAACAGACAAAACTGTATTTTGGTGAAATAGGCAGAAGATACTTATTATTCTGGAAACTGTTTAAATACTTGCTTATTGCAAAAAGGACTTCTGTGGAGGTGATGGAGAACTGATATGATCACGAATCAAATTGTCTTACATTTAAGAACATATCGCGAACACATACATGTGAAGTCTTTGTAATTTGTATGCAGTCTGCAGTCTTTAAGCCTCTATAATTTATATTCAATCTAGTCATAATTTATTTGATGGTTAACTATGTGTTTTTAATTCTCAGTGAACTTGACAAAAAAGCTATCAACCAATATAGGTTAATAACAGGAATGTTTTTAAATGTTTGAAATATTTTGATATTGGAAAATATTCTTAAAAATATTTAATGAGTAAGTTGTCTTTTACATGTTGTTAAGCCAAGATAAAACGACTCAATGAAAACTTTTCTCCTTATTGGTGACAACATGGCTTTGCACGCTTGATGTTTACTTGGTTGAAGCAAGTGTGCTGGGGAGCGGTATGCCATAATTCACATGCTCAAAAGGAACACACCGGGGGGTTGGAGGAAGCTGCTCCTGAGAATATCTTGCTGTTCTGACTTTGTAATAGGACAGGCTCTAAAGATTGGCTATATTAAGGCCACGCATGTGTCCCCAGACCTCATTCTTTCCCTAGGTCTGGTTTTACAAACTCTAGTAATAAACCAGGTCAAGAAGAAGGTGTTGCGCTATCAGTGTGAATAGCTTGGAAAGAATGTCAACAGATAAGAGGCGGTGCTCCCAAGCTCTGAGAGCAAGGCTGCACGTGCTGGGAGAGCTCAGATCTCCCCTGTGACCTGGCCAAGGGGCAGAGCCCCAGGCAGCAGACCAGGGCCACCACGCATGCCTACAGGAACCCCATTCACCCGGAGTCCAGCACGAATGGCGCCCTCTAGAGCACAGTGCAGGGATGACCTCTCGCATAGGTAACCCGTGTCCCTGGATGCCCACCACAGCCTTGCTAGTCCCTCCTCACAGGTTCACTCCCACAATACTGTGGTCTAGATACAAGCTGAGGGAAGAGGATTGGCTTGACCCTTCCCAATTCAACCTGGCCATACTTGTTAACATAAAATGCTGGCTACCCTAGACAACGGAACTTTCTAACTCTTCTATGCCACCAGCAACTTCTCCACGCCAAATGTCAGGGCTGCCTAGTAGATGTCACCTTCCAGGGTGAACCCAAGAAGTAGCTGGCAAGGCTAGAGATCGTAGAAGGAGTAATAACCAAAGGCACAGTGCCTGTAATTTATATTAAATCTAGTCATAATGTATTTGATGGTTAACCATGTGTTTTTATTTCTCAGTGAACTTAACAAAAAAACTATCAACTAGTATAGGTTAATAACATGAATTTTTTAAACGTTAAAAATATTTTGATATTGGGAAATATTCTTAAAAATATTTAATGAATAAGTTGTCTTTTACATGTTGTTAAGCCAAGATAAAAAGAGTCAATGAAAAATTTGCTCCTTATTGGTGACAACATGGCTTTGCATGCTTGGTGTTTACTGGGTTGAAGCAAGTGTGCTGGGGAGGAGTATACCAGAATTCACACGTTCACCTGACTCAGGCAAAGCCATGTATTTTAAAAGTCTGAACTGTGCATCAGATTCAAACTAGGGGTTGCCAAAAACCGGCTGATATCAGGGGACATCAGGGGTCCATCTATAATACATGACAGCTTCCTAAGAGAGAGACAAGCATACTCAATCTTGTAGATGAGGATGTAGATGGCTGGTTGGTTCTTTTTGCTCCATATAATAATAATAATAATAATAATAATAATAATATCATCATCATCATCACCATCACAGTTGACAGATCTTTAGCAGTCACATATATCAGCAGTGTTCTGAGCACTTTACACACATTCATTTTGTGTAAAACGCAAAATGATTTGCACACCAACCCTGTGAATTTCTACCTCTAATCCCCCCAACCTCCTGTCTCATTCCAACCACTGCTGCGTGATCAGTTCTGTACGGGCTGCAAGCATTTCTGCATGGGTACAGCCCTTCATGACAGGCTCTGCTTCATGACTGCTCCTTGCGCTTCTTACCTCCTGCCCCAGGGATGCTCTGGTGTCACATGGGAACCCACGGAGTCCTGCTCAGCACTCCCACGTGGAGCTGGGAAGTGCAAGGGTATTGCCCACTGAAGATGAAAGGTGCACAGTTCTGAGGCATGTGTTGTAAGGTCCTAGGCACCAAGCAACCCAACCATACACCATGGTCACCTCAGTTAGTCCCTCCCTCCCTCCAGGCTTCTCTTTCCCAGCTCTTCACTCCTGTGCACTAAGATCTCATTCCCATAAACTACTCACATGTTAACCTTTGTCTTGTCCTCTACTTTCAGGGGATTAAGTTAGGATAGGCATTATGGAATGAATGTTTATGTTACCCCAAAATTCAGGTATTGAAGTCTTAACCTCCAATGCGACTGTGTTTGGAGACAGGGCCTTTACAGAGGTAATTAAGGTGAAACGAGAGCATGGGGTGGGGCCCCAATCTGATAGGATTAGTGTTCTTATAAAAAGAGAACTCAAAAGGTGAACTCCTCTCTCTCTCTCTCTCTCTGCATATCTCTCTCTCTCTCTCTCTCCCCTCCCACACACATGCACCAAAGAAGAGTTCATATGAGGACACAGTGAGAAGGCAGCTGTCACAGGAAACCAAGAAACCCATCCACCCTGGTAGCACCTTGGTCTTGGATCTCCAGCCTCCAGAACGGTCTGTTGTTTAAGCCACCCAGTCCGTGATATTTTGAATGGCAGTCCTAGGAGACTAAGGCAATTGGTAAAAGGATAGCCCTGGAAATAGTATGCTCAGAATAAAATATTAGAGCTGGGTCACTGACCAATCAATCAGATGGCCATAAAGATGTCACTGCTGGGGTGAGTGGGTTTGTAAAGTCAGTCTCTGCGACTCTTGTCTGTGATTGATTGGGATGGGGGACAGGTGATGGTGAAGCATCAGGTTAGTGACAATCATTAAAAAGGAAACCACACATGTCATTCATTCTGCATTTATCACACCCATAGAATGAGCAGCATCAACCTTGAACCCTGATGTAAAGTATGAACTTCAGTTCCTAATGATGTATCAATATTGGCTCATTCAGTTGTAATGAATGTACCCCCCTAATGTAAGACATAATTAATAAAAGAACTGTGCATGGGGGTAAAGGGAAGGGTACATGGGAACTCTCTGTGCTTTCCTCTCAGTTTTCCTGTGAACGTAAAATTACCCTTAAAAAAGTCTATTAATTTAAAAGATAAAATACATTTAAATATGAGGAAGTTAATAAAAAAGAAAATGACAGGTTCAGATGAGTCAACTCTCACCTCAATGTAGGCTCAAAATCATAGTCAAGGCCTTGTGAAGAGAGGCAGAGGTGCACAGCAGACTGTGTTCACAGCCAGGACGGGTCTGCTGTGTGGATGTCAGGGCACTCATAGGAAAGCACAGGTCCCTGAAACCTTGTAGAGGCCAGGGAAGCTGGTGGATAAGCTGAACCTGAGAATCTTGAACATCAGATCCCCTGAACTCTGCACTGGTACAAGCAATGCCCTGCTCTGGGGTGGAAGAGAGCAGCCTTCCCACCTGGATCCCTGCAGACATCTCACCTAGAGCATGCTTCTCAGATGACAATGCCTGTCGTCCTCAGGATCTGTTCCCACCCCACTCCCTTTGCCTCAGCAGAGCCTGCGCAGGAAAATAAAGTCTTTGATGTGAATGGAAATGACTCACACACTGAAAGGATGGCAGGACTTGGTGGATATGTACCAGCAGAAACCAGAACGTAGAGGCACAGGGCAATCGGGTTGTAGGGCTGGTTGGGGAGGAATTGTTGACCTGGGCAATCACTTGTGAGTTCCCATATCTGCCTTTGATGATTCCTTGAACTTAGGACAAGGTAGGTAGTGACATTCAGCAAAAAAAGGGAAAATGACCTAGTGCGGTGGCTCATTCATGCCTGAAATCCCAGCACTTTGGGAGGCTGAGAAGGGTCACTCGAGGCCAGGAATTTGAGACTAACCTAGGCAATATAAGGAGACTCCAACTCTACATAAAATAAATGAGCTGGGCAGGGGTGGTGCACGCCTGTAGTCCCAGGTACTGTTGCAAGCTACTTGTGAGGCTGTGCTGGGAGGATGGCTTGGACCCAGCAGTTCAAGGCTGCAGTAAGCTATGATTGTGCCACTGCACTCTAGCCTGAGTGACAGAGAAAGATCCTGAGAAGATAGAAAGGAAAAAGAAAAAGAAAGAAAGAAAAAAGAAAGAGAAAGAAAGAAAGAAAAAGAAAGAAAGAAAGAAAGAGAGAGAGAAAGAGAGAGAGAAAGAGAGAGAGAAAGAGAGAGAGAGAGAAAGAGAGAGAAGAGAGAGAAAGAGAGAAAGAGAAAGAAGAAAGAAAGAAAGAAAGAAAGAAAGAAAGAAAGAAAGAAAGAAAGAAAGAAAGAAAGAAAGAAAGAAAGAAAGAAAGGAAGGAAGGAAGGAAGGAAGGAAGGAAGGAAGGAAGGAAGGAAGGAAGGAAGGAAGGAAGGAAGGAAGGAAAGAAAGAAAAAAGAAAGAAAAGAAAAAAGAAAAGAAGAAAAGAAAAAAAGAGACAAGAAGACATGGCAGAACATGTGAAAAGGACACAGTGAGAACATTATGAAAGACTGATTAAAGTGAACAGCCTGGTGCCATATGCAGTGTCTTCACAAGACAGACCAAGTCCTCAACATTGGAGCAATCTGTCACCCACAGCAGTGGCCATCCTAACACACATCCTTGAGTTGACCTTCCTTCTGACCCTGTCCCACCTCCCCTGTCCCTCTCTCCTGCTATCTGGGATCCCTTTCTAAGATAAGCAACTAAAGAGATAGATCCCTTTGTTCACACTCCACCTTGGGGAGAACCTGGGCTATGACAGATTCTGTCGTTATCCTCATTTTGCTGATGGAGAAGCTGTGGCACAGAGAAGCTGACTAACTTGACTGAAGTCACACAGCTAATGAGTGGCTGAGCAGAGGTATGACTCCAGGCCACCTGATTTTCAAATCTATACCTTTCACCATTATGCTTAGTTAGTCAAATAAGACAAGACAAGTTGGAGAAACATAGACCTCATTCCTGCATATCCTGACTCATAAATTCTGAAGTCTTGAAACAACTTTCTCAATCATTCCAGTCTAAAATTTTTCAACTAATTTTTTAAAAGTGGAACTTGTCTTAAATCATCCAAATAATTATTCCTTTGCTTCTCTTCTCTTTGACTCTATAGATCCGGTTTCTCTTATCTCTCTGATACTTTACCACATTCTCCTCAACAATGACAAAGTCATTAAAATTATTGCTAAAAAATTAGAACTTTAAAGCAGCTTGGAAAAAGTACTATTCAAAGAGGCAGAGCAAGTATTTGGAGCAACTAGACCATCACAGGTAGCACTGGGTATATGACATGGGAATTTATAGATCTAAACCAAGTCCTAGGACCAAAGAATAAATTATTTTTTTCATTGAATTCCCTTTGAAAACTTCTTATTTCATAAGAAAAAGCCTTACAGAAGAAAAATAAGAATTATTCTCATTTCAAAAAAAGACAGCAAAAAATGTGGTGGCAAATGTCTATATCATTTGGAAACTTCTTCCTTGGCTTCCTGATACCACTTTCTCCAGCATTTGCTACTTCATTATTTTCCTGGACTCTTTCCCTCCCTTACACTATCTCTGGCCATTACCATCCCTCAAATGTGGGTCCACCTTGGGAATCTGACCCCAGTGCTTGTCCTTGTTGTGCCCACTAAGAAGTCTTTCAGCTGGGTGAAATGACTCACACTTGTAATCCCAGCACTTTGGGAGGCCGAGGTAGGAGGATTGATTGAGCCCAGGAGTTCAAGACCAGCCTGGGCAAAATAGAGAGATTCTGTCTCTATCAAAAAACAAACAAACAAACAAACAAAATAGCTAGGCATGGTGATGCACACTTGCAGTCCCAGCTACTTAGGAGGTTGAGGTAGAAGGACTGCTTGAGCCAGGGAGGTTGAGAATGCAATGAGCTATGATCAAACACTGCACTTCAACCTGGGTGACAGAGTGAGACCCTGCCTCAAAAACAATTTTAAATTTAAATTTTAAAAAGAGGCTTCCTGTAATCCACACACACACACACACTCTTACACACCCTTGTACGCTCATTTCAGCCAAATCCAACTACTTACTAAGACACCAAACTCCTCCATGTCTCGGTTCTACGCAAGGAAACAAAAAGAGATTTCTTTTCTTCTTCCTGTTTAATTCTTATGTATGAGCCCCAAGGTCTACATGCGATTTCATTTTAAGGACAAAGTTCATTTTAAGGACAAAGAAGGTTTTTCATCTCTCATACAGTAGTCCTGCACCTGCATGGTCTTCAGCTGCTCTGTAGTTAGGCACCAACCACAGGGAAGGCTGTGTGTCAGACCCGGGGCCTAGAAATGTCTCCTGTCCCTTCTGCTCACATTCCATTGGAAGGAACTCAGACACACACCTGCGAGTGGCTCTTGAAACATAATCGCCAACTGAGAGGTCACATATTGGGCTACAGCTAGATCATTACCTTGAGAGAATGGGAAGACAGATTTGCTGGGTAGCCAGCCATCTGGCCACTGGGATATGTCTACAATTCTTGGGTTCGTGGTGCAGCAGAAGCTTTAGTCCACTTCCCACAAAAGAAATAAGGAATAAAGAGGAAAAGAAGACTTGATTAATTCAAATACACAATAAACAAAAAACTATTTTACCTACGTACAAGATTGTGAGCCTGAATGTTCCACATATTTTCTTTCGATCTCTGTTTTACTTAGAACCACTTTTTTGAGAATGAAAGGCACAACACCTTTCTAAGCATATGGCCATGGGACTCAACTAAGAAGAGTAATAATGGATAACAAAAATGTTTCTGTGTGACACAGAGGGTCAAGGACATACCCAGGATGCCTCCAAATCTGAAAATGATGCCAAGTTGGAAATCAAAACAAAATCTAAGACTCTCCAAGGCAAAACATAAGGGCCTTAGACACACATATGGTTTCCATCTCTAGCTGAAAGAGCTGGATCTAAACGGAGTTTCAAAGCACATATGCAGTTTCATAAATAGAATTAGGTATATCAGGATACCTTCCAACCCAGAAGTTTAGCAATGTCCTTTGCACAACTGAAGATCTGCTGTTCTGAAATCTAGTCTTTACTAAAGTTTCCTGGCTGGTCTTGAATCCTCATAAAATTCGGTTTTCACATGTGTTGGGGAAGCTTTAAAGACTTGCTTTGTGAGAAGGCTAATGAGAATGCCAGAATTTTCATTTTGGGGCAAAGGGTATAAACTAAGCCATCCATAATTTGAACATTTGAAAAAGATATCCAAAACATGTCTTTTGGGGACTAACCTGTCAATAAAATGCCGTTTCTGTCCAAACAGTTTGACCAATGAGACAGTAATCACAGTTAAAACTAAGCCACCACCATGGTCAAGAAGAATTTACAAAATCTAGAGTTGTAGCTGTTTCAGATTCTATTGTCAAAATGCAATACCTAGCCTGCATTATGACCATAAATTTGAAAACATAAAAGAACATTTAAAAAATGTGAATCTGAAGCGAGAGCCTCATGGTTTCTGTTTTCTCCAAATTTATTGAGCCACTGGTCAAGTCTCAGTTTTATCAAGGTGTAATGGCACACACATGGGGAAGGTCCTCATTGAGAGATTTTTGTTTTCAGAAATTTCATATCCTGCCTATTTCATTTCATAAGATGTGCTATATATACACACTGCTTCCCATTAAACCTGTTTGAGGTGGGGTGTTGTGATGGTTTACTTTTCAAATACTTTCGGTTTGGGATTGGATGACTTATTTGCTCAAACTCATGATAAAATTCTTCTAATTGCTGTGGTCCTAGGGAAAAAAAATGAAAAAAGCTGGAATCATGTTTGTCCTTCAGATTGGTCAGTTGACCCAACTTTTGTAATTTTTGTAATTTTTTTACCCAACCAGCACTAGATAAATAGAATAGTTACTTACATTATTCATGAAAACAATTTCACTTGAGGGCTCTCATTTTAATATATAAATTGTACCAAAAAATAAGCTGTACAAAAAAAAAAAAAATTCCTCCAAGAATTTCCAACCTGCTCCTTTGTTTGACAGTAATTGTCTGGATTAGTTAATCCACTCTGTGAGGAGAGGGCTGGAAGTCAGCCAGTGTGCAAGCCTTGCGGTTAACTTCTTGAAATTGTGTTTTCCATATGAAATCAAGATAGTGCAATTGCTAGGTGAATTCAAAATTCCTTCAGACTCATCTACAAAAATCCCTAATACCTTTTTTTGCCAATGTACATGTTCTTCTCTGGAGCTCAGGTTCTCTTGCCTTACAGGGTTTGACAGCTGGAAGCATCCTTCATTCACTCTCTCACTTACAGTTGATGACAACGAGGTTGAGAGAGGTGAAGTCACTTGCCCTGTAGCGTTCACAGTGCTTTCTGACTCCCATTCCAGTGCTCCTTATCATACAGTCTGCTGCCAAACTCGTCCCAATATTCATCCTGAGGAAAGCTAGTTGTGGGAATCCTGAGATCACATTGCTAATGCCAGAATAACTTTAGTTTGCAGTTAAGCATTTGAAAAGCTGATAGGAAGTCACAGAAATGGAAAATGTGGCCATCACAAGACACTAATGAAGGAAGAGGAAATTCTCAAGGGGAACAGGCTCATACACAGGCTGCTCTTCTTCTGAGTTAAGCTAGCAGGAATTTTCCTGGAGAGCATCCTGGAAAGAAAAGGAAAGATTTCTTTGCTCATTCTTTCTTTTCTCAGTAAGACAAGTAAACGTTGGCAACCCACCAACACGGAGAATTGGCATAATAATTCCAGGACCCGTCACATATTCACCTGTCAGGGATGGATTACTGAACACAGCTGGTAGTACCTGAAGTTCCTTGTTGAGGGAACAAGTCACGACCAACCTTTCCCTTTCCGAGAGGTTTCAGATGAAGGAGGATCCTCTCAGTCTTTGAAGATGAAGCTCCAAGAATCAGAGAAAGGTGGCATTTAGTTAGACAGGACCTCGGGCCCTTTGGTTGGGAGTATTAGAAAGAGGTTTTCTTTTAACAAAGCACATCCTCTTATATCCCAACGCTGGTTTCATGCTGCTTTCTAATAAAGGGGTTTTCTAGAAGCAGCACCTGTAATACACCAGAGCAGGACTTTCACTTGCATTTTCACAGTTAGTCTGGTTTCTTCAGGAGCCTCCAAATGTAGAGCTGCTGTTCTGTGACTGGAGTGTCCGTGCCCACAGGAATTGGATCAGAGAATATGGAACAGAAGACTAAACTACACACATCATATGCAGACTTAGCTGCCCCAGACCTTGCCATGTGTGTGTCAGATGGTGAGCTGCACTGGATGGTACTAACCACCTCTCTTTAGAGCCAGAATCTCCACTGACAACTGGTATGTTCAATATCTTAGCTTATTGTCACCATTGATTCAATAAATATTCACTTTACGCTTTACTAGGCACTCCGTTGGGCGCTCTTTAAGCTTCCAAGAGTAGAATACATGAACTCTCTGCTTTCCAAAACTTGTTGGGGGTTTCCTTCCCTTCTCCTTCTTCTCCAACCTCTTGTCCCATTTTACCAATATTAAGAACAGATTCAGAGTAGAACAGAATGGACACAAAGTATCTTCCAGGGATTTTGGAGCCTGGTGTGATATATGTTTAATTGTTACGTCTGGTGATTACTAACGGAGACAGAGCCTCAGATTCTCTGCTGCTTTGAAAGGTGGAATGGTAGCATATGGATTCCGCACCGCACGCTCCTTTTAACTAACCTGCGGGAGCACCTGTGTCAGGCTGAGTTGTTCCAGAACAGCATATCAATTAGGCAAGCAGAGGCTTGAGGGGTTTTTTTTTGCAAACCATCCCACCAAATGCTTCTCTCCAATTTTGTCTGTTGGCATTTCTACTTCAGTACCTGTCACCTTATTACCTAGTCTTTTTGAAATAATGACCACTTAAGAAAAAAGCAACAGAAATAAGTAAAGAATACAGAAAATCATCCCTTTCTTCTTCCAAAACACCCCTTAACCAGCAAACCTTTGGAAGCTACTAAATATCCAGAAATAACCCAGTGGCAGAGCTGAGTAAAAGCTATATATATTTCCATATTATCTGTGTTTGTTGGAACACACTCTGCTATGCTATAGTAACAAATAAAGTAGCAGGGATTCAACCTAATAGAAGCTTATATCTTGCTCAATCAAAGTCTGATGCAGGTCAGCAGGGCTGTCCTCCATCTGGTGTCTCAGGGATCTAAGGTCTTTCTATTCTGTGCTGCTACCATTTCAATACCTGGCTCCCAGGGATACAGCGAGCATGGGAGACTCTTAACTGCCTTAGAACAAAAATGATATGCCTTTTTACTCAAAGTCCACTGGGCAGTGTTGGTTAATTGATCTTGAACTACTTTCAGGGCAACCTGAGTCTTCCCATGTGCTCAGGAATGAATATCCAGATGTGGTAAGCATTAGGTATCTCTAGGGCTTCCATCAATGGCCCAACGCATACACTGTGAAGCAGGTGTTTTCATTACAACCATCTTCACAATTGTTAGCAACTGCCACATCTGACAAGTAGCCAGTCCCATTGTTTCAGAGCCAATGACCTCACCATGATCTCAAGGCCCTGCCTCCCAGGCCCACTTGAGGGACCAGGGTTTCTCATCACCACTTTCAACAGCATCATGGCATTGCTATTTGACCTGGAGATTTAGATTAACTTCTGCTGTACCAATACAGTCACCAAAACACCAAGAGTAACAAGAGAAGGAAACTTAACTTTCCAGGATCTCTTACAGTGTAAGAAATCAGGTCTTGGTAAGAAAAATACTTTCATAAATCGGTTGCGTATAAAATTCACAAGTGTTGAGGAATCATGTGTTAGACATAAGACTGAAGTTATCCCAGAGGAGGGAGAGAAAAGGCAAAAAGGGTGGTGTTTTCTAGTAAAAGACTGGGGGGATTCTAGGAGGGGGTCCTATCTCAGAGAATGATTCTCCGATAAAGCTGCCAAACTGAGAAACAGCCTTCAGAATGACCTTCCGTGAAAAAAATGGCGTGGACTAGGGAGGTGACATTCAGGCACTGAGGCAAAGGGAGGCTGAAGGAAGAAAGTACTAAGGAAAAAAAATTGCAGGAAGGACTCTGAGTTCTTCCAAGGCCAAGGAATGAGGATTCCAGCCAAATTTGACCAGATCCTCCAGGGCAGGAGCCCAGCTGACACCTGGCTCACATAGTAAGGACCTTAACTCAACTGGGTGTGGACTGGTGAAGCCCTCCAGCCACGCCACAGGAAAGGAGGGGTAGCTGGGACAGAGTAGTTGACTCATTTCATGCCACCCTTTAGGTGTCTCAACCTTACATCTCCTGAACACCTACAGTGAAAGTAACCTACTTTCACCTCTTAGAAAACATCCCAGTTGGCCGTATATCATATGGGAATTGTGTGTAGCTTCCTCCAGCTCCCCTCCCCTCTGCTCTACACACATGCCTTGAGAACTAGGACCTAGAGAAATGTGCCTTGTCCCCACGATTCAGCACCGTGTCTGGCCTACCATGGAAACTTACTCACCTTCTTCCCTAACCTATAAGGTGTGGCTGGCGACAGAGATCACACAGGATACAGGAGAGGTAGTGTGGCATAACGGTTGGCAGCAGGTCTAGGGCATAGGATCACACTGGTGGGTACCACAATTTTGACCCTAATTTCTAAGAAGAGCAATCATCTCAGGGCTGTGCTAGAGACTACGTGAGAAAAAGAATATAAAACTGAGCGTAAGAGCTGGCATATCGTGAGCCTCAGTGAGTGCTATCTGCTTGAACAGGTAACGCCCTCTGAGAGTGTGGACAGCAGAAAAAAAAGTATCTTGGAGGTGAATCACCCAGAAATCAGCTCAGCTCAACTGAGGAAATACTGGGAAAAAACAAATCAGCACCGGGAACCCTCCAAGTGACCTGGAGCAAGAAGGTCTTGGCATGAGAAAGTCCTCTTTGTCTTAGTGAGAGACTTAACAACTGTTGAGAGATGCTGGGATCAGCTAAGTGGACTGGGAGATGTGGGAAGGTAGGGGAAGGCAGAAGCACTTCCCAGAAATCTGGAAATTACACAAATGCCAGAGATCATCAGTGATAGCCAGCATGCTTCCCACTTCTTTCACAGTACTTGTTTTTTGCAGGTACAGGCTGACAGAATAGAGACAGCTAGGTATGGCCCTAGACCAAGGCCCAGCCCATGGTATGTAACTGAAAGTGTGTGCTGCAGTTTCTG
Source organism: Chlorocebus sabaeus (assembly GCF_047675955.1). NCBI lineage: Eukaryota > Metazoa > Chordata > Mammalia > Primates > Cercopithecidae > Chlorocebus > Chlorocebus sabaeus. Next base: position 105,534,186 of record NC_132917.1, read on the forward strand.
GGAACCTTCTTTAAGAGATAGCAGGTGTCTGCCTTTTGCCACATCTTCCTCATTCCTCTTTCTTGCTAGCGGGAATGCAGGCGTGATGGGCAGCGCTACAGCAGTCTTCTTGGACCTAGAGGTGTCCTGGGGAATAGAAGCCCACGTGGAACCACAAGAAAGAAGAAGCAATGAGCAATGAAGGCCAGACACCCCAGCGTGCAGGGTGTTAGATAAGCAAAGTCGCCCTTACTCCAGAGGAGACAGAGAAAAGAGGGAGGGTGGTGTCCAGATTTTTATGTAAGAAAGAAATAAACCTCTATCTAGTTAAAGCCACAGTTATTCTGGATCTCATTTTATGCACAGTCCAACTCAATCCTCAAAGGTAGTAACTTACTCTACCTATGTGGCCGTTGATGACATTTCCACTTACCAGCCTTGGCTGTTCATTATATTTCTATTCAATTGTTCTGGGATGCTAGCATTTATTATAACATTAATCTTATTTTAACAGTGTTATAATCTCACTCCCATTTAACTGCTCTTCAAAATGAAGATTAAATGTCAGTTCTACTATTGTCCATCTTGCCTGGATATTGTAACAGTTTTCACAGACCTATTTTTTTTTTTTTTTTTTTTTTTTTTGAGACGGAGTCTCGCTCTGTCCCCCAGGCTGGAGTGCACGAGGTCAGGAGATCGAGACCATCCTGGCTAACACGGTGAAACCCCGTCTCTACTAAAAAATACAAAAAAAAAAAAAAACAAAAACGAAAAACTAGCCGGGCGAGGTGGCCGGCACCTGTAGTCACAGACCTATTTTAAAACAAGGGGAGATTTGGGGAGCTGAAACGGAGCTTCACAATTTTGCCTAGAGCTGCCCTAAGGAACACCTTATTCAGCAGTGGGAACACATACAAAGAAAATCTTATTTTAAAAGGACTCTTGCCTCCCTTCATCCAGAAGAACTTCACCTCCTAACACGAAGTTGGCATCCTCTGTTACTCACCCAATGTAAATCGGTTTTCCTTCTGGGTGAGCACTGATTCGCAGAGATCCCTGGGTGCAGGGCAGCTCCTGATCCCCAGCCGCGCTGGCAGCGGCGGCTCTGCACGTTCAGACAGCTCCTCTGCCTCCGGACACTAGGAAAGGCCGCCTGCTGGCTCTCCGGACGGTGCTACTGACCCAGGCCGGAGAAGGAGAAAGGAAGGCAGGAGGACTGATCCCAGCCAGGTGGTGCTCGGCACTGCCACATGCCACTGTCCTCCTGACTGATGGGAGGTCACCTGGTAAGGGCTGGGGCCCCCACCCCTCTGCTGTGACTGCTGCTGTCCGTATGCTTGGGATTCGAACTCATCTACTAATTAGTTGGAAGGGAAGTTTTTTAACACCTTGTGTGTTTCGGCTGTTTTATTCTTTCACCAGCCTTCACAGGTATGAGTCTAGGTCATCTTCATAACAGCTTTTAGAAAGTAAGCATGGAAGACACTGTTCTCAGTATTTCAAATGGAGGAAATCAAGGCTCTGAGAGTCGCCTCCTATAACTTCTGTAGCTGGAGCCCTGCTACCTCATGCCTGGCCCCAGGACAGCCGGGAAGCTACACAAGTGCATGGATAGCAGCTGGGACGGGAGGCTGGCAAGGGGCTCTGGGTTTCTCCCCGCAGGCTGCCTTCCCTGGCCCCGCCTCTGCTTGGAGTCCCCAACAGGCAACGTCAGCCCCACGCGAGACAGAGATCTGGGGCCTCACACTTCACCTTGCCTGCCCCTCCGAGGGCCCAGCAATTACTTGAGAATCTGACTTTGGTAATTTAATTGCTTTTCCCTTAAATATGAGAAATAAATGTAATTTCTCCTTTTGTTCTTTTCCTACAGCCGGAGTAGTAAAAGCTACCTACTGCCAACAAACACGGGCATCCACTCTCTCTTTAATGCCTCTTCCATGAGACATTTGAACTGCAATAAGAGGTGTATCATGCAGAATGAATAACCAAGGGGGCCAAGAAGGGCCTAGACTGAAGAAAGAAGTCAACGTGTGGGTGTTCTCCGGCACAGGCCTCTCCATGGAGCCGGCAGCCGGCTATGCAGCCAGTGGACGCAGATCCGCAGTTCTCGGGCGGATTCAGGACTGCACAAGCACCGCAGAAGCCAGGGGGCTGGTGTCCTGGGCATCCTGGCAGTTCTTTTCATGTGGGCACAAATGAGCAACGCACACCAAGCTGCGCCATCTCCTCTGCTGCGATTTCGCTGCCGAAGAGCCGAGGAAGGTTTAGGATGCAATTAACAGAGCGGAGTGACCTGCGACGGGGTTAACCTGCGGAACAGAGGCAGCCATAAATCAGCGTCCCGGCCTCACGCACGCGCCAGCAGAGGAAGTCACGCAAGGGCTTTAAGTCAGCCAAATCGACAGCGTCAACAGATCTAGACGGTGTTTTCTTTTCTAGAACCTAGAATAGGTCTTTAGAGACAGATGGACGCTTGGTTTCCGCAAACTGTAAAGCAGGGAGGCAAGATGCAATATGCACAGAGAATTAACGTCAGTTGTGTTTATGGCTTTTTTTTTTTCTTGCCAAAAAAGAGTGGATTCCTTATTCTCATGTGGTGAAAGATGTGTTCTGTTTTCTTTAAAATCTAATCATACTTTTGGTAACAAAATGGAAAAATATGAACATTCCTTTGGGGTTTTTTTGAGAATTGATAAAAGCTTATCTATGAACAGATATTAAATAACCGTGATGTCAAAAAAGCAAGACCATTTGTTGAATGTTTATTATGTGCCAGGTATTAACCTACCTTACCTCTTTCATTTTTTCACACTTTTCAGAGGTAGGTTTAGTGGGGTACCATTTTACAGATGATGAAACTGAGGCCCATAAAAATGAAATAGGTTTTCTAAAGTCACACAACTAATTAGTGTAAGAAATAGAATTCCAAAGCTCAGAAGATACAAATTGAAAAGTTACTATTTACCATGGAATTTTCATACTAGTTCACATTAGTATTGGTAAGAATTTTACACAGGGTAAAGGTGTCATGGTATAAACTACCTGTTTTTTTTTAGTTTTTTTGTTTGTTTGTTTGTTTTTGTTTTTGCTACAGGGCCTCACTCTGTCACCCAGGCTAGAGTGCAGTGGCACAATCTCAGTTCACTGCAATCTCTGTTTCCTGGGTTCAAGTGATTCTCCAGCCTCAGCCTCCTGAGTAGCTGGGAATACAGGTGCCCACCACAATGCTCGGCTAATTTTTGTACTTTTAGTAGAGACGGGGTTTTGTCATGTTGGCCAGTCTGGTCTCGAACTCCTGGGCTCAAGTGAGCTACCCACCTCAGCCTCCCAAAGTGTTGGGATTACAGGCATGAGCCACCATGCCCGGCCATCCTGACTGTTCTTGAGGACTGATCCTGTGTGGATTATCTGACTTGCACTGTTTGAGACAGTCATCAAATCCTCCCGGTGAGAACTCAGCATGTATTGTTCTTGCTACTCCTTCATGAATCCCTCTGAACACCCCTGCTGCCTCTGTATTTCCATACCCGCTGGAGAGGTAAAGAAAGTAAGGCTTAGAGTATGTAACTTACCCATTATCTCACACAGCAAAGAAGTGCCAGAGCCAGGGACACACTGAAATGCTCTCGAATTCTAAAGCCCACATCTCTCCTACTTCTTCACACCGATTCCATCAATAATTAAAAACAGAAGCGAGCCTGTGGCTGTGCCTTCCAGACTCCTTTATTTACTTATTTTAAAATAGAGTTAAGCCGGGTGCAGTAGCATGCACCTGTAGTCCTAGCTACTCAGGAGGCTGAGACGGCAGGATCGTGTGAACCTAGGAGTTCAAGGCTGTAGTGAGCTATGATCACATCACTGCACTCTAGCCTGGGCAACAGAGTGAGACTGTCTTAAAAATAACAGTAATAATAACAACAACAATAATAATAATAATAGAGTTGACCAAAGTCAGAAGTAGGTAGGGAAGGAACCGGGCGGGTAGACTCCAGTCTCATGAATGCCTGGTGGCTGAATGTCCAGGAGTTTCCACTACAAAGAAGGGAGGCCAATACCTTGGGTGTTAAGGCTGCAAAAGGAATATCACAGCATTTCATGCAGAAAACTACACATGGATTCAGGGAAAGAAGATTTGGATAAAAAAGGATTGGACCTTTGACGTGAAACGTGAGCTCCGAAAGGCTCACAAGTGGCCAGGGTTACTAAATAATTAATCAAGAGCAGGCGGGTGGCAGTTTGAAATGTAAATGGGATGGAGGAAGGTGTGATGCTGTCATTCAGGAGAGGCTGATGTGGCTGGAGCGCTGAGCCACCGTACCAGCTCCCGGGAAGGCATGGGCACAAAGGAGCAGCGAGGCCGTCTGACAAAGGGCCCCAGAACCCCTAATTCTTGCCTTTGACCTGCGGTTCACTTTCATGTCCCTGTCCCCAAAGAGATGTTAAAAAATGATGAAGAACTGGCTAGGCATGAGGGAGGGGAAGCGAAGCCATCTAAAGAAATGTTACCTGTGTCAGGCAGCAGCCGACACACTTGAGAACACCTTCTATTTTCCTTACATTTTCCTGCTTCTTGAAAAAAAAAAATGCACCTTTTGTCTGTCCTTTCCCCCTTTCTTCCCAAATTCTCTAGAGTTCTTCCTGCAAGTGGTTCTGCGTGACTCAAAGGCAGACAACAGCTGCAAGCAAAGGAACCAAAAAGAAGACTGACAATAGGAAAAGGGGCAGGTGAGAGAGACTCCCTTTACCTTATCAAACCAGAAAATGCCGTGGCTTAAATAGCAAGAAAATAAAGTCTGCAGAAGATGAAATGTCTCTCTTCTGACTAAACAGTGATCAAAAGCTCTGTTCTAGAAAAAATATGACTGCTTGGCATTCAAATCACAGCGTCTTGGATCCGGAAGTAACGCTCACGCCTAGCATAGCCTGATACTTAGTGGGTGCTAGATGTATATTCATTCTTTTTCTGTGTCCCTTTCCTTGTCTATTACACCTTCCTGCACAGGCCAGCCGGCCTCCGCTTAAATCAGCTAGTCTCTCCAAGCTTCAGTGTAAGCGCTGGAAAGCAGAGACAATCCTGGTGCCCACCTGGTAGGGCTGTGCATGTCAAGGGCTGAGCCTATGCCTGGCATGGGTAAGAGGTGGAGTAGTGATTGTTGTGTTTGTTATTCCAGACTTAGGAAGCAAGATGTGCACTCCTGGTTTTTTTGGGGAAAACTGCCAACACTTCTGGGCAGCAAAAGCACAGGGTTCCAGGCAGCGGGGGCAGGAGAGGCAGCTAGTGAGGAGAGGTGAGCCAGGGCATCTGCTGTGTGAGAAGGGACTTGCTGAGGCCTGCAGAGGTTGGAGGGGAAGGCAAGGGTGGCACAGCCCCCACTGGAGAGCAGGCTCAGGAGGTCCTCACTCGGTGCCCTGAGGATGGGCATGGAGGGAGGGAGTGCAGAATGTAAAGGACGCTGAGGAGTGGGGCCATTTGTGCTCCCCAGCGCCACCTCACTGCCTAGACCAGGTGCAAGGGGACTGGGAGGAGTAGGGGCCACACTGCCAGCTCCTACAGGGGCTGAGTCTACGGAGGAGGTTTTTAGCAGCCAGGTAGAACTGGTGTTTTCTGCTGCTTCTCCCTCCTGACAGCTGCTCCCTGCCTCCTGCCCCTTTCCTTCCTCTCCATTCCTCTCTCTCCCCGTCTCCCTTTCTCCTCTCCCTTGCTTTAGCTTTCTTACCTTCTCTTGCAGAACAAAATCAGAAATGAGTCCCTCCCCTAGAAGTCCCCACCCACCATATGGGCATTTCCATTCATTTTCCTGACATTTCTGCATTTTGCAGGAGGTTGTGACCATGCAGGCCAGGGCCGGGGGGCAGGAGCAAGGGCAGCTAAAAGGAGGCAAGGGCAGCTCTGTATGGTTCTAGGGGGTTCTGCTCCCATCCCACCTCCCTCTCTTCACCCTGCTGCACCCATGCCCATTACTTCAGATATTGGCCAAATGGAAATCTGTTGACTTGCACAGCTTTGACTCCTTTCTGAATAGGATCTCATAGAAACACACAAAAGTAATCCATAATGGAAATAAAAATAGAGCCAAGTGCTGTAGCTTTTCCTCTTATGTAGTACAAATTGCTATGATGCAAACATTGTTCCAAATTTAAAATCCTAGTTCTTAATGCCTTTCCATTCAGGGAGACAGTATCACCTAACTCTTAAGCTCACGGACACTTCCTTTCCAAGAATTTATTACATGTGGTGTGTATTTCTTTAGGAAGTTTATCTACTTCATAATTTTAAGAGTCTATAGGCCAGGACTTCTAAAACTCAGTAATTTAACTATTTCTGCCAAAAATATACATGCAGAAATTGCATCAGCTAGAAAAATATTAATTTTGAGAAATCGAAAGTTACGTTAGATTTGATTGGGGGAATATTTTCCAAACAAAAGAAAATAATCCTGAAGTCAAAACTCTGAGCTTTTTATTGTATTGCAAGGAAAGCATGTAGAGGAAGTGGGTTGTTTAGTGTGTGTGTGTGTGTGTGTGTGTGTCTACTCAAAGAACTGTAGATTTATACACAGAGCATTGTAACCAACTTCATCCCCATCTAGTATGCAGTGAGAAGTTTGCAGCTTAACCTTGAGTGAGGAGGATTTAAGTTCAATATCAGAAAAAGAGTTCCTGGCAATGAGGGTTGTAAGGACATTTGTAGAGGCTGCCTAGAGGGACTGGCCCACCCTTCCCTGGAGAGCTGTGCCACTTGTGTAGATTCAGTCTAACATGAAAGCCAGGAGAAAATTTCCCAGGTTATCTTAACCCACAAACCCTCCCCAGGACCGCCTGGACTTCCACGTGGTTTAAAGGGTAGATTGAGTGCACCAAGACCAAAGGCCAGCCCAGACACTTGCCAGCATGGGATCTTGAGCAAGTCATATGCTCAAAATCAATTTTTCAGTTACAGGAGAAACATGGTAAGAACCGTACATCCCTCCTAGGTTCATGGTGAGGCTAACGAGGGTGGAAAAGTGCCTATCAGGGTGGAGCCTCCTGCAAGTGTTGGTCACTAGTAGGTGCTGCATGAAATTCACAGATGGAAGGTTGTGATGCCTGCCCCCAAAGGGATTAAAAATCTGCAGAGGTCCAAGGCAGGCGGATCACAAGGTCAGGAGTTCGAGACCAGCCTGGTCAATATGGTGAAACACCATCTCTACTAAAAATACAAAAATTAGCCGGATGTGTTGGCAGGAGCCTGTGGTCCCAGCTATTCAGGAGGCTGAGGCAGAGGTTGCAGTAAGCTGAGATCGTGCCACTACACTCCAGCCTGGGCGACAGAATGAGCCTCCATCTCAAAAACAAAAACCAAAAACCTGCAGAGGTACAAATAAAGTTTGCAAGTCCTTGGTCTAAGTTGCAAATTTTTTCCCTACACCTGAGAAATCTGTTAAGTTGTACAAATAAGTAATTCAATGGCCGAAGTACCACGTATCTCATCTTCAGTGATCGACAAGTTCACGCCAAACCCCAACAGCCCAGCACTAAGGAAGGCCACAGTGTCCATGTGAGCAGTGACTCCCAGCTAAACTTAGATTCCGTATCTGTCCATACAGAGGATCAAACACCCCAGAGTTCCACCTAGAGGAACTTCCCTGACTGACCCCATGAGTAGGACCCCTGGGTGACATTCCCACTGTGAGAAAGCCTGCCAGACCCATCAGGGTCTTCATGCCAGAAAGGATGCAGCTCCAGGAAGTTCTGGCTCTCGTGGCCAACTCTGAGGTGGCAACCCCTCAAAATCTAACCAGAGAAAAGGCCAGTGCAGCAGTGCAGGCCTCATGAGCAAACACCACCACCTACTCGCCTTTGGAAGGCACTTCCTCTTTCTCCTCAACATCCCTGTCGTTAACTGACTGAAAGCCACACTCACAATAAGAACAATATCTGGGTGTCTCTGGTCATCATTTCGCTTTCCTCTGAAGCTGGAATAATTATCCTACAGGTGTCAGCTGTGGCAGAAGGTGGCAGGAGTTTGTACTACAAGAATATTCCCAGGGGTTGCAGTGAGCCAAGATGACGTCACTTCACTCCAGCCTGGGAGACAGAGCAAGACTCCATCTCAAAAAAATTAAAAATAAAAAAAAAGACAAATATCACGTGTTCTCATTCACATGTAGGAGCCATAAAGGCAACCTCATGGGGGTAGAGGATAGATGACAGCTACCAGAGGCTGAGGCTGGGAAGGGTAGAGAGGAAGGAGGGATTAAAAATGGGTTGATTAAGGGGTACAAAACCACAACTAGATAGAAGAAATTAGACCTGGTGTTCCATAGCACAATAGGGTGACTATAGTTAACAATCATTTATTGCATATTTCAAAATAACTAGAAGAGTAGAACTGAATGTTCCTAACACAAGGAAATGATAAATGTTTAAGGTGATGGATATCCCAATTACTATGATTTGATCATTACACATTGTAGGCTTGTATCAAAATATCACATGTATCCCATAAATATATACAACTAAGATGCATTCATAAAAATTAAATTAAAATAAAAGAATATGTCCAGGGATAGAACCTCAGAGGTAAGGTAGTATCTGGATGAGAACTTACTGGGTGCAATAAGTTCCCCGCCCATCTTGAGGATGGAACTGAGGACAAAGCTGACCTAGCTTGTCCCCACTGACCATCCCTTCCCCGTTGCCGGTGTCTTTCCACCACATAAGGCTCAGGCCCCTGAGACGGCAAGAAACCTCCAATTTACAGGAGCCACAGGACACCCCTCCAACACCCGGTGGAATGAGCCCCCACCAACTCCCAGTGCACAGACACAGGGAGGCCTCACTTTCTGGAATCCAAGTACGGTACCACCTACCATCTTCCACCAGAGCCATCTCAGGTGTCTCACTCTCATCACTAAGAATTTAAAGTATGATGCCTTTTTTGCATAAAGTAAAATTCAGGACAAATAAAAATGTTTACGGTCTACATATTTTTAGGAGTTATACGTAAAATACACATATACAGAATGTCTTCAGTACACAGGAAGGAAGGGTAGCAAAATGCTTTCTTGGCGGCATTGCCTCCTCCACCAACTACTCACAAAATAGTGAAGAATGAACATCCTGCTAGATCCTTTCCTGAGGATATGTGTGGAAAGGATAGAGGACTATGTCTCTCTCTCAACCCCAATCCAGGACACCAGCTGCATGCACATGGCCTCAGATGCCATCTCTCTGGGTCGGCCTCTGTCTGTCCTGGGCTGGTAGATGGTTCCTCAGCCCCAGCCTGGCAGGGTCAGCTCCAGCTGGAGGGACAGTTACTGCTCAAACTGGAACGAGGGCTCCACCACCTGAACTGAGGTTTTTGCTCCTGAACTTACTAGATCGATGTTTGCATTCCTAAAGCTTGATGACTGCATGTTGCCTATCACTGTGATAGAGAAAAGATATTCCTGACACATGCCATAACCTACTTGAATGTGAGACATTTCCGTTTAGAAAGAGCCCATGAACTCAGCCCTGGCCCTCTCTCTACCTGGTACCTCTTCCTTGAGCTTCCCCAAAACTCACACTCCTTTGCCAAAGTGCCTAAAAAGAGTGGAAAATGAAATCATTAAAACTCAAGAACTCAGGAAGAGGGCATGGACCAGACTATAACATGTTCTGTACTCAGAATCCAAATATAAGTGCTCGAAAACCACACTCACCCATGACCAACAGTGCAATCAGGAACCGGCCTTTTTACCTGAGTCCCAGTTTTCCACGCTTATAGCACAGATGTTCCCAAATTCTGTCTGCCTTCCAAGGATCTAGGGGTAAGGCTTAGATAAGGTAAAGCACTTGGTCCCCAGACCAGGCCCCGCCCCCGCACAAAGTGCTCAGTGCAGGTTGATTGTAAAGTCCTGAGGGAGCATCTGCTAAAATCACACCACTGATGACAGCAATCAGGGGTTTAATGCTGCTAAAAAGGCCGCACCAACCTGTAAAAGAGATGGCAAGATCCTCGCTCTTCTCTGAAGCCACACACTTTGCCTGTCCCTGGAGCTTGGTCTCTGCGGGGGAACCCGGAGCTGGTCTCCAGAATACAACTTCTCTTAGCCTTTAAAGCCAGGGCGCAGAGAGGCACTACCAGAATACCAGATTACTGGGGAGGCAGGGCAGCCGAGGCTCCAAAAGGGAGGAGGAACCCCTTGCTCACAAACCAGGACCTGCTGCCTGCCTGGAAGGGCTCTAGCAGGAGATGAAACCCCTTAAGCCACAGTTGGGGAAAAGGATCAGACAGTGAGCTCCTCTCCGGCCCAAAACGCCATGAGGACAGGGACCACACACGGATAGGATGCTCTCCTGTGACCACGACAGAGCTTGGCCCTAGGAGGTGCTCACCAAGTACTGATGAATGCCTGAATGCCCTAGGTAGAGGACGTGTCGCTAATGCCAGCCCCAGGGTACTAATGGAAGAGCCACAAAGAGCCCCAGGATGCAACTGTCTGCAGCAGTGGGCAGTAGAGGGAGGAGGGCCTCCAGGGGAGAGAAGTGGCCAGAGAGCCTCTGTCTGCTTCCTGCCACTGCCCACAGCCAGCCCCGCAGCAGCGTCCCTGGCTCCCTTCCTCAGCCACACTGCCGAACAGGCAGGCCCTGCTGTGGCACAGTCTGAAATGCCCAGGCACAGCACGACTGCTAAATTCTCGCACTCCCTGGACTCAGCTCAGCCCCACACCGCGCATTCCTACTCTCCTGTTCTGGGGACAGATTTTACAGCCCGTTCGCGTCTTCCCAAGCCTCGCTCAGATCTGGGCACATGGCACAGGAAAAAGTGCCGCTGAGCGGATCTAAAGAACAGCGGGTGTCGGGGAGCCGGAAAGCAGGAATCATCTCAACAATCCGTCTCTGGGATTGGGAGGAAGAACATGTTCCTGAACACATTTGCTCACTGCTAGGGAGGCGGCGCCTCTTCTGAAGGAAGCCACTCCCTCTTCCCTCAGCCTGCTGCTGGCTTTACTGCTCCTCTCAGTCACTGCCGTTGCTGTCACCTCTCATCAAAATCTGCCCCCTTCTCTCTCTCTCTCTTGTTCTCTCCCCTCAGTCCTGCCTACCTTATTAACACTTTCCAAACACGTCTCCCATCCACTCCTCTCCATCTCCCTCTCCCCAGCTCCAGCACACCCTCACAGCTGCATCTGTGGACTGCCTCAGTATCCTCCCTGCTGCTCCTGCGGCCCACAGCTCACCAGCTTCTGTCCTTCCTTCTCATCCCTAGACCAAGATGTCCCAAAACGTTCTTTGTGAACAGTGAATCTAACAGTGCCTTCCGACGACTGAAGACCATTTGCGACTTTCCACGGCCCCTGTTCTCAGCCCAGGCTTCCCTTCCCCCAGCAGCACCAAACTACTACCTTCTGAGCACTCACCAGAAACCCTGCTAAGCACTTTCATGAAACTTCCCATTGAACCCTCACATCACTGGAAGGAGGCATTGCCGTCCGCATTTTACTTGTGACGAAGCTGAGGCTGGAAGGGCTCCATCATTTGTAGACAGCAAGGCAGTAGTAGCCCAGCTGGGATCCTCAGCCAGGCAGGCCCAGGCCTCTGGGCACTGGCCCTTCCCACCTCCAGTGGCTCCCAGGGCCACTTAGAAGTTTCAAGTCCTCCCCAGCTTCCCAAAGTGAACTGTAAGGAGTTCCTCACTCCCTTCCAGGTGTCCCCATAACTAAAGCATGTGTCCCTCTGCAGCTTAGTTGTACGTCTGTTTTTCTCCCCAGGTTGGATGCCTTGAAGATAAGAATCATCTGGAGTCCCTAATGCTTAGCACAGAGCTGTACTCAAGAGGGTTAATTGAATTAATGGTCAGCAAAATGAATGAGTGGATGAATGAATATCACACATTCAAGTGATCACATTTCCCCATCTCTTCCACAATCAGGCTCAACTGATTGGCTTGGCCATGTTAGGTATGTTGCAAATAGGTTTACTGGTTACAGAAGAGTATCAGGGCAAGGTGAAATTTTCAACATTTAAAGGTGGAATTGCCCTTACAATAAATGTGTTGTGTTTTTGTCAGCATTGTCACTGTTGTTGTTTACTACGGAATGTCACCATGCTTGAATCTTAAGCAGATGGGCTTGGGCTCCATTCATAATTTTCTTGCTTTAGAAAAACTTATGATCACAGAAGGGGACCTTAGCGCTTGCCAAGTGCCAGAGCCCAGCAGCAGCTTTGGTCTCAGCACAGGTGGATGTGATTTTCTTTTCCGGTGACCTGTCCACGAGCTGCCTATGCAGTTTGTCCCACTGACAATGTGGGTGAAGGATGAAGCCAGGGCTCACCCTTCTAAGGGGGACACTGAGATTCCTGGGCATTGTACCAATTCAGCCATATGTCACCCCAGAAAGTAACTGCTTTTTCCATATATGATCATAACTAATGTTGCAAAGCCTGTTTTGCCTGGATCCTTTTACAGAACCTATGCAAAATATGCTGTGCGCTTTCACTCCAGATTTCTTTCTTAGGATGAATGGCTCTGCACATACACGGGAACAAGCTCGTATTCTGTTCATCAGGAATGATCATTATTCCATAGGCTAATTCCCTGTGCATTAGTTATACGGGGTGAAGTTCTGGCTTATACACAGGAGCTCATGGAAACAGAGATCCTAGTGGCCAAATACATCCTAATATTCTCCTTTCAATTCTTTCATTTTTTCTGCCTTTACCTTTTAGAAAATGTTAATGTATTCCTGATGAATTCAGTGTGAAAAAAATATGTTTATCAGCTTGGGTTTAAAATTTTTATTCATAATAAGAATATAGTAGCACTGCCAAGACCCTCCAAAGTCAATCCTCAGATCTTCACCGGCTCTTTGGGGACATGGTAAACAAGCTGACCATGCAGAAGAATTATAAGAAAGGGGTTCCCATGCCAAAACAATAGCAAGTGTATTTTCCTTAGGTATTGATGCTTTGTTCTTGCCATGAGTGAGGGTTGAGGGAAGGGTGCTGTGGTAGCAATAACCCTGCAAGTTGTCACGTGGTAACTGCATAAGTTGTGCCTTTAGCCAGGGCCAAATGGATGATAAACTTGTCACTGTTAACCGGCTCTAGTTATTTGGAGCAAACCACACTTTTTCTTGCAAAATCACACACTCAATTTCTTGACTACGTTTCCTCATCTATAAAATGGGAGAGAGGTAAGATAAGCTCTGTGGTGCTTTTGCACTCTGCGATCCCGTAAGTGCCTTTGCGTTTCCATCCAGCCCCGCCCCACTCCATCCCGCCCGGACGGTGGATGCCCACAGTCCCCCACCCCAGCCCTGCCAGGATGGCAAAGCCTGCTGAGGATCTGCACAAGTGACCCCACCTCAGCAGCTTCACTGCTCCCCTTAGTAAATAACTGCATACAGGAACCCTGCAGGTTCTCAGGCTGCAGCCAGCGCCACAGCTGGGTTCTTTAGTTTGTTGTGAAAAGAATTCCAGCATGACACAGCTCCTCTCAGCACAAAGACATGCTGAAGCACTAGGAAAAAAAATTTTTTAAAGAATGCTTCTGAAAGCCAGGCAGCCAGGAGAGAGATGTAGGCTTGGACCAGCCTCCTCCCTGCCGGGGCCTGGACCTGTTGCCTGGGCTCTGCTCCTCTCAACGGTAAACAGAGCCGTTCACAAATCACCGAGGCTCAGAACGGCAGGTCTGGCCACAGGGGTGCCTCGGACGCCTCCCAGGCATCTGCAGCAAACAGTGCTGCCTGCACTGTGGTCAGATCAGGGACAGTCAGTCCCCCCATTGTTTGATTTCTAAACCTGCCTCCACCTCCCCAAGGCCTCTGAGAGCTCAGGGCTTGCAAATCAACACAACATTTAATTAACTGCACATTAAAGTTTCCGTCTTTCAAAGAAGGGAATTAGGGACATTGCACTTTCTGAAGCACTCATTAATGAAAAAATAAATTGTAAAGCCTCCCGAGTTCAGGGTGGTCCTTACCATTCTAGGTGGCTTCCTGCCTTAATGCTCAGGGCTGGGCAAGTTTCCTCAGATGAGCTGCAGTCTTCAGGGTCCCCTTCCAGACAGGCGTTTTTAACCCTCTGAGAGCCAGCCTTGGTTTTCCCCACACCACGCAACTTGAATAATCCTTAAGAGTTTTCAGGAAATAGCCAGAAATATTTCCAATTATATTGAATTATGAATACTTTTTTATTACAATAAAAGGTATACAGATGTTGCTTTTAAGAGAGGCATGAATAATATAATTAAACAACTGTCTATAGTACCTATGGAATGGTTGTAAGTTGCTATTACCCTTGAGAATGACGGAGGCACATGCACTGCTGGCATGGAGGGACATGGCCGTCAGTTTGACAGTGGGGAAGGAGACCAAGTGAAAGACAGACCCGGGCCAGGTGTGGTGGCTCATGTCTGTAATCCCATCATTTTGGAAGGCCGAAGTGGGTGGATCACTTGAAGCCAGGAGTTCGAGACCAGCCTGGCCAACAGGGTGAAACCCCATCTCTACTAAAAATACAAAAGTTAGCTGGGTGTGGTAGAACATGCCTGTAATCCCAGCTACTAGAGAAGCTGAGGCAGGAGATTGGCTTGAACCTAGGAGGTGGAGGTTGCACTAAATCGAGATCGTGCCTCTGCACTCCAGTCTGGATGAAAGAGTGAGACTCTTTCTCAGAGCAAAAACAAAGACTCGAAGAAATCTAGTGCAACTCATCTCAAGCAGCGTAGCTCTCCATGTGCCAGTTCAGGCTGTAGCTAGACACACACACACAGACACACACACACTCATCACTCACTCACATATCCTGCCTGGAGGAAAAAAAAAAAAAAAACAGTGAATGGGAAGAACGTTGCTCATGAGGCCATGGGTGCTGCTCCTACTTCTACCACAAATCTACTGCCTGATTTTTGTACTCATCTGAAAAATCATGGTACCCCCCCTGTACCTGTATCAAGATCATCTGCAGCTCTTTCTATGAGTTGCATCATTTTTAAAAGGAACTACGTTGCAATGCTTTGTTTTGTTACTTATCTGTGTACATGGCTCTTCCCAATATTGCCAAGTTTTGAGAAAAAGAAAGGGATCTGATTTCATCTTGTATTATGCCTTGTGTATATTTAGTTATGCTACACATTTTGCTTCACTTCTATTATGTGCCAGACACTGCACGAAGCATCAAGGATATAGATGCTGGTCCTGCCCTTCTAGAGATGGCAAACAAATAGCAGATAAATGAATGGATTGTCAATTATAATTATGGTTAGGTAGGGACAAGGTCCTGAGATAACAAATGATAGAAAAGAGACCAACTTCCAACGAGATGCTTTAGGACAGCCTCTGGAGGGGATGTTCTGGGTCATCCCATAGGAGGAAGAGAAAGTGCTGGCTATGTAGCAAGTGGGGACAGCGGCATCCCTGGTACAGGTATCTTGCACATGACAGACACACAGTCACTTGATTTGTTGATAAAAGTTAATATAATACATCTAATACATTCATATTACTAACACAATCTAACCACAGTAGGCTTGTGAATAGAAAAAGCACCCAGTAAATGAATTCTTTGTTATCCAGGAGGTGACAGAGCCTTGTGTAAACAATGGCCTCCCTCAAGAAAAGGGATCACTTAAGATCACTTAAGATGGGTTCACTTAAGACACCAAAACTCACCAAGCTCAGGGCCCTTGTACCCTCAACCTTTTCCTTTTCCTCTCATCTCAGCTATCCGGTCAGTGCCCCGCATTAATTTACGCAGTAACTGGAACACCAGAGGATTCTAGGTGTTCATCCGTAATTCCCTTAAATTCACTATTTCTATCCTGTCTTTGGATTTTTCTCTCCAGTGTGATATCATGGAAGAGGCAGCATCTCAATTTCTTACACGTATTCCTCAAGTAGCCCGCAATGTCATCACACATTGCAAGAACACAGAGCGAGGGTGTGTCCTCATCAGACACCATAGCTTGTGCAGCTGGCTGTGGGTCATTGAAATGTGTGTCCCATCTTGTGATGAGAGAGGGAACTGAATGAGTCCAAACTGCTCAGCCACTTGGCTCTCAAGGCACAGGTGCCCCATTTCCCCAGCCTCCCATTAGGCTTTGTCAAAAGGGGAATGTAGGTGGAG
The DNA here is from genome assembly GCF_047675955.1 of Chlorocebus sabaeus. Lineage (NCBI taxonomy): Eukaryota > Metazoa > Chordata > Mammalia > Primates > Cercopithecidae > Chlorocebus > Chlorocebus sabaeus. The sequence goes on from NC_132917.1 coordinate 105,550,260, forward strand.
GCAAGGCAGGAAATATCTAGTGAGGTGAGTTTTCCTGGCTAGACCCTGACTGATACAGCCACCCAGGAGATGAGAGCTCTTCTTATCTTTTCTCATTACTTAATAATTGTTGCCTGTGTGCCCAGGCTGTCATGTAGCCTTTGGGGTGGAAGAAGGAAGGCAGATAAAGACTAAAAAATCTGTATCTATAGTCACCTGATGTGCACAAGCAGCATCTGGCTGGAAGCTGTGCCCACCCACCCCTGGAAACAATCTAATGCTATTGTTCTCCTTCCCCATACCTTCCTTCCTATCTGTCACCAACCCTTCCGGGGGCCTTCTCTGTGTCAAGCCCTGTGTTATACTGTTAGAACCACACATATGATGATGGACACAGTCCTTACTCTCAAAATTCCAGTCTAGTGGGGATGCGTGAGCAGATGACAGGGACAGAGTGAGAACTACTGTTATCGAGGTGGGCAAAGGGTATGAAGGGGACACAGGTAGTGGTCTCATTATGCAGCCCAGGGGGAGCTGATGGCGGGCTTCTCAGAGAAGTAGAGGCCAGAGTCAACTTGTGACTGATCAAGAGATAAGACTGACACTGAGGAAACAACAGGAAAATGTAAGAGGTGCTACATCAGCAGGCACATTACTGAAATGTATAGTCCTTATTGGTTCCCACACAGGCCTGGGGATTGGTGAAATGGATTCTGATGACTGCATCGGAATCAGGGGAAGTCCCCACTCCCATCCGGAGAATCTAGTCCAGTGGGTCCATGTTGAAGCTCAAGAATCTATTCACTTGTTTTAAGTCTCTAATAGGGGTTGTATAGGTGCCTGGTTATCTCATACTCGTAACATTCCTTTGAGAGTCAGGGAACTACTTCTTCCTATTGAAACCATGAGCAGGGATCAGCCAGTACAATGAATATGAGTCATTCAGACACCGGAATAGTATGATTGAACCCCACAAATGGTGGGCCAAATGCTTTCTGCTGCAAAATTTTGATGGATGATACTTCTTTAGCCTGGGCAGAGATTTAATTTGTGTTGCAACGGAACACTTTCAATTGTCAACGACAAAAAGCGATATTTCCAATACTCCTTGAGAATAGACTTCAAAGGCATCAGCTCTTTTTTAAAAAAGCATTTCAGCTTTATTTTGATGTGGCAGAAAAGTTTTGCATGCATCCTCGCATCCACTGTTGTGACAGCTGCGTTTAATGAGTGCAAAATGATCAGAAAAACATCCTTTGCTATGGGTTGCCAGTTGGTGACAGGGGAGAGGTGATGCTGTAATCGGAGCAGTAAAGTTAGGTACACATCTGCGGAGGTGAAATTCTGCTGTCTGGTCTGTACTGGGCGGCTCAACGCATGGCCTCAAATCCAAATAAGACCCATAGACCCACGTCCCATGGTCCCCTTCCTCAAGCAGCAGGACAAAGACTCAACTGGACCACATCTGGCTGTTTTTGCTGGAAGTTCATGCAAAGTCAGGTGTTTCTAAATCTTCTACATACTTTTCCTAAGGAGAGAAGATTTTTCTGGCTACTCATAACAAACTCAGGGGAAAACCGAAAAAAGCAGGAGGGGGCAAACTTGAAATAATTCATGTGTAGAGGCCTACATCAGAAAGTAAAGGACTTTCTTTAAATATAGTTGTGATAGATTAAATGATTGTTTAACAAATATTCAGTACCTCTCCTGCGCCCAACACAGAAACATACTGGCCTCCAATGGGAAGAGTTGACTTTCTCACCCTATTGATGTCAAGCTTGACTATGGGACTCTTTTGGCCAGTGAAATGCGGGCAGAAATGACCATATATCAATTTGGAACCTAGGCCTTAAGGCATCGCATGTTTACACATACCACTTTGAGAGCTGCTACTTGCAACTTAAAAAGGTTGTAAATCAGATAGCTCTATGCCCTGTGATGATCACTGCAGAATGAGACAGATAAAATAGATCTGAATACAAACTGTGGCTTCAAGGAGAGTTTTTCCAACTGACCCGTGCACCTGCAAGGCATACCTGGAGGAGAGGTGCCTAGCTGTACCCACGTAGATCACCCACGCCACAGCTGACCTGCAGCCCAGGAAGCATGAGCATAGATGATGGTTAATTTAAATCACTGAGATTTAGAATTGTTTGTTATTCAGCATCATTGTGTTGCTTCATAAGCTTTTGATAGAGATTACCAACAATGAATGCCTGATTATGTGCCAGAGAAATTTTCCCAGCTGTGCTAAATTCCTCCCACAGCTCTGTCGACACGGTGGGAGGGTGCTTTGGGTTAAATGCTTGTGTCCCCACCAAATTGTATACGTTGAAGCCTTAACCCCCAATGTGATCATATCAGGAGGTGGAGACTTTGGGAGGTGATTTGGGTTAAATGAGGTCATGAAGGTATCACTGTCGCTATGAGATTAATGACCTTATAAAAAGGGGAAGAAACCCGTCTGTCTCTCTCTCTCTCTCTGTCTCTCTCTCTGCAAACCAGGTAGAAAGTCCTCACCAGGAATCTTGATCAGCCAGCATCGTGATCTTGGACTTCTCAGCTTGCAGAACTGTGAGAAATAAATCATTGTTTAGGTCCCCCACCCTGAGTCTACAGTGTTTGTTATAGCAGCCAAAACTAAGGCAGAGGGAAAGTAGATGGAGCAAATGCTCAAGTCAATCCATCAGATTTACACAAAGCAAGACAGGTAACAACTCCATGCTGAACTACATTTTTCAGCTTTTGGTTCCATTTTGGGGTCATGGAGTCAATCACACTTTATAATTAATGAAAGTGCAGCTTCAGGAAGGTTGCCAAGGCAGCTCCTTGGTACCAACATTCCTTACTGGTTATTACCTTCTTGCATCTTATCTTTTAAAATATTTTATTTAGAGACAAGCTCTTGCTCGCTCTTACCCAAGCTGGGGTGCAATGGTGTAGTCCTGGCTCACTGCAGCCTTGACCTCCTGGGCTCAAGAGATCCTCCAACTTTAACCTCCTGAATAGCTGGAACTTCAGGTGCACACCACTGCGATCAGCTATTTTTTCTTTTTTTTTTTTTTTTCATAGAGACAGGGTCTCTCTATACTGCTCAGGCTGGTCACAAACTCCTGGCTTCAAGCGATCTTCCCACTTCAGCCACCCAAAGTGCTGGGATTACAGGTGTGAGTCACCATGCCCAGCCCTTCTTCTTCCATCTTACAGGTGAAAACTAAAAGTAACTACTTGTGTCCATCTCTTTCCCTTGAGTCTGTTTCGTTTCTGTACGGTTTCAATCTTCTTTTTCTTCAGTCATGGAAAGACAACAAAAATAAACTGTCGCTGAGAACCATCACGACAGTTTACGCTTGCAGGGAGAATCCTGTGGGTGTCTAAAAGCTTACGCTAAGTTATATTTGCTTCATGTATGCTTCTATTGACGAATAATTAGGGCAGCAATTAATTTTAAAATGCAAATGAGCAATGGGTCTCACTGTTTTGTTTTGTTTTGTTTGAAATATCCTTTGTCCTCAGTTCTACTGGTATCTGAATGGATTTAGTTTAGCAAAGGAATGAAATTATTTTTTCTAATGCTTTATTTACTTGATTGAATCGGGCTTTTTATCAAATATTGACTACAAATGTTTGTTCAAGATCATATGCCACAGAAGTTAATAGAAATTAAAACCTGGAGTAGAGAACCACCATTTTTTACATGTCTTGTGGGTGATCTGTCTGAATGATGATCAGTGACAGTCAGAAGAGGTGATGGCCTTGTGCCTGGCTATCTGAACTAATCGTTGTTTTGTAGTCAAAGGGAAAATTCTTTATCTTTGAAAATGTCTTATAGATATTTTTTGAGAAAACTTTCCAAACATAATGATAAGTAAAATTCTTATTTATTTCTTTTATATCTTCCATTACTGGAAGGATTGGAAACATCATGAGAAGTCCGCTAAATACGCCTTTCATTTGCTCATTCATTCAAGATTGACTGATGTGTACTATATGCTAACACTCCACTCTATGCTAGATTTACTATCTCTGCTTTCAAAGAGTTCCTAGTCTACGGGGAAAGTCAAACAAGAAAAACCTCTGTTGTATCTTTGTCATGGCACTTCCTGGCATCATTTCCCATGAACGTCTATCATCTTTCTCCTCACCTGGAATGTGAGCCTCAGGAGGGCAGGAACTGTGTCTGTATTCTCACCACGTGAGCAAAGACCTACCACGGAAGAAGCACTCGGTAAATATCTGTGGCTGTTGGAAAAGAAAATAAGTGATATTTTAGAGATGTAAATAGGAGAAAATGGAAGCTCAAAAGGCAGATACGTTTCTCAGCATAGACTGTGGTGGAAGGCGGGCTGATTGGAAAGGTATCGAGGAGTTGATGAGGATGGGAGCAGGGAACCCCATGAGGGCATATACAGTAGGTTGCCCAAGGAACAAAATCTGGAAGCACACAGCAGGTGTGAAGTCACGGAGGAGTGGGCCATCTGGATGAGACCGGGAATGCTGAGGAGGTTTCACTGGAGCATGGGATGTTGTGGGGAATGGCAGGGTCTGGGGCTAGATGGGAAGCGAGGCCTGAAGTAGCAGTCATCTTATACCCAGGTGAAGACGCTGTTCTCTGTAATCAGTGTTGATTACCAATTGACTGAAACATTAAAATGCCAAATTATTAACTAGTGTGAGCATTTAAGGAAAAAAAGTCTGGGTGCAGGGATTCATGTCTGTCATCCCAACACTTTGGGAGGCCAAGGCGGGAGGATCACTCGAGCCCAGGAGTTCGAGACCAGCCTGAACAACATAGTGAGACCACCCCCATCTCTACAAAAAAAAAAAAAAAAAAAAAAAAACAAGAAAATTAACTGGTCATGGTGGTGCAGGGCACACACCTGTAGTCCCAGATACTCAGGAGGCTGAGGCAGGAGGATCGATTGAGCTCAGAAGGTGGAGGCTGCAGTGAGTTGTGATTATGTCATTGCATTCCAGTCTGAGTGACAGAGCAAGACCCTGGCTCAGAAAAACAAAAAAAAAGTTGTCCACCTTTGACAGAAATCTGAATCCCTCTTGTATAATAAACCTCGAATGCTTTCCACTGACATGGGACTTAGTTTGAGGGTACAGCCAAGACATCATCCACTATCCCAAAGAAAGCACTTGGTCACTAATCACACACATCAGCTGTGGCTGTTTTTGTTCCATTATCTAAATATTTAAAGAGAAACCAGCATTTTGGTCTGAATTATCTGAATAATTCCACAACTCACCATTTGTTTTTAGTAGAGATTCAAGGTTAAAATAGTAATAATAGGTATCTTTAAGACTAAACATTATTCATATGAAAGTCTATTTTTAAACAACATCCAAATTATTTGCCTCTGTTTTTCACCCATGTAAGAAAATATTTGATAATCAGGAATGAATAAAAGACCATCACATGGGTTGTTGTTTTTTTTGTTTTGTTTTGTTTTGTTTTGTTTTTGGATTGCTTTTTCTTGTTGTTTCATGGATTTTTCTGTTTTTTTTTTTTTAGGAAAAAACAATTTTTAGGAGCACATATGCCGATCCAATCACTGCCTCCCGCCTGCTGCAGGTGGAGGTCGTGAGGAAGTGGTGGCAGGCTACTTCTCATTTCATTACGAATTCCTCTCATGTGGACACAGACCTCAGCCGGGGATGACAAGGATTTTTGAACTTCAAAAAAAAAAAAAAAAAAAAAAAGAGGAAGAAGCATAATAAATATTTTACTGTCTAGTCAACCCAATTTATGAAACCTGATTATCTAGCTCAGCCTCCGGAGATTGCTACCGGAAATCTCCCCAGATGTTCCCCCTTCTAACCCAACTCTCCACTGTCTGGCAGGAAGGCAGCCGGGCATCTGCATTCCGGAAGCCCAGCTGCCTCGGAAGAGAGAGGGGCCTGCATGTCACTCAACAGCCCTGCCTGCTAACCACTTAACCAGTTCTCAGTTGGGTTCACAGACCCATGAGCAACCCAACTTTCTTCCACTCAGGTTGATACTGTGCTCCAAGCTGGGGTGCCCAGGGAGAGTGCCTGAGGCAGCAGTGAGCTGATCACCCTCACTTCTGAAGTCAACTGGTATCCTGAAATGGCGCTGTTTGAACCACATTGGGCAAGAACATGACGAGTGCTTCTGGGGTTCTTTGTATGGTCCCAGACACGCTCATTTCTGTTTCTAAGTTACACAGCCCCAGGATTTTGAGGAACAATGGGATTCTGTTTATTTGTGTTATTTGTTGTTGGTGTAACTTTGACAATTCAGCTTATAGTATAAATTTCATTATATTATATAAAATATATAGCATAATTCTTTTTATATGGGCACTTGTTCTTCCTTTTTGGAACACACCTATATATTTTAGTTTGCCTTTCCACCATCTAGCCCTTGGCTGTGATCCCAGCGGCTATACTACAGTATACACTAGTGCCAAGAAGAACTTGGACCTAATGTGAAATTCGGCAGAACCTATTACCCTTAGGAGGGATCATCCAATCACAAATAGCCCTTGGGAGTCAGACCAACCAAACTAGGATTCTTGAAAGAGCTGTTCCAGAAAATCTCTTGTTTGGGATTTTTTCAAGCCACAGAGCCAAAGTTTGAAGGTGAATTTGATACTCTTATTGCCTGGCTGCATGAAATAAGTGCACAGTGACCTTGTGACAAAGAACATCATCCTTGCAGTGCCTCAGCAGGGTCTCTGAAGGCCATAACTAGAATCTGAAGGGCAGGTAACCTGAATTCACACTGGAGATCAGAGTCTCAGCAAATTCAGAGGGTTCACATTTGCTTGGCAATCTCTGAAAAGATGGGAATTTGGGGTTGTCCTGCATATTTCATTTTTTTCTAGCTCAGTTTTCAAAAGATGAGGAGATTTTAGTGCTGTATGTGATGATATATCACATATTATATACTGACCAAGGCTTCAAGGTACATTTGTGTCTGCTAATGATTAAGTTTCACCAAAAATAGAATCGAAACATGAATGAAATATAAATCATTTTATAAGACACTGGATTTCTGTGTGTGTTTCTCATAAGAAATTCTGCATAGACCCCATAACTTTGAATTATCAAAACCAGAATTTTATAATACTAGTACAAAAACTGAGCTACTTTACCCACAAAAATACATGTAAGGTAGACATTTATGTACTTGGACATTAATGAAGGGGAAAAAGCTTTTGATTAACAACTAAAAAAAACCTTCTCAAAAGAAAAAGGTAGAAAAAGATCCAATTGCCAATTTACCTAATTAAAAGATGTCCAGGCCAGGCACAATGACTCATGCCTGTAATCCCAGGACTTTGGGAGGCCGCGGCAGGCAGATCACCTGAGGTCAGGAATTCAAGACCAACCTAGCCAACATGGTGAAACCTCCTCGTCTCCACTAAAAATACAAAAACTAGCTGGGTGTGGTAGCAGGGGGCTGTAATCCTAGCTACTCCAGAGGCAGAGACAGGAGAATTGCTTGAACCTGGAAGGCAGAGGTTGCAGTGAGCCCAGATTGTGCCACTGCGCTCTAGCCTGGGCAACAGAGTGAGACTCTGTCTCAAAAAAAAAAAAAAAAAGTCCCAACTAGAGTTTTGAATTTTTTCAGCTAACATTCACGACCCTCTAATACAAAACTTTATGCAAATTTTTGCTTTTAGACATGTCATTTTCATTAATACCACTGTGATATAAACCTATGAACAGCGAAATGTGATGATGACAGTATTTAGAAAATAATTGTGATGAGACAGCATTTCGTGGTTGACTTCATGCTACTCCTTTTGTGTTGCACGCTTTGTCTCTGCCCACTCACGACCTCTCCAGAAAGCAGAACTTAGGAATCACAAGTATTAGAAAGGACAAGACATTTCTCATGCTTTGCGTTCTTTCCATTTTGTTCCATGCTGTTTTTCCTTCATTTATGATCTAATTCTTTAGACATTTCTCTCTGAATGGAACTGATTACACCTATAAATAAAGCATTGATAAAATGGCCTGAAGTTTTAAAAATATGATTTGACTTTTAAAATAAAACTGCTACCCTGACAAGTGTCTCCTAGGTCCAATTATCATTTTGTTCTGTTTTGTTGCTTGACTTTTTTTTGCACCAGTAACCAAGGCTATTCTTACGGCCTGCATCTAAGTTGCATAGGCTCAGAAAATATTCAAGATGAAGAGATGATATTGGCATGCATGAGAATGTTGAGTTTTGGTTACTATTGTTTTAACATTGGCTCACTGTGAGTCATCATACTGAGAAATTTCACAGAAAAGAAAAAGGTTTCTGAATAAATTTTCTGGGGGACACAGAGGAGGTTACCTAGGGATTTAAGAGGAGACTAAAAATAGGAAAGAGGCAAAAGAGAACTCAGAGAAAAGTTTTATAAAATAAGGGCTACATGATCACACTTCTCTGAAACAAGGCTTAGAATGATGGGTGCTGGAAATATCAAATCTGTTCCAAAAATTAATATATCACAACGTATAAAATACTGATAAAAATCCTTACTGGATAATGAAATTATTGCCAAGGAGCTGAAGATTAGAAGGGAAAATTTAACAGGATTTAGGAACTATACAAAGAACGGCAGAATTATACCACATTAACAGAATGAAGAACCAAAAAGTTATGATTTTCTTTAATGATGCAGAAAAAGTATTTGACATATTCTGTACCTTTTCATGATTAAAAAAATACTCAACAAACTAAGAATAGAAGGAAACTACCTCAACATCCTAAAGGCAATATATGAAAAGCCCACAACTAACGTCATACTCAGTGGTGAAAAACTGAAGTCTTTTTACCCTAAGATCAGGAAGAAGATAAGGATGGCTACTCTTGCTACTTCTCTTCAGTAGTACTGGATGTCCTAGCCAGAGCAATTAGCCAAGAAAAATAAACTAAAAGCACCCAAATTAAAAAGGGAGAATTAAAATTATCTCTATTCACAGATGGCATCATGTTACACATAGAAAACCCTAAAGATAATACCAAAACTCATAACTTTTAGAACTAATAAACAAATTCAGCAGTTGCAGACGGCAAAATCAACATACAAAAATCAGTTGCATTCCTATACACTAACAATGAACAATCTGAAAAGGAAATTAAGTAAACAATTCCATTTACAATAGCATCAAAAAGAATAAAATACTTAGGAATAAACCTAAATAAAAAGGTGAAAGGTTTATACATGGGAAACTACAAAACATTAATGAAAGCAATCAAAGAAGACTTTCAAATAAATGAAATGACACCTCATGTCCATGGATTGGAAGACTTAATATTTTCAAGATGTCTGTACTACCAAAGCAATCTATGTATTTGACGGAATTTCCACCAAAATCCAAATGGCAATTTTTGCAGAAATAGGAAAAAAATATTCTAAAATGAAATCTTAAGAAACCTCAAATAGCCAAAACAATTTTTAAAATGAAGAACAAAGTTGTTGTATTCACATTTCCTGATTTCAAAACATATTACAAAGCTACAGTAATCAAAACAGTATAGTAATGGCATAATGACAGACATATAAACCAAAATAATAATAATAAAAATAATAATAGAATAAAGAGCCCAGAAATAAGCACTTGCCTATATGGTTAAATGATCTTCTGCAAGGATGCCAAGGTTAAACAAATGGTGCTGGGACAACTGGATATCTACATACAAAATAAGTAAGTTGGACTCTTACCTTATATCTTACGCAAAATTAACTCAAAATGGAGGAAAGACCTAAACATAAGATCCAAAGCTAATAAAACTCCTAGAAGAGAACATAGAGGAAAATCTTCATGACATCAGATTTGGCAATGATTTCTTGGATATGATGCTAACATCACAGACAACAAAGGCAAAAATAGATAAATAGTATTTTATCCAAACTCAAACAAAAACTTTCATGCACCCAATAATACAATCAACAGAACAAAAAGATAACATACAGAATGGGAGAAAATATTTGCAAGTCATATATCTGATAAGGGGTTAATAGCCAGAATACATAAAGAACTCCTACAATTCAACAACAACAAAATTAAATAATCTGGTTAAAAATAGGCAAAGAAGAGGCTCGCATGGAGGCAGCCAGCCCGAGGCTGGGGAGCACTGAGCTGCGCGTTGTGCCCTGCGCTGCCCAGGCTAGTGAGCAATACAGTCAGGATGGCTAAATGTGATCCCAAGAAAGCAAAGGGCAAGATGTCTGTTTATGCCTTCTTTCTGCAGACATGCAGAGAAGAACATAAGAAGAAAAACCCTGTCAATTTTGCAGCATTTTCCAAGAAGTGATCTTAGAGGTAGAAGACAATGTCCGGACAAGATAAATCTAAATTTGCTGAAATGACAGAGGCGGATAAAGTGCACTGTGATTGGGAAATGAAGGATTATGGACCAGCTAAGGGAGACAAGAGAAGAAGAATCCTAATGCCTTCCAAAGGCCACAGTCTGGATTCTTCCTGTTCTGCTCCGAATTCCACCCCAACATCAAATCCACAAACCCTAGCATCTCTATTGGAGATGTGGCAAGAAAGCTAGTGAGATGTGGAATAACGTAAGTGACAGTGAAAAGCAGCCTTACATCACTAAGGCGGCAAAGCTGAAGGAGAATTAAGAGAAGGATGTTGCTGACTACAAGTTGAAAGGAAAGTTTGACGGAGCAAAGGATCCTGCTAAAGTTGCCCAGGTAAAGGTGGAAGAGGAATATGAAGAAGATGAGGAGGAAGGGGAGGAGGAGAGGAGGAGAATGAATAAAGAAACTCTTTATCTGTCTCCTTGTGAATACCTTAGAGTAGGGGAGCACCATAACTGACACATCTCTTATTTGAGAAGTATCTGTTGCCCTCATTAGGTTTAATTACAAAATTTGATCACAAGCCTATTGTAGTCTCTCAAAGTGCTCTAGAAATTGTCAGTGGTTTATGTCAAGTGGCCATGGGTGTCTGGAGCACCCTGAAACTGTATCAAAGTTGCACATATTTCCAAACATTTTTAAAATGCAAAGTCACTCTCGTGTTCTCACTCTGTGCACTTTGCTGCTGGTGTGACAAGGCATTTAAAGATGTTTCTTGCATTTTTTATTTTTATTTATAAGGTGGTGTTAACTACATGGTTATTGGCTGGAAAACCTGAGTTATCACCTGTACATATCTATCTATATTTTGTAAAAATAACAAAACAAGCGAGACAAACTCTCGATGGTCCTTGCTCCGCGTTGAGGCTGTGGGGAAGATGCCTTTTGGAGGGGCTGTAGCTCAGGGCATGCACTATGAGGCTGGACCTGTTGACTCTGCAGTGGGCATCCATTTAGCTTCAGGTTGTCTTGTTTCTGTGTATAGTGACGTAGCATTCTGCTGCCATCTTAACTGTGGACAAAGGGGGTCAACTGGCATGAAAGGTTTTATTTTGTTTTTGTTCTTAGTTAAGTGCATTAGTTTTTAAACTGTTTGTTTTTAAACAAACTGTAGAACTCTTCATTGTCAGCAAAGCAAAGAGCTACTATGTTAATGAAAGTTCAAGAACCTTCTGTACTTAAACACGATTTGTAACGTTCTGGTTTTTTTGTATGTTTAGAATGCTGAAATGTTTTTGAAGTTAAATAAATAGTACTGCATTTTAAAAAAATAAGCAAAGGACTTGAATAGACGTTTCTTGCAAAGATGATATACAAATGGCCAGCAAGCGTACAAAAAGATGTTTGACGTTGCTAGTCTTTAGAGAGATGTTCACCAAAACCGCAATGAGATATCATTTCACACCCATTAGGATGGCCACTACCAAAAATATGGAGGAGGAGAGTAACAAGTATTGGGGAGGATATGGAGAAATTAAAAACTGTGTACACTGTCAGTGGGAATGTCAAAAGGTACAGCTGCTATGAAAAATAGTGTGGAGGTTCCTCAAAAAATTAAAAATACAGTGAAATATCACTTCACACACATTAGTATAGTCACTACCAAACAAACTACCAAACAAACAAACAAAGGAAAATAACAAATGTTGAGGAAGAATCCTTGTGCATATTGGTGAGGCTATAAAATGGTGCAACTGCAAAAAAACCTGTAGTAGTTCCTCAAAAAAATTAAAAATAAAACCACCATATGACCCAGCAATTCTACTTCTGGGTGTATATCCAAAAGACTGAATTAAAAGCAGGATTTTGAGACACAGTTGCACACTCACGTTTATTGCACCATTATTCACAATAGCCAAGAGATGGAAGTATCCCAAGTGTTCATCAAAAGATGAATAACTAAAGAAAATATGGCGCATATATACAATTAAATATTATCCAGCCTTAAAAAGAAGGAAATCCTGGCACATGCTACAACATAGGTGAACCTTGAGGATATTATGCTAAGTAAAATAACTCAGTCACCAAAGGACAAATATTATATGACTCTACTTCTATGAGGTGCCTAGAGTAGTCAAATTCACAGAGACAGAACGTAGTACGGGGGCTCCCAGGGGGAGAGACAGTTGTTCGATGGGTGCAGAATTTTAGATTTGCAAGATGACAAAGTTCTGGAGATCCGTCTCGCAACAATGTGAATGTAATTAACACTATGAAACTGTACACTTAAAAATGGCTAAGATGGTAAATTTTATGTCATGTATTTTTTACCAAAATTTTTTTTTTAATTTTTGATTTTCCTTTTTATAAAAGATGGGTGGCAGCGGGGAGAAAACCAGAGCAAGTGAAAGTTCATTTGTGGCAGCAGGGAGGGGGCCAGAGGAACTGACAGATTTTGAGGCAGTAAGAAAAAAGGAAAACTTGTGTCCAGCAATGAAGAAACACCATGATGAAACAAAGTCCCGGGAAGGCTGGACCTCCTGCTGGGGACTTCCAAGTGTGCTGGATGGAGGAACTGCTAGAAATGGCCTGAGGATGTTTTTGTCCAAAAACTCCAGTTTTCAATTTGAATAAATCAGTGAGACCATACACAAAAGCTGAGCCTTGGCTTCCCTCTATCCCACCTGAGTGTGCACTAAAGTACTATTTCAGACCCAAAAGCAGTGGAAGAGTCCTCTGATTGGTACCAATCCACGACAAAATTTGTGTCACTCATTCATTCAACAAACCTTTCATCTGTGCCAGGCACTGCCCTCGGTGCTGGTGTAGGGGTTGGTTGGAAGACTCTCTTCCCCCATGGGACTTGCATCTTAGAGGCGCCCCTCAGGTGGGCTCTATTCTGTCACACATTTCTGCTGTGCAGATACACACTGGTTTAGTATCTCTGTCTCCTTGCTTTTCTGTACCTTTAAAGAATTAGAAAAGGCCTGGCATGGTGGCTCACATCTGTAATCCCAGCACTTTGGGAGGCTGAGGCAGGCAGATCAGGAGGTCAGGAGATCGAGACCATGCTGGCCAATATGGTGAAACCCCGTCTCCACTAAAAATGCAAAAATTAGCCGGGTGTGGTGGCACATGTCTGTAATCCCAGCTACTTGGGAGGCTGAGGTGGGAGAATCGCTTGAACCCAGGAGGCGGAAGTTGCAGTGAACCGAGGTCGTGCCACTACACTCCAGCCTGGTGACATAGTGAGACTCTGTCTCAAAAAAAAAAAAAAAAAAAAAAAAAAAAGGATTGGGAAACTCCTTGAGACCTTGGGTTCATCCTTTCATGACCATTCACTCTTGGCTATAAAAACCAAGTTTGTACAGCTGTGGGCAAAGAAGTACAAGTCTCCAGTGACTGAGGATGCTGTGGACTTCTAAGCAGGGGCCTAGCCCATGAAAGAGAGGAGAAGGGCTGGAACTTCAGGCATCCCTTAGGACTTGGTCAGCCAAATATGAGTCCTAATCAAGAAACAGAGATCACAGGAGGGCAAACAGAAGAGCCTGTCAGTGAAGAAAGACATGAAAGAAAGAGTGAAAGAAAAAAAAAATCTTTCAGATTATTTGCAGCACCACCGTATCTCCTGTGGACCTGGTGGGCAGCTAGCTGAACCTGGGCAGATCACTGTGGCAGGAAGCCTTGTCCTTGAGCAGGGCCAAAGAGTTTGTAGTGCTCTTGAGACTTTTACAGTTAGACTTACGAAGCCTTCTCCATTTCTGGTCTACTAGTCATCAAATCACCTCCATGAAATGCAGAAAGAAAATATTAGAACTTCTATATGTATTTTTTAAATCTCATCTTTTTTAGTTTTTTACCTTTTGTTTATTTCATAACATATATAATCTACTAATACAACAGGAAGTGTGCACAACTTATAAATACATAAATATGTAAAATACATATGCACCTAATTGCCAACCTAGTGAAAATGATGGACATTACATACCTTCAAAAATTTTACTTAGTTTTACTAGTTAGAGATATTAAATTTAACATTATAGCAATAAAGACTTGAAACAAATCCATATTTCAGAGCCATGGACTTAAGTATGCATAGGTTGGGACTTCATGATCAAAATATTTCAGTGATAAGGGTGAACAATCAGAAAAGTTTGGCAATCACAGCTCTAGGCAACTTATTCTTTCTCTAATTAACTTCTGTATCTGTAAGACCAAAAGCACCCAGCATTTTGAAATCTCCATTGCCTTTTGTATCAGACCAGCAGGATGGAAAGAGGGTGGAGGTAAAGTGGAGAGGGGGCAGGCAGGGGCATAGTTAGTGGGTGGAATTGGTTCTGAAGGAACAGAAGCAGTGGACAAAGCTCCCGGAAGAATAGGAAAGGAAGTGTGATAATTTGCAAAGTGTTTCGTAGTAATTGTAGGGTTTGTTGCCAAATAGCAAATTTCATCAGACTTATCTGGTTTCCCTTGGCATCCACATCCCATGCTGTCCCATTCAGAAGATAAAGGGATCCTACATGTGGAAAGGTTTTATCCTTAGGGAGAGAAAGATTATATCCTTACTTGCTTTATTAATTCCCTGAGTCTATCTTAAAAGGAAGCAGTAATTTCTCTAATAGCTGGGGTGTGGCTGCATCTTCAGCTGGATATTAAGTTCTCCTAGGATATTACGCTCACACACAGGCACTCACACATGTGTACATGCATACAAACATGCATCTGCATGCATGCATATGTGCACATACATATGTACAGGCACACACAGGTACACATGCACACAGGTTCATATATGTGGACACAAACAAACTTAAGTCCATGGCTCTGAAATATGGATTTGTTTCAAATCTCTATTGCTATAATGTAAAACGCAATATATTTAACTAGTAAATCTAAATAAATCAAATGTTGAAAGTATGTAATGCTGGCCAGGGATGGTGGCTCACACTTGTAATCCCAGCACATTGGGAGGCTGAGGCAGGCAGATCACCTGAGGTCAGGAGTTCAAGACCAGCCTGGCCAACATGGTGAAACCCCATCTCTACTAAAAATACAAAAATTAGCTGGGTATAGTGGCACACACCTGTAGTCCCAGCTACTCGGGAGGCTGAGGCAGGAGAATCACTGGAACCTGGGAGGCGGAGGTTGCATTGAGCCAAGATTATACCACTGCACTCCAGCCTGGGCAACAGAATGGGACTCCATCTAAAAAAAAACAAAAAACAAACAAACAAAAAAAAACAAAAAAAAAAGTAATGAAAATCATTTTCACTAGGTTGAAAACTAGGTGTATTATTTTACATCGTAATGGATCCAGGAAAAGTGTTTTTTAATAAAAGAGAAAAGCAAACATATTCACCAGCCTGATTAAGAACAAGGAGAGTACTTATAATCTATATTAAAGTTGAAAATTATACCTCTTTTGCAACGGCTTCTTTGAGATTCATTGTATGGATATACCACTACTTGTTTTATCAAACCTACTGATAAACATTGAGATGGTTTCCAGGTTCTCACTGCAGCGAAAAACACCTTTATGTTAGTTTTCTGTAAGTTAAATGTCCAGAACGTGAAGCCGTGTGGTCAAAAGTCATATACATTTCAAAATGTGACCTCTACTGCCAGATTTCCCTCCAAAAATATTGAATCCAACACTGTTAAAAAAAAAAAAAAAAAAAAAAAAAAAAAAAAAAAGGCCCCTTTCTCCATATCCTTGCCCTCACTGGGGATTCTCAATTTTTTTTTATCACGTCAGTCAAGTCAAAAACAATAAAAATGGCATCATATTTAAATTTGTAGTACATTCGTATCAGTTATTTACTGGATTGAACATTTATAGTATCATGCTTACTGCTCATTTGCAATCACTGCATTATTGCCAGTTTCCACATTTCCCCCTTAGTTTGGACTCTTCGGAGTCTCATTCACTGAAAAGAGGTTTTTACTGTTGAAGACACTAACTCTTTGCCTACAACAACAACAACAACAACAAAAATACTTTTCCCAGGTTCATTTTGTTCTCTTTTAAGTTTTACTTATAGTGCTTTAGCCATACAAAAGTTTTACATTTCAAGAAATTATATCAAATGGCAGCCATGTTAATAAAATTTTTGTTTTTTATTGTCTTTTTTGTCAAACTTAAAAGCATCTCTTTATACAAGATTATTAAGGGAGTCATCAGTAATTTTTTCTGGTATCTTCACAGTTTCTTTTTTAAACATTTAAATATTTTATTCCTCTGAAATTTATTTTGAAGGAGTAGAGTAATCCGTATCTTCTCAAATGGTCAGAAGCACCACCTCTATCCTGCATTTCTGTGCATTTCTCAGCCTTCCCGTCATTTCTGTGACCTGCCTGCCTCAGCACTGGCACCATATTCTTTCACTTTCATTGGTCCATGACATACTGTACTATCTCACAGGGCAAATCTTCCCCAACCACTCCTTTTTTTTTTTTCAAAATCTGTGTAGCATTTCTTTCATATGTATTCATCCAGCTGAAGCTTAAAATTATATCATGATACAAAATAAATTTTTTTGAAACTTTAGAACTTCCACACTTTCATAATAAAGTTCCCCAAAAATATTATTTATGACAGGGATCAACAAACTTTTTCTGTAAAGGCCCAGACAGTGAATATTTCAGTCTTTCTTTGCAGGCTGTTATGATTTGTGCCACAACTACCCAACTCAGCCATTGAAATGCAAAGGCAGCCATAAATAGCATGTAAGTTAACGGGCATGTCTATATCAAAAAAACTTTGGAGAAGTTCGATGGCCTGTTACTCAGCCACAAAAAGAAACAAAGAAATACATTGGTGCAAAACCCACAATTACCTTTTCACCAACCTAATACGATATGAATGAACCTCAAAAACATTATGTGGAGTGAAAGAGGCCAGATACAAAAGGCCACATGTTGTATGGTTCCATTTACATAAAATATATAGAATTGGTAAATCCATACAGATAGAAAGCAGGTTAGTGATCACCAGTGGCTAGAGAGAGGGGAGAATAAGGAGTAATTAACTTACTACGTATTATACAAAGTAGTTTTCTGGGAGAGGTGATGGTTACATATCGTTGTGAATGTACTACTGGCTTGTATACTTTAAAATGGTTAATTTTATGTTATATAAAATTCATTTCAATTAAAATGAAACAGCAGAGGGCTGAATTTGGCCCATGGGCCTTACTTTGCCAACTTTGATTTGTAGGATAAACAAAATAATAGAACTTTAAAAAAGGAAGTTTCATAAAGAAGGAGTTTGCATTTGACAACATAATCACGTTGTCAAAAAAAATCATTTTTGTGTCTAATTTTTGTCCCATGGAAAATGTAGCGTACCCAAAAACGAGTTGACAGGAAGTTCCAGGTGAGAGTAGAGGTAGACACAGTTAAATACAAACATCAGTGTGGATTCGTTAGGATAGGATAGGCTGAGTAACAAATAAACCCCCATGCTTTGGTGGCTCAGCACAACAGAAAGTTAGTTCTTGTTCATCTAACTGTCATGTAGAGGTATTCAAGTTGGTAGGGCAGTTCTCCACCACGTGGTCATTCAGGAACCCAAATCCTTCCATTTGATAACTACACCATTCTCTGGGACTAGGCTATTTCTTCACAAACTTCAATGTGCGTCTTTTTAAAATGAAGATAATGACTCAGTAGGTCTGGGTGGGACCTGAGAGGGTGCACCTCTAACACACTCCTGGGTGGTGTGGATGCCTCCGGTCTGGGAACCATATCTGAAGTAACAAGATGACAAAGCCATTATTGCCAGCTGCATCCTAACAGCCGCAAAGAGAGCAAGACGACACACCTGCTCTCCTAAAAGGCTCAGCCTTGAAATGCATGCTGCATTTACCTTTACATTCTGTTGGCCAATCTGCATGGTGCCACCTAACAGCAAGGGAGGCTGAGCGACATCCCCGACAACAGTTCTTTAGTGTGGAAAGAGAAAGCTAACTTCGGTAAACACTTAGCAGTCTCCACTCTACACATTTTAAATACATTAAAAGATAACAGGCCAGGCGCAGTTGGTTCATGCCTGTAATCCTAGCACTTTGGGAGGCTGAAGCAGGTGGATCACCTGAGGTCAGGAGCTGGAGACCAGCCTGACTAATATGGTGAAACCCTGTCTCTACTAAAAATACAAAAATTAGGCAGTTGTGATGGTGCGCGCCTGTAATCCCAGCTACTCAGGAGGCTGAGGTGGGAGAATCGCTTGAACCTGGGAGGTGGGGGTTGCAGGGAGCCGAGATTGCGCCACTGCACTCCAGCCTGGGCCACAGAGGGAGACCCTGTCTCAAAAAAAAAGACAATAATGCTGAGATTTAACCAGATTAGCTAGTGCTTCCTATCAAAAGAGAATGGGTTTTTTGAGTTACAGGACATTAGAGAAGTGCCAATCAGACCCCTGGCTGTATCAAAAGAACTGAAAATTATGTGGTGGAGGAGACGCAAACTACAACAAACTAAGGGCTTTAAAAGATTTTATTTTGTTTTGTTTTTTCAAAGAAAAATTGGTTTAGGCAATAACTTAAACAAAAGAGGGTAAATGGATCCACAAGTAAAGATTTGAAAAATGGGTACATTAAAAGAAAGATCTGAAAACAAAAATGATGAGTAAATAGTAACTGAGTCTCAGAGAGGAAACTGAGTAAAAATTTATCCAAGATTTTTCTGCGCAGAGCCCAAGGGATACCAGCCAAACAGCCAAATCAGCAGGGCAAATGTATCCTGGGAGGGCATTAGTTTTCAACTGTGATAAAAGAAATGAATGTTAGACTCAGAAAGATCCCCTGCTTGAGAAGGAGACCAAGAGCACACAATGGGTAAGGTCAGTCTCTTCAACAAACAGTGGTGGGGAAACTGGATATCCACATGCAACAGAATGAAGTTGGGCCCTTACTTTAGACTATATACAAAAATTAACTCAAAATGGATTAAAGATCAAAATGTACGACTTAAAATTCTAAAAATCCCTAGAAGAAAACAGGGAGAAAACTTCATGACATTGAACTGAATAATGATTTCTTGGGTATGACACCAAGAGCACAGAAAACAAAAGCAAAAATAAAGCAAATGGGACTATATCGAACTCAAAAATTTCTATGCATCAAAGGAAACAGTCTACAAAGCAAAAATGAAACACACAGAATTGGCCGGGCACAGTGGCTCACACCTGTAATCCCAGCACTTTGGGAGGCCCAAGCAGGCAGATCACGAGGTCAGGATATCCAGAACATCCTGGCTAACATGGTGAAACCCCATCTCTACTACAAAATACAAAAAATTAGCCTGGCATGATGGCAGGCGCCTGTAGTCCCAGCTACTCAGGAGGTTGAGGCAGGAGAATGGCGGGAGCCTGGGAGGCGGAGCTTGCAGTAAGCCGAGATTGCACCACTGCACTCCAGCCTGGGTGACAGAGTGAGACTCTGTCTCAGAAAAAAAAAAATTTAAAAATAAAGAAAAATAAAGAAACATACAGAATGGGAGAAAATATTTGCAAGTCATATATCTGATAAGGAGTTAATATTCAGAATATATAAAGAACTCCTATAACTTAATAATAACAAAAATATACTTAATTTTAAAATAAGTAAAGGGCTTGAGTAGACATTTCTCCAGAGATTACATACAAATGGCTAATAAGCATATTAAAAGATGTTCAGCATCACTAATCATCAGAAAAATGCAACTCAAAATCAGAATATCACCTTACAGCCATTAGGATGGCCACTATTAAAAAAAACAAAACAAAACAAAAAAAACAGACAAACAAACCAAAAATAGTGTTATAAGTGTTGGCAAGAATATAAAGACATTGGTACCCTTGTGTATTGTTGGTGTGATTGCAAAATGGTGCAATATGGAGGTTCCTCAAAAAATTAAAAATAGAATTACCATATGATCCAGCAATCTCACTTCTTGGTACATATGCAAAAGAATTGAAAGCAGAATGTCAAAGAGATATTTGCACTCCCATGTTCATTGTAGCATTATTCACAACAGCCAAGGGTGGAAGTAACCCAACTGTCCATCAAAAGATGAATGGATAAACAAAATGTGGTATATCTGTACAGTGGAATTTTATGTAGCTTTAAAAAGGAAATAAATTCTGACTCATGCTATGTGGATGAAACTTGAAGTCATTATGTGAGTAAAATAAGCCAGTCACAAAAAGGATAGATGTATGATTCCTGTGGAGAAATAGGAACACTTTTACATTGTTGGTGGGACCATAAACTAGGTCAACTGTTGTGGAAGACACTGTGGTGATTCCTCAAGGATCTAGAACTAGAAATACCGTTTGACCCAGCCATCCCATTACTGGGTATATGCCCAAAGGATTACAAATCATGCTGCTATAAGGACACATACACAAGTATGTTTATTGCGGCACTATTCACAATAGCAAAGACTTGGAACCAACCCAAATGTCCATCAGTGATAGACTGGATTAAGAAAATGTGGCACATATACACCATGGAATACTATGTAGCCATAAAAAAGGATAAGTTCGTGTCCTTTGTAGGGACATGGGTGAAACTGAAAACCATCATTCTCAGCAAACTATCACAAGGACAGAAAACCAAACACCGCATGTTCTCACTCATAGGTGGGAAATGAACAATGAGAACACTTGGACACAGGTCGGGGAACATCACACACCGGGGCCTGTCATGGGGTGGGGGAAGGGGGGAGGGATAGCATTAGGAGATACACCTAATGTAAATGACAAGTTCAAGGGGGCAGCAAACCAACATGGCACAGGTATACATATGTAACAAACCTGCACGTTGTGCACATGTACCCTAGAACTTAAAGTATAATAATAATAATAAAGATAGCGTATGATTCCACTTATATGAGGTACCTATGAGAAATCAAATTCAGAGGCAGAAAATAGTACAGTGGTTCCCAGGGGCTGGAAGGAGGGAGGAATGAGGAGTTGTAGCTCAGTAGGTATAGAGTTTCAATTTTGCAAAATGAAAAGTTCTAGATCTGTTGCATAACAATGTGAATATACTTAACACCACTGAACTCTACACTTAAAAATAGTTAAGATGGCAAATTTTATGTTATATGTCTCTTTACAATAATTGAAAAGAAGAAAGAGGTTGGGTGTGGTGGCTTACGCCTATAATCCCAGCACTTTGGGAGGCCAAGGCAGAAGGATCACTCAAGGCCAAAAATCTGAGACCAGCCCAGGGAAAATCGCAAGAGCCCATCTCTACAAAAAAGAAATAAATTATCTGGGCATGGTGACATGCGCCTATAGTCTCGGCTACTCCAGAGGATGAGGTGGGAAGATCGCTTGAGCCCAGGAGGTGAAGGTTGCAATGAGCTGTGATTGCACCACTGCACTCCAGCCTGAGTCACAAAGTGAGACCCTGTCTCAAAAAAAAAGAAAAGAAAAAGATAAAGAAGAAACTCTTCAGGTCTTAGTGGATCAAAAATCTGTCCTAAGTCTGGATCATGAGTACAAAGTGGGCAAAAGAACTTAGGCAGGTACTAGAGCCAGACCTGTGTCCTTGAAAAGGAAGGGCCAAAACCCATGTTCACTGCTGTGTTGCCTGACGCCAGAACTGGGGTCTAACGCAGAGATAGAACAAGTCAACCAAGGTCCCCAGCCAATGAAAGGACTGAAGAGCAGGGCACACGATAGCGGGAAAGAATCTTCAGAAGAAAAGAAAGTATAGCAGGGGGTTACAAGGAAGAAAACTTCTCTCACCTCTCTGAGGAACAGCAGTGGTGATGGGTTCTCAGCTTCCTACCTCTGCCCACCCCAATCACCAGGGGAGCTCCTGAAACCGCTGTGCAGGCCACAACCCAGAACAAATCAATCAGCCTCTCTGCCAGTGGGGCCTAGGCTTCAGTATTTGTTAAGGCTGCCCTGGTGATTATTATGTTCAGTTACAGTTGCAACCCTGGGGATTTAAAAATCCCATCCTCGGCAGGGATGGAGATGGATTTATTTTGATGGGAATAAAACATAAGCATCATGTCAGGGTCCCTCACTTGCATGGGTCCCAGGAGTGCTAGCGATTGCCAGGGGTTGAGGCAGCCAGCATGTGAGCAGGATGTGTCTTCATACAGGTGGCTGAGGCCAACTGCTCACCGAGAGACAAAGGCCTGAGGGGACTGATTCTCAGTGTTCATTCCAGACCTACCGACTCAGGGAAGAGGCTGGCAATCAGGTAACTAGACAAGGTCCAAATTATTCTTAATCAGTAAAGGTTGGGAAGCCCTGTACTAAAAATAGTTTACACCCAAAAAGCGAACATTTCCCTTAGTGTGTACGTGTCTGTGAGACAGAGAAAGAAAGAGAAGGAGCGAGAGAGAACTGCCTCTGTGCTCACACTTGGTGGGGGCCGGGGATTACAAAAGACACATAAGGCATGATGTCTCCAAAGAGGACTGACCCTCATACAGCAAAATAAAAACTCAACTTCTCATTTACCACTGCACTCATTGCACCACTGCACTCCATCCTGAGTGACAAAGTGAGACACGCTTGCTCTCCTACAAGAGAGCACACTGCAGCGTCCCTGCCATCTTGCTCCCCTGTGGCCCAGCTAGGTTGGGAGGGCTTTTCCAACTGCAGAGCTCAGAGCCTGTAACTAACTTGCATTCATTCCCCTAGTTAGTGGGTCAGCCAGAATTACACCCTGTATTTCACCTCCCGGACCAGTGCTCCCTCCACAAAACTGTGATTTTTGGAGCCACAGTCACTGTACAGGACCTGGGCTCCCCTAAAATATTTTGCCATAGTTGAAATGAATATCAAAGAGAACCTTGCAATGGGGAGAGCAAGCATGTATACACAAAGGCTGGGGGCTCTTGGTGATGGTCTGAAGTCTGCCTCAGGGCACAGATGCAGTGGACCCACCATTCTCCCCAACAGCCACTCCCCAGCAGCACCCTGACGGCTGGGTCCGCCCAACAGCACAGGGCCCAGTGAGGCAAGGGGCCAGTTCAGTGGCCAGAAGCTTCTGATCCAATCGAAAGTAAAACAGGAGACTGTGGATGCCGTCTGACCACGGGATCAGTACTCCTGGCTCACTCCTCTCTCAGAACACGCCGCTTGCATTCATTTATGCAAACACAGGGTAACTGTGCACTCTGAGCCGGGCTGTGAAGACTCAGTAAGCAAAACAGGCCAATCATGGGGCTTCACTTAGCTTATAGTCTGAAGCCTGGTTTCTCCAGCCTTGCTACACTACCTGAGAGCTGTCGGAAAGGCAGGATCCAGGCCCCATGCCATATTTACTGAACCAGAATCTGCATTTTAACACGGCTCGACGAGATCTGAATGCACATTAAAGTTAGGGAGCACTGATTTCAATGCCTGTTTCAGTGAGTGAGAATCAGAGCATGAACTCCGAGGAAACGCCATGTGAGTTCCCTTCCCTGGGCTTTCAGTGGGGGTGGGTATTGAAGAAAATAACTCTTCAGCTGTTAGTTCTCAAAAAGATCTGACAGTTCACCTAGTTCAACTTCGTCCTTTTACAGATAACTAAGTCAAAACCCAGAAAGGTAATACGGTTTCTAAGAGGAAAAGCTGGGATCGGAACCAAGGATTTTATTCCCAAATTCAATGTGCCCATCACATGCAAAGGCTCCTGCAGACCATCCAAATCTTGGGAAGGCAGACGATGGTCAGGTAGTAGTGTCTGTGAGAACAAGGGAGACGAGAATGAACCAGGGAAGATGGGGGGTTGCACCACTGCACATCCTGAGGGATCTCTCAGAAATGGAGGTGGGGTGGGGACAGGTCTGCTCCGCAGCCCATTTTCAAGTTGGCTTTTTCACTCACAAAGTTGGTCCTGATTGGTTTTTTTTTTTTTTTTTTTTTTTTGAGATGGAGTCTCACTCTGTTGCCCAGGCTGGAGCACCCTGGCGCGATCTCCACTGCGATCTCCGCCTCCCAGGTTCAAGCGATTTTCCTGCCTCAGCCTCCCGAGTAGCTGGGACTACTAGCATGTGCCACCACGCCTGGCTAACTTTTGTATTTTTAGTAGAGACAGGGTTTCACCCTGTTGGTCAGGCTGGTCTCAAACTCCTGGCTTTAAATGATCCACCCGCCTCGGCCTCCCAAAGTGCCGGGATTATTACGGGCATGAGCCACCGCACCCAGCTCCCGATTTTAAAAATACTGAACAGGAGTTCGAGACCATCCTGGCTAACACAGTGAAACCCCGTCTCTACTAAAAATGCAAAAAATTAGCCGGGCGTGGTGGCGGCGCCTGAAGTCCCAGCTACTTGGGAGGCTGAGGCAGGAGAATGGCGTGAACCCGGGAGGCGGAGCTTGCAGTGAGCTGAGATCCGGCCACTGCCCTCCAGCCTGGGCGACAGAGCGAGACTCCGTCTCAAAAAAAAAAACCAAATACTGATCCCCCTTGGCTTCCCATCATGAAAGTGCTCTGACGTGAAGGAAGGTGTTCCAGCCCCTGAAACCCACAGCGGCACAGGAAGATGACCACTGAGTATCATTCTGCACACGCATTCCTCCAGCTGGGCTGAACCCCAGAGGCCAAGACATACTTTCTAAGGTTCACCCCAGGCCTTCAAAATGCTTGGCTGGATCGTTGAAAACTAAGCAATATCCACTTATTCAGAATGTGTATAAATTATAGCCCAATGTGTTAAGACAAGCTTCCCCACCAAAAGCGCCCCTTTAAGTCTAAGCAATTGAACAGATTGTCAAGGAAGCTGACGACTCCGTTCCTCCTCCTCTCTACTCATTTTAAGTATTCTGCACTGCACTGCTTTAAAACTCCAACTTAAATCAACTTGAAAGATTCTTCCCCAAGAACCAGCACATTTTGTCAAAAACCAGAGAGATTTAAAAGGAACACACACGCCCACTACCCCTCGAGTGGTACCAGAGCACAGTTGTCTGAGTCTCGGAGTGAGAGACAGGCAGATGGGGGCCAGGGGTGTGTGATCGGCCAGTGACTTCCTTTTCTTCCCACTCCAATAATAAATAATCAATTTCATAAAGTTGATAGAAAGCGGCAAGAGTGGAAAGTATGCATGGCACATTTCTAAGATGGATTTTTCCTGGGCTTCTTAAGTATAGTGTCTTGATTTTTCTCAGTTGTATTAAACGTAGGAGAGGACACCTGTTTCATGTTATCCACCCACAGCTCGGCTGTGTGATTAGATGGAGCACACACTATCAAGAACAAAAAATATTTGCGCGAAAGAATGGCTTGACAAGTTAACAAAATTTTTTATGTTCTTTCCAATTCAGAGAGAGAGAGAGAGAGAAAGGAGCTGAATTGCCAGAGGATAGAAACACTTTGTTTCTAGTTGAACTCTCATAAAAGGCTTCTGAATGCGGTTTTTGACATTGGAACGGAGGGTATTTTTATGATGGATTTTTTTTAACCTTTTCCTCAAAAGCTGAGATTTTGCAATCACAGCCCTCTGCTTCCCAATGGTGATGACTTAAAATAGAAGTAGCATTTCTCAGCCCCACAACCTGATGTTTCCACTGAAGCCAAAGGGGTTAAGGATTTGTTACTTGATCTAATGGCAATGACTTTCCAATAGACATGCACGGAATCATTGATCAGTGTGCCCTCTCCTTGTTTGCACTGGAACACTGTTCAATTTACACCAATTAAAGAATGCTTGGTTTGGGTATTGAAGAATAATTAAGAGATGCAAATCCCCAAGGGCGTCTAAAAATGACATCTGACTAGAATGGTGATTATGGCATGAAGCCGGCATTAGTATTTAAATAGTTTGACTGATATACAAAATCATTACAACGTCTCTCCAGGAAGAGTGACATTAGGTCAATGTGTGTACTTGCCTGGTCACCCTAAACAAATTTGACAAGTCTAATTTTAAGTAATTGCTCAGAGTTTAGTGGCAGCCTCTGTCCCCACAAGGGCAGCTGTCCAGACCACATCATGTAATTGAGATGTGTCTTTAAACTATATGTGTCAACCCAACATGCAAATGTGCTCTCAAAAAAAATGTTAAGGGTTAGCGACACTCCAGTGAATTATTTTCCAGTCGAATTTCAACTTTACTGTAGCTTTTTGAACTTTACTGTAGCTATATGAAAACTTTACTGTAGCTATTTGTTAACTCATCAACAAATTCTACCTCATCCCCCTATAGGAAAGATTGGGTTTTCTAGCTAGATTGGGCTTTAGAGTTTATCCAGGAACCATTTCAAGGTGTGGTGCCTGGACCAGCATCCCAGGCAGTAGCTGGGCACTGGGTAGGAAGGCAAAGTCCCTGGCCCCACCCCAGGCCTGCTGAATCAGCAGTTCTGCAGATGAGGTCCCACAGTGATGCTTTAACAAGTGTCCCCAGTGACTCTGAAGCCCACAGATTCACCATCTGGGTGATTAAATGGAGGCCCAACAGTTTAGGTAATTTACCTGAACCACACAGCTCACTTAAGAGTGGAGGCTGGGGTTGATCATATCGTGTTCAAAATGTTTAATTCTTGAACCTTGGTCCAACTGAAATGTTCATCTTAGATTTGTGTTGTAATAAAACTCCAGCCAACGAAGTAAGACTGATTTTTATTATTCAGCTAAAGTCTTGAAAATGTTTTGCTCGTCTGGTTCTTATTTAACTCCCTGGGTATCCCTGAGAAGGTACGCGGCATCTGTACTGATGGCTGGTTGTCGTCTTTCTCCTGGTCATCAGAGGCTGAGCCTGTGCGCAGGTGTAGTCATTGGATTCGTTGTAAGAGGAAGTATCTCCAGAGCCAGCGATTTGATGACCAGTGTGAGAGCCTCATGAGGTCCCCTCTTCAGTCCTTAGAGATTATCTATGCATATGTAGAGAGTGGTCCTCCCTTGCTCCAAGCTCCTGCATGACACTGATGAGCAGGGCCCCTGCTGCCCCTTACTGGACATAGAGTGAGAGCGGCAGACTTTGGTATATGAAGCCACTGATATTTGGGGAATGTTTGTTACCACTTTACAACCTTGTATATCAGAGGATCCTTTGGGACCTCCAGACCATCCCTTTGCACCATTAAAAATAGGCAATGGGTAGGACAGAGGGTAGGTGGAAGAAAAAAACTTCCCTACGTAGAATATAACTGAAGAGAATGATACTTCCAAGAGAACAGAAGAAAGTGAACTAAATTTGAGTTCCCAACCAAAAGATTTCTAATTTAATTTTCTGTTTTTCATCATCACCGTATCTTTTGCCACTTACCCCAGCCTGACAATGCTGGAGCCACATAGAGCCTGTATTTACCTAACTACGAGTGAATCACATCAAAACTGAAAAATAAGAGTGGTCTCATTTGCAAGCTGCACAAGTTCGCCGTTTCCAGCGTCCTGCCAAGCAGCTCAGCCATACAACTAAAGTGTACGAAAAAGGCTTCTTCCCCTCTTGCCCAGACTCCCAACAGATGGAGAAAGCCTATCTTAGAAGCCTGTCCCCCTCCCTCTCCCTACTCTCCTTTTCTCCCTGAGCACCCTCACCACGCAGGTGAGCCTGTGGACCCAGCACACCCCTTCTCGACCCCCTTCCTCTCCATCTCTCTCCCTCCGTCCCTCTCTCCGCAGTGATGATGAGTCGTTCAGCCATTTCATCCCTGGGTTCTCTGTGCAGGGCGAGGGGTAAAATGTGCCTCTGAATGGGGAGGAGTAGACAGGGTGGATTAATGGCAGCAGCAGAAGAGTGATACAGCCGAGCAGAACAAAACGAGGGCGACCCGGACAAAACAAAGCGCCACAATAGATCATTTCTGAAAAGTCATCCGGGCAGCTTTGAAACCCAGGGTTGTGTGTTCCAACGCAGTGTCACATCCACCGGCTTTCAAGAGACATGAATGGAAACGGAACAGTAACTCTTTTTCATGCCTCTTTTCAGGGCTCTTGTCAGCAGAGAAGGATTTACCATTCAATTCCCATACTTTATGTGGGAAATTAGGAATTTGCTCCTTAAAAAGAAATTGCCTTTTAAACTCTCATAAATTGTGGCGATTTTATAGATTTACCAAAACTTCTTCCTCCTTTTCCTCTTTCCACTTATATTTCAGTTTTTAAAATACTCATAAACACCAATATGCACATACATATACACAATTCCTATCTTCTCCACTTTTCTTAGGAATCTTCTATTCAGAAAATCTTTAGCCAAGGAGCTATTTCATCTTTCTGCTTGATAAAGTACTTGGTTTCTGTCCTTAATGATTTCATTTTGTCACATTTCATCATACATTCAACTTCTTTTCAGAATGAAGAGACGTGCGTTAGAAATTATTTATCACTGTGTATTGGAAAGATTGGCATTTGTTGGGCTAAGGTGGTGAAAAGGTCAGAGGCAAAATAAAATATGACCCTCATTCATTCACTGATCAGCAGGAGTTAACTAAGTAGCCACTGGTGAAATTTCCTCTGACTAGCCCTGAATACATCCTACTTTTGAATTGTCTAATAAAAATAATCAGGTTTTACTGGAAGAGAGCTCGATAAAACGTCCCCAGCTGAAATGGACTGGCCCGTAGTCTCCCCGTGGACAGCACGTATCTGGCCCCTTCCTTCTCAGAAGCGCACAGCGTTTTGCCATGTTAATCTCATTAACCTTCCCTATCAGTTTCAACAGGACAGAAATGAAGACTTGAGAACGTAGAGTTCCTGGCCGGAGAAGTCAAGCTTTGGCTCAGAGCCAGTACATTTGATCTGGCTCCCCAGGCCTCTTCCAGGGGCTTTTTTTGGAGCAGAGGAAGAAAGCACAAACAAGGGAACCTTGCCATAGGAAACCCAGCCATGTGTGATTCCTCGCTGCCCTCTTCCCTCTGCCTGCCCCCAGGAGAGTCCCCATTCCCGTCGAAGGGAGCAGAGCGCAGCTGAGCTGACGACGGGCCATTCTCCAGGGGCGGTCAAGCATGCCCAGACCCCGGGCCCATTCCCTCCGAGAAGCCTTTGGGGCAGGCAAGAGATAGAAAGGAGGGACAGGGCAGGGGGAGGGAAGAGAAAAGAAGGTTTTCCTCCTCAGCAGGTCTGTAAGGCGAGACTGGGGCACGCTAACCATTTCCTGATGTGCAAACGCAGAAACTTGGACTTCTTTTCTTGTTAGATTTCTTAGATATGCAAAAACCTAACCCAACAAAAGCAAGTCTTGAAATAGATTTAACTTGGACCGGTTCAGACCATGGTGTCACTTCTCTGACCAAAAAAAGAAAAAGATTAAAATCAATTTCCTATTTCTAAGGGCAATATTTAAAACCTTAGAAAGAAAACCCCAATACTAACTTCATCAGACTCCGCAAATCTGGGAACGGTGTCATTTCCTTCCCTGTCAATAGTTATGTCAAAGAGAGTCAGGATGTTGCTCTTTAGGAAAGCAAATCCCCGTTAGGAATTAATATTTGAAGGGATGGTGGTTCTTAAACACGGACCTCACTTGCTTGAAAAACAGAGGCAGCTTTAATGATCTGGGAAGGTTTACTTTATAATTAAAATATTTAACTGTATTTCATTTAAATGTATATTTAAACTATAATTAAGTATATATTCAAATTACATTTAAATATTTAATTTAAAATTAAAATATTTCCAATTCCTTCTTTGCTATCTCTAAATGAAGAGCAGAAATTCCAAAGACCAGGCCGCTCACAAGCTTTCTAAAGCCCCATGGCAACAACTCTTACAAGCCCCAGAAAGCTGTGCCCAGTGCCTCTGGGGAGACGTCCTTTTCAACAGCCTCACCCACAACCAAAAACTACAAATACTGACAAGATGACAGCACCAACCTCTAAACCAGCGATTCCCAGCCTGTTTGGAATTAGGGCAGGATATTGCTTAAGAAACTCTCTTCCTACTTAACTCTTCAAAAACAACTGACTTACATTTATTTTAAAAAACTTAAATTGCTTTCAAATATTATTACGTGATTAGAAAAATGTTTTCTGTGATTTTTCTTAAAACCTGTTCCAACCTCCACTGCCAGGATCACTAAGACCTGTGGCAACTATATAAACTCTTACCTTTTCCCTGTCCTTTCTCCATCAAGCGGTGAAAGTTATCCTGAAATAATTAAGTGAATTATCCCACCTCCCACCTCCATCACTGGCTTAAAACTCTTCCACCAGGGAGCTTCCTGATGCACTGAGGGTGAAACTAAGACCTGGCTCCCATCTACATTGTCAGTCTTCTGAGGTGCTTCTCTCCCCTCTTCATTCTTGTGTTCAGTTCCTTGTGCTCAACTTCTTCTTTGCCCCAGGACCTTTGCACATGCTCCCCTC
Source organism: Chlorocebus sabaeus (assembly GCF_047675955.1). Classification (NCBI taxonomy): domain Eukaryota; kingdom Metazoa; phylum Chordata; class Mammalia; order Primates; family Cercopithecidae; genus Chlorocebus; species Chlorocebus sabaeus. Next base: position 105,580,776 of record NC_132917.1, read on the forward strand.
TGCTTGGACTAGTGTACTCCCACTCCTGGCATCCCTGACTTCTTCTCTTCTGTTAAGTCTCAACTAAAACAGCACCTCTGCACAAGGACTTGCCCTGACTGTGCTATCTAAAGTAGCCTTTTCTCCCCGATTCGTATCTGTCCCAGCCCAAGTTTTTGTCCTTTGCAACACATATTCCAGTCTATAGATGTTTTAATTTTATGTGTGTCTACTTGTTTTTGTCTGCTTCTTCTTACTAGAATGTAGGCTCCACGAGAGAGGAACGTGGCTTTTTTGTTTACCGTCACAGGCAACTAGCATATTGCCTGGTACAGAGTCAATGCACGTAAATATTTGTGGGAGGAAGGAAAGAAGGAAAGAAGACAAAATAGTGACTTGAAGTCAGTGTTCTACTTTCTAGCCTGGAGCTATTGTGCATTATTCAGGGTCAAACTTAAGCTCTTATATTAAACAGACCCCAAAATAGAGTAGCTCATAAGATCAAATTGAGTTTGTTTGTTTGTTTGTTTGTTTGTTTGTTTTGAGATGGAGTCTTGCTCTGTTGCCCAAGCTGGATTGCAATAGCGCAATCTTGGCTCACTGCAACCTCTACCTTCCAGGTTTTAGTGATTCTCCTGCCTCAGCCTCCCAAGTAGTTGGGATTATAGGCACCCGCCACCACGCCCGGCTAATTTTTGTGTTTTTAGTAGAGATGAGGTTTCACCATGTTAGCCAGGCTGGTCTTGAACTGCTGACCTCAAGTGACCCACCCACCTCAGCCTCCCAAAATGCTGGGATTACAGGGTGAGCCACCTCGCCCAGCCCGATTGATTTTTCTTTCACATATATTATGGAGTTGTTTGCTTTAGGCTGGCAGGATGTTCTGTCACACATAATAATGAAGAGATCTAGATTCTTTCTCTTGCTCCTCTGTCCTGCGGGGCAGTACTCATCTGCTTGGTCCAATGGGATTGCCAGCACATCAGGTGCCCACCTGTTGGAGGGGAGAAAGAGAGCACGTCCAAGAAGAGTGATTTCCATTTCAGAGGGGAAACAGGAGTTGCACATATCGCCTGTGCCCACATTTCAAAAGCAATAGTTTAGTCTCATAGCCTGCAGGGGAGGCTGGGAAGTATAGTCTCTAGCCGAATGGTTTCATACCCAGGAAGAAAGGAAAGATGGATTTGGAGGAAACTAGCCATTTGCCACATATTCCTAGACTTCTCTTTGGGTATAAAACATTCTGTGACCTGCCCCGGAGGAGTGGAGCCTGTGCATAGACTCTGTCCTTCATTGGACAAGGAAGACCTCCACCCAGGATCCCTCTCTAGCACACTGCAGAGCTCATGGAGCCCGAAAGGCAGCACAACTTAAGGGTGGCGAATGGTTGCAGCCACCTTGAATACTGAGACTCCAACATACTCGACCTTTCCCTTCCTCTCTTAGCTCTAAGCTCAGAAAATATCCAGATGCATTTTTGTCTTAGCACCTATATTCTCCCAGTCAGTTCTTCACTCACAGTGTAAGAAGAACATGCAAAATGCAATTGCCCAGCGTGCCAGTGATTTTCATTTGTAAGGAACAAAATAGATAGGCAGACCTCTTCCGTATCCCCAAAACAATCCCAGCTCAGTGGTTTCCTTCTGGGTGATCTTCAGCAGATTACTGAACATCCTTCAGACTCAGTTTGCTCACTTCCAAAATGGGAGCCAAAATACCTTTGTCATATGGTCATTAAAATGTAAAGTCATGAATGCATGTAAAGTTCTTTGTTTTTTAAAAAGAAATGCATGGCCAGGCTTGGTGACTCCTGCCTGTAATCGCAGCACTTTGGGAGGCCAAGGCAGGAGAATTGCTTGAGGACAAGAGCCTCCACAACATAAATGAGACCCCATCTCTACAGAAAATAAAAATAAAAAAATTAGTTGGGTGTGGTGGTTTGAAACTGTGGTCCTAGCTACTTGGGCAGGAGGTTGAGGTGGGACGATCACTTGAGCCCAGGAGTTTGAGTGCAGTGAGCCATGATTGCTCTGCTGCACTCCAGCCTGGGAGATAAATAAATAAATAAGTAAATAGAAATACCTGAGAGATATGTATTTTCTTACAATTAGTGACTTTTCTTTTGCCAATTTCCAGCCTGGTAAACTATCTCTCTTCCTCAAACTAATCAAATTCCTCCGCACTATATTCGATTCCCCTGCTGCGTAAAGTCTTCTCGGAAGTAGTCCCGTAGTCCTTGTCTCTCTCTGTTTACTCAATTCCTGTCCCATGAATGTTCACATATTTATGCAATGTCCTGGGCTATCCTCTGATTGTTTCATAAGTATTTACCTCATTGCCAAGACTGCACGGTCTGTGAAAGTAGTAGGAACCACGTTGGTGGATTCTGGTAGCTCCTAGCGTCTAACACCATGGGGGCTACATCATATCCATGCAACAGACACTCTGTTGAGTTATTGAAATGGAGACATCAACAAATTAGAGTTAAGTCTACATGATCCTAGAGAAACAAAATTAATTTAGCAGATTAGTCCCAAATATTGGTTGATTCCAGATTTCTTTTTTTAAATAGTTAAATCTGCTGCTTCTCTGAACTGAATGACTAACTTACTATCCCAGTGTAGACGAAGCTGAAAATGTTGCCTAAAATTATATTACACACGGGGACTTCTGGTAACTCACGATACTGCCTTCTGGGTGGTGTTTATTCTATGCCACAAACACCTGAATTACTGAAATGGAAATCCATCCAGGTTCTCTGTTTGGGGTTCCAGCACTTTGCGGACTGGCACATGTGTCTGACAAAAATCTGGGGAATGCTTGGCCTTTCATTCCTCTGAGAATTATGCCATTTTCCAAGAAAAGCTAAATAGCTCATTCATGTTTCACCCTCTGTTCTTCCAGGCTGGTTTCCTGAGGATATTTTTTAGCCAGACTGGTGTGTTTTCTCTTTTTTTTTTTTTCAAATAGGCTGCTATACATTGAGAATTTTCAACTTAAACTGATACTGAATGATTCTTAAGTACATAGTTAAATGACGAATATTATCCTTATTTCATCGATTGCAGATGAAAACAATATACACATTCGTGGTGTCCACTCAGTGACATATGTTGACAAATTCTCCCAGAGTATAACTCAAAGGCACATGAAATCTCTCAGTACTGCTTCTGAGGGGAGCTAACTAATAAGTACCATCAGGTAATGAAACTGTTATTTTTTTCTTTCTGCATCACTTTTATCATCAAGAGAAGTGAGGAATTTCACATTTCAAGGGCTCTTTGCTCAGGAAATTCTAGTGTGGCCTTAACACAGATTGACGTCTCTAGGGGGGAAGTAATGGAGTAACCTGAAAAACTTGAACAGAGGAGCAAAGCTCCTTGACCGGATGGCATCCAGCTGGGGCTTCCAGAAGGAAACTGGTAAGTCTATATACCACCCGCAAACATGGAGCAAGCTCCAGACCATTTGAATCCTTGGAACGTATTTTCAAAAAGAGGAGATGCGTGAACTGCAGAGCTCTGAGCCCAGGTTCACTCCCCAAAGCTAAGCAATAAGCTTAAATGCAGACAAGGAAAATACTGGGTTTGGCTTACCTAGCCGGTTCAGGCCAGTGTGACCTGGACAGGGGAAACAGCCCAAGAATCTATAAAAGTTACTTAGAAAACAGAAAGGCTGTCAACTGAGATGGCCTGGTGATATACAAATGTGTGTCTCCCAAAGGTAAAGGGAAAGGCCCCCCACTTCTTTGAAATGATGAAACCAATGGAGGTTTCAGAGAAGAGGACACTTGAACTGGGTCTTTACTCACAGCCAAATAAGAGCACGAGGTAGACTAGAATTGTACTACCTCGTGGCCCCGTGAGCACAGAGCAAGGGCTGGGCTGACAGGGACAGGAAGCAGAGCTGGGTGGGAAGGGTCTCGGGAAACATGTTAAGGTGCTGGGACACCACCTTGTATAGACTGCTGGGAGTTTGTTGAACTGGGCTGTGGATAAATAGGTCTTTATCTCCCCTCACACTACATGAGGAGCTGAGGATTCACCAAGCGTCACAGAACATGGTTGCTGCCTTCAGGACGCATGCATTGAAGGTTCCCTTGCTTTAGAATGTACAATGATGGTGAATTGTGCAGCTTATCAGCATGTAATTGAACCACAGGATAGCAATGCAACCTGATGCTAGATGACACTTAGTCCAAACGTGGCAGGTAAGAACAAGTAATATTACTGCTAAACTGGGGGTGGGGGGACAAAATGACATTTTTCCATAGCATTTATCACCATCTAAGCTACTGTGGCAGTCAGCACCCCTGTGGGAAACAGGTGGCTCATTCAAATGGTAAACTGGGGTGACACTAATGAAGGATCTGTTTACAGAGATGGAGTGAGGGTTAAGAACACCAAAATGGTGGTGAGCAGTTATCACTCCTAAACTTGAAGTACCACTGTTAAGGGCCAACTCTCTCCATTGTGGAGATTGAAAGGAACTGGCCCTTCCCAGTGGCACTTCTCCACAATTGGAGAGGGCTGACTTCCTCCACTGGGAAGGGCTGATTCCCACCTTTGGGGAGGGCAAGTTTCCACCATTAGGAAATACCAATTCCCACCATTAAGGAAAACTGACTCTGACCATTCGGGAGGGTCAATTCCCTAAATTGCAGAAGACTCATTTCCTCCCTTGGGGAGACCTGATTCCCTCCACTGGCGAGGGCTGATTCCCACCACTGGAGAGAGCTGATTCCCACCATTAGGGAGGACTGATTCCTACTACTGGGGAGGGTAAATACCCACCATTAAGGCGAGCTGATTCCCTCCATTAGGGAGAGTGGATTCCCACCTTTAGGGAGGACTGATTCCCATCACTGGGGAGGGTAAATACCCACCATCAGGGAGAGCTGATCCCCACCAATGGGGAGAGCTAATTCCCACCAATGGGGAGAGCTGATTCCCACCATTAGGGAAAACAGATTCTCACCATTAGGGAGAGCTGATTCCCACCACTGGGGAGAGCTGATTCCTGCCATTAGGGAGGGCTGATTCCCACCACTGGGGAGAGCTGATTCCCATCATTAGGGAAAACGGATTTTCAGCATTAGGGAGGGCTGATTCCCACCACTGGGGAGGGTAAATACCCACCATTAGGGAGAGCTGATTCCCAATATTGGGGAGAACTGATTCCTACCAAAAGGGAGAGCTGATTCCCAACACTGGGGAGGACTAAGTCCCACTATTAGGGAAGACCGATTCTCATCATTGCACAGGACTTACTCCTAACTCTGGGGAGGGCTGATTCTCACCATTAGGGAGGGCTGACTCTCAACATCGGGGAGGACTGATATGCAACATGTAGGGAGAGCTAATTCCCAACATTAGGAAGGGCTGATTCCCAACACTGGGCAAGGCTGACCTCACCGTTAGGGAGGACTGATTCCCAACACTGGGGAGGACTCATTCTCAATATTGGAGTGGGCTGAGTTCCTCCCAAAAAGAAGGCAACTGTGTTACCCTTAGGCCATCAGGAGGGACAGAGCCATCGGGAGGCTGAGCTCACTGTTGTGCTCTTCAGTCTCAGGTTACTGACCCAGGTGGATTCTGAAAGGCAAGGAAACCATTGATTCCCTCTTTAATGACCTATGCCCCACAGGTTCTCTACAAAGCAGGGCAGAAAAGGGTATGGGGAGGCAAATGGAAAATGGCCGGCCCATACGCTGTGTACTTTACTTTTAGATGTTCATTGACTACCTTGCCCTATTAGAAAATGAGATTCTGGAGGACAGCAATTTAGTCAGTTTCATCCCCTGCTGTGTCCCAAGTATCTGCAAGCCGTGAGCATGCAAAGGATATTCGTTGAAAGACTGAAGAGGAGCAAAGAAGAAAACTGTTTGCCCAATATTTAACAGGAATTAAGTAATAAGAGACAAGCAGTATTTTTTATAATGAAAATATTTCTTAACGGAATGTTTCCCTATGGTATACTGGGTCTTATTTTGGCCATTCTGCCCAAAGCAATATAGCCAAGATATATAAGAAGGAAAATATAATGGGGTACCAAATTTGCTGAAAAGATTGTATTTATGCTTTGCTTGGAGTGAAGAAATGTTGAGACTGAAGTATTTTAAATTGCCTTTTAAAAAAATACAAGAAATACATCTTTCTCCCAACTTTTCAGACCTGTGGTCTAAGAATGAGGGATCGTTGCCAGGATTATTAAAGAAACTGTGTTCAACAGGAGAAAGATGTCAGGTTGTGGGATTTTCTGCCAGGAGAGGTTTTAGAGACCAACATTGTCTGGATTTGATGACAGGTAATGACATTAACTAATTACAAAACTAATCACATTTGGAGCAGTGGAAGCTGAGATCATGATAAGCGTAATCAAATCCCTGACTTCAGGGCTTTGGGAATCGGAGGATAAGCTTTCTTCTATTGCAAAGCTTGACCAGATGACTTTCAGGGCTGTTGGTCTGAATATTTTGGAAGCTGCTGATACCAATAGAAGTCTGAACGAGGGCGCTGAATTGCAGCACTCCGTAGCCTCATTGGCAGTCAGCGAGGGGACTGCACTATAGGGACTCTCCGTGAGTCCCCACTGGCTGAAGATGAGTCCTGCCCACTCCATTGTCAGGAGTTCCATCAAGGTAAATTCCTGGCCCCATTTCTCTTCCCCTAAATGCCTGAAGACCTGTACGTCCACACCCGTATCTCTGGTTGGGTTGCCTTGAACTAATACAATCTGCAAGCAGCTCCGTTTCTACCTCTACAAGTAGAGAGATAAATATCTTTCCCATTGGCCTCAACACATGGATGTAAGAATCTGGTGAAACGTAGTCTACTTTCCATGCTATAAACCTCTCTAAATAGAAAACATATTGTGAGTCTTAAGCCAAAGTAAAGGCCCAAGTGCCTATATTATGAGTCCCTCAATCACCAAAAAGGTAGGAAACCATTCCAGTTAAGAAGCTGGCTACCTTCTAATGGTCAGTTCCTCTGCCATGTTGTCCCCTCTTCCTTCTTGTTGTCTCTGGCCTCCTGGGAGGAAAGGGATGAAGTCCAGCTCCTTCAAAGCCTTTCCAGCCCTTTAAGGAGACAATAGGGCATGGAGCTGTGCTGTGGAAATGCCCTGGTCATTCTTCACGTCTACTCACATTCCTTCAGCCCCTGATGTAAAACTTGAAAGGAAATGAAATCCTAAATGTAAACATTATCTTTCAGTCACTTGGAAAATTATCTACCTCTCCTTTCTCTCTCTTACTAATTCACTCACCCTCAATTAAAGCTGTCCTTTGAGTTCAGCCTCACTTTTCAGAAACCAAGCAATCACTTAAGAAAGAGAAAAACATTAAGAGATCCAGATTTCAATTAACTCTGCCATTGATTTTTGTGTAATTCTGGGGGAGGCATTATTCTTTTGGCAAAGTGGGGGCGAAGAACTCAAAGATTAATGAAGGTTCTAATGACAGCAGTGGGCAAAGACTGAGACATTTGCAATCCTGTCCCTTAGGCCCTGCTGAAAAGCAGAAGCAAAACTAGGAAGAAAATGGCCTGGAAGTGAGGCCTGCAAATAGTCCACCACAATGGCTGTCATTCAGGTGGAAAGGCTTTGCTGGTCAGTGGATACAGTGTTTTCTTTCTCTCTCTCTCTTTTTTCTTTTCGTTTTTGTTTTTGTTTTTTGAGATGGAGTTTTGCTTTCATTGCCCAGGCTGGAGTGCAATGGTACGATCACTGCAACTTCCACCTCCCAGGTACAAGTGATTCTCCTGTCTCAGCCTCCCAAGTAGCTTGGATTACAGGCATGCGCCACCACGCCCAGTTAATTTTTTTGTATTTAGTAGAGATGGGGTTTCACCATGTTAGGCTGGTCATGAACTCCTGACGTCAGGTGATCCACCCACCTCAGCCTCTGAAAGTGCTGGGATTACAGGCGTGCGCCACTGTGCCCAGCTGGATACAGTGTTTTCTTGTACTTTTTCATTTTAATGTAATTTGTGTATTTGGTGTTTTACATAATTGTGCCTGGGTTTTTTTTTTAACTGATCAATAAAATATATATATCCAACCTTGCCTTTTTAAAGCTGCAATTATTTCATAATTTTGAATATATATTGATCACAACCAGGAACCAGTGGGTTAGCACAAAAGAGCACACATGTACACACACATACATATCACATAAATACAATAGAGGAAACCACTGATACAGATATAACTTTTAATGTGTTATGTCATTGGATGTCTATCAGAGGAAAAATTCTCGGCGAAAATAGATTTAAAACAACAGGCAGTTTAATCAGATAAGTACACGGCATTCATCTTTGTCCACTAGCAATATGATTGTAGCATAATGAATGCAAGGTGGGAGCTCATCGGAATATGTCTCTTCTGAGCAACAGAGTGAAACCAACTGTCATTGAGAATCCTTTCCTGTGGTGGGAGCTGGAGTAGAATCTGCTGCTGTGATCATTATCATCATCATCATCAATAGCTAAACTATTAGACTTGAACAAAGAAAATAAATGATGCAATTTGGGATTTTATGTTAAAACGTTTATTCCAACTTTATGCAATGTCCTAATGGGGAATTTAGCTTTGCAACACAACTCACCAACTTTTGGAAGCCCCAACCAAGGTGGAACAAGGGTTCCCTTCTGTGGGGAATCAGTGAAGAGAAACTACCTTTCAAGGAAGTGTAAAGGGAGTGAATTGGAACAAACATCCTCCTCTCAAACCAAATGCAAAGACTGAGGCTATTCAGTTACAAGGCAACCTAGGTAAAGCTATGCACTTGTTGCTTGCTGCTCTGCTACTCTTGTGCAAAATAATAAATAAATAAATGTTAGATTTGTGCCTGGCTCTGTAGCTCAGAGTAAGGCTGATGGCCGCTGTCTCCCAGGGAACAATAGGGTTGGTGAGGGAACCTGAGGGAGCCAGCACACCCCGTGGCCCATGGGAATGCCCATGCATTCATTTACTACCTGCTATGAGCCAGCCCTGTTAAGGGCTTTACCCCTCACATGACCTTGTGACCCTGTGAAGCAGGTCCTGTTATTCCCTCCATTTTCCAGACAACGCAGAGAGACACGAAATGGGTTATTGGGTTTTAAAGACGCATTCAAAGCCACACAGCCGGTACTGAGAGTACCAGGTAACCACTATGTAGCTGCTCAAAGGAATCGAATTTCATGGAATGAAAAATCAGAGAAGTGGTGGGCTGAAAAGAAGACAAGGAATGATTTGGCTTCATTGTAATCATCTCCAAAATAGAAACTGATTTGCCCAGTTCCCCCTCCATATCAGCAGTGTTCAGCAGCATTTCCATGAGTGCCACCAACAGACAAGTGTCCAGTCCCTGCCCTGCCTTCCAGAATCCCTTTCTACCACCATGCCTCCAGAATCCACCTGCATGGTAAAACCAGTCCCAGGACTGACACATGCCTCATAGATTGCTAGAGAGAATGGGGACCAGAAATGGAGATCAGTCAAGACCCTGGAACTGTGAACCCAGCAGCTATGCCCCATCACCCAGTCCTCAAGCATTGGTTCACCCAAACTGCCTTGGACACCCTCTTGTTCCACCCATGTGGCCTTTGCCCTGCTGTCTGGAGAACAAGGACAAGGCTCTTTCTCTCTTGAGACCCCACCATCATGACCATCACTTCCCCGCAGACTTGCCTACTGCCCTGGGTGTGTACTCTCAAGTGCTCAGCTGGGCTCTGAGGCCTCTTTGCTCCCCTAAGGACTGGGACTGTTACAAAACAATGTCTTGAGTAAGGCTTGCCTATGGATGACTATATAAGAAACCCCAACAACAAAGGCTTGACCAGTAACATTTATTACAGGACATAAAAATATCTGATACAGTGCTCAAAGACCCAAGCAAGGAGCCAAGTTCTTTCCATCTTTCAATCAGGTCAACTGTGCCCTGACCATTGCCTGCCTTGGGAGCAAGAAGGAGCTGGACCTGGAAGAGCAGCCGCGATGGACTGTGGGTGGCCTGCAGCTCATGGGGTGCACTACTGTGGGCATCTGAGCACCCCAGTTTGTAGGGCAGATGGGAAAGGCAGCTTTTGGCTTTCCAGCTTCCACAGCAGGAGGCTAGTTAGAGTGGGGATATTTAAATGCCAGTTAGAATGGGAATTGCAGAGGGGACTGAGGGAGTCAACCTAAAGAATCTGTGACACACAGGAGAAGACTCATTTTCCGGGGAGTTTCCCTCCCCGAAGCCCCGAGCAGTCTGTGGCCAGTTGCTTGAATGAGGTAGAGGTGAAAAGAAATACTGAGTGGTAAAAAGGTGGATAATGCTCATACAATATTATGCCACCTCATGGGTTCAAGAACACTGTGGTCTGGGTAGGCGGCCCAGAGAGAGCTCACAAGCTGTGTGCGGGTCCACCACAGAACCCAGACTGGGAGTAAGACACCAACACCGATTCCAACCCCTGCCACTCACTCACGGGCACCATGACCTGCACCAAGGGTCTCTATTTTTCCATTCTGACCCTGGCTTGGCCTAAAAGACCCAACAGGCACTTCGTGAATACATGCCAAGCCAATGAAGATCCCACGTTTGTGAATGGAAGAGGCTGGACCAGAACACTGCAGGGCCTTGCTTCCCTGACATAAATGACTCCAGGAGGCCTAGTCACCTAGCGGAACCACAGAGGCCCAGCCATTCTGTAAAAACTGTGTGCTACTCAGCTCTCTAAGGGACTTCAGAAGGGTCAGTTCCAGGTTTGGTTCAACTGCAGAGATCCAAGGCGCCCTCCAACCCCTTGAGCTCCACGTTCATTCTAGCTGCCACCTGGTGTGGCAGAAAGTCTGACATGCTGAGCCCATCTCTTCATCTGTAAAATGAAGACAGTAATGCCTACCTCACAGGGCTGTATGAAGATGAGAGATGATGGATGCCTGCCCACCCAGGCCTTTTTAGTCTGCAGTATTGGCTCTTCTCACAGAAGACCCTGAGGACTTGAACTGGACCAAGAACAGAATCCAAATCAGTGCTGACTGCTAGAGATGTGAAAGGGAACATTCCCACCTGGGTAAATCTACCTCCAGAAGCTCCTTCAGAAGTTGGTTTTTTATGGGGAAGGGTTGGTGGTAGGCAGGGTTGACTGAGAATGCTCCCCAGGCTGGCATGGCTGATTGGTTCCAAACTGTGGGAATTGCCTACTGACCTCAATTCAGCATAAAACTGTGAATGTTGATATGCCCTGATGTGGGGTGGCATTTTCATCTTTTACCTACAATGATAGCATCTGCAAATAGATTGACTCTTTCAGGCTCTTTGGGTACCTTTAAAACTGTGTGCTTCTATATAGGCATCTATACCCAAGTATAAAAGAGCATTTTAGTCAACACTCAGCATAAAACAACTAAAAATGATGTGTTTGGCAAAAATAAATAAAATAAAATAAAATAAAATCCATCTCTGGCAACATTCATGGAGTCAAAGTACTGTGTGTTTGAGCAGACCATACCTGAATTTCTGGTGCATTCTGTGAGCTGCCTTGTAAGGTGAGAGGAAGGCAAACTATAGTTTATCCAGAGGAGGGGGCTGGTGTGGCCACCAGCCACAAAAAGAAAACTCCTCCACAAAGCCAAGTTGAAAAAACTAGGACTGTTTTGCCTGGGGAAAAAAAAAAACAACAGATAAAAACAATCTTCAAATATTTGGAGAGAGCTTTCATGTATAAGAATGAGCCTTATTTTATGTACATCAAGAAGGAAAGCTACGCCTGTAATCCCAGCACTATGAGAGGCCAAGGTGGGCGGATCACTTGAGGTCAGGAGTTCGTGACCAGCCTGGCAAATATGGTGAAACTCCATCTCTACTAAAAATACACAAATTAGCTGGGCATGGTGGTGTGCACCTGTAATCCCAGCTACTAGGGACTGAGGCAGGAGCATCACTTCAGCCCGGGAAGCAGACGTTACAGTGAGCTGAGATCACATCACTGCACTCCAGCCTGGGCGACAGCAAGACTCTGTTTCAAAAAAAAAAAAAAAAGAAAGAAAGAAAGAAGGAAAACTAGAGCCAATCATAGAGCTACAAGAAGACAGGTTTTTACTCCAGTGGGAGTCGGAAGTGCAGCCCTGAGGGGCAGCAGGATCCACAAGCTAGCAGGATTCAAGACTTTAAGATGAAAGCCTGTTGAAGACATCATATCCCCCTGCCTTGTGGAGTTGTGGTGCCAACTAAGAAGACCATTGTCTCAGAACCCCCTGCCAGCTATCCCTCAGGTGCCAACTCTGCCACACTGCGCAGGGCCATTGACCAGTTGTTCACTGCAGCTGCCTTGCAATAGACTGTAGAGCACATGATCCCGCAGAGCCTCTCCTTGGGTACCTTGCCTGGCTTCTCTCCTCCCACCCTGGGGCTTCTCTGTTGCCCCTGAAGCATGAGATATCCCAGCAAAACTCAGTGCACAACCATGCTCAGTCCAGAGGTAAGAGGAGGAAATAAAGGAGGATTAATAGCCCATGGCAAAAGTCACTTACCAATCAATCAGAGGCTGAAGCTGGCAAACAAATTCTTTTCCCTTCGTCACTCTCCCTCCACCCAATCAGTCTGTCCTGAGACTTAGTCACTTATGCTCTGGGAGGATGGTCCCTGTATTAGTTTCCTGTAGCTGCTGTAACAAATTACCACTAACTTGGTGGTTAAAAACAATATAAATGTATTATCTTATAGTTCTGGAGGCTAGAAGTGTGAAATCAGTATCACTGGGCTCACAGCAAGGCATTGGCGGGGGGTGTGCTCCCTCCAGAGGCCCTAGGGGAGAATTCCTTCCTTGCCTACTCTGGCCTCTGGCTTATGACCACATCACTCAGATCTCTGTCTCCTTGATCACATTGCCCTCTCCTCTTCTGTGTATCAAACCTGCCTTTGCATCCTTCTTGCAAGGACATTTGTGTTGGGCTGTAGCAATCACCCAGAAAACCCAGGGTAATCTTGCATCTCGAGATCCTAAATGGCATCTGCAAAGTCTTTGCCATATAAGGTAACATTCACAGGATCCAGGAATTAGGATGTGGATATTTCTTTAGGGGCCAATGTTTAGCTTACCACAGCCCCAGGTGATGGAGCAGTCAGCTACATGTCATTTGATGACAGCTACATGTCATCAAATACATCAATAACACACCCTTGTATTTGCTCCTTGCATTTCAGCCACACTACCCTTTCTTCCGAACTCCTACTACTCTGGGATGGAACTCTCCACGAGAGGCAGCACATGAGATTTTCCTCAAGCTCTACTTTCTGGGAAACTCAGTGTAATAGACTTAAGCCATTAAGAACAGTGCACACAGTAACGATAGTCATAGTCATAGTCATAGTAGTAACACAGTACAGTTTTCAAAGAGGTTTAACTTTCTTCCACAGTATTGCGCAATCATTAAAAACAGACTTACACACATTCCATTGCAGTGGAATTTTACACTTTGCGGAAAAGTCTATTTCCCCTCTACAAAACATTGCCAATGTGGTGACAATTTTTTCAGTAGAATACCTGCTAAGTGAATAGAATTAGAAAGAAGTGTACTCCACAGCAAATGGAAGAAAATTCACTCTGTTAGAAGAAAGTTAAATAAATTAATGTTGACGACTTCCTTACAGACAAAATGTCTTATCTGTAGCAGCACTACATCCTGCTAAGGATATGCCTTTTGTATGATGAAACAAATTATGTTTCTTAAAACAGCAGTGTCCTGGGTCCTAGGAATATCTGAGAGGTAGCATACTTTATGGATGAATCACAGAATTGATACTATCACCTCCATATTCAGTCAGCAAAGCTGAGACTGCCTTTTGTGGTGCAAACAAGGAGAGTAAGGCAGAACTCTCTACAGGACCGCTCAGAGGTCTTTGTAGGTGACAACTGTATAATGGAAGATTCTGGAAGGTTGTTTTTTTCATTAGGCAACTTCATTGGCACCTTTGTTTTAGAGAATCATATGACTTTTAGGTTCACCAATAAATCTGATAACAACAAGTGATACAGTTTATGTGCCCACCATAGCCCATTGTAGTTCCCATAATCCCCATGTATCATGGGAGGGACACATGGTGGGAGGCAACTGAATCATGGGTGCAGTTACCCTCATGCTGTTCTCATGATAGTGAGTGAGTTCTCATGAGATCTGATGGTTTTTAAGGGACTTTTCCCCCTTTGCTCAGCACTTGTCTCTCCTGCCACCATGTGAAGAAGGACATACCTGCTTCATCTTCCACCATGATTGTGAGTTTCCTGAGGTCCCTCCAGCCACACAGAACTGTGAGTCAATTAAACCTCTTTTCTTTATAAATTACCAAGTCTGGAGTATCTCTTCATAGCAGTGTAAGAACAAACTCATACAACAAGTATCTAGTAACATTGAATATAAGGAAAATATTGGCAAACTTCCCCCACTAAAAGGGCAAATATCAAAATCAGAAACCTTTAAGTACTTCTCTTACTATGACAAGGCAAATCCAATATTTTGGCCGAAGCTGCTTCCTCCAGGTATCATCTCATCTCAAAAAGTACAAGACACATCATTGAACAAATATAATCTGAATGAAGAACTGTATTGAATGGTATGATAAAATAAGCCTATATCTGGCGCACTCATGTTTAATATATGTTGCTTAGCTGGGTAATTCACATCTGAAATTTCTTTGATATGGATTCACTTGGACTTCATGTACAAAATCTTAGCTTTCACATTTCCCAAGCCTGGATCATTTTCATCTTTCAGTTGCTGGAACAATCTGCTATCAACATTTCAGTATCTCTCTTTCTCTCTCCTTTCACGGTATGTGCACTCAAGAGACATGTACATGCACACAATGTAAAACAAGGTGTCAGGCAACATTTTGTAGAACAATAGGATTACTCTCCCTCTCCAAGTTCATCTACTTTCTCTTTCTCCATGGCACAAATAAAAGCCAACTCCTTGGACAGCACAGAAAAAAACCAGAAGAAGAATCTACGGACTTCTGGAGGATTCCAGCCACAGGAGTCTAAGAGCAAAACAACTGAAGAGTTACAACTCATCTTGATACAGTCATCACTCCCTGGAAAATTTCAGCTCTTTTTCTAGCTCATACAAGGCTCCTAAATGATGTTAAATAGCAGATGAATGAGTGAACCAATGAACTAAAAGACTGAACATTTCCAAAACTATAGAAAGACACATGATGTAAAGAAGCATTATGGTATACTGGAAAGAGCAGTGACTTAAAGCCAGGAGAAGTAACTGCCAGCTGTTCTACTGGCTTACTATATGATCTTGGGCATGCTACCTAAATCACATTTCCTCGCATGCCAAATGAGGATGATAATTTATTCTAAAGTTTTATAGATAGCATCTATACCACCAATACAGTACCTATATGGTTTAGAAAACACATGGATTCACATTCTCTCACTTGATCCTCCCAACCACCAAATGGTGGGAAAGGATGTTCATCTTTTGTCGTGAAAGCAGAAGTCCACAATGTTGACCATAATGCCTTGATGTAGTTAATAAAGGTGCACTCCAAGCTAGAAATCCCAGATATGTGTACACTTTCTCCTCCAGAGAGCAGGCAGAGAAAAAGATGGCCATAATCAGTGATTTATCCCTGAGACAATAATGGCAGAATCTTATCTCTAACCATGACTTCTTACCTTAAATCATTCTTGCTGCCTGTCATCCATATACCTGCTCCGAATACTCATAAAATTAACTCACAGCCAAAGGCCCTGAGCATTTCTTCAAATAAGTACTATGTAAAAATACCTACAAATTTATTTCTCATTATGGAGAAGGTATTGGTAATGAACTGGATGGAGAACATCAGGAATTGGCAAACTTTTCCTGTCAAAAGCCAGAGAGTAAATATCTTAGTCTTTGTCAGCCATATGGTCTCTTTCACAACTACTCCATGTTGTGGAGCGAAAGCAGCCATAGATAATACAAAACAAATGGATGTGTCTGTGAGCCAATAAAACTTTATTTACGAAAGCAGGTGACAAGTCGCACCTAGCCTGATTGGGACTTGTTTTCCAACCCTTAGACTGCATCCACTTTGAGAAAAGTCTTGTCAAAAGCATCATTTTAGCACTTTCTTTTAGAGGCAGGGTCCTGACAACTCTTGATTAACACACACATCCAGGCACTTTGTCTCTCTTCCTCCGTCGTCCTTTGATAAATACCAACCAGCAGAGGGGACATGGAGCATTTTTCCTTCAACTGCAGTGATTCTGAAAGACAAAGCCGGGGCAGAGATTAAAACCAGACCCAAGGTCTTTATGCCATGCTCAGCATATCAAGTGCCCCTCTTCAAATTGTACTGAGCTAGTTGTATACCTTAATAAAGAAAATAGAACTATTCTTTCACTTAATAGTCTTTTAGTGAGGGTATGGGGGCCAGGTTTACGAAAGCCCTTATAAAATACCGGCTGAAAGGAAATAATGCTCCTTGGCACCACAGAATCTTTTTCATGTGAAGCTACATGATCACTTTTCATTTTGTTTCTCAAGCACTCCGTGGCACCCATCCATGTATTAGGCTAATAACTGCATGAATCTAGTTAAAAGGAGCCAAGCAATTATTTTAATTAGAAGAGAACAAAAATAATGCTCCTGGCTTCTGTTTTAAGGGGCAAGAAGGAAGTAGTCAGGGTTCAAAAAGATCCCACAAAATATTTTTGTGAAAGGAAAAATAATTAAGGCCAAATTTAGAATGTACTTGCAATAAATGGGCCAAATAAAATGAATGGCATCACTGTGCAGCTAGAACCCATTCATAGATAAGAGTCCCAGAAAGTCCGTTTCTACGTGATACCATTTTGAGGGTATAGCCAATTTTACAAAGTGAAAGTGAATGACTAGCCGAGACTTAATGATCCTTGTGAATCTCCCACATGATTTCATAAAGACTGTCTGTGTAAACTCTTTTATTAATAAGAGATGGGGGGAGGATATTGGTCAATTTGCTTCTTGGGCAGGATTTTTTTTTTTCATTTAAATTCTTAAATTGCTCAAATTTGTTTCTCTGGAAAAATCTATCTTCACAGCAAATCCTTGTTGCTAATCCATTCTATAAAAAGCAGATTCCACCATAAGAGGATTTTAATCAGCTAGACTGAACTCAGTTATACAGGAAGAGATTGTATCTACAGATCTTCCCGAGCCTTTGCCTTCCTGCCTCCCTTCTGGTCATGGCATTTTGACCATTTTATTCCATCTCAGCCTTCCAAAAAGAAATGAAATTAGACTCAAAATAGTCAATTAGTCACCATTCTTCCTTCTGTTTGGATCATTGTTTATTGAGCACCTGTTATCTACCAGCAAACAGGAAATTATGGGTGTACATAAGTGACTAAAATTCAGACCTTGCCTGCAAAGAGCTCACAGTCCAGTCTGACAGACAGACACATGGGCAGAAAGGAGAGGCAAGGAGCCCAGCTGGGTGGAGGGCAAGGTTACCTACCCTGAGCTGGCTGTTAAAGAATGGATTATCCAGAAGGATATGGATAGTCTATTCTAGGGAGAAAGGTCAGCACAGGAAAAGGCACAGGCACAGAGAACCACAGGGAGCACACACAGTTGAACCAGAAGACAGAGTTGCAGGAATGTAAAGCCAAAGACTAGAGTGAGACAAGAGAGCAGACTGAAGAGGTGAGCAAGAGCCAGGTACTATAGTCTGAATGCTGGTATCCTTCCAAAACTCATGTTGGAACCGAATACCTGATGGGATCGTATTAAGAGGTAGGGCCTTTGGGAAGTGATTCAGTCATGGGGGCTCCCCCATCATGAGTAAGACTGGTGCCCTTATAAAAGAAGATCCAGGGGACTTCCTTGCCCCTTCCACCACGTAAGAATGCAGCAACAAGGTGCCATCTATGGAGTCCTACCAGACACCAAATCTGCTGATGCTTGGATCTTGGACTCCCCCGCCTCCAGAACTACCAGCAATATATTTCTATTGTTTATAAATTACCCAATCTAAGATATTCTGTTAAGCAACCTGAATGGACTAAGACACCAGATCGTGCAAGAACCTGCACCACATTGATAAACCTGAACTTCATCTTGCAGAGCAATACAGAAATCACCTAGTTTTCAGCAAAGGACTGATGTGGTTAGCTTTCTATTTCAGAGTCAGCACCTGCATGGCTGAGAAGAAGATGAAATAGAGAATAGTATCCCATAGATGCCACTGCCCAGGCAAGAGGTGACAAGGCCTTGAACTGGGACAATACTAAGTAGAAAAGGAGATCTGGGATGAGGAATGAGATGCATGCTACTAAAGTATATTTTAAAAATAAAAAATAAAAAGTCTGTGGAGCAGTGACTGATAAGGTCAAAAGTCAGAGATTAAATTGGCCTAGAAAATTCTTGGCAGGGATCAGATATTTTATCTGAACACTTGTCATATGTCCAAAAAGGTTTCTCAACTGATGAGCCTTGATTATGGGTTTGAGGATTGAGATGCAGTAACAAATTTCAGCCTTGGGCACATGAACATACTGCTGAGTGCCATATGGAAACTCCTAGAAGATAGCCTAATTCCTATTTATTTTCCCATGCAAAACTCACACAAAATCAGCTTCCTGCTAAAAGTCTAAGTTAAAACACACAGGAACATAGAAAGACAGAAAACTGTAGTGAGTCCTTCTCAGGATAAACTACATATATGTTTAATTACTATATGAGATTAGACTCATTTATGTTTTAATTTCTAAAAGACTATATACTTCTCAACTTGTTTTATGAGCCAATGGAACCTTGATAACACATTTGACAAAGACATTACAATAAAAGAAAGTTACACGTAAATTTCATTCATAAACATTTCTATAAATTTTTTTTAAAAATATGACCAAAGTACATGCAGCAATACGTAAGATAAGTATTACATCACACCCAAGTTGAGTTTAATCCAGAAATGCAAGATTGGTTTAACATTCAAAAACCCATTGAATAACTCACCATGCTAACAGAATAAAGGAAAAAAGTAAAATGATCATTCTATAAAGAAGTGGGTGCTTAATTTATGACAAAAGTGTCTCTGCATAGCAATGGAGAAAGGAAGTCTTTCCCATTCATCATGAAGGGTAAGTAGATACCATGGAGTAAAGAACCAAACTTGATCCCAACCTCACACTATATACAAAAATCAATGCCATGTGGATTGTAGATCCAATTGTGAAAGGTGAAACAACACAACTTACAAAAGATAATATGAAAGGATATTATCATGGCCTTGAAGTAAGCAAAGCTCTCCTAAATAGGACACAGAAAACATTAACCATCAAGGAAAATAGACTATATTAACATTAACATTAAAATCAACTGGGCACAGTGGTTCATACTTGTAATCCTAGCACTTTGGGAGGCTGAGTTAGGAGGATCACTTGAGGAGTCCAGGAGCTCAAAACCAGCCTGGGCAACGTGGCAAAACCCCATATCTATAACAACAACAAAAAAAATACAAAAATTAGATAGGCATGGTGGCACATGCCTGTAGTCCTAGCTACTCAGGAGGCTGAGGTAAGAGAACCACTTGAGCCCTGGGGATTGAGGCTGCATTGAGCCATGATTGAGCCACTGCACTCCAGCCTGAGCAACAGTGCAAGACTCCTATCTCAAAAAGCAAAACAAAACAAAAGAAAAAAGTTAAGATTTTCTATTCATCCAAAGACACCACAAAGAGAACGAAAAGTCAAGCTCAGAGTGGTACATATTTTTAACATATATAACGAAAAAGCTATATCCAGAATATATATCTCCTACAAATCAATAAGAAAAGATGAAAAGTCCAATAGAAAAATAGACTTAATATGACCATTTACAAAAGAGAATATCCAAATAGCCACTATACATGAAAAAGATGCTCAATGTAATAATAATCCAAGAAAATGGAATTAAAACCACAATGAGACTCTATACATACCACCAGAATGACCAAAATCAAGAAGACTGAGAATGCCAAGTGCTAGCAGGGATGTAGAACATCACTCACTGCTGGTAAGAGTGGAAATTGACACAATCTCTTTGGAAAACTATTAGGCATTATTTATTAAAGTTGAGCATAGTTATGTTCTACAATTTGGTAACTTCCCCTTTAGTCTATGTATAGACTAAACATAATGCATACACACAAGCATTGAAGACATGCACAAGAAAGTTTCTGGCTGTACTCTCTGAAAATAGCCTAAAACTCAAAACAACTCAAATGTTCATCAAGGGTAAAATGGATAAATTGCCGAGCATGGTGGTGCACTCCTGGAATCCTAGCACTTTGGGAGGACAAAATGGACAGATCACTTGAGTCTAAGAGTTTGAAAGCAACCTGAGCAACATGGCAAAACCCTGTCTCTAAGAAAAAAAATTTTTAAAAAAATAAATGAAAATTAGCCAGGCAGGGCATGCTGGCATGAGCCTGTAGTCCCAGCTACTCTGGGTCTGAGGATCACTTGAGCCCAGGAGGTCAGGGCTGCCATGAGCCAAGATCATGCCACTGTACTCCAGCCTAGGTGACAGAGGGAGACCCTATCTCAAAAAAAAAATGATAAATTGTGCTATATTACTTATATAAGGATACAAGGGAAGAAAATATAACAAGAAAAACATACTGTTAGTACACCCAACAACATAGACACAAAAATAATGTTGAGAGAATGAAGACAGACAAAAGAACACCTATCCATGTTTAATGTTCTTATCACAATAAAGATGAAATTTAAAAAAGAATACCTATGATATGATTCCATTTACATGAACTTCAAAAAAAGCAAAACAAATACATGGTGTCAGAAGTCAGGCCAATGGTTACCTTTGAGGGAAAGGGGCCTTCAGGAGCATTGTTCACATTCTCCTTCTTGTCCTGGGAGGCAGTTAGAGGATGTGGTCACTCCAGATTAATTTATCAAGTCACACACTTCTGCTATTTGCAGTTTTCCATATGTGGAACCCCAATAAAGCTTCCATTTAAAAGTTTCAAATGTTGATTTCCATTTTCCTTTAAGTAAAGAGAATAAGAAAATATTATAGAATATCTTCATTAAAATCAATCAATTTTAATTTGCTAACCAAGCTGGCTCTTACCTGTGTTCAGTTTGCTCCCCTGATGTCCGCTACAGAGCAGGAAAGAGGAAAAACCACACATATGATTTTCAGGCCGCTGGAGGAAGAGGAAGTGAATGCCCTCCCTATAAGGGAGAATGAATGAAACTGGGACCCTCTGCAATTTAGCTAAGAGGTGAGTAATGCATAGAGAGGAAAAAGAAAAAAAGAGAGAGAGAGAGCTGAAGGTCCAATGTATAAAATAATGACAATAATAACGGGCCTGCTGGAGGCTCATATATTTCTAGCCTTCTATAAAATGGGATTAAAACGTAACAAATTTAGACTGGCTACAAGAAATGCTTTTGTGTGAAATGTATAATTAACCTGTAGCCAACAGTTTAGTAAAATCCAACTCCTCCCATCCTCCAAAAAAAAAAAAAAAAAAAAATAGCTATTTATAGCAGCCAAACCAGCAACATTGACAAGTATTGTATTACAAAGACTCCCCTGCTTCCAGGCAAAAACTGATCACTAGCTGGGGTCAGGAAGAAAATTTTCCCTTTGGTGTAGTATTTCATGGCTCTGTTATCTAATATTGAACAACTCTCTCGGGCTGAGTAGCATGTGCACCTCCATTCACGGCACCTGGCTCTGGGATCCAGGATGGAATATTGAAATAGGCTATTGTTTTAATCCCCGGATGGCAACACCTGTATGCCTGTATTTAGGCAACACCTTGTGTTTCCAAAAAGTAAACACAATGAATATAATCAAAATTGTTCCTAACACTACTGTTTTTATATCAACAATCTATAAATACATGGAAGAACTCAATATATGTGAGAAATAAACAGAAGGCATGCCTACATTGAGGTAATTCAAAAGATGGCTCTATAATTTACCAGCTTGAATTTCAATTGTTGCATTTTTAGGTATGAAACATTACGAAAAAAAGAGATACTATTCATCAAAGTGATTGTCCTGTGCACTTGTATACCTTATATAATTTATTTTTTTCGGGGCTTTTTACTTCAAAGAAATCACCAGCTAATGACATTTCAGACTTTAGAAATTTTTTCTGATAGCACATCGGAATTCCCCCAGGGACAGAATTGTGAATAAGTGGATTTTTTTAAAGATCATTAACAGATATTACAAACCAATTCAAACTGAGCATTTTCTTTGCAAATTACCTTTAACTTTTAAAGCCATTGGAAAAAAGAAAAAGACAGTGAGTGATTTAATTTACTTAACCTGTCTACAAATTGCAGCTTTGTGCTCCATCGGCGATTGCATTTTCAACCAAAAAAGAAAAAAAGAAAAAGAAAAAAACGTCCCTAACTATCTCTAATAGGGATATTTTTCTAAATTATCACACCCAATGAGTGATATTTCAAAAGAAAGTAATGTTTATTTTTTTTTTTTCATTTAGCAAGTTGCCCTGGAATTGAGAATGTTTATTCTATTGATATGTTTAAAGTAAAAACACAGCCCTACACTGTCTATAGCTGTTGCTTAATTAAAACTCTCCAGCAATTAGCAGGTTTATCATCTCCAGAGCAAATGGATGGTGGAGCTTTGGTGGTGGATTGTGAGAGGAGGGGAGTGCTCTTTTATTTAATGATCAAACCATAATTTCTGGGCTAAAGAGCTAATATTTGGGGTGAGAAGCACCTTTATTCCTCGCATACATCAGGCCTGATTCTTACTGGCATCAACACCCCGTTGTGTATGTTTTCCATTCAAAGAGTTCTCATGGACTTCAAAGGGAGTTGCCTGCAAGGATGGGATATGTGGGAGTCCTGACAGGCCCCAGAACAGGCCCAGAGCTGGAAGAAACCATGCCAAGAGTACCTCACATTGGAGCCCCCCAAATCATGTCACAAAATGAAAGGGTATCCCCTGCCTATGCCATCCCACAGCGCACATGGGAAACGTCCTCAGGCTTGCCAAGCACTGCTCTGACTCTGCAGGCTACTAACTTATACATATTTGATCAGTAGAGCTCCATTTATAAGAAAGTATGTTAATAAGAATATTCTTTGAGAATGGTGCCCAGCGCAGACTTTAAAAGGGTCATTGTTTAAGGTACCAGAGGTTTCCTTTTTCCCCTTTTAAGGTGCAAAGTCAAGTTATTATACACCAAACAAAAGAACTGCACATCCCTTTGGATGTCCCATCAACAACAAATGGGTAGGAGTCTATTCTGAAGAATGTTCTATTTTTGGAGTGATTAATTAAATCATTAAGAGTAAAGGGGCAGAGAAACTAATATTTCTTGAGTGTTTCTTATGTGCCAGGTATTTTAATTCCTCTCTTTTAATCCTCACAAATATATTATGAGGTAGATGGTATTATCCCCCATTTAAAAGGTGATAAAAATGGGCTTTAGTGAGATCATGAAAATTGTCCACTCCAAAGTCCCATGACAGCAAGTGAAAAGCATGTGGAACCCAGCCCTCCCCATATCCAAATCCCATGTTTGTCTCTTTACATTACACTAACTCTTCGTTGTCTGCTGATTTCAAATGCCAAGTTCACGTCTTATGGCAACTGCCATTTTTCTAAATGGCTAGAAGTCACAGACTGTGGGTTCTTTCCATTCAAGCTCAGACAAGAGATACTGTATTCCAAATGCTGATGATTAAGTTGCAAAAGTATTGTTTTGCTTCAAAGAATTACCAGTGGACTCCTGCCAGGAAACATAGAATGGAAGGTAGTTGAAGATCTACACTAGCTATTCTGAATGTCACACGTGTCCCCAAATGCTGACACACCTAAATGAATCTCACATGATAAGGGGTGATCCTAGTGATCACAGTAGACTCCCTTGGAAACAAGTCCAAGGAGGAGACTGGGCCAGGACTTCAGGATACCAGAGGACCAAGATGCTCATCAGTCGACAGTTAGCATATCCAGAATCATTCCAGTCACAAACATTTAAGTGTAGGGATGGGGGAGACAGCCAGAACTTCCATTGATCTTTTTGGTCCCTCCCCAACCTCAGGACTTCAGAGTCCTAATGAAGTTTAGGATGTGGACACCCAGTGGGCACAGAGTGGGGTTACGGACGTGGAGTCTCCCGTCCACCTGATGAGCAGACACCAACCAAGGGCTTGACTATGTGGAAGTGGTAAGGGGAGTGGGGATGGTCTGTCAGAGCCACCCTAAGCTCCTTCCCGCTCACCACAGACTCCTCCAGCAAAGGCCTCTGAGACCACTGCTAGGAGCCCAAGTCATTCTGAATGTGGCCACCATTTGCCTCAGGCTCACAAAAAGCTTACCAGAACACAGGCACATGTTCCAGAGACCTTGCCAAGTCTTTTCCATTCCCCCAGGCTCTGCATCCTTATTTTCAAAGTGGAGACTATATGAATACCTGCTCAGCCTAGCATGTCTGGTGACAACAAAGGGGACAGATTGGTTCGTGAAAGCACTTCATGAGGTCCAGGCAGTCAGTGGGAGGGCATCTCAGGCTGTGTCCCTCTAGCTGCAGGCACGTGGCTACACACCAGACCCTGTTCTCCCCACTGTAGCTTGGTCTTGCAGTGAAAACAAATCTAAATGGAAGTGACTTTTTATATAATAGAAATTGAAACCAAAGTTTAAAAATAAAATAAAATGGAATGTTTCTGAGCATGCAACATCCATCTACTGTATTTTTTGCTCATTCAGCACATTTGTAGTAGGCGCTGAGTGGAGGCAGAGGCGCTCCGTCGTTGGATTTCTGAGCACACTACCTACCCTTTGCATTTGGGAGAAGGTCAAACTCCTGAACGGGAAGCCAGCCTCTCACACCCCACCCTTACCCAGCAGCCCAGCTCATGGCTCTACAGGTGAACAGGACACACGCCAGGCCCACCTCCTGGGCCTCCTTCATCCCACTATTCACTGTCAGCCCCTCTGCTTCATCCTTGACTTGCCTGAAATATCCTCTGCTCAGAAAGACCTGCCAGAGAGCACCTCTGATCCAAAGCGGTCCTAGCCCTGATCTTCACCCTCATGCCTAGTGGGTTTCCTGTGGAGCCGTCATTGCCACATGTGGCGACACTCTGTTGGTCCAGGATCTCCTGTACCATCTGTCTCCTGAGCTCAACTGTGACCTTCAGAAGGGCAGAGGCCACCTCAGCCTTGTTTCTGCCCTTCAAGCCCCGGCACAGTGTCTGGCCCATGAAGGACACAGGAAACAGGGTTTTGCCTCAGAGCAGCTCACCTAATATAAAGCAACACAAAACCCCACACAGCCAGAGCTTTGTTTCACCTGCTGCAATGGCAGCCCTTGAACTGAAGGAGAACAAAGGTTTTTCCCTCCTCCACTAAGCTCAATTTTTATTTTATTTTATTTTTTTTTTTTTGAGACAGAGTCTCACTCTGTCACCCAGGTTGGAGTGCAGTGGCATCATCTTGGCTCACTGCAACCTCTGCCTCTTGGGTTCAAATGATTCTCCTATCTCAGCCTCCAAAGGAGCTGGGATTACAGGCATAAACCGCCATGCCCAGCTGATTTTTGTATTTTCAGATTTTGTATTTTAGCAAACTCCTGACCTCAGGTGATCCATCTGCCTCAGCCTCCCAAAGTGCTGGGATTACAGGCGTGAGCCACCGCACCTGGTCCCAAGCTCAAATTCTTTCCCCTGCAATTGATTTGTGCCTCCTCCCTGCAAGGTGGCCACCCTCACCTGATCTGGCAGGAAGACCTCTGTTTGCTCCCAGCCCACAGAAATATCCCACCTGTTGGTCAGGGTCCTTCCTGCCAAGGAGGTACAGCTTCCCTTATTACCTAAGTGTCCTCTTATCTAAGTGTAAGATGGTGATAAGCCTGGTGCCCTGAGAGGCACAGGTGTGACTGTCAGATGGTCCCTAGGACTCCCCTGCCAGAGTTAGCCCGGGCTCCAGTGACAGCCCAGAAATTTAGCTCCCATTGCCTCGTGAATTCCCCACGCTGTGTGCTGCAGAGTGGATGATGGCAAGCAACACTCACAGAATAGTTTACATTCCTTTAATTTTTCTTTATTTTCAAACTAGAGAAGTAATATATACTTATTGTAACAAGCAAAACAATACTTAAAAAGGTGAATAAAAGCTAATATAATTATTTCTTCCTATCCCACTTTATTACCACTATCTCAAGAATACCAAGGGCATGTGTGCATTTGCCTATATCCATGTATAATATGTAAAGAACAAGCCAGGTACGGTGGCTCATGCCTGCAATCCCAGCACTTTGGGAGGCCAAGGCGGGCGGATCACCTGAGGTCAGGAGTTTGAGACCAGCCTGGCCAACGTGGTGAAGCCCCGTCTCTACTAAAAATACAAAAAGTAGCCAGGCGTGGTGGTGCGCATACCTGTAATCCCAGCTACTTGGGAGGCTGAGGAGGAAAATCGCTTGAATCTGGGAGGCAGAGGTTGCAGTGAGCCAAGATCATGCCCTTGCACTCCAGCCTGGGCGACACAGCGAGACTCCACCTCAAAAAAAAAAAAAATAAATAAATAATACAATACATATCTAATATATAGCATATATATTAGATATACTACACATACCTTATATATCATTTTACATAAGTGGGATCATACACAAGCTGGGGGAATTTTAGTGCCGTATTTTGTCTTTATTTAATTATCTATTTTGTGTGCCTTTTGCAGGTGTGATTCCTCCAGGGACTCGTTGGAAAGCGTGGACGTCTTGTGGCCATGGGACCACACCTGTCTTCAGTGGCACTGTTTCCCTGTTTGTTCTTGAACACGCCTGCTGCCTTGGTTACACTGGCCTACTGGTGAGTCTTCAGAGAAGTCGCACTGCAGTTTTTTTCTTTTCTCCGTTGGTGGTTTTGGGACATTTGAGATGTCTCCTACTCCCACTCAGTCTCTTTTATTTTCTGCAGTTCCTCTGGCCTGTCTTGTTCCCTGCTCTTTCTAACTGGCTCTCATTTCCAGTCGCAGACCCTGCATTGCTTCTGACCTTGTCTATTTCCCGAGACCTTCCCAAAGTCACAAATCTCTTGACAAAAGGCCCCTTTCCCTTTCTGTACAGGTGCCTCTCCCTATCCCTCCTCCAACAAATCTTACGCAAGCCTTCACCCAGTACTCAGCTCATTTATCAGTAGAGACCATTCTGCCTGATCCTTCCTCTACCAGGTCACACATTTGATCAATACATTTGTGTATTGCTTTGTAGATTTCAAACACATTCAAATAGATTGCTTCAACAAATTCTTACAACAGCCCTATGAAACAGAAAGGGGTAAGTCTATTGCCTCTCCAAATATATAGGTTTTAAAGAACATTAACTGACAATTTGCAAAGAAGACATTAAAATGACCAGACTTTTTAAAAACTCAGTTTCACTATTAGTAAAAGAAATACAAAGTATAAGAACACTGATATACTTTTGCCTATGAAACTAGCAAATATTTAAAAGAATGATAATACTGTTTGGCAAAGGAGGATAGAGGTGGTACACTAGATTTTTGCAAATAGGAGTGAAAACTGGTGGTGCCTCTTTGATTAATACCTTGCCAACACATATTAAATTAGAAAACCATGGAGTCAGGCAATTCCTCTTATAGAAATTTGTCCCAAGGAAATAAACAAAGCTACGTAGAACATTTTTGCTACAAGTATAATTTAATACGCAACTGATTAAGTTGAAGTCCAGTCATGCAATGAAATGCTCTAAAACATGTTTTAATGATAATGTGGAAGAATATATAATATCATGCAAAGCATTTTGATATAATGAATAAAAACATTATACAATGGCACACACTGTCAAGCTCTATGATAGATAGATATATGGATATCGATATCATGCACTCCAAAATGGCAAGGAAGGTTATCTCTAAGAGATGGTGTTATGGGTGATTTTTATCTTCTAAATTTTGTTTTTCTCTACTTTCTAAGTTATTTTCAATAATCACATATGCTTTTGTAAAAAGAAAAACAAGAAAATTATAACATTAAAAAATGATCCTCATTTAAATGGAACCAGTTCTACATTTGGTTCTTTAATCCACTCACTCATTCATTCGACAAATATTTTTTAACTCCTACTATACACAAAGCACTCTGCTAGATGAAAGGGGTATAGCAATTAAAATTTTTAAAAATTTTTTAAAAAGAACTAGCATCTACCCTGGAGAAGGGGTTCTTGGTAACTGGGAGAAAGCCAGTGGAGCTCATTAGGCATTACTCTTCCCTAAATCCAAGAGGTGGCCTCAGAGGATATCACTGCATCCAGTCACGCTTGACTGAGACTTGGCATTGGAACTGGACCTGAAAAAGTGGTTTCTGAGAGAGGGTTGGGAGTGCAAAATGGAAAGAATACATGAGAACGAGAATCACCCTCACTCTGAGTGCTCCTAGCTACTGTGTCTCCTGGCAGCTTGAGACAAATGGTTGGAGTGGCCTGGCAGTGGTAGAAATGGCCCCATGGGTTGCATAACTTCAGATGTTAATCAGAAGGCCCAAAATGATTCTTATTTTAGGTAAGTGACTAGCAAAAAATTCAACAAAATTCTACTAAAGTGTCCCTCTGAGTCTGCATTTTGAATAAGCATTCAGCCTCCCTACTGTTATTAGTTGGCACTCCCCTTTAACTGGTAGGATTGGAACCTCCCACACACGTCAATCAATTTTCCCAGCAAGGAAGCCACCCCCACGAAGTGTGGCACTTGGCACAGTCTGCAAGAAGTCCTTACAGCCTCTGGGGTACCATTTTGTTACCCCATAGGATCGTTGTCATATTCCAAATTAACTCAAGTCATCTGCTTTGAGTTGTTTTTCCCATAAATGGTGAAACATTTTGTTGATTCTTTCCGAAAAGGCCATTTGTGACCAGTGGTCATTTGGAGACCTGACTGGGGCTTGGAGGGGGACCACAATGAATGAAGCAGCCCTCTCGGGGACTGAACCCATGACCTCATTAGCACAAGGTTCTAATCAACAGAGCCACCAGGCACATACCTCATTTAAGACACTGAGGCAGTAATTTGCTAAATGTTAATTCTTAGATTAACTACAGATGAGTAGAGTTCCTAGGGGGAAAAAAATGAGAGAGATTTGTTCATTCTTGAAAGGAAATTTAGGTCATCAGTTTTGGATCCCTCTGGTTAGTTTTATGGTATAGTTCCAGAATCCTAAGATGATGTCCATCAGGGTCTATGCCCCATGATTTTTTTTAAAATCAATATCTTGGTCAGGAGACTTTCAAAGAAAATGCAAATCATGTCACTTCTGCACGCGCAAAACACCACACAATGCTTTTCGATAGACACCTCTACAGCTTCTGTTTCTCATGCACAACACAGGTGGCAAAATAAAGAAATGAGATTCACATCTAAGTCAGAGATGGTCCTCCCAGAGCAGGAAGGGCTGGACTCCATTACCACCAACCCTCAAAATCCTAAGTCCTGTGGATGCAAGATCCCCCTCCATGGAGAAGGGGAGCCCTGACCTTCAGACCTTTCTCAAGGCATGCAGGAACCCAACCCACTCGCCTTCTTACCTTATCCCCCAGCCAGTCCCTGAGGAGCCAGTTTTACAAACAGCAAATATGGTTTGGAACAAAGTTTTGACACTGACTTGGTATCTTGTGCTCATATTACGTTTCTATGAATATTCCACCGACTTTTCAACTCCAAAGAAAAGTTTCCGCTCCAAGGCTACATTTAACATTCAGACTATTTCAACTTCAGTTGCTCCCACCCCAACAGCGATCTTTGAAACTGATATGGCCCTGAAAGAAGCCAGAATAGCTTTGTAAAAATGTTAATAATAATGGGCTAGGTTCCCAGTCTTTGTAATCTTGTGGAAGAACCTCTGTGAGAAAGCACCCTGGGAATTGAATTGAGTGTGTGCCCACGCTAGCTTTTCCATGGAAAGCCTGCTTGAAATGCATGGTTGTTTTGCAGGAGCATTTCTACCAACGTGGAGCAGAATGGGAATGTAGCCTTGCATTGGTCACCTTTCATCCCAGGAGCTTTAAGACCACAATGAAATGCCCAGGCTGCTGCCTGTTGAGGGAGAGGTCCCCTACATTTGGTGGCAAGACCCAGCCACGCCATGTCAGGAGTATACCATTCTGCCACTGCTGGTTAGGGGCCTGTGGGAAAGCTAGGTATCCTCTCTGAGTTGTCAGTTTCCTCACCTGCAAAATGATGATAATTGTAGTTACTACAAAATAGGGTTGCTGTCTCCACACAAAATAATGGACATAAAATCCTTTAGCTTATTGCCTGGAACATAGCACTTAGTAAGCACTCATTAAAACTTAACTATTTCTGTTGCTACTATCTGCCTCCTGAGAAAAACATAGCTATTTCAGTGTAATGGGCTGCATTCCAAATATCCCTTCCTTTATAAATCCAAAATTAAAATTAAATAGGTACTACAGTGGTGCATCCACAAAGAAGTTCCTAACCGTAAGCTGAACACAAACAAGCTTTAACAGCATGCGCTGATCACAGTAGCTAAGAGGGAGCAACCTAAAATGAAAATAGCCAGCTAGCCCTGATTTCTAAATAATTCTTAACATTCTTAGAATGTGTTCTTATGAAATGCATTGTAAAATGGCACAAGGAACTTTCCAAACTCGCAAGACCAAAATATATGATCTTAAAATCACAATGCTCTACAACACAACAAATTTTTAGCCAACCTAGATTCACAGGAATTTCAAATTCTGAATGGGTTAAAAAAAAAAAAAATCTCCACTAATTCAAATAATCAAACCAAGTACATTTTTATCTAAAATTACAGTCTGAGGCCAACTCCATCTTATAATCAAGAAACACTCACAGCATCGAGTAAGCTACAATGTTGAACTTCTATTCAAGTTGAAGTTGACAGTTAGGAGCAAAACAAATAGAAATTAAACTTCTGAATTGTTATCTATCTTGTAGTTACGGGCTCAATTACTACTTTAATCTCCAGCAGGGACTGCTATTAGTTCAATAAAATAAATATTTTTAATTTCCTCTCTGCATTTCCTCAAACCATGCCAATGCACTTATCTATGGCTCACTTAAAGAGTTTGGTTAAGCAGCCTCCGCTTACTTAAAAGACAATGGTTGATTTCCCTATGAAATGGAGAAATGGACGTGGGTGCTCGTTGTTCTAATGCACTGAGCCCTTAATCACTTCCAGTTTTGATTCATCAGAAAAGTTGTACTCTTGAGGGTTTGGGGGACTTTTTTGGTCACTAAATATTGTCTTTCATTTTGGGATATTTATTCCTTGCCAGAAAATGATACTGTATTTTCCCCTAATGATGAAGGATGAAAGACGGAGCAAATTCCATTTGGTGATTATTGAACCACAGAGAAGTAAACTGATTCAGAAAACAAATCCCCAAAAGAAAAATAAATGTATTATGTGAGGTAGGAGCATGGGATTCTTGGCAAATATTCAATTGGAGCCAGGATTGGTAATTTAATAGCATCCTTGTCTTATTAATATTTGAAGGGGGAAGGGTAAAGCTCTTGGGCTTTTAGCCATGGGCCAGAATCTCCCTATTCTTCACCTCTCCACTGCTACCTGAGCCTGCATGGATGTTAAAGATGCAAATGCCTGGGAGCCTTGCTAAGAGTTGTTAAAACTGCATAGGCCATAAGCAGGGGTCCAAGATGCCATCGCTCCTTACATAAGCCACAGGAAATAACACAACCTTAACGTCTACAGCTCCATGGGCAACGCGAATAACCTCCCAGCCCACTCTGAACACTGTTTCCAGAGGCCTGGAGCATCAGACCCAAATCGGAGCAGACAGGTGAGTTCATAAAGTGACATCTGCCAAAGATGATTCTGCCAAATCACGCCAATTTGGTAAATGCATCATTCTACTTTCAGCTGGTCCTTCTAGTTTCCCCTTGCTGATTGGCAGAGTTTGGCAGGAAAAAAAATAAAAATAAAAATAAAAATAAAGCCCTTCCTTTGGAAATCCTGGCCACATCTTTGCACTACAAAGGGTCATCCCCAAGTGGTATAGATAGGAAAGGGGTTAGAAGTCAGCACTGTAGTAACACACAGCCGCTTTCTAGAACTGCATGTTATGAAGTGTAGCATTTTTTACCTTTGGTTCTCTTTCAAGTTTAAAGGAGGAGAGAAGGATATTAAAAACAAAAAAGAGGCTGGGCACAGTGGCTCACACCTGTAATCCCAGCACTTTGGGAGGCCGAGGTGGGCAGATTATGAGGTCAGGAGTTCTAGACCAGCCTGTCCAATATGGTGAAACCCCGTCTCTACTAAAAATACAAAAAAAAAAAAAAAAAAATTAGCCGGGTGTTGTAGCATGTGCCTGTAGTCCCAGCTACTCAGGAGGCTGAGGTAGAAGAATCACTTGAACCAGGGAAGTGGAGGTTGCAGTGAGCTGAGATCATATCACTGCACTCCAGCCTCGGCAACAGAACAAGACTCTGTCTCAAAAAAAAAAAAAAAAAGAAATGAAAAAGACAAAGAAAGAGAAAGACAAGTTTAGTCCAAACCCAGTCCCCAAGACAGCTCTGAATTGCCAATTTTCTGCCATAAACCTTTTTAATTCTTGGATTATGAAATGTGTAGAAAAAACAAATTTAATTGCTAACAATCTTACCCAATTTTATGGTCCCCATTGGCGTCTGAAAAGAAACATTATATGGGTCACACAAGTGTATGATAGATGGTGGTATTAGTGGTGATGGTGATGGAGGCAGTAGTGGGGTTAACAATGACAGAGGTGATATGCTGGTGGTGGTGGTGGTGGTGGTGGTGGTGATGGTGGTAGTGAAGGTGGTGGTGAAGGTGGTGGTGATGGTGGTGGTGGTGAAGGTGGTGGTGATGGTGGTGGTTGTGGTGGTGATGGTGGTGGTGACAGTGATGATGATAGTGGTGATAATGGTAGTGGTGATGATGGTGATGATGGTGATGGTGGTGATGGTGGTGGTGGTGGTGGTGGTGTGGTGATGGTGATGGTGGTGGCGATGGTGATGATGGTGGTCATGGTGGTGATAGGGGTAGTGGTGATGGTGGTGGTGGTGATAATGGTAGTGACAGTGATGATGATAGTGGTGACAATGGTAGTGGTGATGTTGGTGGTGGTGATGGTGGTGATGGTAGTGGTGCTGGTGCTGGTGGTGATGGTGCTGGTGATGGTGGTGGTGGTGGTGATAGTGGTGGTGACAGTGATGATAGTGGTGATAATGGTAGTGGTGATGGTGGTGTTGGTGATGTGGTGGCGGTAGTGATGGTAGTGACAGTGGTGGTGGTGCTGGTGATGGTGGTAATGGGTGGTGGTGGTGATGGTGTTGGTGGTGATGGTGGTGATAGTGGTAGTAGTGACGTTGGTGGTGGTGCTGGTGATGGTGGTGGTGGTGATGGTGGTGGTGACACTGATGATGATAGTGGTGATAATGGTATGGTGATGATGGTGGTTGTGATGGGGATAATGGTGGTGATGGCAGTCATGGTGGTGATGGTCATGATGGTGACAGTGGCGATGGTGGTGGTGGTGATGGTGGTGGTGGTGAAGGTGGTAGTGAAGGTGGTGATGAAGGTGGTGGTGATGGTGGTGGTGGTGAAGGTGGTGGTGATGGTGGTGGTGGTGATGGTGATGGTGGTGGCGATGGCAGTCATGGTGGTGATGGTCATGATGGTGACAGTGGTGGCGATGGTGGTGGTGGTGGTGATGGTGATGGTGGTGGTGGTGAAGGTGGTGGTGATGGTGGTGGTGGTGGTGGTGATGACGATGGTGGTGATGGTGGTAGTGGTGATGATGATGATGGTGGTGTTGATGGCAGTTGTGGTGATGGTCATCATGGTGACAGTGGTGGTGATGGTGGTGGTGGTGGTGACACTGATGATAATAGTGGTGGTAATGGTAGTGGTGATGTTGGTGGTGGTGATGGGGATAATGGCGATGATGGCAGTCATGGTGGTGATGGTTGTGATGGTGACAGTGGTGGTGATGGTGAAGGTGGTGATGATGTTGATGGTGGTGGTGATGTTGGTAATGATGGTGATGGTAATGGCGATTGCACTCAAATCCCAAAATATAAATTAAAGACTTTAACTGGTATGTTAGACACTTGAGAAATCTACTCCACCTATCTTCTCTGAGTCTTAATTCCTATCACTCAAATGTTGATTAATATGATAACAATGATGTTGTTCTTTGATTAAAACTTGAAAGCACATTTGAAAGAAAGAAAAAGAAGTGAAGTTAAAGCAGCTGCTTGGGGAATGTATTTCTCTCCATGGGTGAGTTTTTAATTCTTTATTATTATTTTCATCACAGTCCTTGTCACTGAAAGGATTTCAAAGTATCAATAGTCGTTGAGGCTGCTGTATTATAAAATTCCAAGGATGTAGGAATTTCAGTTCATGGAGGCTATTGTGAAGTTAGATGACAACACTTTTTTCTACCAATGTAGAAACATCTGGGGCAGAGAATTTCACACTAGCAGCATTAGTTATCATAAACACAGAGAAACTCCTTCCCTGTGCAGTTATGTCTGAAAGATGGTGCGACACAGAACAGTTTCCCAATTGCTTTGCAGTTAGGCCTGGTCATGTGACTTTCTTTGGCCAATAAAATGTGAGTAGCAGGGACAGGTGTCACTGCTGGACAGAGGCTCTAGGAGCCAGTGTGAACCTCATTAAGTTGCCTTCCTCCTGTTATGGTGAATATGGAAGCAGGTGGAGAGGGGGCCTCTACCACCCTAGTTTTCTAAGTGTCTATGACAGGTAAACCCCCTTCCAACCCATAGTGGACATGCAGCAAGAGCAAAAAATAAACTCTTGTTGTTTTAAGCTACTGCAATTTTGGTGGTTCTTTTCTACCACATCATAACCTACCCTACCCTAATAGATACAGATGGCAAAGAGCCAAAACAAGGAAGTTAGAAGTCACCTGTGGTCACTTTGGGGAAAAAGGAATCTACATATCTCCCCTAATAAACCAAATCCTCAAGGCTTCCTGTTATCTAATCACGAATTCCAAGATATTTAATCGTTCTTCAGTGAAGATCAAAAAGTGTTTCTGGACAAAAAGTGCCTAGGAAAAAGGTATTCCATGACCTGCAAGGAACTGAAAGTCACTCACCCACACAAGCTCTGCAAGAATTTGGAGATCTCTTTTGGCCAAGTTCTATTTCAGACAATAAACCACCTTCTTACCATTATCCAGGCAGACAGGCATAGATCTCCTTATCATTTTCAGAACTGTTCATTTCAAAATTGCACTGCTGAAGGTATAAGCCTCCTTAAAGAACTCTACTTTTAAGAAAACCAAATCTCATAAAAGTTAGTATATTTCCACATTCAAAGTGGGGCAGCAAATGTGAAAAGCCCATCTGTGCCCACCCTCCCCTCCACCCCACAAACTCTACCACCACCCAGAGCTGTAGCTGGGCATGAAAAATCTAACACATGCAAAGTACAGAGGCTCTTTGAAAATTTGGCCCAGTGTGTCTTATATGTGAGTTGCAGCCTTATAGAGTCTTGCCAAAAACAACAAAGAGGAAAGAAAAGGAAAGGTTTTCTTTTCTCCGGACTTGGGAATGAAACATAAAACTCTTCTTTTCTGCAAGGCCGAATGGCTCCAATTTTCCACACTCAGGATGAGCTCTTACTGGCCATTACCTTCATAATATCCTAGTGGTTTTTTAGTGGGCATTTCTTTCCTCCCAAATGAATCGCATGGCAGCAGTGGCCCAAAGAGATGCCCCAGCTCCCTACTGAGAAGCCTGTGGTCCTCACACATCCCCCGGGTTGTTGTGAAGACAAAATGAAACGGATGATATGAGTGTGCTTTCAGGTACTCAAAGTGTTACGTTAAAGGTGTCATTTCTACCATTCCTAGCTTCTGCTGCATCTACCATGTCTGTTGGGTCTAACTTGTACAGTTTTAGGTTTCTCTGGGGTCTCTAACCAGGTAAGAACATAGAAGATTAACAGTCACTGGCTCTAACTGCAAAATTCCGCAAAACCCTGTGAGGTGAGCACTAGTGAGTCCAGGAATGCAGAGAGGTGCAGAGAATTAAGTGGTTTACCCAGGGGGACACAAACAGTGGTAAGTGGAGAGCCCCTGTTTGATCACTGTCTGAGTGCCCAGAGACACAGACGGTGCCAACACACACATGATGCCAACATCCCATCTAAGCAGTCTTGCTGCTCCCAGACAAGTCTGCTCCAAAAAGAGTGACTGTGAAGGTGCCACCTATTTGGTTGCTGAGAATGTACTAAGCTCCCAGGTTCAGTTGGGGAGGCAGGACTCTCAACCTAGTTTTCTTAGATGTGACCAAATCCTACCTTACAAAGAAAGAGCAAAACAAGCAAGTGAGGAAGAACAGATGACCTCTGCTTAGGAAGACAAGGCAAGACTGAGCAACTGGGGAAAAGAAATTCAGGAGCAACTCCAATTAGTAAGATAATGAAAACTGTATAAAAAATGTGTTGTTCATCAACATTGGTTTGAAATTTCCAGTAGCTTTATATAGAAATCTCTATAGGAAAAGCACAATGTATGATAACTACAGAAGCAAAGAGAATAGGGAGGCACTAGGGCAACATGGACAAAGGATAATCAGTAGATGCTTAAGAAATAGGGAGAAGGGGACCGGGCGCAATGGCTCACGCCTGTAATCCTAGCAATTTGGGAGACCGAGGCAGGCGGATCACAAGGTCAGGAGTTCGAGACCAGCCTGGACAACATGGTGAAACCCTGTTCTACTAAAAAAATAAAAATAAAAATAAAATAATAATAATAATATTAGCTGGGCATAGGACACATGCCTTTAATCCCAGCTACTCTGTAGGCTAAGGCAGGATAATTGCTTGAACCTGGGAAGCAGAGGTTTCAGTAAGCCAAGATCGTGCCACTGCACTCTAGCCTGGGTGACAGAGCAAGACTCCGACTAAAAAAAAAATCAAGAAATATGGAGAAGGAAAGTGAATGTGAGGTCGAGAAGAAATTCCAGCAGTATCACTGGAAGGAAGGGAACCAAAGAGTGAAGCAAAGAAGAAAAAGCATGGAAATGGGAGATTAGTTTTAAATGCAAAGAGGGAAAAAGGACAAAAGAGAAGAAAATCCAAGTAGCGAAAAGCAATAAACCAAAACTGAAAGACTGGAAGGAGTCAACATTATTTCTGCAAAAAGTGAATAAATACTATCTCCTTAGAAAACAAGTTGAAATTGGCATCAGAGGCACCGGAAGAACCATCAAGGACCAGCTCATCTGACTCAGGTTACGAATGCTGATAAATATATTAGCTACTTAAAAAAAAGTGTAACCAAAATAAAAGAAAGGAAAGCCTTTCATTATTCAAAACACATGTAGGCTTCTAAAAAATATTTTTGTTGTAAGCCTCCAGATTTTTACTGAAGACTTTTTCTCCATTTATTTTCCTACTTTATATTCCAAGAAAAGTTACATATTCATCTCAAATAATTACAAAAGATGTTCTGTGACATCTTTGCAAATGGCCTCACAAGAAATTCTTCATTTCGGGGGCTACGTCCATATTCCTTTACAGCAATCTTTGATTTTGATCTATCTACTCGAACGATCCAATTCATTTTTTAAAATTTAGAACTACTTAATTCGTTTACTGAGTTAACTGGTTCACCAACTTAACTGGAATTTATAGCTGAATATATCATTCATTTCAGTCCAAATGGTCCAGCCATTTAAGCATACAGACACATAATGTGCTTTCTTCAATATTAATTAATTTGCACTGCTTCCTCACAGCGGATTATTGGCAAAATGGCTTTTCTTAAGATCTGGATCTACAATATGAACATTCATTATTGCACTCACCAACCCATAAATTCCCAAAGTTAGAGGGATAATTTTGTAGCTCATGTATTTTCTTATGGAGAATTATACCTTTAAGAGAACATTTCCTGATCTCCTTCAGTAATTATTTCCATCAGCAAAATCTTCCTATTGATATTATGATGAAAACAGGAAATTTGAGAACTTCTATAGTATTCTTAGAACAACTGGTGAAAACAAAAAGGAATTGTGCCTACAATTTAAAATGATAACATTTTCCAGCCCCAAACAAAAATACAGCTTACTGAAACTGTGTTGGCTCCTTTTTGTAAGGCTGTGGTCATATTTTCTAAATAGCATCTGTAGAAGAATCATTTAGAGTTCTGGTCTCACAGATTTTGCTAGAGAGGAGTAAGGTGACAGAACATTTAATTTTTTTTTCCATTCAGACAGGATGTTTCATATTTACTTCATAGTTAGCAAAACTGCCCTGGAATTCACATAAATAATGAATTAATGAAATAACTGTGAAAGTTCATGAGACATAAGAAAGTATTCTCTGGGCATATCCCAAAGTAGAAATCTGAGTTTAAGGCTCTCAATTCTCACCTATGCAAATACATAACCTCTCCAAGGTAAAGTTCCCAGTTCTCAATCATAATATTCAACCAAAAAAAATTATCATGATACACAAATGGTATTTCCAAATTAAAATAATTTAGTGCAGCAGGAAATGCCAGGGCCCTAGCAAAGGGACATGGAAAATTTGAATAAGGTGCGTGGCGAAAGAGTGTGTCTGAGATCTTCTTTTGTTTGTTTATTTCTATAATTTCTATATCACCTTCCATTTCATGGGATGTCTTATGATCTCCAGCTGTGGCACAGCAACACTGAGTCACTGTGAAAGTAACAATAGTTTTGACTTATAAAGCAGTTTTTTCTAAGGAGCTTTTGATAAACATTTCATTTCTTCTCCCAAAGTCTTTATGCTACTGAAGTCCAACGGTATTACCCTTGTATATATGCATGTGGATAGAGAGATATATTGTTGACTGACGGGGTCATGGTTAAACCTAAGCCAGCTAACATTATTGATGGCATGCCATTCCACTTTATTGTGGATGCTTTATCAATGATATGCTCAAAAAGCTTCTCAACCCAAGAATATTCCTAGGTAGAAAGCTGGAGTGTAGTTTACCCAGCAACAGAGGAGCTGCACTCGTGTTGACTGCCAAACAGGAGAAACTCTGCTGGGGTGGCTGGAGAGAAACAAAGAGCCACAGGACCTAGAGCTCTCACGGGACAGGTCATTTCACATCTCTCCTAATGGAGACAAAATGGCATCAAAAGTCAGCATTCTGTTACTGCCTCTCCTACCAAAGATGAAAACACAGTATCGTTAGCCAAATTTACTCTGAACTTTTCCACCTCCTCAGGTTGAGTCAATGTATCTTTTCATCAAGGTCAATAATGTAAGAGGCAGATTGGTAACTGAACTGCTTAAGGAAAAATTCAGGGCAGGATGTATTTCTGGTTTTGACAAGGCTTTGGATCATTAGAAATACGGTCCTTCAGAGAAAAAAAAGGTACATATTGGCCAGGTGCGGTGGCTCCCGCCTATAATCCCAGCGCTTTGGGAGGCCGAGGTGGGTGGATCACAAGGTCAAGAGATTGAGGCAATCCTGGCCAACACGGTGAAACCTTGCCTCTACTAAAAGTATAAAAATTAGCTGTGCGTGGTGGTGGTCACCTGTAGTCCCAGGAGGCTGAGGCAAGAGAATCACTTGAACCTGGGAGGCGTAGGATGCAGTCAGCGGAGATAGCGCCACTGCACTCCAGCCTGGTGAGAGAGACTCCATCTCAAAAAAAAAAGAAAAAGAAAAAGGTACGCATAAGCTCCGGGGTTTTTTTGTTTGGTTTGGTTTGTTTTTTTTGTGACAGTCTCACTCTGTCACCCAGTCTGGAGTACAGTGGCACGATCTCATCTCACTGCAACCTCCGTCTCCCAGGTTCAAGTGATTCTCCTGCCTCAGCCTCTTGAGTAGCTGGGACTACAGGCGCGTGCCACCACACCCAGCTACTTTTTGTATTTTTAGTAGAGACCAGGTTTTACTATGTTGGCCAGGCTGGTCTCGAACTCCTGACCTCAGATGATCCACTCGCCTTGGCCTCCCAAAGTGCTGGGATTACAGGCATGAGCCACCACATCCAGCCTCATATTAGCTCTTTATTCTCTTTCCTTCCTCACTGAAATTTGGTTTGTGGTACTCCAATCCTTAATCTTTTTTTTTTTTTTATCATTTCAATTGGTCATGAAAAGTCTTGTCAAGCATTAGAAATACGAATTGGTAATAAATAAATAGATTAATAATTTAAAAAAACTCAGCATCCCCAGGGTCCCAAGGTTCATCAGTATAAATTATAATGTATGTGATTTAAGTTGGACTTCATAGAAAGTTCACGACTGCAAACATCTTAGCCCTATGGGACCCTTTCAGACCATTCTTTCTGGAAAATAGTCTCTCTGGGGGTTTGAACTCAAAACAGCACCACCCCTTGTTATACTGAAAGAGTTTTGATAAATCTGCAATATAATTAGATATCTGGGGAAAGGTAAAAGGAAAGAAAGGTGGGGTGAGAGCCTACCTCTGAAGTTAGAATTGAGTTTGTAGCATGCATGTGAGGTTAGTGCATACGCACAACTACCACACAGACATGAAGGACTGTAAGGGTGAGAATCTTTTCAATTAATATCTCTCAAGTGAAGAATTTTTGCACAATAGATCATATCAGCATTGGAGGTTGGGTCTATATGGCA
Organism: Chlorocebus sabaeus; assembly: GCF_047675955.1. NCBI lineage: Eukaryota > Metazoa > Chordata > Mammalia > Primates > Cercopithecidae > Chlorocebus > Chlorocebus sabaeus. The sequence continues at coordinate 105,621,372 of NC_132917.1, forward strand.
CCCTAATAACTAAGGTGAAAAACTTACAAAGCCTTAGAGATGTTGGAGCTACATCATGTCAAATATATGACAATGTAGAAGTATCTCATAGCCTGAGGCCTGCAGGGCCCACCAGAGCAATATTCTACTTGTTAAAGGTGGGTGCCTCCTGGCTGGCCACATTGCCAAAGCCTGTTGAGGTGCTGACACTCCCAGTAGGATAACTGGAGATTCCCTGGACACCTTTGCTGTTCTTCATTTGCCCCTCTGAGGAATTCTCTCTAACCTCTGGGGTTGAACTATCAAGCTGAACCTTTTGGAATGTATCATAAGCCTGGCATCTGTGCTCAGCAGTAGAGCCTCCGAATTCAAAACAGGACTGTTTCCTGGCTCAGAACTTCAGCTCCAAATTCCTCAGGCTCAGAACTGATGGGAAAACAGATCTTCAGCATTCTTCTGATTTAGAAATCATTCAGATAAGAAATTGACGGATAAGAAATTGACAAGGAGGTACAAAATCCTTAATTTACATAGCTGTCTCATTTTTTCTTCTCCATGGTAAAAAACAGAGCGTCCTTAACCTTGATTTTCTCACTTCTCTCAGTTTAAAGCACAGCCCATAACATTAATTAAAGTGTGTGTGAGCTGGAGGGTAGAAGTTATATTTCATATGCCGCAACACATGGCATTCTAGAAGAGCTGTATGATTTTTAGGTGTGCTTTTTTTCCCAACTTAATATATATGTAGTCCTACAACTATTCGGCATAACCTCTCCCATACTCCACCCAGGACCTCCACAATAACAATTTTAAGATAAACGCAGTCCCAAAGAACAAACGCTGAAGGCACTGGTGGCTTAAGGATTTAGGTAGATGAAGGTAAATTTCTGACTCAGAGCTCTGGAATGCTAAAGCTGGGAATCGCACGGAGATTATCAGTTTTTAATACTGGTAATCTACAGAAGTTCACAGATGAGGCTTACAGAAGGTAGGTGGCTTAGGTACTTCAGGGTGAAACAACACATCAGGAGTAACACCAGATATTTCTTATAACTCCAGGTTTGAGGGCCATAAACCACTTTGAGATACTGATGTAAGTTAGGTATTTTCTAGGAAAAAAAAAAAGTCCATACACATATACATACAATGCTAGCGTATAAACTCAGGAGGCTCGCAGAACCCTGATGCCCATCCTTGAATGTTTAAGAAGTCTCTGGTCTCCAGGTTAAGAACTCTTGCACCTGAAAAAAGCAGCTTTTCTAAATATGAAGTGTTACTTTTAATCCCTTTGAAAACTCATCACCTTCAGCACACAAACTTAGATTTAATGAAGTAATCTATAAAATTCAAAGGAAAAGCAATTCCCACAACTCAAATAGATGATTTAATCCCTAATCAATATTTCCATATTTTTAACATGTGTCAACGAAAAAAAATGTGCAAGAGAAATTTAAACCTACATGTATTTTATCACCAATTTCACATATGGACACGGAATATCTTTTCTCCTAATATGGAGATGGCTCAGCAGTATTTAAATGATTCCTTATTCCAAGTCATATAAATATGCACCAGATGTATCTTTTGTAAATGTTATGTTTTTCAACTTCTCAGCATTTGCAAGCAGTTGAAAGCTATGTCAAGCATGCTTTAATGGGGCATAAAAGTGTATTGTATTCAAAGAGATGGCACAGCTCTGTAATAGGTGAAAATACAAATGTTGTCAATGGATACATTTTCATTTTATTGATTTACACTGCATAATGGAATGCCCTGTATTATTCTTTACATGCAAGTTCTATAACAATTGAAATATAACCAGATATAAAAAATCATGCTTACATTAATGGATTCTCTAGATGACAGAAAATTCAAAACACAGAATTTTATGACTAGAAAGCAACTTAAAGATCAACTAAATCCCACACCCTTATTTTACAGATGAGAAAACTGAAACCAAGAGGGTTATGGGAGGCCACCAAGTCACGAGGCTGGTTGTGGCAGAGGACACATGAATTTTTATACCCCTAAATATTAGAAACCTTTCTGAGCTCTTCGTATTATCTGCCTCTTGACTACCTAAACAAAAAATAGAGGAGGTAGTAAAACATACCATTTATTGATTTCCTGGGATTTCCTGGGAAGAAGCAGAACAGGACCCAAATTTTGCAGAGTATCAAAGTAAGTATAGAAAGTAAAATGCCAATTGCTAGCATTAAAGGTTGTCAAAGAATATCATAAAGACCTTTCTCCAATGTAAAATTCCAACAGACTTCAAGATTGGCTTTCTTACTGTGAATACAAACGAGGTAGCAAATTCCCCTACGAACATTTTTCTTCGGGGTTAAAGATACCAAAGATGTTTAGGAAACATTTTCAAGTAACATGTAATTGATAGTCCACCTTGAAAACGGTGTCTTTTTTCTTTTTTTAGACAGAAGTTAGCATAGATTAACCCCTTATTGTTCAGCTTTTTTAAATTTTTTCTTTCTTCTTTTTTTTTTTTCCTTTGGAGAAAACAAAACTCAATCTCACGTCATTTTCTGTGGTTCTGGAATATCTCTAAGCACTTAGGCCCTTACGGACATACAGTGGAGGACGCTCACTTTACGCTGGCTCCCTTTTCCCAACTTCGTTTCTTACCGACCTGCATTTTTATAAACTGCCTCACATTCTTCTTTGGAATGAGGCAGAATATTAATTAATTAATTAATTAATTAATTAGGTGAAAGTCATTTTCTAAAAGCCAAATAACTTTTTCACTTCCACCTTTACGAATAACACTTTGCCCTTTGGGGTCCAGCGGCGGCAGTGAAGATTTCATTTCATATAAAATCACTAGTGAAGTTTTTTCCAACTTTATGTCATCGTTGCCATGAGTGGAGCACCCTTGTCTCAGAGTTCCCTAGTGATCATTCGTCCTCACAGGCCCAAAGCAAAAGCACAAATTTTTTCTCTTGCCAAGAACCAGCGTTCGCCTGTTCTGCTTGCTTTCTGGTCAATGTGCAGAGTAGCAGTCACCAGAGTCCCAGATCTCCCTCGAGGGGCAGGGCCTGGCTTGGAGTCCGGCCTCCCTGATTGATGCTTGGTGTGCCTGAAACAGCTTCATTGTTTTTCCAACAATGCCAACGCCAATGAGATGTTTGGATGGTGGCCCTGCCTGTGTTCAGTGAGGCATCCACACGGTCCCTTTCTAAGGTGTGCGTGAGCTGAACACAGTGACGAGCAAAAAAGCCAAACTAGCCCTCTGGGCTCTTCCCTCAGCACTGACTGGGTGTCCCTCGCAGCCCAGAAACAGGGATAAGCTCCCGAGTCAATAGTCAACGTCGTGGTTAGAACATTACTTCCCATTAATAGCTGTTTTCTTCCCCAGGGTGTTCATATACAGAGAAACAGACATACTCCTATACTTATATTTAGCACAAGAGAGTTTAAAGATACACACACATGCACTTTGTGAGTCCCCTCTCCTAACGTGCCGTGCTTCATTGTAAATGGAGCATCCAAACCAAATTGTAATCATCATTTCAGGTTACTATGTCCAGCCTTATTCTGTCCTCATCCTCATGAAGGGCTGGGAGATGTGGCAAAGAGTGCAGTCATGGGGTGCGAAGAGGCCTTAGGAGCCTTGGCCATCTTTGTTTTCACCGGAGACGGGGTTAGGGAGATGGCAGGGGATGCATTCACCAAATGTCACAGAACTGCTTTGCAAGCCAGCACAGACTAGGCCCTAAAGGGGCAATGTTTGGGGAGTTCCCAGAAAGGTAGAAAGCAGCAGGGTCTCCCAGAGTTTAAGAGACAAGACTCAAGTTCAAAACCCGGTGCCACCATCATGTGACCTTGGGCAGGTGACTCAGCCCCACAGGCTTCAGCAGGCTCATCAACCTAGATACAGATGATCCTTCAGAGGGCTTTCAGGGGCTTAAATAGGATAACATAAAACCTGAGGGGCGTGTTTCAATACCTGGTACGTGGTAAGTCTTTAGTACAATTTTATCATTATTATTACTTTTGCCATCATCATTGTTGTTACAGAAATTCTCCTTTGAGTTATTACGCTTGGAAATGGAAATTAGAAGAACTCACTTTTTCTCTTCTCCCTACGCTCAGAGAGTGAGTACATGCTGCTGAATTCAGGTGGTCAACTCCCCCTCCATCCCATTCAGGGAAGCTCAAAATGGAAAAGAGGGGAGAGTGCCCAGGGCCCAAGCTCTAACCCATGTGGAGTCCAGCCACCTGAGCCTCTCTATGGATTTGGCGCCCTGCTGACAAATCTAGGCAGGGTGTGGGGAAGTGGGGGGTATCAACAACATTTTCACAGGGACCTGAGTGAAAATCTCCTGTGAAAATACTCCCTCTGGTTCCCCTCCTGGTTTATTGTGAAGATAGTGGAATTACTTATGTTTCAGTTCCTGCTAAAGTGATGGTAAAGAGTTTTCTGGTGGGGAAAGGGGTAGAATCAGTCCAATCTCATTCCTCTCCAGGAGGCAGCTTCGCATTCCACCCCTATTCTCCATAAAGAACACACCCATGCTGAAACTGATGGCCAGTGGCCATGGCTGGTAACACGGTTGTTTCTTTGAAATATCACCACCAACCCCACCACCTCAGTCCTTGTCTTCGCTAAGTTTTTCCAATGCCTTGGGAAACCCGTTCCTTGTTTTCTCAACCCCCGTTGTACAAAACTGTAACATCCTTAATGCGTAAGGCTTGGCTCAGGAAATTTAAAAATAGAAAACAAATTTATCTTCAATGGTTAATGCACCTATCCCTTAAGAAAATATATACAAAACTTTTTTTTCTCCTCTCCACAAAAAACAATTTGGCTGTTACCCAATGCCATTGACCTTCCTAAGACAGCAAGCTAAAATCAGTTCATTGGCACACTGGACCTGCGCCCAGAGTGCAAGCAAATGTGCTACCAGGGGCCTGTGTGGAGCTCTCTCTGAGTGAGGAACTTTCTTTAACTTGCACAGCGGCTTCCCCCCTCTCACATACAGAGCTGGAGCTGGGCCTGGTGGGCTGGTCATGTTTAATGTGCTTAACCGAGGAGGGAGCTCTGTACGGCCTGGGAAAGGGGAAAAAGATGGAGACGTGGTCACACTCAAGCTCTCTGAAGGGGTTTGCATGCAGCTGCAACTTATTTCTCCTTGTGCACTGATTTTACTACAAAAATGTCCCATCACACTGGGTCTAAGAGCCTCACAAGTGGGACCTTTGCTTCTGACTAACGCATAGCTGTTAATGTACCCAGTTCACCAAAGTCAGTATTGGAAAAGAGCATTATTTTCAAGATGCTTTTATATTTATAATTAAGGGCATTTCTTAAGATCCCATCCCAACTGTTTTGGATGTCTTCGTTTTTTTGTTTTTTTGTTTTTTTTTTTTTTTTGGTTTTGTTTTTTTGTGTTTTTTTTCTTTAAAGACACTGAGTTTTGAGCTAAGGGCAGTTAATAGTAGCCAGTCCTGATTGGCCAACATCTGTTTCTTTAGAGGAACCTTACTTGCCAAGTAGCTGGACAGCAATACTCATTTGGTATTCATGGGAAGTACTTGCCGAACAATAATGACAATAATTGCCTCTGATTCTTGTGTTTACAACACTGCCAAAGTATCATTAGGGCCTTATTTATAGATAATAATGCTTATTAATCACAAGTATTTGAATTTTGGAATGTATTAGATTAATATTCTTTTGTACCTCAGTTCTGTACTAATGCTGTGAAAAGACATTTACTGAATGCAACTCATTGGGAATGCTTATTTTGAGCTGCAAAATAATGTGTGTAATTTGTAGGTGAAAGATAAAGAAATTACATGGCTACCTCTCAACAGCCTCCATCAAGATCAACGGCCAACATGGAGAATTAGACCCTACCTCTAAAATGAGGAAGGAGAAAAGCAAAATAAATATCCCTATAGGTATTATTTTTTTAGAAAATCTTGTAAATACTTATGCCAGGAGAAATTCCTGATAATAAGTCTACTATTCTGTTTTGCCTTAAATCTTCCATGGATGGCATTGCTTTATTGAAAAGAGTCTGAGGTGAAGAATAATTAGTGATTCTGGAACAATTTCACACTGTATAAGTTTTTTAAGGCTCAATAAAAAAAAAATAGTATAAGATGACTAATAGTTGTAACCAGCAAAATACAATCTTAGGACTAAATGTCTAGTTGTTTAACATCCTTTGTTCACTTATTCACTAATATCTTTGTATATGTTTAATTTCTGTACAAACAAACATTAAAGCTATTAAGTAGTTTTCTATTTTTATGTGCATCTAGAAATAGGAATTATTAAAAATTTCAAATATTTAGCATACTTTTTCTAAGGTTGATCTGGAAATATAATTTCTGTTAATATAATAAAACAACTTTTTAAATAAATAAAAACCATTACTAACCCACAGGTTTCACTTAGCTACCCTCTCTCTTGAAATTACAGCAAAAATGAAATCAGCAAATTTTTCAATCTAGCACACATTTTTACTTATTCTTGGAATACTCATGCTTTATGTTTTAGAACAATACTTCAACTTATTTAATTAGATGAATATAAAATGAAGTGACATAATTTGCCAGAGATTTTCAAGAAAAGAAGTTTATTAATATAAAGTCCAGGTGCTCTTTCGAAAGTCATATTTGCAACTAGGTATATTTTTAAATGGCCTGTAATTATTGTTTACTGTTATCCTTTAGATTAAATCCAAATGATGTTCAATCTTATCTTGTTCTACCAAAAAGACTACTTTAAAATAGTCAACGGGCCTAATTACCACCTACAATTTTTAATCTTGTCCTTTCTTATTCTCTTTTGCCCGCCACAGAAAGTAAAGACACTGCATCTTTCAAGCCACCAAATTACACTGAGAAACTTGTCCTCCCTAAAAAACTCATGGAGATTTGTTCAGCAAATGTTTCCAAGTCAGAGCACACAAGGAGAATAAGATCCTAATTCAATAAATGTATAATGCTAACATTTTAATCCATTGCTAAATGTAAATAAACTTCAGTGATCCCAGTTGGACTATTTAACATGTTTAAAGTATTTCATAATATAGCATTGTCTCCTCTCGAGGGGCAAAGTAGAAAGGTGAAAAATTATCTAATAAATTCTGTCAATGTACTCAGCAAAACCTGACAAGTCATGCCCCTCAACTCCCTTTATTTAGATCTGGGGTAAATGTCTTAACCCATATAACGACCTCCACTGGAGGTCCATTCAGGTGTGCACATCCATCTCTGTTAACATCGATAGAATGAAGAATCAAGCAACAGCTTATAGAATTAGTTGATATCTTACGCATTTAATCACAGATAGATAGCCAGTCCAAATTGTTCAAATTTCAATGTCTTTTTTTTTTTTTTTTCTTAGCAGCTAGAAGGGAGAGCAACAATGCCTGGATTATCCAAATGATTAATTCAATTCTCTATTTTGCCTTCAGTAGACATCTTCAGTAGCCTTTCTCTTTAAAAGAAACTGGTATTTGCATGAGGAAAGGAAATAAATGTGTTTTAAGAGGGCACCAATATACCTCAGTACACTCGATGTGTATCATTGATAATGTCTAACCACTGAGGCTGAGGACCTTCAATCCCCCTAGGGTGTCTCTCCAAGCCTTTCTAAATAGCCTTGTCCAACTGCTTACACACTTGGAGGTGGGGGAAAGGAAAGAAAGAAGGGAAGGAGGGAGGGACAGACATGGAGAGAAAGAAAGAATGAGGGAAACAGAAAGAAAGAAAGAGAGAAAGAAAAAGACAGAGAAAATGGTTAGTCATGAAGCTGGAGTTTAAATTTGAGGGTATTGAAAAAAATAATTAACTACGAAAAATGGTTTGACAGAACAACTTATACTCCACCAATATCCCAGCAGTTTTCTAAGAGCCTAGTTGGATATGAAACTTGAGATCTGTCAACATTTTATAGTTGCCCTGATTTAATAAGCATTTTTCCTTCTTTTCTTTAACTGCCAAATTTTTTAATGAAATTGAATCTTGGATGCCTACATTCTGGGGAGTTTTATTTGCTATATTATAGTTCTGTCTGCTTTTAGGCCACAGAATGCCAAAGTATTTATTCTTACAAATCTTTCTACATATGTAATTTGAGTCTACTAAAATAGTCCTTTACCCACTTCATTAATTAAGTTGACAGAAAAGATTATTTTACAATTTTGTAGCAAATGACTCTTCATCCAAATTTTTGAATCAACGTTGTGCATTTTTATGTTATTTTATAGCCTATGCCCCCTCAAATCACTTCACGCCATCAGATATAAAACTTTCTAACATAAAAGACTAACTTTTGCAGTTGATCTGAAACCTCAACTACAGTAAAATATTTTTACCTCTTTCCAAGTAATAGTTGTTTTTGTTTTGTTTTGTTTTTTAATTTTCACTTGCGGTACTTCTATCAATTCAACCTCAGACTTTTTTAGGAGATTAAGAAACAAACCTCAAAAAGTAGTTAGGTTAAACTGATTTCTATTTTCACAAGTTCATCACTAATATTTAGACACCACCAATGAGTCATCAGTCTTTTAAATACTCTCTGAAATCAACAAGCAATAAATCAAATGTAGGAATAAATGTCATCATAAACATCATGTATGTTTTTTGTAAAGAAATACACATTTACATAAACGTGAATAAACAAAATATTTTATAATTCAGTACAAATAACTCTCATTACACGAAAAAGCCCCTTTTATCATGGTCTTCCATAAAACTTCAAAATTTCATCATTTTGATTCTTTTATCAACTAGGACAAATAACACTTAAAGTATAAAATTCTGGTATATCATTTCTTTGCATTTTCTTAAAACAAATGAGCATTTGGATTCTTGCCAATGAATGCCAATGTATTCATTTTAACTGTAGTTCTTATTTTAACCAGAAAAGGCCTCTGAAAATCCAAAGATTCAAAATACCATTTCAAGGAAGCAAATAAGTAACATGGCATCCCATATTATACAAATCAAATATAATATATGCCTCAAATTTGCTTTTACATTTCGAATTATCACTAGATTACTGAATGTCTTTTAATGCATACAGAGGACCATAAGATCAACTAGTTAAAAATACTTTCTTTACAATAGAACAGAAAATAAAACTACTGATCTCTTTCATTGCCTCTAAAATTTAATTTTTGTTATAAGACAGCAGTATGTAATGTGTGAAAAAAAAGACAAAAAAAATAGGTACTCGGCTTTAGATGGAACGTTTATATTTTAAATATGCTGTCCATTTTATTTTATGTAAAACAAGTTATTTAAGTTCATATTACTTTTAAAGGGGGTGTGCATAAAATATTAATCCTATGAACCTATTATTTACTGATTTCTGTGGTGTCATCTACAGTTAGCACAATTCAGATTTCAAAACAAATTTTGAAATTTTTTCAATATGAATAAGATTCACTCACTTCTTATTTTAAGACTATCTGTTATAGAACGTATTGTTAATCATAGAAGTTTGCTATATTACACATGGGCATGTTATATGCAAATGTATTCAGTTGGGGTATGTATATATTTTGTTATGTTATGTACATAAACATCTACCCTTGTGCATATGTATATTTACATCATGTATAAATATGTGTAGTATATTACCAAACTGTACTATACTTAAGGAGGAGGAGGAGCTTCCAAGGATTGCCATACAATATTTTAGTTAACTGAGTACTGTTTCCTGTGAAAGTAATTAGGTTGTTTTTTGTTTTTTGCTTTTCACAGTCCCAAAGGTGGGTGTTTACAGACATAGTTTAGTAATTCGCTGTTTTCCAAAAGGCTAGTTTTAAAATGTTATGTCAACATATGCTTTAAATAAATAAAAGTGATCTCCTCCTCTTCACCTTTCCCTTCTTTTAGGAAGGCCTATGGGCACACAGCTTGATACATAATTCAAAGAAAAGCTAAGCCTTGATTCTAAAAACAAAAGCTCATCGAGTTAAACACTCACATTTTACCATTAACATTCTTGGCTAAAAGTTACCTGCCTAGAAATTATCTTTTGAAAAACAGTGATTGAAATTGAAGGCAGTAGCTGGGGAGGGCGTTTGGCAGAAGCTAGTGAGTGTGTCTAAATGTTACTTAGAACCTTTCTCTAGGACAACAGGTCCTATAAAGAACTATGGCTAACAGTAAAACCATCTAATATTAATAAATCCAAGACAGAAAAAATACATGTCACAGGTATTTCCAAATTCGTGAAAATCATTAGATGCAAACAATAGGGTATCAAGGGGACAACTAAAAGCATGTGCTGTTTCTTTTTAGAATCCCTCTGAGTCTCAGGTTATCAAAAATATATTTTGGCAACTGGGTTCATGGTCTCAGTGAGGGAGACGAATGTTTAACCTTTTTCTGAATTTTTCTGTCCTGTTTCCCCTTGAGAGTAGAACAAACTTGGTGGGACCAGGGAGGGAGGGAGGCCTTGGTTAATGTTTTAAGAAGGAGGAATTTAATTTGGTCCAAGTTTTCTTCTGCTAGTTGTCTTTTCTCTTATAGAGAGATCCTTGACAGCCCTTGTTTTGTATGAAATTATGGAAATCACAGACTGGGAAAGGGGAGTCATTATTTCAGAAAAAAAGGTATGAGTGTCTTTACTCGAACCCCCTCCCCCCAAATTTCCCATCACTGGAAGGAAGCCAGTAAGTTGGAAAGGTGCATAGGAGGGCTAACACTGGTCAGGTAAATAAGGAGAAGCCCCAAAAGTGATTTGCAGTTGGTTCCTACCTCCTTCCTATCCCTCCAAAACTAAAAACAGCCTCTGCGCAGCAATTTTTAAGGCCAAGACAGAGAGAAAGCAGATACCTAAGCCCCCAAACGTGGCTTCCTGGTGCGTGAAATCCAGACTAACTAGCAGGCTGGATGATGGACATGCCCTCGGCTAACATTGTCCCTTCCAGCCTGGCTCACGTGGGTCAGGGTGTCCATGAAAATCCCCGGACCACAAGGGGGATCTCTTTGGGAATCTGATTGGGAAGACTCAGGCGAAAGAGGGAAATGCCTGTGTAGAGAACTGAGGAGGGGGGCTGGGGGAGAGTAATCAGCTCTAAGGTTGCAGATTTAGATCTCAAGGCTGAAAAGGATATGCTTCCACCAGAGCATCCTGTAGCGCCTCCTGGCCTGCCCTGCCCTGCCCTGCGCGCGCACCGCACTCACACGCACACCCGTCCTCGCACGCGCACACACTCACACCGCTCCCCGCCGCTCTACCCTCTAGACTGCACGGGAAACGGCTCCTCCGGGGCGCGCTCACCGGAGGTGAGGCGACCCAGCCCGGCCCAGCCCAGCCTGGTACCCAGCGCTGGTCGCTGCCCCTGTGGGGAGGCAGCGCGGCCTTCCGGGCTCCGGAGCGCGCGGGTCGGGAACCAAGCGCGCGGCCGCTGGCACATGCGGGGACGGCCCAGGGCGGACCGGAGAAGGGGCGCGAAGGGGTTGGGGAGAGGGTGACGCCGGCTGCCCCCACCCCGCTCCGCGCCTCCCTCTGTGGCCTTCTTTCCCTTCTTCCCCTCCCACCCTGCCGCTGCCCGCCGCGTTTGGAACTCGCGTCTGGAAAAGGCACCCAGAGCCTGCAGGCTGGCAGCTGTGCGTGTGCGCGCCGGCGGCCTCGGACGCGGCCAGCGCGGGGACCTCGGCGCGGCAGGAGCGCCCCGGAGGGCCCTCCAAGTGCCGGCCTGCAGGGGGCGCCGGCGCGCTGGCGCCCCTCGGGGTCTCCGGCGCCCGCCTTCACCCGGCCAGGAAGGGTCGGAAGGAGGACCCGGACGGGAGCTGGTTCCCCGCGCGCCTCTCTGGAGGGTCGGCCGGGCCCCTGAGGCTGGTGCTCACCCGTAGGACCGGGACGGTGCTGTCACACTTGTCACCAACGACGGCCGGCGGGGCGTCGCAGTCCGCTTTCCAGTCTCCGCGGCTGGAGGAGGCCTCGGGGCGGCAGGGGGAGTTTGCCTCCCGGCGGGCTGGCTTCGCTAAACTCAGTCATTACTAAGGGGTTGGGAGGGGGAGCTTGTATCTTCTTTCCTGGCAGAGCCGCGGGAGGCGTCGGGAAGTTTCCTACCACTCGAGGAACGAAGGCGGATGGATCGAGAGCCTTGCTTCCCTGCTGGGATGGCCCGAAAGTACCAGAAGTCTCGCTGGCGAGCAGCGCCCTCGGCTTCCCGGGCAATCATCCCAAACGCACAACCTTCCCCTGGCTGAAGGAACCCCAGGCTGCCTAGGAAACGGCCCGGCGGACCTGGCGGGCCCTAGGGTGGAGACCCGGGCGGGGTTGGGGGGGTCCTCGCGAATCTGCTGCGGGCGCAGCGTCGGGGTGTGTGGTTTCTGCCCAGCCGGTAGGCCGCGTCCGCCTTCCCACTCGGTGGGGCTTTGCGCCCCCACCCATGGGAGTTGCCCGTTCTGCAGCAGTGTTCGAAGGGGAAAGTGGGGGCCACGTTCCCAGAGGAACAGAGTTCCAGACCTCTCAGGGCACTGATGGGGACTCCGTCGGACCCACGGGTTCCGCAAATACTCCAGAGGGGTGCCCAGGGCCGAAGGTGCCTTCTGAGCAGACCTGAGCTTGTGAAACTCCGAATGGGTGTCCAGCTTCTTTTCTCACTTCAGAAGTTCAACTGAGCTTCGTGTAGTGTCTGTCCCCCACCCTGACCCGAACCCACCAGCCAAGCCGAGGCCAGACGTGTGCGGATTTTTTTTTAAGACCCACATCTTGTAAATGTGAGATTTTTATCAGGCAGCGCAGATTACTTAAAGCGTTCCATTTCTTCGCGATCCAATTTTATTAGGATTTACTCTCATTTGTGCTCCGCTTCTCTGGGGAAATAATGCTTTGATTAATGTAATCCTGGCCCGGGATCCGCCACATGCCCCTCGACCCTCTCCCAAGAGAAGGACCCTATTTGACAAACAATAACAGAGCAGTAACTCTTGCAATCTGCCCACACCTTTGGGGGTGGCTGGGGAGAGGGTGATACACGTTCACACGCTGTTTGCTAAATGCAATGGCGAGAGGAGGGAGCAGGGTCTACATGAAGTGAACTTTTCAGGCTCAGAGCCCTGACTCCCAGCCGCGGGGGCTCACCGGGAGGGGCCCGGGCGAGAGAGCGCGTGGGTGCGTGGGTGCCTGTGAGCACCTGCCCTTTGGTTGTTCGGGGTGTCCGCCTTTGTCCCCCCGCCGCAGGCCTCCACGGCGGCATCTGCGCGCGGCCGGTGGGCAGCCTCGACCCGGGGCGCGTCCACAGCGCCCACGCGCGACCCCAAACACGTCGAGAGCAGATCTTAGGGGTTAACCAGGCACCGACCTGAGGCGCCCTGCAGCTGCCAAAAGCTCGACCGGAAACCTAGAACGTGGGACCCAATTCACCGGTTTTCCTCATCCATACATGCATCCATCCATCCCTGCATGCGTACATGCATGCAATACAAATCCCGGGACGCCGGCACGGAGAGCTGCGCCTCGCCCTTGCTGCGGGCTGAGAGCGGGTACCACCCTTCCAGCTCTTCCTCCTCCCGCGCAGTCCCGGCCCCCTCCCCGAAGGGAGAACAGCTCAATTACGAACAGGAGCCAAGGAACGAAATCCCAGGCTCAGAGGCGCCCGCCGTTGCTCCTCTGTTCCCGGTCCCTGTCGCGCAATCCCCACCCCCACCGTCCCCAGCTCTGGGAGGGCGGGGACGCGGCGGTGCGAGGGGTCCTGCCCTGCTCCGCCGGAACAAAGCCCGCCGCGGGAGCCCGCGGCCGCGCACCGAATCAGTGACAAAGACAAGCGGGCGGCGCCGAGCTCCAAGCCTGCGCTCCTACGGCTTGGCGGGAAGGAGGCCCAGAAGATGGGGTGCGATTTGCACCCGGATTTTCCTGGGCTGCGGCATCTCGCTCCTGTGTACCCAATGACCTGTTAGGGTGACTCAGCGTTTATCTCTTCGCCTCCCTGCTGCCCCGTCTCCTCTCTTGTCCTTTTCTGTCCCCAGTCTCCTTCACCGCTCCCTGCATTTTTAATCCACCTCACTCCTTGTACCTTACCCGCTTCTCACTTTGCCCTATTTACCTCTTTCCCTTTTTCTTTCCCATAGAAAAGCAATGCTAATTTGACTTCTGAAGGCCGCTCTAGATGTTCAAATAACAGTCTGAAAGACCTTGTTGGGCAGTGCTCAGGGAGAAAAGGGGAGTAATGGGATCCTTTTAATTTTATTATGCAAACTGTGCTCTAAATAAAATAAAACGCCGTTAGAATGCTATCTAAGGAAGCCGAGCTTAGCCCTGGGGCCCCCAAAATCGCCAGGGATTCGGAAGAAGTCGCTTCTGGTGCCCACAAATCACAGAACGTGGGGTGGGGGGTGGTGGGTGGTGTGAGAGGAGGACCCAGCCACTGTGGAATCGGGACCTCAGCGCTGGAGACTCCAAAGCAAACCTTTCTGGGAAAAGTTCTCCTCTTACTTTCTAACCCTGAAAAGGAATTGCTTGCCAGATCCCTCCAATATAATCATAGTATTTTTGAATTTAGGATACTTTAATAGTCAGTGTTTTTCCAAGTGAAGTTTTACTTGTTTGTTTTTGTGATGTGAATTAAAAATGAAGGGAATGCAGCCATTTGAACAATATATGCCTTGACTTCTGGAGGCTTTTTGCACCCTGATTTAATACTAAATTAACATTTGACATGTATTAAATGGCACTGTAAGCCTGAGCTCCTTCCCTTGGGCTTTATTGAGTAGCCAGGCTCCCTACCAAAAATTCAGGGAGAGAGGTGAGCATTCAAAGCAACATCAGACACGTAACTTTTAACTTGAGACTAACAAACTCCAAGCTGCCTGAAGCTACAGTGAGCAAGGTCACTTAGCTCTACCACCAAAGCGTCTACCAGATATGTTTATGCTGAAAGTGTATCACTGCAACCCATGGTATTCGTAGTATCAAATATCAACGAATACATTCGGCACTGTATTTTCAAGGCGAACAACAATAAACACATTTTCTTGAAAACACCCCTGAGGCTGGCCATCCAGGGCCGGCACTGGGGTGTCTTAGGGCCTGGGGGAAGGAGGGAGATAGTGAACTGGGTGTTTCAGCATTCACTGGAGAGAAGAGACCACAGAAGCAGTTTGAGAGGAATGCCGAAAAGAGCAGCCGTCAGTCTGACATGCTGCATCTGCACCCAGCTTCTCAGACAATAGCTAAGTTCAAATGTCAAAAAAAAACTAATAATAATAAGAATAATAATAAACAGAGGTGCCAAAGTGCAAGAATTGTTTTCTGGGATGTATGCCATATGAATCTCTTATCCACCTCCAGACTACCCTGTTCGACCCAGAAAGGCGATGCTGTATGATAATGTATGAGGAATGTTTGGCCTAAGGAGTGTCCTCAAGACAGAGAAAGCTGTTCAGTTCTGTTAGGACCACCACAACCTCAAAGAATCAAACCACTTTTCTGGTAAAGCTGAGTTAATATTTCTGGATGTTGTTTTTACACACGCACAAATACACACAAAACCCACCAAGCTGACCTTGGAATATTTTTCTAGCTAAGAAATGACCAAATTTTGTTAATGAACCATCATCATCATCATCATCATCTCTGGTCAATCAGCCCCGCTGTATGTTATCTAGCCCTATGAATTTAAATTTGAAGAGCATTGCACTCAGCAGGGAGGCAGAGAGGGTGGTGAGGGTACAGGCAGGAGCAGTCCATCACACTGTGTCAGCTCCAGCTTCCCTGGCAATTGGTAGCTTTCATTACCAGACTTGTCAGGTGCACGCCCGCATGCAGCTCGAATGGGCAAACTGTTGGAAATGGGTTGTTTTAAAAGCATTCACTCGATTACCAACTTACTGTGCTTTCTTAGTTTATTTCCCACAATCTGAAATGCCCTGTAGTTTAAAGCTGTCCTGTAAGTATCAGAAAGAAAGCTTCTTGCTTTCGGGTGAAAAATCATAATGTCTTTGAATGTATTACTCTTTGAAACCATCCAAAAACCTATGTACTTGCTCCTTTCCTGCAGATCAGACAAATCAGTTATCAAAATGATACAAATAATTAGGGGAAGAAACACTTCAGAAAACTTAGCAAGACCAAGAAACAACTCATCCACTGCCAAGATGACAAATACTTTTTTCCACCCAAAAGCTACAGTGGAAGAGTCGTCCCCTTTGTATATAACACAGAGTATGGGATCACAGTATGCTTAACATTTTAATTTGTAAATGCTAATGGTAAATGTGCTTCTGAACTACAGCGATATCAGAGCTCCTTATCATTCTCAAATGGAAACAAATGAGTAAATACCCACTTTGTGTTTTGCACATTTGACCCAGGTAATGTTCTTCATTCTCTCGTTTGGCAAAAGCAATTTCGCCATCCCCAACAATTAAAAGTCTGTAACTTCGCCCAGCACTTTGAATCTTAATTCATACCCAGCTTGATCACTTCCACCCTCAAATCATTATAAAATACTAAAGCCATCTCTATACGTTAGTTCTTGTCAAATTAACTTGTTGCTCTACCCAGATTTCTTATTTTCTGTTTCTTTTACATTAAGGAACCTAGGACTATAGATACCACGAGGGGCAAGCATTTTATCTTTCTGTTTATTGTTTAATTACATTTTCAAAAAAAGGAAAGTAAGTAGCAGCAAGACGGAACAATCACAGATCTCATGAAAAGTGGCACACAAAAATTATGCTCTAAATATATATAATGATTGCCTCACCAATGTTTTTTGCAGAATGTCTGGCTGAATTGAAAAGTTTCCTTTCTCCTTAATAATTTTTAAATGCATTCAGCAGCCCTGGGCATGCAAAGTAAGCTAGAGCTTTGAGACATTCGTCCACTTCATGTGGATCTGCCCCAGAAGTCTTTTGTCTGAAATGTCCCAAAAGCCAAAGAGAAAGCAATGTTTGGGCTCAAGTTACAGTTTTCTCATTTCTCCCTGTTTTATTAGCGCAAACCCGAGAGTACTTTTCCTGACTCTAAATGTGAGAGCTCGGGGTGAAAATCACAGATTAAAATGTGTTTGAGTGTGCCCCTTTTGCTTATACGGTTCCCAGAATCTCTTGACCCTCCTAGAAAACACACCACTTAGATCCAAACTCTGACTTACTGCAGTTAGTGTCAAAGAAAAACTTCTCCTGGTTGGAACCCGGTTGACTTGGAGCTGGGTTAGAAAGAATAAAGTGTCTTTTCCTCTCTTGCACAGGAACCTGAGAGCCATCACATAATGTGGCCCTTACTAACAGGCTCTGTGACACATTCACAGGTGTGTTCGGCTATTGAACCGTGGAAGCCAGCTTCTCACTTCCAGTCACTCCCGGCTTCCCTTTCCTAGTCACACTCTCTGAATCTCCTTGGGAAAATTCTTAATGACAAACTGACTAATTCTGAACCAGTCAGGATCTGCCCTTCACTACTTTAGGAAGTTTTCCACGTATCTTTTTTGTCCTTTACCACAATAAAGTTTAGTCTTCACTGGCAGTATGTAAATATCTTTGAGGCAGAAACCTTGTGGCTCTGTTGAAACTTTTCTTCAACTGGGTTAAGTAATGCACTAAAAAGTTTCAAGCCCACAGTTACCTCTAACCCGTGGCTATTTTGTATTTTCTTTTCCCTGCCAAGTCTTTCAAGGATAAATCCAAAATCTTTCTAAAACCATAAGTGGTAACAAGAATGAAAGTAGCCACTACATATCAAATGGAGTAAAAGTGATCCTGGGCCAGTGGACTAAATCTCTAGGACCCAGAGTTGCATTTAGAAGTCAAAGCATGTATCAGGTTGAAGAACTTTCATTATTTAAACAGATAATACCTTAGGATGCATTTTCTTGACTGTTAAAACAACAACAACAACAACAACAAAAACCCTGAAAGGTAGCTTCTTAAGAGTAGCCTATTAAATCCCCTTAATAATAATTTTCAAAAACTATTCTTGCCTTCACATCTCATTTCTGTTTTCCAGCCCAGAATACACTTCACTGAAATGGAGGAATAGTTTTTGAACTGTATTTCTTTCTGGGCCATTTCACAGACGTGGGCAGGTGGGGGATGGGGAAGTCATTGTCCTCATATTTTAAAACCCTGTGTTATGCAATGAATTCCCTCCTCATTGTGAATATGCATAGAAAGGTAGGGGTATTTGTTCCTTTGGCAAGTTTGGAAGAGCAGATTTGCTTTTGAAACAGCTACATTTTACTCAGTACTCGCTAAGATGAGTCAGTGCGCCCCCTGCTGACGAGCCAATAGTGCGACTCCTGAGCAAAGTTTATTTTGTTCAGTAAACCGTGTCATATAAAATTAACAACAGCCAATAAAATTAGCTTATATGTTTCAACTGTAAAAGTCCAAAACAAAATAAAGCTAGTTTTAGTGGCACTAGAAATCTCTAGTTTGGCTTCTTCTCTTTGGCTGAACCAAGGTCCTTTTATCTAAAGCCCAGTGCACAAACATATAGCTTAATGTGACTAGTGTTCTTCCTTTTATTTCTTTCTCTATGGCAACCAATATGCTCTGCTCAGAAATGTTCCCCATCAAGGAAACAAATGATCTTCAGGGAGCAGCTCTATATGGCATCTGGTCCAATGGAGCACACAGAGTTAACCCCAGTCAAAAGCAACGCTGCCAAGCACGTAAACAAGGAGTGGAAAACTGGCGATTCTTAGCCCCCTCCCCAACTGAAACCTCTTCCTCCCTCGTTACAAACCGTTTCATTGATTCGGCATCAACTGTTTCCAAATAAATTACCAATTCTAAATTGCAAGGTGTTCTGTGTAAAAAAGTGCAATAAAATTCCAGCCATTGGATTGTCCCCCCTCATCATCACAGACGCAGCTTCCTTTAAAAGAACAAAACCAAGAAGATTTTAAAATTTTCTCCGGCCTATTTCACTAAGGTAAGGCACTCAAATGGGCCTGGACTTGGCCTAGCTATGTCCTCCGGCCATGTTTATCTAATTAACTGCACCCTCAATTTTTACAAAACCCAGGAACAGTGGCAAGGAGGGGACAAGTGAGGCTGTCAAAAATAGAAAACAAAGTGAAATCGAGTCTGCGATGCTAAAGCTCCAGCCTCCGTTGGGAATGAAGTGTAGGGATGTCCTGGTTAGTTTTGATTGATCACCCTCTTTCTGATGGGCTTTCACTACCGAGCTGGGAGGCTGCAGCTCCCCGCCTGCTCCCCAGACACAGCATTAACCAGGGGTGCCCTGACTTCCTGCCTCGCTTCCTCCTCCTCCAGTTCTCTGCCTTCCCTTTGCCAAGTCCCCCTCCTCACTCCATCCTCCTGCTCCCAGCATGAGTCCCCCCACCCCAATCCAGGCAGGCACACAGAATTCAGGACATCACCACTGGCTACAGAAATAGGGTTTCTTCCCCTCTAGTCCTGATTCTCTGGGAAAAAAAAAAAAAATCCCAATCAAGAAATATTTATATACTGCATGCTTAATAATCACTTCTTTTCCAAGGTTTCTTCCCCCCCCAACCCGCACCCCACCTTCACGATCAACAATTACAATGAATAGCATTTCCCCCCCACCCCTCCAAAGTAAAGTAGCTTTTGCTGTGTGGGGCTTTGGACTGAGTCCATCTTTTTATGTAATATTTTAGCAGGGTTGGATTTTTTTAACTCCCCCCCCAACATATCTTCCCTTCCTTCCTTCCTTCCTTCAAACAGTTGCTCTGTGAACCCTCTCTTGTCCCAAGCAATGAAAATAAGCTCCCAAACCTACAAGAACATAAATAAATAAGCCAAAAAGGAGGGGGGAAAGAAGAGAAAGCAGGGAAAGAAAATGAAAAAACACTTACCGAGCAAACTTCCAGGGTTAGGTTTTTAAATAAAATGTGTTTTTTAATTTTTTTTTCAAATAAGGTGACTGGGTTGGGAGTGGAGGGGAAGGCATTCTCAACTCTCCAGCACCGATGCGTCCTTAGCCTTCCCTTCACACTGACGCCTCGAAGCCCAGCTCTCCACTAGTCTATTATTTTCACCAAAATATATGAAAATGTATGCAAATGAAAATCAGCACTAACTGTTCTCCCCTTGTTATATACTTTGGATTTTTTTTTTCCAGACAAAACAATCACACTCGCAAAGGGAGGGGGCGGATGGGGTGGGGCAGCGTGGAGGGGGGAGAGAGGCTGGGGAGCGATTCGAGAATTAAGTACGACGAAAGGGGGGAGGAAGAAGGGGACAGACCTCAGAACAGAAGTGTATTTCTGTTATCGAGGAGCACAACGTTTTGGGGGGCTTCCCATACGCGCGCACACACCCTCCTTGAAAAGAAAGAAAGTGGATCTGTTTGCAGAGGCGCTATCACGTTTCATCAGGCCACCTGAGACTGCTTTTGAAAGCGTGTACTGTGAAATTCATAGCAGTAATTTAGACAAAATCCTCACTGTATATTAATGAAAGGCGGCCCCATGGCTCTGTTCCTATCCTCCCCATTCAGTGTAAACAAAACCACGAGACTCTCTTGGTTTTTGAGCCGGATCCAAGCAAAATCGGCAGGAAAGGAAAACATGGGGTGCTGGCACCGACTATTCAAACGTCTGCACCTGGAGATCTCAGATTTATTCAATGAAATCTGTGTTCCATCTTTTATATATACATATACGCATACATAAATATAAAAAGCAACCTTTGGGGGACGCAGAGGAAAAAAATCCGTTCTGTTTGGGGTTTGGTTACCACCGCCTTTGGTATCTATACCTTGGCAATAATGGCTTTGCTAAAACCTACCTACGACGGTATCTCACCCGGCAAGCAGGAGCTGGACGAGAGCCTACATAAATTCTACGCGTCTAGTGTTAATCTTGAGATCACGCAGGGGCTGCCTGGCTGAGGCTGGGCAGGAGAACTCCTGCTTTCACTGAGTTCACTTAACTGCGCTCGGCAGAGGCACGATACAGCGGGAGAGAAGGGCAGGCCCGTTCACATTTTAATCGGAGCGCACCGGCGGCCGCTCCTCGTCTGCGTTCTGGGCCGCCGCTCTGGCTCGGGACTGCCAGATGCAGGAGCTGGCTGGGGGCGGCGGGCGCAAGGCGAGCGCACCCGCAGCTAGGGGTGCGGGGTGCACGCACACGCACGCTCATTAAGAGCCATGTATTTATTGAATGTCCGAGTTGGGTTAGTTCATTGGAAATCCCCGAGGAGGGTTCAATTTGCCCTTGTTTTCGTTGCCACTTTCTCTTTTTTCTTGGTTCGCTGAGGCTCCTCTGTGCAACGTTTCCGCTTGGCCGCGTCCCCCCACCCCACCCCACCCCACCCCCGCTTCTCTCGCCCACCGGGTGCACTCCCCCTCCCGTCCCCCTTAACTCTTTCAGCTGGGTTGGAGCTGAGAAAGCGTTTGTCGCCGCCAGCCCCATCCACCACGCAAATCCATCTGAGACAGAAAGGAAAGAAAAAAAAAAAGCACCACCATGCCTAAGAATAGAGAGCGGGCAAACCCCCCACCGCTAATAACACACACTCTCACATACACACACACACACACACACACACACACACACACACACACACACACGAGGAAGCGGTGGAGCAGAGAAGGGCGCGGCTAGCCGATTCCGGTTCTTTCGCCC
The DNA here is from genome assembly GCF_047675955.1 of Chlorocebus sabaeus. NCBI lineage: Eukaryota > Metazoa > Chordata > Mammalia > Primates > Cercopithecidae > Chlorocebus > Chlorocebus sabaeus. Next base: position 105,642,911 of record NC_132917.1, read on the forward strand.
GGCTTCTGCTGCCGCGGGAATTCCTAAAGCCATCGGGGTCGAATACACTTACGATGAATCTATGGGGGAAGGTCGGACTGATTGCTTTTCAAATACATCACACGGCTCCGCTGACCGGCACCCTCCAAACTCACAAGGGCACGCACGCTACTTGCACGAATCCCAGAGGAGGGAGGAGGGAGGAGGGAGGAAGGGAGGGAGAGCGAAGAAGGGAGAGAGGGGGTGGAGGAGCGAGCAAGCGGCAGCAGCGAGCGGTCCGTCTCGCACGCGCGGGCACCGCGCTGGTCCTGGGCTGCAGGTTTCCCAGATGATGGCATCCGAGAACTTAAACAAAGGGGGCCGCCGCCGGCGCGCAGCGGCTGCGGAAAGTTGCGGTGGCGGATTTCCAAGGAGCGCGGCCACGACCCGAGCTCTTGGCGATGCGAGCCCCCGCTTCCCACCCCCGCCGATCAGAGATGGGGGCCGGCTGGTGAAGGGAAGAGGAAACTTTGAAACCACTGGGGACACATCTGTCTATAGGTATTAGCTTGAATGGTACATCCGTGCCGCGCGCTTTACAAATCTCTGGCGGGGCGGGGGTAAGGGGGTGAGCAACCCGACGCGTACTAGGTGGGGTGGGCAGGTTGCTATTTTTCATGTTTCCCTCTTCGTTTTCCTTCTGATTCTCTTCCCCTCTCCTGTCCCTCCCTCTCTTTTATCTCCCCTTTCTTCCCCCCGCCCAGACCAATTGCGAACACCCAGAGCCGCCGAGGGAACGCCAACGTCTGGGCCGGACACTAAGAGTTAAGATGTGGCGGAGGGGGCGGCGGGGGAGGGGCGGGGAGGGGAAAGTGGCGAGGGGGAGGGAGGCTGGGGGACCACAGATTTCCAGCTTCTACGACGCTCTGCCTAAATTAAAAAGCAACCAATCGGAACGGCCGGAAGGGGGGCCTCGCGTCCTGAGCCCGTCATTCCGAGCCTGCCAATCACCCAGCGGGTAGCCAATCAGCGGGGGCCCTGGTGCTCGACTTCCTTGTATTTGGGAAAGTGTGGTGGTGGGTGCGCGCTCGCGGCGGAGGGTAAACATTCGACAGTCCCCGCTCTGAGAGGGAGGGACAGAGAGCGAACTGTCAGATCGGAGCGAGAGCGGGCGCCCGAGAGAGGGAGAGAGAGAGAGGGAGGGAGAGGGAAAGTGAGAGAGGGAAAGAGAGCGCGAACGAGGGCACAGAGCGAGCTCCTGCTGCAACTCTGCTCCAGCACGGCCAGCGCCAGCGCCCGCCGTCGGTGCACTCTACGAGCAGTGCAACGTGCCCACTGGAGTTGTTGTGTATCAAGGATCGATCCCCTATATGCACACACACACCTCCACCTCCACCAATGCACTCTTCTTCCTCCTCCTTCTCCAGACAACTGCTGGGAAAAAAATAAAACACCAACCCCAACCGTCAGCAACAAGGTAACAGAGCGATTCGACATCATTTTTTTTCCTGTTCAATTTTTTCCTTGTTATATTTGTTTCCTAATTTCTGCCCAAAAGGAAAGATGTCGCATCAGACTGTGACTGTTGCGAGGAGAATGAAAAAGGACTCTTGTTTCAGAGGCAACCAAGAGCTCGGGCAATAGCAACTTCAGAGAAATGCACCATCGCAAGAAGTTTTCCTAGGACAGAACAAAACTTGAAACGAGAGGACCAGAGGGGGAGAGCAGGAGCCAGCCTCCCCTCTCCGCATTCGCGAGCAGCCAGCAGCACCACGCCTTCAAGGACGAAAAAGTTTTACTACTCTAAGGGAAAACGAGTGAAATGTGTTCCTGAGGAGGAGAGGAGAGAGCGCACAAGGGAAGGAGCGGACCGGTTGCTGGTCATCCGTAATTTGGCTAAGGAAGAAAGGAGCAGCTTCTTTCTTTGTTATCTCCCGTGAAACCTTCATTTAGCAGGTGGACGGAGCCCCGCGACCGGGCAGAGTCCGGGCTCGCCCGAGGACAGGAGGAGGAGCGGGAACCCGCGCGTCCCGGGAGAGCGCCCCGAGTGCAGGTCCCCGCCCCGCCCGGAGAGCCCCGCTGGAGCGAGCCCAGCGCGCCAGGGCTGGGGGGCGGCCACGACCCCCCCTGACGGGGGTGGCCACGGAGCGCACCCCGAGAAGCGAGCCCCCCTCCCCAGAGCGCTGCTCCTGCGGCTGCGGCTGCTGCTGCTGCTGCTGGTGACCAAGGCCGGCCGGCGACCCCCGCGCCCTGCCGAGCGGCCTTGCAGCTGCAGCCGGGGACCGCGGCGGCGGCGGCGGCGGCGGGGGCGGAGGCGGCGGCGGAGGAGGCGGCGGCGAAGGCGGCGGGGCCGGCGGGGGCCCGGGGCGGGGGCGGGGAAGGAGGGGGGGAGGAGGCGGGAGGCGGGGGGCGCGGCGGCGGCGGCGGCGGCGGCGGCCGCGGCTGCTGCTGCGGCGGCGGCGGTGGTGGCGGCGGTGGGGTGGCGGGAGCGGAGCGGCATGGCCACGGCGGCTTCTAACCCCTACCTGCCGGGGAACAGCCTGCTCGCGGCCGGCTCTATTGTGCACTCGGACGCGGCAGGGGCTGGCGGCGGCGGGGGGTGGCGGCGGCGGTGGCGGCGGGGGCGGCGCAGGGGGCGGGGGCGGTGGCATGCAGCCGGGCAGCGCCGCCGTGACCTCGGGCGCCTACCGGGGGGACCCGTCCTCTGTCAAGATGGTCCAGAGCGACTTCATGCAGGGGGCCATGGCCGCCAGCAACGGCGGCCATATGCTGAGCCACGCGCACCAGTGGGTCACAGCCCTGCCCCACGCCGCCGCCGCCGCCGCCGCTGCCGCCGCCGCCGCCGTGGAGGCGAGCTCGCCGTGGTCGGGCAGCGCCGTGGGCATGGCTGGCAGCCCCCAGCAGCCACCGCAGCCGCCTCCACCACCGCCGCAGGGCCCCGACGTGAAGGGCGGCGCCGGGCGCGACGACCTGCACGCGGGCACAGCGTTGCACCACCGCGGGCCGCCGCACCTCGGACCCCCGCCGCCGCCCCCACACCAGGGCCACCCTGGGGGCTGGGGGGCGGCCGCCGCTGCCGCCGCCGCCGCCGCCGCAGCAGCCGCCGCCGCGCACCTCCCGTCCATGGCCGGGGGCCAGCAGCCGCCGCCGCAGAGTCTGCTCTACTCGCAGCCCGGGGGCTTCACGGTGAACGGCATGCTGAGCGCGCCCCCAGGGCCCGGCGGCGGCGGCGGCGGCGCGGGCGGTGGAGCCCAGAGCTTGGTGCACCCGGGGCTGGTGCGCGGGGACACGCCCGAGCTGGCCGAGCACCATCACCACCACCACCACCACGCGCACCCGCACCCGCCGCACCCCCACCACGCGCAGGGACCCCCGCACCACGGCGGCGGCGGCGGCGGCGCGGGGCCTGGACTCAACAGCCACGACCCGCACTCGGACGAGGACACGCCGACGTCTGACGACCTGGAGCAGTTCGCCAAGCAGTTCAAGCAACGGCGCATCAAGCTGGGCTTCACGCAGGCCGACGTGGGGCTGGCGCTGGGCACGCTCTACGGCAACGTGTTCTCGCAGACCACCATCTGCCGCTTCGAGGCCCTGCAGCTGAGCTTCAAGAACATGTGCAAGCTCAAGCCGCTGCTGAACAAGTGGCTGGAGGAGGCGGACTCAAGCACCGGCAGCCCCACAAGCATCGACAAGATCGCGGCGCAGGGCCGCAAGCGCAAGAAGCGGACCTCTATCGAGGTGAGCGTCAAGGGCGCGCTGGAGAGCCACTTCCTCAAGTGCCCCAAGCCCTCCGCGCAGGAGATCACCAACCTGGCCGACAGCCTGCAGCTCGAGAAGGAGGTGGTGCGGGTCTGGTTCTGCAATCGGCGCCAAAAGGAGAAGCGCATGACGCCGCCCGGGATCCAACAGCAGACGCCCGACGACGTCTACTCGCAGGTGGGCACCGTGAGCGCCGACACGCCGCCGCCGCACCACGGGCTGCAGACGAGCGTGCAGTGAAGCCAGGGCGCAGCGCGAAGAGGGCCGCCGCCGCCGCCTCCGCAGCCGCCGTCAGCACCGCCGCCGCCCCCGCCGCCGCCGCCGCCGCCGCCGCCGCCGTTGCCGCTGCTGCTGCGCCGACCCTGCACCTGGGCCGCTCCGGGCTCCAGCCCAGGCCCATCCGCCGCCCTCCCCTCCACCCAGAGACAGGCATGCCCGCCCTTGGAGGAGAGAACGCGGGAGAGACAGACCAAGGAGGCATTTTTGCAGTGCAAGGAAGGAGGGGCCAAAAAGTAAAAAGCATAATAAACACCCAGACTGTTTTATATACATGTATAACAAACAAAACCGGAAGAGAAAAAGGGGGCGATCATGAGATCTCGTTTATACTGTGGTGGTGTTTCGTTTTTGTTTTTGTTTTTAAAGAAGGGTGAAGATGCCTGACGCACCAAAACTGCACTCGTGAGGTTTTACCACCCTGAGATGACCTACACGGCAGCGGTGGACAGCACCTGCCTCGTCTTCTCCTCTTTGATAAAAAGAGAGAGAGAGTCCCCTTTCCTTTCACTTTCTTTCCCCCAAAATAGCTGCCTAAAGAGATCCACGGAAACTTTATTTCCTGGGAGCGACCTGAGAGAAAACAGAGGCACCAGGTTCCATCAGGGGACGACACCGTGCTCTGGGACCCTGTTTTTCTTGGCCATATTAAAGTCATTTGGAAACAAACAAATCAACTCTGAAATGGGAAGGAGGGGGAAAGAAAACAGTCTCCAGGAAAAAAATAATTATATTGACAGCTTCTGAAACTAACAGACTGAATAGCAAAGCCAAAAGAAAAGTATCCTCAAAGTAACCTTGGAAATAAAAGCATCGGGAAGGAGCAGAGGGAGAGGGGGACGTCCGCTGAGGAGTGGCGAGAGGCCCCGGCCGAGTCGGGTCGCGGGCGGGCGGGCGGACTGGGAGCAGATCGGGGGCCCAGCCAGCAAGGCCGCCGAGTCAGGCCTGGCCGCGTACCTAGGCTTTGACGGCTGCCATTCAGGGTGGACGATGCCTAAAGATTCCACCGCTAATATTTTTTTTATTAATATTTTTATTTTTTATTTCTGGACTGACTCAGATAAAGGAATTTAGAAAGACTGAGCACCAGCCGCTGCACTTCTCTGGACTTCTCTCCTCAATCCGTTGCCAACTTTGATTGAATGGGTGCTGTGGATGTGATTATATAATACTGCCATTTCCAAGCAGTGTTTTTGGTAGGTTTTAATAAACAGACTTTTCAAAAGACGGCAATATAGAATTGTTAGATCCGTTGTTGATCTAAAAATATTTGCTTTATATTTTCATTAAATGACTTCTTTTAATATTTTATTCAGAATACTTATGAACTGCTGCAAAACGGTAATTTATTTTTCCCCAGATCTTGTATTACGTGTTTTTTTCAGACGAGCACAAATCAAAATGAAATGAAAATATGGACAGTTGTTAGGTAATAAGGGTATCTTTTGATGTGATCATTTGATTGTAATTTAATTTGAGTAGTGATTCCGTAAGAGCTGATCGAGAAAATAAATTTGTTAGAATGAAATAGTCTGTGTCTGATGCGTAAACACTGTGTGGGAAGAAAAGAGTTCTTTAAGAAATATTTTTTTACTAATGAAAATCCTTAAGTAATAGCGTTGAGGAAGTAGAGCCTGCTCCACTTAAGGTACTTTTGGAAATCTAGAGTAAAGCATAGGCATTGCTGAGACAGCTAGTATTTTAACATAGTAGTCACTCCTCGTTAATCCATAAATTCACAGTATTTTTCTCTCCCTTAATTTTAGTGGATGTCTTTAGTGTTTTTAGGTGAGATTGCCTAAATATTAACCCTTTTCTTGGAGATACCTGTGTTTCTTATCGGAAGATTGAACGATATCACCAGTAAAAATGAGCCAACTGGTTATTAATGGTTAATACAGCCCCTCCCCCCAAGTTCAGCTTCTTTTTTCTTCTCCTGCCCCCATCCCAACATGTTCCTCTTTTCTCTTTTTCTCAAGACCATAGTTGTTTAGAGTTGCCTATAAGTCTTATAAAATATTTTGATATCAATTACTTCCCGTCAATAACTATATGTAATTAAATTTAAATTATTAAGCTTTTGGGGATTTTTTTCCCCCTGTAATGAAAGAATATAGTTCTAAAATCCTGATTATGGCCCACACTGCATATCGTCTGTGCAATCACCAACTCAGACTTAAGGTTCTATATTTCTGTGTTTTTGTCTCTCCCCAGTATGATTCTATATCTTCTTTACTGGTGCTGGGGATTTTAGTTTTTAGGTCACCTTTTACCTAAACCCTGCAGAGTGGTCACATTGATCAAGTTAATGTTTCAATATTTACAATGTAGGGAAATGAAAGTGTAATGCCTCAGGTTGTGAGTACTTAAGACGCTAAAGGCTCTGCTTAGTTGAGTCCCTATATATTGTACTTAAAAAAAAAAAAGTATTTAGCAGTGATAGAGCAATGATTTTATAGACCAATTTCCCCCAATCTCACTTAGCTGTCACTCACTTTTTTTCCTCCTTCTCTCATCTTCACTCCCTCTCCCTGTGATACCAATGCAGGGGTTAAAAAACCCAGAAAACTGTGAGACCAGCAAGGAACAGTTATTTCTCCCAGACAGGCCCTGTGTCACTTTCATAAATCAAGCCCAGCCAGATGGCCATGTATTGGGTTGCATTATTTTAAACACCAAATCCTACTAAAAATCACAATCATTTTGATTTGTGAAATCTGAAAAAGGCCACATATATTAAACAGAGAGAAGAAAAAAAATGAAGACAAGAAACCACAATTTACTTTTCTTTGCCTTCTTGTTCCCTATTTCTCTTGCTGCTGTAATCCCTATGCCCAGCAAATTTACAACCTGGAGTGGGGGTGGGGGAGAAGTTCACCATTTTGGGGGTGTCTAGAGAGGCAAGCAAAGAAGTCCTCGTGGAAAGCTGAGGACTGATCAGGTTGTTTTTATGTGGTGGATACTACTGGCACGTGAGATGGAATCTTGTTTTTCCTATGGGAATGGTGGTGGTTGATTAGACAAGTAATGGGTCTATTAAAAAAATTTTGGGAGGTATCTACTTACTTGATTTAGCTGACAACAAAAGAGCTAACATTAGATTTCACACTGTTTTCTATTAAAAAGCAAACTTTGCTGATTACTTTGGAAGAATCCCTGATTTGGGGGTAGCAGAGTAACTTTTAATTGGAGAAGCTAGGAAAGCAAACCCATTTTGTTTCATTATTTGCATTTTATAAAGTGAGCTAATGCTTGCACTCCATTTTTTTAATCAACCCTTTGAATGTAATTACAAAATGAAATTCATGGTTGAAAAACAAAAGAGGGCAGATATAACTGAGAGGTTTTGTGCTAAGGCTTATATTGTTACACATGTAAATAATGAAAATATTGTTATATATCACCAGATCTTTTTAATGAATTTGGTCATTGTGTTCCTTTGCAGCGCAAGTGTCTTGTGCTTCGTAAAGCGCCCATTTGTTTCCTCCATTTCAATCCAACCCCCCCTCCCCTTCCAACCCAAAGGAAAGTGACAAAGTTCTGTTCCATCAGCCTTGCTAATCCCAAGCTGGGCCCACTTACAGTTTACAGTCTCCTGTGGCTCTTGATAAGTTGTCCAAGCCTCCGTCGGTCACCTCACCGCCACAACCATTTTCCCCTGGCAAGTTTGTGCGATAAATCATTCAAGGTGTATTGAAAATAGTCACTTTGCTGTTGTTGCTCTGAATTTTTTTTTTTTTTTTTTTTTTTTAGTACTTAGCCAAGGACTACTTCTTTGTTCCAGGTAGAACTGTTCATTATTGATCTTAGCGATTGCCTCTGCTGCCCTGTAGCCTCCAGTGTTTGCTCATGACCATGCTCATAATCTGTTTTGTATGAATGGTTTTGAACATTCAGAGAATAATTGGTTCTAATATTAAATGCAGTATATACTATTGATAGTTTTATCGATAAGTGTAATATTTTAAATAATTTTAACAATTAAATTTGTTTTTTAAATTATATATTTGTAAAGTATTTATCCTGTTGAAAGCAACAATATATTGTTGTATTTATTCGTTTATTTTTGTAATAAATGATCAACCTCTTCAAGCTAAATCAAAAATGATACTTTTATATATTTATACAAAAATGTACTTTAAGAGATGGGCATATTTGCACTAATTTGTATGTAAATTGAGTAAAATCCATTAATAACTTGTAGCTTTCAGTACTAAATTGAAGGAAGAAACATTCTCTCCACATGGAGTGTAGTTTGCCCAAGTTCCAGGGTAATTAATCAACTCTAAAATGGATGCAACAAGTATTGGCACTGGATGCAGACTTGAAATTAATTATTTAAAAGGTGGACCTGATTGTTTTTTTAAGGCAGAAAGACAGAAATGAAAGAATTTGCTTCTTTCATGAAATGCACGTGGCTGGCTGCAACGATTAGAGCAGATGCTGTGTTTCAGTGATATCCTAATACCTGACTGCGCTCAGACATCTATGTTGGGAAAGGGAGTTGTAATAAGAGTTGGGAGTTTGCGGTGACTCAGAAGCAAGGTGATGTGAAAAAAGAAGAGTTGTGCTATACTGAAGAAAAAACTTTAGATGATCCATAAAATGACTGTGAGTGGAGAAGCCCTTTGTCCTAGTCCAGCTACTAACAGCATAAGCAATCAGCACAGGTGTTGTTGTTGTTGTTGTTGTTGTTGCTGCTGCTGCTGTTGTTAAGAGTGATGCATTTGAGAAGTGTGAGGCAACCGCTCAGGCTCTCCAAGTTCTATAGGTCAGTTGGTCATCTCAGCTCCTCAGGGCTGCTGGTCTGAGGGCCTGAAGTTCACCCATGTGACCTCCTGGGTGCGGGATCCCCATGGCAGGCTTGACATTGATTTCAATAAGGAAAGCAGAGGGCTCTGCGTTTGCATCCTGAACTTTGTAGCCTAGGAAAGGAAATAGTGCTCAGGCTGGAGGAGCTGGGGGTGGGGGCAGCGGAGATAGCAGGATGGGTACTTGTGTAATCAGATTCTTTGATTTTGTTAGCCTGGCTCATGGCCTATTAATTAGATTACTCTCTCTTTCATTCTTGATTTCACATCCGTGTTTGTTCCTGTATCCTAAAATGTGGGCGCGAGCTTGGCGAGCAGGAGCCTATGATGTCACTGCCGGCCAGAGGCGGCCGCCTGGCCTTCTGGCGGGCTGTGGGCTGCGTTCTTGATGAGTCCGGTCTTCCTCAAGGAAGAGTTGGCTCTGGAAGTGACCTCAGAGGGGTCTGGGAAGAGGGCAACAGTCATTCTCGTGGCGGCACGATGTGTGCGCTGGTGTGTGCGCGCGCGTGCCGTGTGCATGTGGGTGCGCGTGAGCGGAGGGGAATGCGGAAATTCGCAGTCTGGACCCCGAAGCCCTAGGGGTACAGGCGACTGGGTCAGGTGGAAGGCCTGCCTCCGGTGAAAACCCGGGATCAGAAGAGGCGGAGGGGGAGGGGGACCCGAGGCAGCCGGGCGTCCAAAGCTCGCTTCTCTCCGGGAGGGAGGGCAGGGCTGGGCGCGGAGGTGGGGCGGTGGCGGTCGCGGTGGGGCGGCCGGGTCCCTGCTCGGCCCGGCACGGCCGGGCGGCCAGACTGTGGCAGCTGCTGCGGGTCCCACAAGTTGTTTTCCTCGTGGCGACCATTCAGCAAAACGCACGAACCTTTCTCAAAGATTTAAATTTCGCGGATGAATTACCATACACCGGTTGCTTAGCAACTAAATTCAAGCAGGGCTAAGAATATGCAAGCTTTTTGTATTCTCATTAATAAAAATGCCACTCTGACACAGCAACCCGACTTTGGATCACTGCAACTTCTGTAAAAGCCGTAGGAGAATACAAACCGATCCTGCCTTTCAATTACAGATCAAAATGGCTTGAAACGCGATGTTTTGTTCATCTATCTTCCTAAAAAGCGATGTAAAAAATAACGGCTTTCAAGAGCAGTAGTAAATTCTTTTTTTTTTTAATGGAGTTGTCGTATCGGGGTTACTGATAATTGTCAACTGAACCCTTTTGAAACACAGGTTTAAATAAACCTTTTCATAAACATTTCCACTCTCTCCCTCAGTCCCTCCTACCCTCTGATCCTGTTCTTCCCCAGCCTCGTAATAACAATTATTATTATTATTATTCTGGAAACACTCAGGCCAGGGGAACCCTAGAGACTAAAGGGCAGTCAGCAGAGTAATGAGCAAACCTGGGGGCTGGAGAAAGTCCAAGGAATTGAGGAGCCAGGGAAAGGGAAACTTCTGAAAGTTTCCTTGGAAGATTGAGGGAGTTGCTGGAGGCTGGAGTCGGCTCAGGTCCCAGAGGTTCTGGCGATAACTTTCTGGGGGGCTTGTGGAAAGAAAGGTAGAAATGCTTGTGGGTCTCTGCACGACGTTTGCGGATTTTCCGTTCTGGGGGTGCATCCTCCTCCCGGGAGAGTTGAGTTGCCGCCCCCGCTGCTGACGGTGGAGTTCAGAGGGGCTGAGTTCAAGGCCTGGCTGACACGGATTCTCTCTGAAATCCACCTCTCTGCTGCCCAGGGCCCTGGAGTCCTGGAGCGGAGGACCAAGTAAAGACGGATCTGGACCCGTGACCCCTTGGGTCTTCCAGGACTGTGGCCCAGCCCACAGACCAGGGCCTGAAATTGATGTGGGGGACGTACTCTGTTTGTCTTCCCGAAGGATGCGCCGCATGGAAGGAAATGCGCAGACTGGTCCCACCCGTAACCTTTCGCTGGGGTCCCCATGTGCGGGCAGAAGAAGTCAGAGCGGAACAGTCTAGTGCACTGGCTGGGCTCATTGTTTGGGAAGACACCGAGGTCTAGGCAGCTGGGATTGCGGAGCGGAGGCAAGGCCGGAGGCGGCAGGCTGCTTTGTGGAAGTTTCGCGCCGCCAGGCCCTGCGCGTCTCACTGGGCGGTGGAGTTCTTGGGTAGCCCCCGGCGCTTGGCCCACGCCTCCGCTTCCTGCGTGTGGGATACTGGAGCACCCTACAGGCACCGGGGTAGACTGCCTGTGCCTGGCCCGGTGACTGTCACTCCCCCAGGCCCCGTCTCCGCCCGAGGACTGCAGGCCTAGGCCTACGGGGAAATCCTGAGACCGCGGTGTGCGGGCTCCGGCAGCAGGGCAAGGCAGGGACTGTGCCCAGTCCTCTCGCCAAGGAGATCGCACGCCGGCTTCGCTTCTGAAGCTGCAAACGGAGGCAGTGGTCAGCCTTAGAAAGATCCAGGGACAAAGACGAAACCCCAGATGAATCCCCATAAGATTCCTGGGGAGCCATTTCCCCTTCCCCCCTCACTTTGGCAAACAGGAGAACTTTAGAGGTGCCGCGTCCCCAAGTCAGCCTGGACTTTTAAACCCCACAACTGACTCCATTTAACCCGATTTCTTTCTAGTGAGTACCAAGAAACAGTGGAACTTAAACCATAAGTGGAAATACTTGATGTATTATAACATGCTCAGAGGCATTAGAGTTCTTTTTTTTTTTTTTCTTGCAGTAAAACATACATAATAAACAGGGAGCCATTTATTTACAAATACAAATGTCCTAGACAAGCCACATTCCATGTATGTAATTCATTAATGGAATTTGTTCCTTTTTCTTCCTTTGGAAACAGAAATTTTAGCTTTTAAAAATGGCTTGGGTCTTGGGGAGGGGGTGGGTAGGAGAATAGTTTACCTGTTCTTTGAAAAGGGAGCAGAAGTGTCCAGCCAATTCCTGCTTTGAAAGAATGCTAAACAATATAAAATAACCTTTTAAAATAGAGAGGCTTTTGTTTTCTTTTTTACTCCTCAGAAAAGAAGTTTCTTAGTTGTAGTTGCTGTCACCAGAATTGCCCAGTGGAAATGGGTTGGTAATATCCCCCTAGTTGACAAGTGCGTGTGGTGTATGTGTGCACGCAAGTGCATGTGAACAAAATTGCATTTTAAATGCCTTAAGCTGGATGGGAATATACGAAAATTGTATCTGTAAAATGTATTCAGTTGCCACAGTTTTAGAAATGTCTGTGGAAATGTGCCCACCAGCCTGCCCCTTCCCGAGAGTTTATATCTAGGTAGAGTGTTAGGTGATGACTTCCTAGTCACCGGTATGGCCAGGATCAGTTACCTGGTGAAACTGAGTCTGGTTTTTAATTCAAGAAGTTTTCTCTAAGAGAATCCCCTTTCCCTATAAGTTGATAGAGGGGTGTTGTTGGAGGGAGAGTTGTCCAGAGGAAGGTGGAATCAAGTGTGAATTATCTGTGTGACCCAGTGAGCAGTGAATAAATATGAAAAGTGCAGAATACACCTGAGGTATGTCTGGGGCTTTGTAAGGTCCCAGCACTAGACATGATTACATAGTACAAAAAGAATGATCACTGCTGCCCATGTTTCATTATTGTAGCTACAAAATAATGGAATGAACATTGAGAGGGAAGCAAAAACTTTAAAAAAATTTTTTTTCTTTTAAAGAAAAGGAACAAGAGGTGTTCTGATGAGCTTCCTGGGAGGCCACCCATTAACTCTGTCCTCCAGGACTGCCTCTCCGCATAAGGCAAGCCCATTGAGTCGGCTGGAACATTGCACACTGAAATAGAATAGGTGTTCATTTCAAAGAATTTTCCTTGAGCCAGCAATAAAATAAACGGTGTCAAAACCCACCACCCTCACTGTATCCAGGTTTAGACAGGGAAACTTTGAGGTGTGAGTGGGGCTAGCCAGATTTGTTCCTTTCTGCCCCTATCAAGGTCTCAGAAGGAGGGTGAGTCTGTTTCACTTACATTTCCAAGGTTGAATACTCTCCTGCAGAGTTAAAAAATAAATTAAATAGGTCTAATCAGAAAGGATAGTATCACCCAGAAACTGACCAAATGAAAAGAAATGTCTTAGTAGCTTAGTCTTGAGAATCTTTAGGTGACAATAGTGAAAAAACCGTCGTAGAACAAAACAACATCTACGAACTATTTTAAATTACCATTTCATGGGGAGAAATCTTTCAAATTTCAAAATCGCTCAGGCAAGCCTACTGATTCGACTTTGTACGCCTTAAAGATTTCTGCCAAGCAGGGCTTTAAAAACGTTTCCCTCCTGAAAGAAGGTCTTTAACTCTTCCAAGAACTATTTAATAGTTGTCCTGAATGTTTTTAACAAGAGAGGGATGTTAAGTGAGCAACCTTGAGTCCCACACAGTCTGGGGGAGTAGAAGTGGTGGACACTCAAAGGCACGGAGCAGCCTGCACCTGAAACGGGCTTTCTGCTTTTCAGTGAGGAGGGGCGGCCAAGGTCAGCAGTATTTACATATGTACCTGATCCCAAGGGCTTTCCTCTATTTATCAAAGAGGAGGGACTGCAGGTGAGGGGGTGGAAGTGAGGCGAGAGAAAGACCAAAAGAGAGATCAGTTACCTTTCCCCTTTGTTCCTGGGCCTTGAACTGGGGCTTCAAGGAGGGGAATAAAAGCCCCCAGGGAATGAGGGTTCCACCTCCATTTGCATCATCCTGACACCCCCGCCAGAAAACCAAGTGCTGGCTCATTTGGGGCAAAATGGTAACTTGAGGAATCCCAGTGTGAGTGTGTTACATAACATACAGAATCCTCTGTGGGGAGAGGTGCACTCACTTGATTTTCTCCAAATGACTGTGTGCAGGCGGAAAGCCCTAGAAAGAAGGAATGAAGACAGGTTAAATAGAAAGACTGTGGGGAAATGGGGAAACGTGTAGCCATATATGACAGGGCACATGTAAGCTTGTGTGCAGGTAAAGTTATACCTCCACCCTCCGTGTGCCACAGCATCCTTCAGAGATCCTGCCTAGAGCTGCACCTTGGCTAAGCAGGAGTCCATACTTTACAATGGTGGTGTGGTGGGGGCAGTGATACCCAAGACTACTGGGACCTGGCTGTCTTGTGGGGCAGTAGGAGCCAGGTTAGTTCACGACTGTGTCATCCTCAACCAGCTCTTTTTGTCAGAACCCTCAAATCCTTAGCCTGGGCGGGCAGGTTACCCCCTCCTCTGTGCGCCCTGCTGTGCCCACCGCAGTCGCCCTGCGGTGGCAGGAGAGCTACTCATTCAGCAGTAGCAGTATTGCGCCGCTGCAGCATCCCGAGGTCACATTCAGAAAGCCGGTTCTTCCAGGACAGCATCGCCCCAATACTGCAGGCGGGGCTAACCGTGCTTATCTGCCCCAGGCACGGAGGGGAGATTGTCACCAACGGAAAAGAGCCTTGCAGAAGGGGAGCTGAAAGAGGGCCGTTGATCCTGGGCAGATCCCCTGCGCCAGGCCCTCTCCGCTGGGGGCGAGCCGGGAGGGAACCGAGGGGTCCGGGAGGGGGAGCTGCTGAAAGCGCGCAGGCTGACAAGGCTATAACAAAGGCTTCCTGCAAAACTAGTACTAAGGATCTTTAAAAGATCACACACCTTGCAGGCGTGTCCCCAGCTCCCGGGACGCAGAGCCCGCTGATTGTTCTCCCGGGCTCCGCAGATGTGCCTGGGTCGTCAGAGGTGTGGGGCTGGATGTCCAGCGTCTCGGCCTCGGCCCCTGCGCTCCCACAGGCCTGCGCGGGTAAGGGTAGGTGCCCGCGCCTGGGCCCGCGGGTCTTTGGTCATGGCTGTTCCCCGGGAGGCTCAGTTACGCGGCAGCCTTGCTGGGCAACATGCCTCGCCCTTGGTTAATCCGGGAAGGTCGCGGGCTGCAATCTGGCCTGACGAGGCAGGCCCTGAAGTTTCCCCGCTGGGCGAGCAGAAGAGCGTTCGAGAAGCCGGGAGCTGGTGGGGCTGGCGGGGCGTCTGAGTCACCTGAGCTGCAGAACGGACGCCCCCACGACAAGCTGTGAGCACTCACAGCGGCTAGTTGGGCATTTCCCAGCAGCCAAGGCTGCGCACTCCGCCCCCGCTGAGGTCCCCTTTGGTTCCCGAGGACCCAGCTCCTCCCGCCCCTCTGCTCGGCGCCCCTTGCCGCCATAGAATCCTGGGGCGACCCTGGGCCCCGACCTCCAGCTGATGGATAGGAATTGGTGGGAAAGGATTGACGCCCCAGCACCGGGAGACTGGAAGAGTTGAAATCAATGCAGGAGAACAATTGGGAAAAAGTAAGAAAAAATCACTCGAATGACCTCCAACTTCACCCCCACATCCCCACGGGATTCTGAAGGCTCCTGCGCAGGTCCTACAGGCGTCTAGGAGTTGGTGGGAGAGGCGCTGTTCTGGTACCTCGCGGTCTCAGGAGTGGGGCTCAGTGCAGAGCAGGCGGCAGTGAGGAGCTCAGGGCCCGAGTTCAGGTCTAGGAGCAGGTGCAGGAACCCATCAGGCAGGAGTGTTTCTCGTCCGCCGACAAAGTGGGTGGTGAGAACACAACTCTGGGAAAGGGGTAGGCGTGGATGTAAAATATAGTCAGTGACTGTTCCCCTACTTCTTGGTGTCCCCTTTCTTGAACTCAGCCCAGGAGAAGCTCAGAAGCATGGCTGCAGACCTGCAACTTCCAGCCGCGGGCACCCACCGGCCAAGCCTCCCAGAGCCCAGGTCTGCCAAAGCTGGTTCAAGCCCTCAGGCCAGACCTCCAGACAACTTCCCTATCCACCCCCTACCCCCGCTGACCTGGTGGGCTAGGGCTTCCACCTCCCTAATGGCTGCTGCCCTGGGGCCTGCTCTGAAATTCCAGCCGGCTGGTCTGGCTTCGGGGGAGGAGGGGGAGGCAATGAGTGACACAAGCCCCCACCCCTGGCTACAAACAGTGCAAATGAGATGCATTTAGGCTGATCACGCTACTGTATTTTATGCAACTTAATGTGTCTATGTCTTGTCAACTCTTCTAGTCAGGAAGAATAGCAGAAAAAAAACTTCAAAGATTTTCTATGTGTGTGTGCTTTCCAACTATAATTCCATATAGGGCCGTGGGGTGAGGGTGGGGCTGCTGACATGAACAACATTATATAAACCCTCCTAAAATGCAACCTTAAGACACAAAGAAAGAAGTGAAAACAGGTGGGGATGGTGGTGGTATTACCTTAGACACCGAGAGGTTCAAAAACCTCAGTGGAATGAAATGGGCCTGGGGTATTCTCCCCTTGGTGCCTCCCTAGGTACAAGCCTCTTTGGCCTGGATTATGGCTGCTGGCAAGAGACCTTGATGAAATTAAGTGGATTCTGGCTGGGAAGAGTTTAAAGCTGTAATATTTCTTTTAAAGAAATAAACTCATATTTATTTGGGGACAGGGGACAGGTACTGAACAATGTGTAGGTCCACCTAGGGGAGTGGCAAGGGTGCCCTGGGAGGGGACACAAAAGAGGCCCTGTATGGGCGATGGAGTGTCTGTTCTCCTCTTTATGTCCATTTTTAAACAAGTTGTAAGTAGAGGAAGCTTGCCTCCAACTCTCACCAGACTCTCCCACCAGGTGTCCTGGGAACTGAGTGATGTGGGTCTCCTATAAGGTAAGTGGAGCGGGTGCCAGGTTCTAGGAGACAAATAGCTTCTGGTATTGTGCCCCAGTCCTACTTATGCAGTTCCCCATGCACTTTGAGAGAGCTCTGGAACTCCCTGTAGGACAGCTGGACAGGATCACAGAGTCAATAAACCCAGAGCCAGCACCACCGCCAGCCCTTCAGGCTTCTTTGCCTCTGACACCAGAAAGGGGAACAACTGATTATCTCTGCCCTGTTCAGGGACTCTGCCTCCCCCCACCCTCATAAAGGCTTAGTGGTAGGCAGAGCCCAAGCTGAACTTGTTTGCTGGAAGTCCTTGCTGGGAGTCCTTGCTGGAGGCAGCCTCTTGTCCCCTCTTTCAAGGGGTGTCCAGGGTCAGCAGGGAATTTGCTTGAGGGGAGCCTCTGGGTCCTCTGAGTTCTCAGGGTGCCTCTTGGTGCCCCAGAACAGAAACGAAATTGTTGTGGACACCTGAGGCTCTCCTCTTTAGAACTGCCTCTGGGGTTGACTGTCCACTTAGAGAAAGTGACTAGCTTCACCTTCAGGACTCAGGGCCATCATACATAAGCTGCCCACAGTCTGGGCCAGGTCAAAGAGGCTTGTCCCTAGGTAGGCACCAAAGGGAGAATACCCCAGGCCCATTTCATTCCACTGAGGTTTCTGAATCCCTACGTGTCTAAGGTAACACCATGCCATCCTGTTACCTGTGCAGGATTCCTTCCCTGTTGTATTTCTTGGCACTGCCTGAAGTGTGAGCTGCTCCACTGCAGGGCAATTAACTCTGACAAATAGAAATGGGGAGGGGGGATCGTGTGCTTCACATCAAGAGAAGAGGCCACCCAGTGCTCAAAAAGTATCAAAACTTTTCGCTGCTTAGCAGAGGAGTGTGCTTGTCACTAGCAGCTCAGGTTTCTGCCATGCAGCCTGGGCATTTCCATACCAGCCTGGTAAACACATCAGAACCAGATGCTGCTGCTGCTGCTGTAGGCTTCCACCTAGGAGGGAGGTGAAGGGGAAAGATCCCCAGCCAGGGACTTGAAGTTCATTGTTCCAAACACTTCTTGTGTCCTGAAGAGCTGAACTGTGGGACAATGAGCAGAGATGACCTATATCAAGATGAGCTGCTGGCTCCTCCAAGAGCTCAGCTGCCCCCTGCCTGCTTCATGGTGACTAAAGAATTCCTACTAACTGCCCCCTCCTTTCTTCTCATGGACTCCAGCAGGAATTTATTCCCTTCCTCCCTCCAGGCCTTCTCCTCCTATCCCAGAATGAACGGGACTTCCATGTGGGATAAGAAGGGGTATCAGTCAAGAGGCAAGGAGGGTTGGCAAATCATCTTCAGTAATAAACCCGGCTACACAGTAGCCTTTATACCAATATACTGGTCTCAGTAACCTTTTCTTTTCAGTCACATAACTTATGACAAGTTAAAGGCATTTCAACCCATGAGCAAAAAGAAAATTCAAAACATAGGCCTAATTCCTTCTTTCTCCTTGCTGTCTGGATTCCCCATTCTTCATTTCCTCACCTTCGAAACATCCCAATAGCCATTACCCTATCTGAAGAATTAAAACACTTGTTCCTTAAAATCTTCCAGGGTCTGCCAGATTGTCAGAGTAACTGAAGAGAGAAAGCACCCCTGCCCCATCCCAGTTCTGCATCCAAACCAAGTACCATATATTGTGTAACCACCATCATCAATTACACTTTGCATAACTTGGCAGAGCCAGAAAGGAAGACTCCATTATTTACCAGCAGTAGCAATACACTTTACTGAGAAAAATAAGTTCAACATTGACCATGAATACCTACTGGAGAACTCTTTGAAAATATAACCTCTGTCTTTTTTAACCTCCTATTTTGGGGAAGGAGTGCGGTAAAAATGTTAGGCAGCAGAATTTTAAAACAGCTTGATTACCTCAATCGGGTTTGGAGTCCTCAACTCCAGTCATTAGTAATAAAGTCATTAATAGTCATAATTGGTATTTAATTGCTTGATCTGATTGGTGCTTTATTCCTGACTCCATTTAGTTTCCTGGAGAGGTACAGGTGGTACAGTCAGTAAACGGAAGCCAGCCATTTGCAGGCAACTTTTCAAGCACAAGGGAAAGTACTTTTGTTATATTCGCAGACATGTGTCTCACACATTTCCCCCCTGCTTTTGGTAAACTATCTAAGAATAAACATTCCAGATCTGGGTTTTAATTTCTCCAGATGGGATCATAAAGTACCTAGGAGGGATGTGTGTGTGTGTGTGTGTGTGTGTATCATATAGAATTGAGGTCACATGGCTGCTGTTCACACTGCAAGTCAAAAAGAAACTCAGTGCTCAATGCGAACGCAGAAAGAACTGAACAACAGAACCGCTAGAGGAATCCAGTATCTGGGCAAGTTCACTTTATTCCTTCGCAGGAAGAGGGGCAACAGCTGCCAGCGAAAGTTTCCCCCGCTCTTTGAAGAGGGAGGTGATGAGACCTGCCAGACCTTCCCATGCGCGGGCCGCCTGGGTTCTGGGGCTTTCGTGACCTCTTCCCTCATCGTGTTCCCCACCCCCAAACACACACACACACACACACACACACACACACACACACACAATCTTCCTTACTCGGGAAACTTGGTTTCAACCTGGCTTCCCTTTTCAAACACCCCCCCCCCAAGAACTTCCCCTGCAGGGATGCCCTGCGCCCACCGGCTGCGCCCTCCCTCTCCTATGCCCTGAGCCTCCTGTCCGCTCCCCGCTGCTCTGGACTCACCCGGCACGGTCCTTCCATTCCACACACAGACAGGAAACCGGCCTCTTCGGGACAACATTTGAAACCACATTTTATCAACATCATCAAAGACCAGAGCACACACTTCGGGTTCTGAGCTCCGGAGCCCGCTTCTTGCAGAAAACCGGGTATGGGGGAAGGGCCGCAGGGGCGAGAAATCCTGCTTCCAACTGCGATTTCAGCTTTCTTATGGAAATGAACGCGACGGCCCGTTCGCCCCGAGCCCCCCTCCCGTTCCCAGCTCCTCTTCAGTCTACCCTTTCCTCCCGCTAACCCCCGCCTTCCCCGTCCCCGAGTTCCCGCGGCGGTCAGGCTGGTGGGGACGCCCTCGCTCTGCGCCCGGGTCTCGGCGCGCGCGGAAACCCGGACCGTGGGCTCCCCTCCGCCCCGCTGGCCCGCGCACGGCATTAAATATTCATAGGGATGCTACTTTCTTAAAGGAGAACCTACCGCGCAGGAAAGTTCACAGCCGAGGAGAGGCACAAAAGAAGGTCTCCGCGCTGGTTCTCGAGGGAGAGGAGACGCATCCCTTCTCCTGGACAGTGCGCGTCCAGACTGGCATTAAGGAGAGGACTAGGGGATGAGATCAGCTATCGTCAAGTCACTTATTTTAGAGGGGTTGGGAGAAGAGGTGAACTTGGTGCTGGAGAGAAAGCGCGCTCCCTAATCACCCATTATTTTAAAATTAGCTGTCGCATCTGACGCCCTAGGGTCCCCAAGGGCCTTTTCATAAGAGAGTCTGTTTAATGTAATTGGCTTTGGGAGCGAGAAAGTTTGCCCTGTGTTTCTGGAAACACGCCCACGCAGTACGCTTAGAAAACTTTACACTGAACGATTGCCTTGGAGCGGCGAAAACCGCTACAACCAAACCTGCACCTGCCCCATTCTCTTAAAAAACAGAGCAGCTGCTGTGAGCGCTGGGGCGGTAAGGGCGGAGAAAGGGGCTGTCGTGTGCGTCCCAGCTCTCCAACCCGCACGTCCGGGACCCCTTTCCGCCCGCGCACCGCGGTCACTTGCAGCCAGCGCTGGCTGCTTGAGCCCGCGGCCGGGTTGCCCGGCTTCTCTCCGGTAGAGTGGCCAGGGCCTAGGCGCGAGCCCAAGAGGGAGAGGGAAGGGAAAAGAAGGAAGTTCTCCGCCGGCCGCGCAGCTCCTCCCGTGAGCGCGCTCCAGCCCTGGGCCGGGCCGACCCGCGACGGGGCCAAGCGTAATGCCAGGCGGCTCCCGTGCCCTGTGCCCAGCCCCGCGCGCGCACTCGCACTCACACACATTCATATTCACACCCCACGGTTCTTTTTGTTCCAGACCAGGAGCACTTTCACAAGTGGTTAGAAAGTCTTGGGCGCCATCTAACGGGAGCAGCAAAAAGTTGACGCTGGGTGGAGGTTAGGATCAACCAGGAGCCCAGGATGGGCGGAGGAGGTCCTCTCTCTCACTCTCTGCACTCCAAGTCTTGACCCCCTGCCTCCCAATTACCACCACCAAAAACATACACACACACTCGAGAACTGCAGAGGCTCGGAAAACCTCCTTGCCAGGGCCTGGGGGCAGCCCTGACTGCCCGCTCAGGAACCCTCCCCTGAGCCCCAGGCTTGCCTGCCTTCAGGCGTTCCCTAAGGCGCACAGAAGAGGAAGGGTCGTTTTGCGCCTGTCTGAATACGGCCCCGGTGTCCTGCGAGCTCTCGCTGGTTTTCCTTTGGCCTGTGATGGAAAGTCCGAAGAGGCCCGGGGCAGGCGCACCTGCTTTTGGAAAGGAGCAGCTACGGAATTAAGGAGTCTGCAGCCAGAGGGGCTTTTAGAGGAGAGAGAGGGAGTTCAAAGAGGATAATGGCAAGGAAGCAATTGAGGACTTGGTCCAGCCGTGGCCCCAGGAGAGCTGAAACCTGCGGGTCTCCTGGGAGGAAGGGGTTGTGTCCTGAAGAGCTGTCCTGGGGATTGGGAGCTGCTATTTGGAGGGGCATCACCAGTGGTGAAGCGCAGGAGGGACCTCTGGAGAGGACAAAGGAAGCTGGACACAGGACAGAAGCACCGAGGGACTCGCCCATCCAGAGGGGGCTGGAGCTTGAGGAGGTGCAGGCCTCCCCACCAGGATTCCCAGCCACTGTGAGGGCCAGTGGTCATGGGAGGTAATCGCCACCATGCACTCCTGTTGGGTCAGGGGCACTGGGTGGAGTCTGAGAAGTTAGCAGAACGGGAGTGTCCCTGGCCAGATGTGAAAGCAGGAGAAGGGCAGAGAGGTGCCAGTAAGGCCCAAACCCCTTCTCCTGGGACCCCGCAGCTGCCATTGGCCCTGGATTTGAACACTATGGGGGACTTATCTTTACACCTCCAAGCAAAGGGTGAGGCATCCGGAGGTAGCTGGGCAGGTGGTTTATTCCAGGGGAAGATGATAGATCTCACCAGTCCATGCTCAAAGCTGTTAGAGGGCTGAGGCCTTCTATCTGTCTTCCTGTGTTTATACACAGATTAGAATACCTGTTCTTCCCCCGTCACGAATGTTATGGAGGTAGAACACGATGTCAGATGTTCAAAACACTTTTTTATAGTAGTAAAATATATATGACATATAATTTACCATTTTTACCCTTTTATGTGTATAGTTCAGGGGCATTAAGTACATTTACGTTGTTGTGCAACCATCACCATCATCCATCTTCAGACCTTTTTCATCTTACAGATCTGAAACTCGCTACTCATTAAGTAATAATTTTAATTCCCACGTTCCCCTGCCCCCAGCCCTTGGCAACTGCCATTCTACTTTCTGTCTCTGTGAATCTCACTACTCTAGGGACCCCATGTTAGTGGAATCACACAATACTCATCCTTTTGTGACTGGCTTATTTCACTTAACATCTTCCAGGTTCATCCATATTGTAGCATGTAGCAGAATTTCCTTCCCTTTTAAGGCTGAATAAGACCTCATTGTGTGTATTTACTACGTTTGGTTTACCCATTCATCTGTCCACGGACACTTGGGTTAGTTCCCACCTTTTGGCCATTGTGAATGATGCTGCTGTGAATGAGGGAGGGCAAATGTCTCTTGGAGTTCTTGCTTTCCATTCTTTGCAGCATATACCCAGAAGTAGAATTGCTGAATCATAAGGTAATTTTCTTTTTTGTTTTTTGAAGAACTTCCCTAGTTTCCCCCAGAAGCAGCACCATTTTTCATTACCATCAGCTGTGTACGGGAGTTTTAATTTCTCCACATTCTCACCAACACACCAACACTTGTTATTTTTTGTTTCTTTAGTAACAGCCATTCCAGTTGGTGTTAAGTGATATCTCATTGTGATTTTGAAACATTTTTTTTATAAGAGCAAACGTACAAATACAATGAAATAAGACTTGGCAAATTAGCTACAAGTTTTAGCAGAATGGATATATCCCAATACTTATTATAAATCTCTTTTAACTTTTGTTTTGTTGCGTTGTGTTTTTGTTTTGTTTTGGTTTGTTTTATGTTTTGATGAGACAGAGTGTCACTCTGTCATCCAGGCTGAAATGCAGTGGTGCAATCTCGGCTCATTGCAACCTCTGTCTCCCGGGTTCAAGCGATTCTCCTGCCTCAGCCTCCCAAGTAGCAGGAACTACAGGTGCACACCACCACACCCGGCTAATTTTTTGTATTTTTAGTAGAGATGGGATTTCACCATGTTGGCCAGGCTGGTCTGGAACTCCTGACCTCAGGTGATCTGCCCGCCTCAGTCTCCAAAGTGCTGGGATTACAGGCATGAGCCACCGTACCCAGCCACTTTCAACTTTTGAATCTAGCTTTAGAAACAGGAAGAAGAGAAATGACAAAGATGGAGGGGTACACAGAACGAACACTATTGGATGATTATGTCTAGGTCCCTGGTTCTAATCAGAAGCTGGAAGTTCAAAGGGCTATATTATTAGTGAGTGCTCTTCCTTCTTTTATTTCTAGAAAGTGACCAGAGATTCACCCTCTCTTAAGTGGAGAAGAGAGAAAAAAAACTGTTCCTTGTCTTCTTCCTGGATTCCTTGTTGTATTCAAATTGAAATGGAAAGAAATACTGGTGCCTTAGACAGTGGCCATGTGGGTGATTGGTGGAAATCTTTGAAGTCCTTTTTCCTAGAAAAGGGCCGAGTAACAGCAACTGTGCAAGCAGGAAGGTTGTCATTCTACGCCTGGAATTCCCTGGTTTTGGAGCTCTCTCAGGGACAAAGTGCCCCTCTACCTCCTCACATGGCTGTATTTGCCAATACCCCACACCAGGCTTACTTAGGATTTATGGATAGTGTATCTACAAAATGCTCTATGATCCTTTTTCCCCTTTTTTTATATTAGTCATTGCTTTTTATAGCCTTGGGAGACAGGTTTGTGTTTTTATTTCCCACATTTTAAGTGAAAGTATCCAGAGCGGGCACAAAATAATAAATGTAAACGACTATGGAGACGGGGTCGCGGCTGCAGCTCCCAGCCTGAGCTTTGACTTGGCGCATCGAACCACACTGTTTCTTTCATCTGACAGGATGGTTGGCACAGGCCAGAGATGAGAGAAACCAGAGCAGCAAGCCTTGGCAGAGACCTCGACCTCCCTTCTGCCACCAGGCCAGCTTTGCCACATGCTGAACCGCTAGAGCTCTGTGCTGCTTTCACTCTTCGGGGTTCAGGGGGCTTGAAGGAAGGGGATTGGGAACACCCTTGGACAAGGTGTTGCAGAAGCAGCACCCAGCACCTCAGTCTGGCCCTCCCCTGTAATTGTTGCATCTGCCTCCAAGGGAGAAGGGTGAACTGCACATCAGGAGGGCCATAACTGAAGACAAAAGGAAAAATCGTGACTGTGGTATACACACACATACACAGTCATTGCCTCTTCCCTTGTTAAAGCTGCTTCCACAAGAAAGAGAACCACACAAAAGGGTTACGTTTGGGGGCACTGGGACCCGGAGACCCTCTCAGCTTTCTGAAAGGGCTTTGTAGTGCTTGGATCCAAGCCATTTGTTTCTAGAGAGAATCACGGTGGGTAGGAACTTGCCTTTTCCATTTGCAATGGCTTATTAAGTATAAGCATCTCTCTTCTCTCTGTTTACTGAGCGATTAGCTCTCCCTCCAACTGACCCTGCCAGGGGAGTGTATCCTTAACACACAGTTACCCTGCAAAATGCCCTTCCCATAAACCCAGAGACCACAGGCAGGACTTTGCAGTTCATTTTGGTGTCTGGTTTTTATATCAGTGGCGGATCTCCACCAATGGTGGAGTGTGCACTAATGCCACCCGTATTTATACAGCTCCATTCTAGTCACAGTGCAGATAGAGTGGGACCTAGCTGAGACAAAGCCAAGCGAGTGATGTGTGCAGTGTGTGTGGCCTGGCTCGGAGGCCAGTCTCTGGGCTCAATTGCCATCCCTGATTCTTTTTGTTTTGTTTTGTTTTGAGACGGAGTCTCGCTCTGTCGCCAGGCTGGAGTGCAGTGGCGCAATCTCGGCTCACTGCAAACTCCGCCTCCTGGGTTCACACCATTCTCCTGCCTTAGCCTCCTGAGTAGCCGGGATGACAGGCGCCCACCACCACGCCCAACTAATTTTTGTAGTTTTGGTAGAGACGGGGTTTTACCATGTTGGTTGGGATGGTCTCAGTCTCCTGACCTTGTGATCCGTCCGCCTCGGCCTCCCAAAGTGTTGGGATTACAGGCGTGAACCACCATGCCCAGCCACCGATTCTTTTCTAAGTTGTACAATGACCCTTCTTCCCACAGAGGACTGTCCTTCCTGTCCTCATGGGAATAAGGACAGGTTCTTTCACCCCCCTGGATGCTGGCAGTTAAGTAATCTGGGAATTTGTAAGCAGTACAGATTAACCAGAAGCTGGCTGATTAGTAGCTGGTTGCGGGGCTAAATTGGCTGCTTTCTAGCAGGTCAGCTTGGTGGAAGGAGAGACCAGCTGTGCTAGCAGACCCAGCCTTAATCAGCCAGATTCCAAAGGTCAGAGTGGAAACAAAATCATGCCATTTACCCACATTTTAGAGGCTGAATTCAGTTGTAGAGTTTGGTCTGGAAATAAGAATGAATTATTTCCAGTGGAGTGGATCCTTTTTTCCTCCCTGCCAATTTCCCTACTATGCTATAGGGAAAGCCTAAGCTATATCCTTGATATTGCTATATAAATATTGTCTACCTGCACATACTACAGCATAGGCTGTGATGAAATAATTAAATTGAACTACTTTCAACCTTCTGCATATCCTCAACGGAAACTTGGTGCTTTTATTCCACATTATGCTTTTGTGAAAAGGCTGCACTCTTACTATTCTAGTTAGAATTACTGTGTGACTGTTATATTTATTGTATGAATTTAGTGTTATTTAACACTTGGTAGACTACAAGGCTGAGGCAAATCCTGTATATAGAAGTTGGCATCTTGCCTAAGTGTTGGGATTATTTAACCTGCCAGTCACCCCATCCTTGCCACTTCCTGGTGAAGAATGAACTTCCCCTGTGGAATTACTGAGGGGGGCATTCTGGGTGGGTGGCAAAGATAGGTTGGAGCTCTGTTTGGTCCTAGGATTCACTGCATTATGTCCAGATTTTTGTATGTGTGTCTCACACAATAACACAGCGTACAACCCAGCACACCAATGCAACACACACACAGCACACAACACACTTACAACATGCACACAGCACACAAATGCAACACACAAATACAACACATAACACACTCACACGACATGGCACACACAACGCACAACATACACAACACGAAACATATACAGCACACACAACATATACATACAACCCACATACAACACACAGCAGACCCAGCATACACTACACACACACACACCCCACAGAGCACACCACACACTCAAAACACACATAATCTTCAGTACATACTCACACAATACACACATGACACACAACATATGCAGTACACACACCACACACATATAGATGGAGAGAGAGAGACAGAGAGAGAAGAAACGGAGAGAGGAGCCTATGTCTTAAGCTGCGACCACAGTTCCTTCTCAGGGTGTTTGGGAGACCAGCCCTGGCTCGGGCATGTGAGTTGGTGTTGGGTAAAACAGCTGCACAGCCTTCCAGTCATCTGAGGTAACGTGTGCCTGTCACAGGGGAGGGTACATGGAGAGGGAAGAAAGCTGATTTTTTATTTTCCTTGTACTTGTTTTCCTATTTCTCCTTATTTTTTTCCCAATTTCTTTGAAAAAAAAAATTACCTGTCTCAGCTAGGTTAAGAGGAACAACCAGAAGTAAGTTGTTTCCACATTTGGGCTGGGGCGTGTAAAGGTAGCTGGCGGTTGAGTCCTCTGGTGAGCAGAACGGGGTGGCCCTGAAGTGGGGTGCCCTGAGGGGCAAGGCACTGGCTGCATTGATCACCCCTCTTTCCTTGCTGTGTGACCTCCTTCTGCCACTGTGGCCTCTCTCTGTTTGTTTCAGGAGCAGATATCCTGTTCCCTAGCTGTGCTTGTGAAATTCATAACTACCAAGAGGTGCAGGGGATGTATCCAGGTTGCAGAAACCAAGTCACAGAACAAGTATGGGGTGTCTTCCCAGAGCATCTCTTTACCACGTGGTTCTTTGGGGAACAAGCTAAGTAACTTCACTGAGAACCTCAAACTATACATTTATATTAAAACAATCACAGATCTACTATACAATAGAATACAAAATCACCATATGATTTAAAAACAAAAACTAAGACTTCGCATGCATTTTGTGACTATAGAGGGTGGCTTTGGGCCAATACCTCTTCCTTCTTATCCAAGCGTAAGCGATTTCTTCTGATATTTCGGTGGAAATTTTTGGGAGTGCTACCTTAAAGCTTATTCTTTCTCCTTTATGTGGTTCAGATTTAAGTTTCAGGACATTATATTTTCAGATTCATCCTCTCCCTACCCGCCTCCGCCCCCCACCACATAGACAGATTTGGGGCCACCTGTTCACTCCACAGCCAGGAGGATAGAAAGATTCCTCGTGCCAGATTCTCCTTCATTCACGTAGTCTACAACAATGCCCTCTCCAACGTTAGAAGGGGAGAAAACATTCCCTTGGCTCCACTTCCAGGTTCTGTGCTTGGACAGAGTGCAGTCTGTACAAAGATGAGCTCAGCTGGGGCCAGCTGGAGTGGAGACGGTAAGACCTGTTCTTCTCGGGGAGCAGCCTAGGGCTCCCCAACATGCTCACAAATCCTGCCTGATCCCAGACCTGCCCTGTGCCCAACCATGCTGCCGTGGAGATCCTTGGCCGCATCTGTAAGTGTTGCTGGTGACTGCCTCCCTGTAAGTGTCCACGTCCATCCACTCTTACTTTCTCAAGTCCATTCTGACTTGTTTGCCTTTCCGTGCCAATGAATAGGTGCCAGTACACAGAAAACAGAAAGACCTCTTCACTCCATTTTCCTCTTCTGTCCTAAAGGTCAGGTTGTGTTTTCTTGGCCCAGTCCTCTGGGGGTTCTGTGCTGTCCCTGTGTTCTCTCAGCAATGCCTGAGAGCACCACGTCACGTCTTCTGTGGGCCAAGAGTTTGCGACAGGTTTTCTTTACCCTGGGCAGGGATGGGTTAGGAATGGTGGGCTATTCCACTAGATAAACCCATTCAAGGCTGCCCTGTACTCCTAGGCAGAACTTGTGGAATTAGATTCATCACCTAAATGCTCTAAAGAGTCCATAAGACAAAGGCAGTGTATCAAAAATAACTTATTACATTCATCAGGTGAACACATTATTTCTTAAAGACTTTAGACCCTTAGAGGGATGAATAACATACCATTTATTTCACATATAAACTTCTTTTACTCTTATATATTCTTTTCTTTCTCTTTCTTTCTTACTTTCCTTCCTTCCCACTTTCTTTCTCTCTCCCTTTCTGTCTTTCATTCATTCTTTCTTTCTTTTTCTTCCTTCCTTCCTTCCTTTCTTTCTCCTTCCTTCCTTCCTTCCTTCCTTCCTTCCTTTCTTTCTTTCTTTTCTTTCTTTCTTTCTTTCTTTCTTTCTTTCTTTTTTTTCTTTCTTTCTCTCTCTCTCTCTCTCTCTCCTTTCTTCCTTCCTTCCTTCCTTCCTTCCTTCCTTCCTTCCTTGTTTCCTCCTAGATAAGGTCTGTCTCTGTTGCCCAGGCTGGAGGGAGTGGTGTAATCATGGCTCATGGCAGCTTTGAACTCCTGTGCTCAAGCAATCCTCCTACCTCCATTCCCTGAGTGGCTGGGACCTCAGGTGTATGCCACCATGCTCACCTAACTTAAAAAAAAAAAAAAAAAAAAAAAATTTTTTTTTTGTAGAGATGGAGGTATCACTAAGTTGCCTGGGCCGTTCTTGAACTCCTGGCCTCAAGCAGTCCTCTTGCCTCAACCTCCCAAAGTGTTGGGATTACAGGCATGAGCCCCCATACCCATCCTAATCTTTTTAATATGCAATGGTTACACAGAGGTTCAAAGCATTCTCTCTCTTTCTGTCCTCTCTCTTTCTCTCTGTTGCTGTCTCTCTGTCTCCATTTCTCTCCCTCTCTCTCTACACACATACACACACGTAGGTGTTCTTTCAGATCGGCTTTTCAATGGATTGTCTTGATTTTCATTAGACATAGACATTGGTGTATCTATAAAAACTAATACATTTACCTAAATTCAGGAAAATCATCTTGATTAAAGTTTTAAACGATGGTGATTTGTTGGGAGGGTTCCGATGGAGGGTTCCACGTGGCTCACGGGAACCCATGTGCTTCTCTGCAGCTTAAGCTGGTGCTGCATGAACACGTAGCCAGTGAGAACTGTCCCTTGGTCTCAGACATTGGTGATCCTGCTCTTCTACCCGGATATCCGTCACTAGATAATTCTCAGTGTTTCCACTCCACCGCCTCTCTTGGTTGCCCTTCTTTTCTTCTCTCTTTGAAAACGGAGAAAGATGAGTAAAACCTGGACTTTAAAGAAAATAATGAAGCAAGTTGTTATTTTGCTTATTGCCTAGTTGGTAGAGTTGGGAGAGTTATTGACTTACTAAAAGATTATTACAGCAGATAAAATATGTTAAGGAATAGATTTCTAAAAATACATACAGATTGTTACAAAGTGAAAGGTTGTTTGTATGTTTTTCAAGTCTTATCTGAGTTTAAAATTTCAGGTATTGGCCTGACAAAATCAGCTTTCTGATTGGAAAATATTTCTGGTTGGGAAGAAAACCTGATTTTCTTTTTTTTTTTTTTTTCACTCGGTCGCCCAGGCTGGAGTGCAGTGGTGTGATCTCGGCTCACTGCAACCTTCGCCTCCTGGATTCAAGCAGTTTCTCCTGTCTCAGCCTCCTGAGTAGCTGGGACTATAGGCACCTACCACCATGCCCAGCTAATTTTTATATTTTTAGTAGAGACGGGGTTTCACCTTGTTAGTCAGGCTGGTCTCGAACACCTGACCTCAGGTGATCCACCGCCTCTGTCTCTGAAAATGCTGGGATTACAGGTGTGAGACACCGTGCCCTGAATATTTTTAACTGTGCTTTTCTTCCTTCAGCCTCACCTAGGATCTCCATAGAGTGGATATTGGAAATAAATAAATATCCATAGAGTGAATATTGGAATTAAAACTGTCCTGACTTTTAAGATCTCAAACATTGATGGTCAGAGTAATCCATGAATTCTCTCATCTTTGTATCTGACACTGTGTGACTAAAACACTTGAAATCTGAATTCAGAAACAAATTCACACTCTAAGTGTTTCGAGAGTTATGTACACCTTCCCACATGATTATTTTCTTTCCTCTTTAAATTTTAATTTTACTTTCTTCCTCCAGAAAGAACCAAGAAATATCAAAGAGCAAAGTGGAAGCTTTGCAAAGAGTATTAGGATTAGAATTGAATACCAGAACAATAGGTGAAAATGACAGGTGGTAGTAAGAGGAATATTGAATATGAGAAAATAATAACCATCTAAATGTAATTCTGCACCTAGATAGGTCCTGGGGGGAAAGTCATTCCCACAGCAGTTTGCAAGGCAAACTCTCCTGGCAGAGAGAGGAGATGACCAGCTTGGTTTCCTTGTGGAAAACTAGTCTTCGCTATGGAGAGTTGCCGGGATTAAGGAGAAGTACTGCAGAAAAGGAGCCTGCATTTCTGATCTGTGTTCAGGGAGAAGCCCACTACAAGTGCCCAGGGCCATTAGCAGGGCAGGATTGTCCTGGTGGGTAACACAGCAGCACGACACCATGTGCGAGCTGCACCTCTCCCCCAGCCACATCGCAGCCTTGGCCCTGGGGCTTCATGAAACAGCTTAAGAGCCTGGATTTGCTTTGGGCAATAGAAGCCGCACAACTACAGTTTCGGTTGTGTTTTGTTTTTGTTTGTCTTTTTCCCTTCTTCTTCAAAGTGGCCATGCACACACGTTGGTCTCTTATTAGACAGGGCTGAAACCATCAGCTCTTTCCTCTGGGGGAGCTCTGTGCACAATGTGCTATCATACATGGAGGAGCTGGCCAAGGAAGAGTCAGAGAGATTACACAGCAGCTTTGGACTCTGTCCAGCTCACCATTCTCAGCCCATTTCTCTTCTTTTAGCACCTGGGAGACTCTGACAAACGCAATTCCCTACTCCCAGTACAGAGGGGGGAACATTATTTCTAGAACTCTCTCATAGCCGTTGGTGTGTTTAATGTCAGAAAATCAGTGTGTTGTGTTCTAAAGTTGCAAACATCCAGAATAAATATCATTAAGGTTCTGAATGCTGGGAGGCTATAGAGGGTAGGAGTAGGGGGATGTTTGCAAAAGGCTCCTTCACTGGTAGGAAGTCAGCATGTGCTTGGGATAGTGAGTAGCCTGGTTCCTAGGGAGATCCCTTCTCAGAATGGCTGAGCTTGCCAGTAGCTTATGGACAGAACTGGGAAAGGGCAGGAAGTGGGAGGAAGATGGAAAAAAGAATGTTTCTGCAACTCTCACTTCGTCGGGTGAGTTTCCAGTGGTCCCTTTCAAATTGCTGCAGATGAGGTAGAATTGGTCTTACCTGTGGGGACTGATAAGCATAGAGACCATGCTCATTAAGTTACAGATGACACCGATCTGGCGTGATCTGTAGAGTGGACTATGGAAGGGGGGACAGGGAAGAGTGTGACTCTACCGGATGGAATGTGACTAGAATTCAGAATTACTTTGGAGTAGTGGTGAAATTCAAAACACATTTGTCTGGGGGTGGTATCAAAAGAAGTCTTTCTGAACAAACACAGGGTAATACCAGAGGTTAGATGCACCCAGCAGCAGTGGATGTCTGATCAAGTGTAGGATGAGAACTCGTGGAACTGGAGCTGCTGGCAGAGGAGCCCTTCCCTCAGCCCTGCACTGATTCTCTAAGAAGGCTGGGCTCACGTCGACACTGCAGGGGACCACTGTGATCTCCCCAGGCATCCAACTAATGGCTGTACATCAACTTAAGAAAAGCTTCTGTGTGAGCCTGAAGCCAACTGAAGAAGAAACCTGGAAACTGGTTTTTTGAGGAAGCCAGAATGCACTGCTCCACTTCAATACATCTGGCACTGCAGCTAACGGGGATAATTGCAGGGCACCCACGTCTCAGTTGAATT
The DNA here is from genome assembly GCF_047675955.1 of Chlorocebus sabaeus. NCBI lineage: Eukaryota > Metazoa > Chordata > Mammalia > Primates > Cercopithecidae > Chlorocebus > Chlorocebus sabaeus. The sequence continues at coordinate 105,674,602 of NC_132917.1, forward strand.
AGGCAAACCCTCTAGCCCTGTAAAAACCCACCAAAGGTGTGGTGTTGTAAACTTACAAGGACTCTTCTCTGACTCAGAAGGGCCCACAGCAGTCAGTCATGTAGTCTTGTATTGTGGCAGAAGCACCAAGCCCCTTTGTGAGATGAGTTGGGCTTGAAGGTTGGATGTCTTAGTGATCCTCTTATTGGAGAGGGACTTCTGTTTTGGAAAACCTAGGTGTTCCGAGGGACAAATAAGGAGAGAAGGAGAGGTTATTTCACAGGGAATGTGGAAGTGTGGGGTCATTGAAAACAGAGCCACTCAAGGCGTCTGATATGGCTCCTCACACACTTAGTGTGCACTGAGACCTGTCTGGTGGGACGGGCAAGGGGCAAGAGGGCAACATTTTTACACAAAAGGTAGGACACACATCCCAGTCTGTGACAAAAAAAAAAAGTGATCATCCCTCCTTAACCAGGGTAGGAAGGGGGAAATTGACTTAAACATTAAGCATAAGGATTTTAGGTTAAACTCTGTGTTACTGAAAAAATGTCTGTCCAGTGATCTGAACAGTAGAATACTCTCAGCTGTGCAATCAATCCAAGCATTTTGGTGAACACCACAGTTTATATGACTGAAGAAAGTCTGCTGACTTTCCTTCCTGCTACTAATGGTATAAACAGTTGTTAGAGGAGTTTGAACCAGAGTGACTCCATCTTGAATAGAGGCTGGATAAAGTAAGGTTGACACCTACATTGCTGCATCCCCAGGAGGTTAGACTTTCTAGGTCACAGGAAGAGATAGGAGATCAGCACAAGGTACAAACCACAAAGACCTTGCTGATAAAACGATGCAGTAAAGAAGCCAGCCAAAACCTGCCAAAACCAAGATGGCGATGAAAGTGACCTCTGGTCCTCCTCACTATATGCTAATTATAATGCATTCACACACTAAAAGACACACCCACCAGCACCATGACAGTTTACAAATGCCATGGCAACCCAAGGAAGTTACCCTATATGGTGTAAAAAGGAAAGGAACCCTCAGTTCTGGAAATTGCTCACCCCTCTCCCGGAAAACTCATGAATGATCCACCCCTTGTTTAGCATATAATCAATAAATAACCAAAAAATGGGTAACCAGCAGCCCTCAGCTGCTCTGCCTATGAAGTAGCCATTCTTTTCTTTCTTTCTTTTTTTTTTCTTTTTTTTTTTTTTTTGAGACAGTGTTTCACTGTTGTCCCCCAGGCTGGAGTGCGATGGTGCAATCTCAGTTCACTGCAACTTCCGCCTCTCGGGTTCAAGTGATTCTCCTGCCTCGGCCCCCGGAGTAGCTGGGATTACAGGTGCCTGCCACCATGCCTGGCTAATTTTTGTATTTTTAGTTGAGATGGGGTTTCGCCATGTTGGCCAAGCTGGTCTCGAACTCCTGACCTCAGGTGATCCACCTGCCTCGGCCTCCCAAAGTGCTGGGATTACAGGTGTAAGCCGCCATGACTGGCCTGTTCCTTTACTTTCTTAATAAACTTGCTTTCACTTTACTCTAAGGACTCACCCTGAATGCTTTCTTGTGCAATGTCCAAGAACAGTCATGTGCTGTGTAACAACATTTTGGTCAACGTCAGGCCACATATACAATATTGGTTGTACAAGATTATAGTATATTTTTATGGTACTTTTTCTGTGTTTGGATTATGTGTAGTTAAACCCTTTTGTTACTGATGCCTACAGTATTCACTACAGTGACATGTTGTACAGGTCTGCAGCCTGGGAGCAATAGGCCATTCCATAGCGCCTAGGCGTGTAACAGGCTATACCATCTAGGTTTGTGTAAGTCCACTCTGTGATGTTTGCACAACAACAGTTACAGGAAAGGGGTCCCGATCCAGACCCCGAGAGAGTTCTTCCGTCTCGCACAAGAAAGAGTTCAGGGCAAGTTTGTAAAGTGAAAGCAAGTTTATGAAGAAAGTAAAAGAACAGGCCGGGCGCAGTGGCTCACACCCATAATCCCAGCACTTTGGGAGGTTGAGGCAGGTGGATTACCTGAGGTCAGGAGTTCGAGATCAGCCTGGCCAACATGGTGAAACCCCATTCTACTAAAAAATACAAAATTAGCTGGGCATGGTGGTGCATGCCTGTAATTCCGGCTACTGGGGAGGCTGAGGCAGGAGAATCACTTGAACCCGGGAGGTGGAGGTTGCAGTGAGCCAAGATCATGCCATTGCACTCCAGACTGGGTGACAAGAGTGAAACTCCATCCCCAAAAATAAAAAAAAATTTAAAAAACGAAAGCAAAGAACAAAAAAAAAATGGCTACATCACAAACAGAGCAGCCCCGAGGGCTGCTGGCTGCCCATTTTTATGATTATTTCTTGATGATATGCTAAACAAGGCGTGAATTATTCATGCCTTCCCTTTTTAGACCATATGGGTTAACTTCCTGACATTGCCATGGCCTTTGTAAACTGTCATGGCACTGGTGGGAGTGTAGCAGCGAGGATGACCAGAGGTCACTCTCATCGCCATCTTGGTTTTGGCGGGTTTTGGCCGGCTTCTTTACTGCAATCTGTTTTATCAGCAAGGTCTTTATGACTTGTATCTTGTGCCAACCTCCTATCTCATCCTGTGACTTAGAACACCTTAACTGCCTGGGAATGCAGCCCAGTAGGTTTCAGCCTCATTTTGCCTAGCCCCTACTCAAGATGGAGTTGCTCTGGTTTACATGCCTCTGACATGATGACACATTTCTTAGAATGCATCTCCATCATTTGATCAAGGCGTGTCTTGGGTTGCGTAGATAAGGCTTAAAGGAAGAATCATGGAATAATGCACGATCTCTGGAAACTTTCTTCCAAGAGGACTTTAAACTTACCCTGGCGTCTACCAGTGTGGGGTGATTTTAGGTGTGGAATTGCTCACTGTCCCCAGCCCAGAGCGGGGGACACTTGGATGGAATGGTTCTACCTGCCAAAAAAAAAAAAAAACTTTAAATTTCTAAAGTTTGGGCAGAAAATCTCATTCATTTGTGACCTCTAGAGAGCCGTGAAGCATGCCAGCTGGTAAGGCCTTGCCTAGTCCCAGGTGCATTCCAAAGAGAGTAGCGTAAGCTGTGCAAGAGCTTCGGAGCCCAGCCCCAGCCGCAAGGATACATGCCTCCATGGTCCGTGAACTTACAGCAACCCATTCACATGCAAAAGCATTTTATTTTCAGGCTTTAAATGGAGGTACTAAAAACAGTGTTAAAAGCGGGGAACACTTAAGAAGTGCAACCTTTTATTCTGAATAACAATTAGGAGCAGTTAGGTATTTAAATCATCTAAAATTTTTCTTTTGTAGGAGTACCACAAATGCTATACAGCACGTGCTTTTCAGAAGAGTGATGGGTGGGTACCAACAATAAGGAAGTGCTATCATTCATTATCTTTCAAGAGTGCATCCATTTCAGATATAATGCACCTGTAGTAACAATGCTGCACTTAAAAAAGACATCTTTCATTTGAAAAACACACACCTCGCTCTTTCTGGAGGCAGCCTTGCTCTGTGTGTGCGAAATGGACATATTTTTACAGGTTCTTGGGGGGCAAACATTAGATACTCTTTAAAGGGTTAGCATTTATTACGAAGGTCTAACAGAGTAGTTTCTGTTGTGCAAGGAATAGAGAAGCTGGTGTGGGTTTTGAACAGGGTGCATGTGAAGCTCTGAGTGGTGAGATGAGGACATTTCTGGAAAGAAGGGCAGCTGGGACCCCAGGCTGGTGGTAGGGTCTGCCATCTCCTCGTTCTTCATTCTGCCGTGCTTTGGAAGGCTTTCAGAACATGGTGAGGACATTTTCTGTTGTTGTTGATCAAGGATCTCTGAATCTTGGAAGGTACTAGCCTTGATTATGGGCAGAAAAAGTGAAATGTCTTTCAAGGCATGGTTTTGTTATCTGGACCCAAGAAAATGCTTATGTAAATCCCACCCCCATGAGAAGGAAGGAAATTTGAGGGAGTATCTGTTAAGATGCATCATATGGAGTCCTTGGTTTCGGGCCTGATTTTGCCACTCCTACCGCACTCATCCACCCACTCACTTCCTTCCCCACTCTCAGGAGAGTCACAGTAACCAATTTGGGGTTTGTATTTAACACCTACAAATCTTGGCTAAGAGGCCTCCCTCTTTTCTCCTTCACCACCACCCTCCCTCTCACCGATCCAAACACTTCAGTCAGTGCTTCCCAAATCATACCACTGAAAAGAGGGGAAACCCTTTTTGCATCCATACTGCAAAGACCTAAAATGTTTGTTTTCAGCTGTCCTACTTGTAACCTTTCATCACATCTTGATGGTGCTGTTTAAAATAAGCTGAACCTAGCTTCTCACAAACGTGTTGAGCCTTGCTCTGCCACGCATGAGTGGAACTCCATGTAGAAGGCCCACCTCCTTAGCTGCAATAACAGTGAGAGCCTACTAGGAGCCAGAGGCTGCGCTACTGAATGTTTTCCATGATGCGATTTAAACTTCAAATGTACTCGCAAAAAAGAGATAGTATTGTAGGACTTTCTCCTTAGTTCAGCGAAGAGCCGGATCTTTGTCACGTGGCCATGAAATCTTAGGCTCACGCACACTTTGAAGGGTGAGAATAATGGAATTTACAGAGCAGAAAAGACAAAAGGGACACAGGGACTGCCTGCAAAAACAAGGTCCTGCTAGTGCGGTTTCCCGCCCCGCAGATTGAATCCCAGGTTCCACCCAGGAAGAGGACGGGGCAGGCTCCTCCCAGCTGCAAATAGGGAACTTCCCCATGCTCCACCCCAGTGCGCATTCCTGCCAGTGTGCAGGTCGGTTGCAGGTTCTGCCAGGGAGCCCCTCCCACCTGGCTGTCTCAGTAGTATTTATATACCTTACAAACAGGAAAACCGAAGGTCAGAGGAACTGAGTAACTCAGCCAAGGTCCCGGAGCTGGTCAATGGGGCCAGCACCTCCAAAGCTTACTCCTCCCCTCTGATAAGGGCCACCTCTTTAAGATGACACAGTGTCCAACCCTGAGACCCACAGTGGAAGGGGCACTATCGCAGTTAAATTGTCAGGTAACAGTTCTTCATGTTCCTACCTGGCATCGTTCAAGAAGGCACATAGCAAGTGCCAGGCAAACGCTTGTTAACTTGAGTGAGTTTACAACTTTCATAAACATTATAAAGTCTGGCATGAGGAAGAAGTTCAACATGCCTAATTAACAGCTGCTTCTGATATATAGCAAATCTGTTTTTAAATCATCTTTTCTTGTAAGTTTTTGTTTTTACTCACTGGCTTATCAGAACCCAAAGGGCAAGGAACAAATTGAACCTGGGTGGCCTGCCTGGATGACAGGCAGGCAGCGCATGGCTGTGCCTTTCCTTCCTCACCCTGCAGCTCGCGACCTCAAGGTTTAACCCTCGGTATCTTACTGTGGCTGACTCTCACGGAACTCTCAGGTCCCAAGTGAGAGAGCCAAGTGAAAAGGGCTCCCCGCAGAATCTCTGACCAGCCTGCGCACTGGGAGGACAGGGTGGCGCCACGGGAAGTTTGCACCGCTTGCAGTGGGGAGGAGCCTGGCCTCTCCTGTCCCTGGGTGGGGACCTGGGATTCAGTCCGTGAGGTGCAAAGGCTGTTAGCAGTGCTCTTTCTCACTTTGCTGCATTGCTTTTCCTTTTTCCTTCTTGCCCAATAAATTCTTCTCCTCACGCTTCTATGTGTCGGCGAGCCTGATTTTTCTCGGTCGTGTGACAAGAACCTGACTTTTTCTGCAACACAAGGGTCGTCCTTCTTTTATTCTCTTTCCTCTCCATGGCCACAATAACATCTCAGAGGAGAGCAACCTCATTAGCCCAACTCCCTGTGCGAGGAGCAGCCTGTGTGTGATAAGAGAGGGGAAGTGGCCTCAAGCATTCCTGTGCACAAGAAAAAGTGCCATCCCCGGAATGTTTCCAAGTACGTAAGTGTTTGGTGAAAAACACCTGCGTTGTTCGCTCCTCCTTCTCTCTGGCTATCCTGGGTCTCCTGGCCCCTGCGTCAGTGCTTTTCAATTATGGTGGGAGGTCAGGGTCCTATCATGTCAAACCTGCTGGGCCTTAGCAGGCATGCAGGGACATAGTCAGCCCATCCGATATGTTCCTCCTCACTCGGGTAAAAGAGGCAGAAAGATTCCCACCCCACCTGTTCCACCGCGGGCCACGTGGGTGCATGTTCATCATGGACCTTTGGAATTCTGCTTTCTAATCTTGGCAAGTGCGCCCAGTGGTAGAATTTTCCAGGCAGAGTCGGGATGACTACGGGAACCCTATAAGGGAGCAGGTTCGAGGGAGCAAAAAGGGGTGAAGCCACGGCCTATGGAACCAGACTGGTCTAGATTATAACTTTCAAGCTGCTCCGGCTACTAGCTCTGCAGCCCTGAGCGAGTTCCCTCACTTATCTGAACCTTGAGGCTTCCTATCAGTAAGCTGGAGAAAGTAGGCTCTTACCCGCTGAGTTTCTGTGAAGATTAAAAGAGATCGTTTAGGAAGCAACTCTCACCACGCCTAGCACCTACTTCATATTCAATAAATATTAGCTCCTCTTTCCATCCAGGGTCTTGTAGCTCTTTGAATGAGATCATTTTATTTACCTGTATATATTAGCCTTGAGGGATATCATTCAATTTAATATATTTTATATTCTTAATTATACATTCATTTATATCAATATTTTATTACTATATAACATACAGTAATCATGTTAATATTTTAGTATATTAAAATTAATAAATATTTAATATTGATAGAATATATACCTAATGAATATATATTGGGTGTCTATTATGTGCAAGTCACGAAATCAGTCTTGCTGTACTTTTTGCAACCCAGGTGACTTAAACATTTTGACCAAATATTCAGGCTTGTTTATTCAAAATTACAGCAGCCAGATAGCACAAATCAATCAGAAGAGTAATTCTAAAATGTGATAGAAGGGTTTGAAGGCAACTGAATCCTGAAGAGGGGCTTACGTGGACAGGTTCCCAGGTGGCAGAGCGCGGCCATGAGTTTGGAAATGGGCCTTTGGTTGGTGTGGGGGCAGAGAAGGCCCATCTCTTCCATCACCGAATTTCTGTTCATAGTAATTCAATGAAACATAAAATATTTATAGGAGAAAACTTTTATAGAAATCTTCTTTCCTCGGAGGATTTTAAAGGCGCGGTCTCCCCGACATCAAACATTCCTGTGAAAAATTAAAAATCCAGTCAATCACGAAGCTGTTTCTAAATATACAAAAATATGACACAAACCTTCTGAGTTTTTGCTTCTTGGTTGGAGAAATACATTATTCAGACACAGCCTAAAGCGCATTATGCTCATAGCTCACTGAAGAAGCAACATTCTTGAGGTATAAACAGGGAGATAATTTGTAGCAAAATTTTTCCATCAGGCGACACAAGCACACACCTGGGCTCCGATCAAATCCCCTGATGATGTGAGCTGGACACAGTGCCTGAGGGGGAGACCTGGAGACCTGAGCAGCATGCCCTGAGTCTTCTGCACACCGCTGGCCAGGCACCCTTCTCCTATCAAGTGACAGGGTGGGAGAGAGTGAGTCATACTTTCTAACTCCATGATTTTGTCCTGCGGTGAAGATGGCCCATCACAGAGAGAGCAAGAGTATGGGAATATCTGTTGGCCTCCATGTGGGACAAGGACAGCCAACTGCATTGCCCCGGAATGACGCAGGCTTATTCACTTCGTTAGTGGCAGAATTAGTGAGAAGCTGCAGCTTTCAAGCAACTGAATCATTTTAGTATTTAACAATCTCAGTCATGAACATGTGACCATGTGAGATATTCATCCTTATTTATTTATTTATTTTGAGACAGAGTCTCACTGTGTCACCCAGGCTGGAGTGCAGTGGTGTGATCATAGCTTACTGCAGCCTCAACCTCCCAGACTCAAGCAATCCTCCTGCCTCGGCCTCCCAAGTAGCTGGGACTACAAGTGTGTGCCACCATGCCTGGCTGATCTTATATGTACATATATATATATATATGTATATATATATATAGAGAGAGAGAGGCAGAGAGACAGAGAGACAGCGAGAGAGAGAGACAGACAGAGAGACAGAGAGAGAGAGTCTCAATTTGCTCCCCTTTGAACTGCCTGGTTTGAAACTCTTGGCTTCAATGCTCTTCTGGCCTCATTCTCTCAAAGTGCTGGGATTACAGACATGAGCCACTGGGGCAGGCCGATCCATGCTTTAGATTGAGAGGATGGAAGGTGAGTAAGAAGACTGAAGAGGACAGCTCTTTGAGAGGCTTACCTGTACCAAGGCCTGTACAATTTGACTCAGGGGTTGGCCAAGGGCATTCGTGTTATTTCACTAGATTCGACCAGCAGGCTTATTCACAGAAAACCCCAAATGTGTAAGGAGAGGGCAGCTCTGCAAAATTAAGTTTTATGGACGATTAGCAACATATATGTGTGTGTGTGTGTGTGTGTATATATATATATATATACCATTTTCATGTGCATGAGCATAAGGTTAGAATTTCAGAACCCTCCGAGTCACTCAGTCACTCAATGGTGTGCTCAGGGCCCCAGCTAACATTCTTCTGAAAACAAAACAAACACAGGTTGACAAAGATGAGTTAGAAACTCTCCAATGGTGAGCCGTGCGCAGTGGCTCAAGCCTGTAATCCCAGCACTTTGGGAGGCCGAGGCGGGTGGATCACGAGGTCAGGAGATCGAGACCATCCTGGCTAACATGGTGAAACCCGGTCTCTACTAAAAATACAAAACACTAGCCGGGCGTGGTGGCGGGCGCCTGTAGTCCTAGCTACTCGGAGGCTGAGGCGGGAGAACGGCGTGAACTCGGGAGGCGGAGCTTGCAGTGAGCAGAGATCACGACACTGCACTCCAGCCTGGGCGACAGAGTGAGACTCCGTCTCAAAAAAAAAAAAAAAAAAAGAAACTCTCCAATGGTGAGGACGGTCCCCAGTGTGACGGGTCCCTTGTCATTGGGCCAGCTTCCTCTTGTGCTCAACCTGGTTCTGGATGTCACCTTAAAAAAGCCTGGGCCAGTGTCCTGAGCAATGAGCTACTTGGATCAGCTCTTTGGACTGCGAAGAAGGCAAAACCCACCACTGGGTTCTGTGGCCGCACAAGGGAAAGGAAGCAGTCTCCGGGTATCTGCAGAGGGCAATGGTTGACCTACCTAAGGAAAAGAAATGTCTTGCACCAGAACTATCTATACAGATGCTGCATTGTTTTCAGTGAGGATGGTGATTGCACTGACTTCACTGAGTTGGATGATGATTAAAAGATGCAGCTGGGCTCAGTGGCTCACTCCTGTAATCCCAGTGCTTTGGGAGGCTGAGGCGGGCAGATCACCTGAGGTCAGGAGTTGGAGACCAGCCTGCCCAACATGGCAAAACCCTGCTTCTACTAAAAATACAAAAAATGAGCCAGGTGTGGTGGCGGGTGCCTATAATCCCAGCTACTCAGGAGGCTGAGGCAGGAGAATTGTTTGAACCTGGGAGGTGGAAGTTGCAGTGAGCCGAGATCACACCACTGTACTCCAGCCTAGGTAACAAGAGTGAAACTCCATCTCAAAAAAAAATAAAAGATGCAGTGCATGCCAAGGGGTTTGTACTAAGTACAAGTAGGTGCTTCAATCATGTTCGCTCCTATGGCATAGCTATGTACACACCATATTGTATGAAATTACATAAATATGGTGGGATGGAGGGTGAGCCGATGGGCCTCAGAATTTGGCTGTTGTGGTTAAGCTCCTGGCTCTGCTAGTCAGCTCCATGGGCTTGGCCCATTCCTCAGCCTCTCTGTGCCTCAGTGTCCTTGTGTGTCCAGTGGGGTTTCGTGAAAGTCTCTGTGAGGATTAAACAGGATCAAATATGCATCGCACACAAGCTGTACCTGGTGCACAGCAAATGTTAGGCATTATCACTATTAAATTAAGAATTTTACGTAGAATGGCCTTTTTCTGCATTGACTACACTGACATACCACTTTAATGTAATGGTCTGCCTTTAAAAACTGCTTCCACATCGTTATATGAAAGCATTAGTTAAGCTTTGTCCTATGATTCGTGTGAGATATACGTTGACAAGAACTTCCATTTATAGGTGAAAAAAACCAAGATGGTGAGTTCCGGAGGGTTCTGGTCATAGCCCCATGGGTGACGGGTCTGCACCTAACAGTTCAGCTCATGCTCCCTCTTCCTCCCCTGAAGCCTTCACGAGTGCTGGGTCTGCATCCACCATGGGGTGAGGAAAGGGGATTAGTCCACCTGAGCTGTGTGGTCACCTCCTGACCCAGGCGCCCATGGAGTCAACTGGTAGCCAGGCTGTGCCTTTCAGGACAGAATTCAAAAGAAACAGATAGACAGTAAGAGTTCCTTTACCAAGATCATCGCCATTTCAGTGAAAAGCAGACTGTCCAAAAAATCTGCATAGAGATCATTATAAATCACCCTACAATATAGACATGCTAAGGGGAGCTGGTCTTTCTCCCGTGTTTTTCTGGAGACTCAGACTCAGCCCTGCTCCCTGCACCGACAGGGGTGTGAACAAGCAGGGAGCTCCCAGGTCTCCCCTAGGGCCGCCTTGTCTATTTTCTGGGCCTGGTGTTCACTTTTTCTTCTGTGCATGTGCTCATCTTTTCCTTCACTGTACTGTTTTCCTGAGGGATTTTATCTAGAGCTTTACAAAAAATCCAAATAAATCAGACCTCCGAGCCCAGACTGGGGCATCTTCACCATGTGTGTGCGCAGGTAGGTGTGTGTGTGTGTGTGTGTGTGTGTGTGTGTGTGTGTGTGTGTGTGTTTTCTCACTGGCCCTATCCCCCAAGCGTCGTCCATACTTCACAGACAGCTGCACCTTTTTGTACTGAGCAGTCCTCAAAGCCTTTGCTGTGTTTATTTCTCTACAGGGGCCTGACAATTTCAAAGGCAACCAAACTTGATGGAAACTCGAGGGGTATTTTTAAAAAATCTTCACTACAGTTGCCTACATATTTTAGGTAAACAACAAAATACAAGCAAGCTCTGTGACTCTCTTCACCTGGTTCAGTTCCTTTGGCTGCTGTAATTTACAAGACTTTGCTTTCTACCTTATGGCTGTTTATTTTCCTTAATAGCCTTTTAGGAAAGACCTTATCAGAAGCTTTCTGAAAAGTACAGTAAATTATGTCTACTGGGTCAACTTTGTCTCCAGTTTTATTAATCTAGAAATTATAACTGTAATATTTCCTGAAAGTGTCTGATACTACGGAAGCCACAAATGCAGTAATTAACATGCAATTTGAAAAATGTATTCCCAGAGATCCAAACACAGTGAAAAACAGAAGAGCCACAAGAGACAAACAAACGCAAATGAGAAATAATTCTGCACCCTATTCCTGCTGCTACTTATGTTACTTTCCACTTCCTACGCCGCAGTTTTTCTATTTAACCTCAGAGGTAATCGTTGGGTCTATTGGATAAAATATTGAAGAGAAAGTTTGTTCTTCTGGGAGTTTTGAGCATTTGTGTAACTACTTAGGATTTGTTTGCTGGGTCAGAAATGGGCATAATCGAGCAAAGAAGCGTCTGACTTGGAAGGCCATGGGCTGAAGGCCAGCTAGCCCTAGGGAGCATGAGTTCTCTCCAGGAAGCTTCTAGAGTCATCTCCAAGAAGGGCCAGCACTGCCCTGCAGGTGGGCAGCTGGGACAGATGACCAGGGACTCTGTTTCAGCACACAAGGGCTCGTTAGCTGGGCAGTCGGCACTGGGAAGCCCGAGCGGCGGGAAGCAGGAACTCAAACGTGGAGACCAGGGTTTAGGATCCAAGAATAAGGCAGGATTGAGTAAAGGGGTGTGGTGCTGGAAGCTTCCTACCAGCTCCAAGGAAGCTGGAAGGACTCCAGAGTCTCTAGCTGTGTGTTGCTTGGCCCTCTCATCCCCATACCTGTTAGACCCAAACCTGGCTGGGTGGCGGTCCCTGCATGGACCTTCTGCTCTCATCCCTGTGTCTTGGGGGAATGAGGGCCCCAGCCACCTGCACCCCCAGGCCACCTGGTGCAATCCAAAGGACGTGGACTTGAGGCCAGACTGGGATCTAATTCCAGATGAACTAAAGAGCCCTGCAAGATCCTAAGCCAAAAATTCCTGAAACCCTAGAAGCTTGTGAGGGAGGTTCCATGAGACAACACGGCATCTTTCAAAGTTCAGCCCAGTTCTAACGCCTGCATTGTTCCCCCATACTTTTGTAATAACTATATTTTAAGTAGGTTTCTAAAATCCCCTCACAACCCCATCCACGAGTAGCACACGAGGCATCTTTAGGAAAGGCTGAGGTTGTGCGGCTGAATCATGTGGCTGAGATCCTGGCTTGCAGCCAGACCGTCCCCTCTGCTCAGTTTCCTCACGACACTCCACTTCCCAGTCCCTTTCTCCTCGTTCCCTCATCGAAACTGGGTGAAGCCTGAGTGCTGACACCTGCACCCAGCACCTCCTGGAGAAGCCTGTTTGAGTGAAGATGGACCGATGTGGGATCACCATGGTCTCATATCCCACAGCGGTGTTCCCTTCATCTGTGGGATCCGGATGCCTGCTTGGGTCACCAGGTCAGGCCCCTTGACATGGGTGCAACACAGATTGGTCCTCGGAGCTTTAAATCAAGGGACTCTGGCTGTTGGATGCCCTTTTTTAGGGGCAGTCCTAAATTTGCATTGCACCTTTGAATCCCTGCCCTAAATAGTCCAGTTTCCTCCTCTCTCCTTACAAGCTTACCATTAAAATCCCAGCACACCTGTGTCAGGAACACCTGATAGTCCAGGAGTAGAGGAATTGGGAAGGGGAGTTAACCTCAGATCAGGAGTGAGATGCCAAGGTTGGCGTTGCATTTTACAGTTGAAAGGACCTGACTTTAGAGTTAAAGAAGGAGAAGCCAGCAGCATAAAGTAAGCTGCCGAAGATCACACAGCTAGTAAGAGTCAGAATGAAGAACCAGACCCTCATTTGTACTGAGTCTTTATTCCTACAGAAGCTGCCCAGAGCCTTTCCACCCAGAACTGGGGACCCAGGTCTCTGCTCCCCAACCCTGGCAGGTGTTTAGGAATTGTTCATTTTGGCAGAGCCACACCTGGGAGAAAGGAAAACAGAGCCTCCCTTTGCTCATCCATTTTTACCTTCCCACCTGGAATAGGGAGAAGAAGGAAGGGGACAAAGCCTCCTCCTCCTACAACCCACCCAGCCAATTCCCAAGAGCACTGCCAGCCAGCTCACAAGCCCACTTAGTGGTGAGTGGCGCAAACTCCCACTCCAAGGCCCAGGATGAACCCCAGCCCCGTGCGGGGAACGCAGATACCCCTGCTCTCAGGCAAAGGATTCATCAATGCTGGAAAGGAATGGAGAATCAGTCAGTGATGACTCAGAAGTCAGTCTTTTTGTCTGCACACTGCTGAAATGTTTAGATAAAAAGTGAGACATCACCTCAAACCAGATGTTTATATGCATTTCAACCAAGGTTTAGATATTTGGAAACGCTGGGTGGATATGACATTTCAGTATCCCTTCAAAGACCAACACGTGGAAGCCAATACAGGCTTTCTTTCTAGGGCCTTATGAAGATAGATTAAGAGATAAGCTTGGCTGGGTTCAAAACCACAACTCATGTGGCTACTGAAATATCCGAGAAAATATTGTTTTCCTAAGTGATACGAGGGACTGAATGTTCTTGTCCCGCCAGAATTCCTGTGTTGAAATCAAATCCCCAGTGTAATGAAATTTGGAAGTGGGGCTTTTGGGAGATGATAGTCTCAAGGGCGGAGGCTTCAGGAATGTTGTGAATGGGATTAGTGCCCGCTTAAGAAGAGGGTGGAGAGCCAGCTCCATCTCTCTCCACCCACTGAGGACACATGTAGAGGTAGGCAGTCTGTAGCCCGGAAGGAGCACCTCACCAGGTCCCAGCCATGTTGGTCCTCTGATTTCAGACTTCTGGCTTCCAGAACTGTGAGAAATACATTTCTGCTGTTTGTACATCACCCAGTCTATAATGCTTTGTCATAGCAGCCTGAACTAAGATGCTTAAATGAACATACCTTTTCCTGGGGATATTATTATTTAGATTAGAGGCACAAAAATATGATTATAGAATAAAATAAAATAAGTCTTCAAGCCAGTGTGATCAATTATGCTGTCAAGTTTAATGGCAATAATTGTTAAGTAAAATTCCTGTGTAGAATAGAAATTCTAGTGTCAAAAATGTAAAATATTTGGTACTGAGGTTCTATTACATATAAAGAGTTAATTAAAGACAGTGATAGTTTATGATTATGAAGTAAAGCATACCATAGTGGTCCTTTGGTAAGCCTTACTAACAAAATGTACAGATAAAAAGTGTTTTTAAAAAATAAGACACTTTGAATTTTTCTGCTTGAATTTTTGAATATTTTCCTTAGATGCCAGATTCAGAGTAAAATGACTTCCCACTCTTTTTGTACCTTTTTCTGCCTGAGTTAAAATGCTTACTAAAAGGTAAGCATTTTGAAGGCTGTTACCACAGGATAAGGAAAGAATGTATTCCAGTAGTCCACTTTGGGGAATCAACATTTTTTTTTCCTGTTTAATTTTTCATGGAATTCCTGCTAATAGTATGACAGGTATCTGACAGCAGAACCAGAAGACAAAATAGATACAGAAAGTTATTCGATTAGTGATTGGAAGGAAGGAGACCAGAGAGTATTCAGTGACTCCTGAAAATTCTCCCTCTAGAGTGAATGCCAGTGAGATGAAACCAATAAGATATGACCAAAGGAAGAAACCTGAATTCTAATCCAAGGAGCATGGTGAGCATGAAGTGCCACTGAGACACTCAAAAGGATGATTCCTCCCTGACACAGGAAAATTCACAGAACCTGAGCCGAGATCTGGCCACTGCACTCCAGCCTGGGCGACAGAGCGAGACTCTGCCTCAAAAAAAAAAAAAAAAAAAAAAAAAAAAAAAAAAATTCACAGAACCAACACATAAGCGACGGATGGGCAGCGTGGGTTGTGAGTGCCTGGTGTGCCTGGGTGTGTGTGTTTCCACACCCACAGAGGAACTCCGGGGCTGCAGCATGAGTACAGTGTGAGCCCAGAGCAGAGCTTCGGGACAGCCCTGATTCTTTCCTTTCCCCTTTCCAGTGAAGGAGAGGAACTAGAAAGAGACCCATTTTTCCCCTCTGTGCCCAAGGATATGGCATTTCTGGCACAATAGACAGGATCAGATCCTTAAGCCTGAAACACAGCTCTCTCTATAGAATTTATCTATATGTGATGTGTCATAGTCTATTATGGGTTTGTGTGGGGCTGGATCAGATTAATACCCTGAATCCAAGTCATCTTTCCAAATGAATCCAAATGCAAATATTGGCTTGGAGAAGATTTCTCGGTAATGAATATAATGCAGAATAATGAACAGTAGCCAAAAAGAGAGAGGATGTAGAACCAATCAAAGGAAGGGCAGATGTTTAAAATGTCTTTTGCTGTTCAGGACTGTGATCCAACAAAAGCAATTATGTTTGTGCTTTCTCAATTTCCACACAGGAGAGAGGCACTTTGAGGTTTTCCAGGTTCTCGTCGTATCTACACTTTGGGCACTGAACAGGGAGGGGACCACGATGTCATGCTTGGTCAACAGCAATGGATGCCCAGCAAGGCCCGTGGCAAAAGACAGACTTGAGGTGAGGGCACTCCCGACCACGCAGGTGAAATACACACATTCGAAGACTGCCCTTGTGCGTGTGTGTCTAAGTGGAGAAGCACATAGCAGGGAGCCCACTTAAATCCTCCTCTCCAGGATCACAAGAATCACAAGATGCCATAGTTCCAAATTGAAATGGAGACGATGTCAGGTAGCTTGTCTACACACTGAGGGAGGGAGGGAGGTGGCCTAGGCCTTTGTTGAAAATGGGCAGAGCAGCAAGATAGAGTTTCTAGAGACTCTATGATGGGAGACTGGGTGACCTCCAATTCTTTTCACCAATGGAGGGCTGGATAAAATAAAAATGCTATGGTGTGAGTGTATCTCAGTCAAGGGCCATAAACGATGTACACTGCCCATGTTTAGGTGACAGTTTAACAACTGACCCTTGCAGATCAAATGAAGGCATCCTTACGCTGCACAGCAACATGTAAAAATATGGAATGGTAAAGAAGAAAGAAGAACCGTGAGCAGGAGAACCATTTCATTTTATTCCTTATATGTACAAACATGAATAATTTGACATGATGTTTAGACAGTTTCCCCCTAACTTAAGTCTTTTAATTAAAATGAGAGGAAGAAAATACGCTTTAAATATGAATGCGAGAAGGTGTCAGTTGACAGCCCCCAGTCTTCCTACTCTTCTCTCACTGTTGTTAGCGAGCACAATAAAATCTCATCTTCTCCTGTCATCTTTTCATAATGTTTATGGTTGTTTTAGGTAACACGTAAACCATACTGAATGTGATATTCCCCTTATTACATGTCAGGGGCCCATATTAAACTAGAGCCTGTCCCTTATTCTGCTGTTTACTTTTGTGGCAAATCAATGTATTTTCCTTGACTCACCGGGCAATATTGCAGGGCTGCCTGTGGCCAGGAAGGTAAATGCTAACTTTTCAGCCCGTGCCAAGTGGCACACCCTCGGCTCACTACCGAGTGAATGAGAGCAGTATATTCTGGACTGAAAAATGGGCTCGGATGTTGGCCCTAATAAATTACATGATTATTAAAATGCTGTGCAGTTCCTGCCCATATTATGTTATTTTACCTCTTGCTGTCTCCCCTGGTTGCCTGCTCCACTTTACCTCTGTTTTCTGGGTGCTTAACTTGTAAAATGCTAAAGAAGTTTTGATATTTACCTGTTTATGATTAAATTGCAAAATGATCTGCTTAGTTCTGTTCTAAATTAAGGTCTGCATTAAATGTCATAGCATTTATCTTTCATAAAATGAGACAGCAAGGACACTAATTTCCTAGGTATTCAATCACTGCCCTGTGCCACTGGAGACAGCCCAGGAGCGAGCCTGCCCACAGTTCACAGCTCACTGACAGCCCTGAGATGGAATCATAAAAGTCAATTAATCATTAAAAGCTGTTACAAGCACATATCGAACCAGTCTGGCACAAAATGTTAATCAGTCCAATATCAATATAATAAATTCCTGCAAATTGGAGCGATCGATATGTTTAGGGCCTAATGAATCAATTTGAGGGCACTGAGCTGCTCCTTGGGGTCCCCGTGACACGGCAGCCGGGTGAGTGCTACATCTCTAGGCGCACTGCCAACAGAGGTCACCTATCCTAACAGGCTGTTCACTTCAGCCGCAGTTACCACGGTGACAGCATGTCACCGTTGCCCTAGTGTCCTTCTAGGTAAGGTGGAAACCAATGCATCACTGCCCTTGATGGATTTGTCAATAATACTTAGCAGGGGAGGGGGACTGCTCACATAACACTCGCAGGTCTCCAGTCCCCGAGCAGTTTGGTGTGATTTAATTGTCTGAAGAGGTGTGTGCTTCTGCATATATGCAGGAACTAAGCAGTGGTCACAGGCAGAGGGAGTTAGCAGTGGAGCTGACTGCATTTGAAAACCTTGGGAAAACAGTACAGAAAATAACAGGCAGCCAGAGCCATGGCCAGGTTGGTGTTCCATTAACCAAGTCACTGTGTAAGTAAGAAATAACCTGGAGCTTCTCAGATTAAGAATTTATTAGCTACAAAATTTTAATACATTACTCATGAGTGGAAATGGAGTTGCGTATTAATGCCCCAAGGCTTAGACTCAGCAGCAACGTTTCTAGACACCTGCTTACAGACTGTAGATGTTCACCAGGAAGAGTCCATCAGGGGAAATTTGGGGAGTCAGGAATGATTGGCGAAGCTCCCTCCCTCTTTCTCTCCTCCTACCTCCCTCTCTCTATCTCTCCCTCTCTTCCCTCTCTCGCCCCCTCTCCCATCACTCCCTATTACCTGCAACCTTCTCCTTGCCCAACAGAGCCATGACGCCAAAAGTGTGAAGCAAATAGGACACTCAGAAGGGGGATTTTAAGCCAGTCTCTTCATCATCTGTTTTTAAAAACCAGAGTTTTCATGTTTTAAAATATTTTCTCTTTTGTTGCACCTATTAAAACTGACCAGTGAAGAGGGAGCAAGAGCATTTTGGCATTGCAGAGTGGAATGACGCCCCTTTAGAGATCAAAGAAATCTCAACTCCCGAGACTCTGGGGAATCACCGTGTTCCAGAACCTTCACTGTCACTTAACATAAAACATAAAGGTTAACACTGAATAAAATAATACCCTGGCTGATTATTTTAATAGTCTCAAAGTACAACTTTTTCCCCTGGATTGCTGTTACAGAACATGTGGATGGTACACGCTTTGGGATGGTTTCCCACCGTTCTGCTATACCGATAGGAGAGTAGCGGTCAGTCGAATTCCCAGCAGTGACTGTGTGCATCTCCCTTGCAGTTATTCATTCCCTTATAGCAAAAAAAAAAAAAAAAAAAAAAAAAAAAAAAAAAGGCAGCTATGGCAATCTGAAGAAATGTTAATTTCTACTAGCTAGTTATGTTTAATGATTTTTTTTCTCACCTGAGAAAAAAAGGGAGAAAAAACCATTTTTATAATGGTGGTCTGAATTATAAGAAACATCAAAATAAATTACAAATTCTCCACTAAAGAAATAACTATTCACCACATTGAGGCAGGGTGATGTTAAGGGTGTGCAGACAAAGGTAATCCAGGGCCTCCGCTTAATTGCCCTGACATCACGCTTAGTTCCTCCAGCGACACTGTGAGAGCTCAAAATCTCTCATTGTTATTAATTGTATTCCTTTTAGAATGTAATGTCATATCGCTGCAGGCTGAACTAATGAAACATACCCATATTACCAAAATAGGCATATTTCTTTTTGTTCAACGTGTTCTATCAAAACTGTCTGCTAAAGACATTGTGTTAAAGATCCTTTCACAGTGT
The DNA here is from genome assembly GCF_047675955.1 of Chlorocebus sabaeus. Classification (NCBI taxonomy): domain Eukaryota; kingdom Metazoa; phylum Chordata; class Mammalia; order Primates; family Cercopithecidae; genus Chlorocebus; species Chlorocebus sabaeus. The sequence goes on from NC_132917.1 coordinate 105,693,562, forward strand.
AATATAAAGAATATCTCAACTACCTCAACATTTCTATTACACAATTACTAAAATGCCCAGGAGGACTAAACAATATAGTGTGAATTCAGTTATCCTATAAGACTTTAGAAATATTGCTAATTCCTGCCTCTGATTTATGTTAATATTAATGCTAGATTACATGCTATGGCTTCTGAACAGCCACTGCATACCAATTTGGACAAAGGCAGGGTGCTCCCATGCACCAGTGCTATATGGCTCTATTATAATGAGAATCTGAATTATTTATCTCTATTTATCCTACAGGAGTTCACCTGACCCTAGTCCCATTTTCTTTTCCTACTGCACATCAATGCGTGTAAACATGACTTCAGAGCTGCTGCCCGCTTTATATGTGCTGTTCTGTTTCAGCCACAAGGCACAGCAATAGGCAGTAGACAAAACGTTACACCACTAAGAGAATTCATTTAAGCATTTATTTGAGGTAAACTCTCCTAATTAAGTCAACTTTAACACAGACACGCAAATGGCACCAGGCATATGTGTCTGGCGCCTAAACATTGTCTGGTGAGCCCAAAGGAAGTCAGGCAGTGGCAGGACAAGGAGACGGTTAATAAATTCAGCCTCTCCTTCCTATAACCTTTCTGTTAGAAAAACGTTTGTCTGCGGGGGTTAAGAGGCTCTACGAGTACTGGCAGGAAGATGGCCTTTTCATTCTTTGACTTGTACATACATCAGCTGTATTAAGATCTGGTTCTGATTTTGCTTTGATACTTACTCAAGTTGGTCTGCTGAATGACCAGCAAGTTCCTTTCCTTGCTCAAGGAAAGGCCAAGGTGAGTTGGAATGATTGGAAGTCATAGGTAAGATTCAGATTCTTAGCTGAATGGCCTTAGTTTTCTGAGATGGGGAAGGTTCCAGAGGGCCTAGAGTATGAAACAGGACTTTCATGGTAGGTACTGTGGAGATGAAGCATTTGCAAAGTACCACAAAGCCGGAATTTCCATCAGAAGAAGAGCAAGTTGCCAGCAATTGGATTTGCAATATTTTAGGTAGCCCAAAGTAGCACATTAAAGTGGCACCGTCTCCTCTGCAGCTGTGGGGAACGGTTGGAGGGTCAACTACTTAGAGCTAATTATCTGAGAGTGAACCATTAAAACCCTCTTAGGTGATCAAATGATGTACCTTTAGTTCATCTGAACCTATTACAGTATAGTCTATCATATGTCACCAACAGGGCCACAGTAAAGCGTACATAAAGTAGGAGCGAAATGGGTATAGCAAAAAGTCCTGGAAATGTGAGTTCGTATTTACATAAAAAATCAACCAAAAGATCAAGAAATAAAGTATTAATGAGTATGTACTGCAAAGGGCAATCCAGTGGAATGAATCCAGTTAATAACCAATAATCTGTGAAATGTGAATCCCAAACAAGAATATGAAAACATTAGGATAGTGAGACTCAGGCTTTGAGTCATGTAGGATATGATAACATCATTTATAGTGTTCCTTATCTAAATCGTGGTGTAATATACGATACGGCACCACACTTCTTTAATACACCCTGTAGAAAGGCAAATTCAAATGCATACTGAGGTCCATCAGTTCCTGTCCTTTACACGTCTGGTATTTAGGATGATGTATATCAGTTCCTGTCCTTTACATATTCCAAGCCCTCCGAGGCTGAAGCCCTTAAGGCTGTGGTACCTGGGGTGCAAGAGAGGGGCGTGGAGGGGATGAGACCAGGCAGGTGAATAATGCAGTTTGGGAAGAGAAAGGCAGAGAGTGGGTCTCTGGGTCTGCTGAATTCCCAAGGCCAGGCTTCCCAGTGAGCTCATGAAACACGTAGGAAATGGAGCCGTTATTCCAGAGATGCTAGCCAGCCCCAAGACCCGATATCAACCCCATGGGTATTTAACCAGCACAGACAACCGCCATCGCAGCAACGAGGTCCAACTGGGATGAGGATGGATTTGGAAATGAGCATCTGGACACCTGGAACTCCTCGCTGGCTGGCTGCTCATGTGCATCCTGGTCTGTTAGCTCAATAACATGACCTTTCATCTCACACAATTGAGTTTGTTGGATCCCACTCATGGCATCATGGCAGACTTCTACTACCTATTTTCTTTCTTTTAAAATTTCATTCTCTTATAAGAGTAACACATGCAATTTTTTAAATAGACCATAGCATTTAGTACGTAGACTATTTTATAAACTGCATACTTCCACTTTATGCATATAGTGGAAGTCCCCTTATTCTTACCCTCCAGGGTTAACTACTGTAACTGTCCGCTGAATGGTATGTCAGATTTTACTTACACATACATTAATATGGAACTGAAGAAGAGTTTTGTTTTAACAAAGTTCAGTTCAGTGTCTTATTAGACGTTAATGTGTGTATTCGTTTTCTGGGGTTGCTGTAACAAATTACCACAAACTGCATGGTTTAAAACAACAGAAATGTATTCTGCAAGCCAGAAGTTCAAAATCAAGGTGTCAGCAGAGCCATGCCTCTAAGGTTTTAAGAGGGAATGTGTTCCAGCCTTCTTTTCTAGTTTCTAATGGCTTCCAGCGATCCTTAGCCTCCTTAGCTTATAACTTCATCACTCCAATTTCTGCTTTCCTCTGCAGGACGCCATCTTCCCTCTGTGTGTGTCTGTGTCCAAAATACTCTCTTATAAAAACACTGGTTCTTGGATTAGGGCCCACTCTAATTCAGTATGACCATCTTAACTTGATTGCATCTGCAAAGATCCTGTTTCCAAATATGGTCACGTTCTCAGGTTTTGGGAGTTTGGACTTGAACATACCTTTTGAGGGGACACAATTCAACCTACAGCAATGGGAACACATTTGGCTGGTGATAGCCTTTGAAAGTCATGAACAAATAGACGGAAGAGTTTTTGGTTGGCTTGCTTGCTTGCTTCATTGGCATACAAACAATTTTCTATATTCATGCAGTTCCAGTTGGCAATCATTCCTCAAACTGCTTCTAATTTTTGTTTGATGCATAGAAAGGTCTTCCTCACTTTAAGATTATAGAAATAGAGCATATTCATTTTTTTCCTGTTGCATCTTTGACCCATTTGAATTTATTTTCCTGAGAAGTAAAACAGAGAACCACTTTTATTTTTTCGAAGGGCTAGTTGACTAGTTCACAATCTGCATGTAATACCCCTGCTTTTCTGCATGGAATGCCCTTTTTATAATATAGACAATGGATCAGTAGCTGGGTTTATTTCTAGACTGTCCATTGGATCTATTAATCTGCTTGTTAATTCCTGTTCCTGTACAATGTCTCCCAGTTTTTATTATTGCAGTTTTATGGTGCATTTTAGTGTCTGGTAGAGATTATTTTCTGTTGTTGCTCTTCTTTTCTCCTTCTAGAATTGTCCTGGTTAATCCCAAATAAATGTTTATTCTTCCAGATAAACCTTGGTGTCCTTTCGGTGGCGTTAAAACAGGAACTTCTATTGGGATTGCGCTGGGAAGGACTGACTTCTTCAACCTGTCGATAGCTGCCCTGTCCCAGCAAAGTTGTTTCTCCATTATGTGATTTTTTTAAGTCCTTCAGCAGATTTTTAGTTTTCTCCATATAGATTTTGGACATTGCCTGTGTAATTTATTCTTAGGCATGTCGTGTTTTTGTTTGTTTTTCTATTGTGAATGCAATCTCTGAATTACTCCTCCTCCTCATTCTCCACATCAATTTCTCCTCCTCCTCATTTCTCCTCCTCCTCGTTCTCCACATCTATCTGTTAGCAAGTACTGGTAGTTTTTTCCGCATCTGAAATATATGTCAAACCTGTCACCACCCCACCGCCATCTCTCTCTCTCTCTCTCTCTCTGTTACCTGGGCCACAGCTTTCCACCAATACTTTCGACAATCTATTTTCTGCATATCTGCCAGGGTTGGCTTTCTCAGCAGTCCACAAAATCATACCAACACCCCTACCTTCCAGACCTTTGGTGGCATACTGCACGCGAAAAAAGATCTAGCAGGCATCCTGTGGGATCCTGCCCCAGCCCCTCCTCGTCATCCTAGCTCTTTCCCCCATCTCTCTAACATGCCAAGCTCCTTTTCCACAGATCTTTCGCTGTTCCCTTTGTGCTTGCTTCTCCGCCTTCCTCTACTCTTTGCATGAGTGGATACTTCTCATCCATTACATCTCAGCTCCTATTCCACCTTCTAGGAGAGGCCTTCCTGGGCCACTCTAGAGAATGTAGGACTTCCTCAACCATCTGTCCCTAACCTTTCTAATTCCAACATCCCACCCCTTATTCTCCTGAATTCCTTCATAGCGTTTGCCACTGCCTGAAAAGCCTTATGTATCTACTTGTGTATTTGCTTTTTAGTGTATTGCTTATTTCCTTTAATTATAAAGCAACTGATTGGAGAATAACTACTCTCCTATTTTAACTCTGTCCCTAGGGCTTGGCACAAAGGAGCTTCTCAAGTAAAAAAGCATTGAGCAAATAAATGGATGTTGCCTCTGCTTTTTTCTCCTGTGTTATATTTGCAGAATAAGAAGCTATTATTATTACTATTTTTTGAAGTAGCTATCTATTCCTTTTGCTTTTGGCTAAGGCTTGGTTTAATCCTTACGGAATTTTCCAGGTATACAATCCTATTACATAATCTGCAAGTAATAAAAATTTTGCCTCCTTCTTTCTACTGTTTATATTTCTTATTTTGTTATTTTAATTACTTTGACTAGTACTTCTAGAACAATTTTAAATAATATTGGTGATAACGGGGCCCCTTGACTTGCTATTGACTTTAGTAGAAACACTTCTCTTGTAGGGTTTTAGCATGATACTATGATACCGATACTGGAATGAATGTGTGAGTGTGTGTGATTTTATCACGTTAAGAATGTATACACCTAGACCTATTATAGAAAGGTTTCTAGAAGTCAGGATTGGATATTGTCTTTATTAAGACACATTTCAGTACTTGTTCAGGTTAACAAATGATTGGTGATTAATTTATTAATATGGCAAATTGCATGAATCGATTTCTTAATATTAAACTATTATTTTCTTCTGAGGTGAAGTCCATTTGGTCTTTTTCAAGTGTACCCTGCCATTTCTTTTTGCTAATATTTTATTCAGGATCTTTGCAGCAACGTACATGAGTACCCCCAGACATGGATGGTTCACTTTCTGGGGCTGTCATTGATGAAAATGCTTTGGGATGAGGACATCTCTAGAAGCAAAGTTAAAAAAGAAAAGAAAAAAGAAACCAAGATTCAGGACTCATATCTTCACACAGGTTTATAACATGGTAAAACCGTGATAATTTTGTAGAAATAGCTCTGGATGAGAAGATGAGAGAGTACAATCATTATGAGTAAGAAGTAAAGAATTGTAGAAGAAAGATGAGTGAATTTTCAAGAGCGCATGACCACCTTGTCCAAGGAGAAAGGAGCAGCTGAGGAATCTCCCACTGTCTTCACTCATCGCTGTGACCTCATGATCCTCAATGATCTAATGATACATAAGCGGAGTAGGAGAAGCTGAGATCAACTCTATTCGAGCAAGAGTGAGGAAGATTTCCCTGTCTCCCAGCTGGGTAACCACTGAGGTTTATCTAAATCCAGTTTAAATATGGTTTCATTAATGATTTTCCAATGGTCTACAGCAAAGAATGTTAAGAATCAATCCTTAAGCTAGGCAATGCATGGAGACATCAATTATGCTAAAATATTTAAATTATTTCATAAGAGTAGATAATGATGCATAGTAAATTGTGTCCTGCTGATAATACTAGAAAATACTTAGGCAAGATGGACATACATGTATATTTTAAAACAATTCTTTTTCTTTCTTTCTTTCTTACTCTTTTAAGTACTTGTACTTTTTAAAGATTCCTAGAGAACCAGATGGGTGATGAAAAGTCTCAAAATACCAGGTTTCACTTGAGATACTAATATTGGGAGAAAAAAGTGACACTAGAAATTATTTAGTTATTCTGAAATCTGTCACTTCTTGAAAACAGCACCAGAATTAAGAAATGAAATTAATTGTGTAACATTGTGTTCTCACATTTTCAATTCAACTAGTGAATCATGAGGCCAAAATTCCTTAAGACAGTTACCCCAGGGCCTTAGTCGGCACCCAAGCCTCTGCCTTTCACCTGAGAAAGAATTTCCAAACTGCCTGATGAGAGAGAAAACCATGTCCATGGTCCCAACGGTCCAGAGGATCCTAAGAATCTGGATCGGAATCCAGAAGATATGCCAGAAAAGACCCACAGATGGTACCCTGGGACACAAAAGGAAGACTCCTTCAATGCCAACCAAGGGATGTGTGTGTTACTGTAAGAAGCCAGTGTCATGAGATGAAGCTCTAAGGTGCCCGTGATCCAGGAGTCTCACCTGGTGCTTGCTGCTGCCCCTGTTCCAGCTGGTCATGGCCCTCTGTGTCTGTGCCTGCCCGTCAGCTTCTGCCCATGTCTGGCTGTGCCCCTCACAGCTGCCTGTGCCAGGGCACTGGCTGCGGGCTGGGCCAGGTCAGGTTGCCTCCCAGCTGGGCTCCCCACAGCCACAGTCAACTCCCATTTTGACATGAAGCCATTTAAATGGAAATCCAGTTTTACAAAGCGCAAGTGACTGGTAATGAAGACGTGACTGATGCTTATGCGAATTTTATTTAATTTTAAATCAATTGTGGATTCTAATTCATTAATAAGGGGGAAAAAGCATGCAGGAATGCCTAATCTCTTGTCATTATTCAAATACAAGAGAGTACTTCTTCATATATAATTCTTAGGGAAATTGTCAATTTCCCATTTTCCCTGAAAATCTATTTTTACAGAAAAATGTGGGCCCAACTCATTCTGTAAAAAATTAGATTTGGCTTTATTGGACATTACATAAACAAGGAAAAAAAAAGGTTCAACCAAGCACTTGACTGAATTTTTCACCATTTCATCATTTTTGTTATTATATACATGGTCTAAAAATCACATTATGATCAACCAACGACTTGGCTTTGGTGATAATTAAGTATCTGAGGAAAATATGGTAGCCCTTATGACAGACTCAAGCACTAAAAATGGGATACAATAGAGAGACTCGGGGGTTCTTTATGGGGTTCAAGCTCTTCAGCCCATGTCTTCTTTGGGCTGCTCAACTTTCCCTGGGGTCAAATGAAGGTCAAGTTTGGGCAACGGTGATTGTTATAGCTCCCTTTGGCTCCCCTAAGACTTAGAAGAGCAAAATATCTACAAGCAGCGTCTTCTCTACTCTGTAAATTAAGCGGAAAGGAAAGAAATGCTATGTCTGAATTCTCTTTTCCTCCACTCAACGTGCCTTTGCATTCTCCTTATTCCACTGACAGCCACGCAACTACAGGCAGATCACACAAACTCTCCAGGTCTTATTTCACTCATCTGTAAAATAACAATACCTACCTCATAGGACTAATGTGAGAGTCAATTGAGAGATGATATATCAACTATTGTGACGGTGAAGTGCTTAGTAGGCTTCTAAAGACATAGTAAGTACTCCAAAAATGTTAGCTAATTTTACTATTGTACTTGAAGGAGATCATAAAGCTCTCCACATGGAAGAATGGTTTCAAATTTACTGAGAGTTTAACAAATAGTTGGAGTTTTTGCAAAATGAGAGTAAGTTGACTTTAAGAAAGAGGATAACTGTATACAGTCGGTCCTCTGTATCCATGGATTCCACATCCACGGATTAAGTCAACTATGGATGTAAAATGCTCAGGAGAAAAAGAAAGAACAAAAAACAACAAAAAATAAACACAACAATAAAAAAATACAAATTTAAAAATACAGTATAACAACTACTGACATAGTATTTACATTGTATTAGGTATTATAAGTAACCTAGAGATGATTTAAAGTATACGGGAAGGTGTGAGTAGGTCATATACACAAAACTGGTAATTTTATATCAGGGACTTGAGCATTCAAGGATTTTCATAGCCCAAAGGGTCCTGGACCCAAATGCCCATGGATGCTGAAGGACAACTATATGGTCAAAATGCGATACATGGGCTAGGCACCATGGCTCACACCTGTAATCTCAGCACTTTGGGAGGCCAAGGCAGGCGGATCACCTGAGGTCAGGAGTTCAAGACCAGCCTGGCCAATATGGCGAAACCCCATCTCTACTAAAAAGTACAAAAAAAAAAAAAAAATAGCCTGGTGTGGTGGCAGGCACCTGTAATCCCGGCTACTCGGGAGGCTGAGGCAGGGAGAATTGCTTGAACTGGAAGGCGGAGGTTGCAGTGAGCTGAGATCACACCACTGCCCTCCGGCCTGGGCAACAGAGTGAGACTCGGTCTCAAAAAAAAAAAAAAAAAAAAGTGCTCCATGGCCACAAACAGTCATAAGACATTGCAAGGGATGTGCTGAAAGGGAGATGCTGCCTGTGATGACCCAGGCAGCGGACAGAGTGGAACAGCAGAGTGGAACATAAAGCTGAACGTTGGGAAGAGAAGTGTGGTGGGAACCATGTCCTGAAAGCCTGGGAGAAGAGCATCTCCCAGCAGGTTCATGGCTGGCTTTGAGGACTTGAAAAGCCCTACATTACCCCGACACAGAGAAAATGAAAAGCATGCATTTATCCATGAGTGTTTCAAGTCAAGTTGAAAAACAAAGATAAGGAGGAGAGTGGAGGAAAAGACGTGGAAAAGAAAGGACAACTGCAAAGAGAGGAGCCATCCGAGACTTGGAAGCACGAAAAGCTGATTCAGGAAACTCCACCTATCCTAGACCCAAACAAGTGGTCTCGGCAGAGAGAGAGATGGGAGAGAGGGGGAGAGGCTGTAAGTGACACAGAAAAGTATGTTGTGTAAATAAATATGCAAATACAAGCGGATATATAATAATACTATATTAAAAATTTAAGAGCCAATTTTCAAAAAGTCTTTATCCTGAAATCAAGCCTATCAATAAAAGTGTACCTCTGACTGCAACACACCTGTTGATAGTTCTTTGGGTGTTCACGCCACCCACGGGCCCAAATCTGGAGCCCCACAGGCCCTCTCTGCCTCCAGCACCCTGGGCGCAGTCATGGGAGCCATCTCCTCCAGGGATTCGGAGCAGCGTGTTTGATTGCTGTCACCGCACAGAGCAGTGCCGAGTTTGTTCATGCTGGTCGGGCAAGCATCAAGCACAGAATCTAGCGCATTGTAGGTGCTTAACAAGTGTTTCTTGAATAAACAAAGGAAGAGGGAAGGAGGGAGTTTGGGGCTGGGGAAGCCTCCATCATAGCTGCGATCACTCACCGGCATCACTGGCCTCTCCACCCTCGCAGAAGCCAGCTCTGCTTCTACTCTTGCTTGCTCTTTGCATTCCCAACCCCAAAACTGTTGAGCACCATTTAAAAGCATGCTTAAAAAAATCACTATGTGGTGTGCGTTGGGGCAGGGAGCGGGCACAGGAGTTGCTAACAGATGGATAAAGATAATCTGCTCAGATTCGATACCTGAGTAGCTTGACTATTTTCTCTTTCACACTTCCAAAGAGCCACTTTTTCTCTCTTATCTTTAGGGTTTGAAGACAAGACTCAAGATGTGTACTTTACTTATTTTCTTATTTTCTCTTATTTTATTTCTATGTAAGGGTGCTCCAAGCCTGAACATTGAGCACAACCCAGGTCATATGCACAACATGACAGGTTGGGCATCCATGGGCGGCTACTGGTTTTGCTGGGGATGCCTCTTGCCTGCCAGGGTGAGCACACACGGCAGTGAGCAGCCCTGTGCAACCCCACGGGATGAGGATGCCATGATGTCAGCTCCCTTCTGACTCTGAGGTGTGCGACATTCACCGTGCCAATGCCACTGTCACCTTGCAGATCAGTCTGGGTTTGCTTCAGACAGAAGATTCTGGAATGTGTTCAAGCATTACTCATCTCCCGACTTTTTCAACCCAATAAATTTTCATACTGCTTAAATTATTACTCTCAAGATGCGTGTTTTTATTTCATTTACCTAGATTGAAAAGAAGAAGGTAGTGGGCTTACTGACTAAATAGCCACAGGATTGCAAACCACTTGGATGCAGGGCAATTGAAACGCAGCTTTGTTGGGCCTTGTTCTCCAGCCCGCAGCCAATGGCAGCGCTTGTGACTGTGACAGGCCATGCAGACAAGGGCCTGTTGGGTTTTATTTTATTTTATTTTATTTTTATTTATTTATTTATTTATTTATTTAAAGAATAGAATCCCCAGCTGGCTTCTTGCAGTATTACATACATCCCTTGGCTGGTGTTGAAGGAGTCTTCCTTTTGCATCCCAGGGTACCATCTGTGAGTCTTTTCTGGCATATCTTCTGGATTCCTATCCAGATTCTCAGGGGGTCCTCTGGACTCTGTTGGGACCACGGACATGGTTTTCTCCCTCATCAGGCAGTTTGGAAATTCCTTCTCAGGTGAAAGGCAGAGGCTTGGGCACTGATGAAGGCCCTGGGGTAACTGTCTTAATGTTCCTGACATCATCCTCTGTGTCTATCAGAGCTCAAAATGCAGGTCTATCAGAAGACTCAGGTGGCCAGTGCTGAAGTCGCCACTTGGTCCAGGAATCGCGCAATCAAAGGCTCTGCTGCGGGATTTAACACCAGACAGAGCACTCAGGAAAATGTATGTGAATAAGGTTGGTTCACCAAGGCCCAGACGAGAGCTACGATCTTCAGCACTGGCATTTTTAAAACCTTTCCATTGAAGTATAACACACACACAGAAAATGTACCCCTACCTATGCACCCTGAATATAGAGCCTGATATATCCTCACATCGTTATTTTTACATTCTTGTTATTGGGATGAATGGCTCTGTATATACTTTGAAAATAAACAAAAGCTAAGCACATTTGATTATCTATTGTTAAAACAAAACAACAAAAAAATAACAACATAGAAGTATACATAGCTTTTGCCTTTTAGGGGAGGCTCATTCCCAGTGAATGTCCAGTTTCTAGATCTGGGAAACCCCTGGAAGATCTAGAAAAGGCAGTTGGCTTTTCTATTGTCTCTCACGTTCTGTTTTCTTTCCAACTCTCTGTCAAAGCCATTTGACTCTCTGCATATGTTCTCAGGATATTTCTATTTAGTAAGAAAGCAGTATCAGTGAGCATCTCTGTTTTATTAAGTGTGTCAGACAACAGAATATCCGGTCTGTTGGCCAGAATTTGTTCATCTGTTCTCACGGCTCCATCCCAGTACATCTTGGAGAGGCTTTTCTCCAGGACATTCTTGGGTTCAGACTTATAAATGGTGTTAATCCACTGGTTACCTCAACAGAGGACTAATTGTTGATGTAAAATCTTAGTGCCACTCTCTGCATGTTCTTACATTTGCCAGGAAAACATCCCCTCCACCTTCCAGCTCCTCTGCCGGGTTGATTTAGGATAGGAGCTGATCATTTCTTCCCAAGCTGCAGAAGCCAAGACTGTGAGAGCTGGAGGAAGAAACTGAGGAGTGAGTCTTCTTTTTTCATGAGGACAGAGCAGGGAGAAAATTCCCTATCTTCACCCAACCAGGAGCCCTCTTGGACCTGATGTTTTTAAAGTATTGCTATGAAATTACATTAATTAAGTAGCCAAGATCCCAGCTGGAGCCTGTCAGTGTCCGTGGTGAGGGTGTGGGTATATCTGGTGTGTCTGGCGGTTGGAAGACTGGCTGACTCAGAACCAAACGGCTTAGGGACTTTTGCTTTAGCAGGAGGAGGAGGGAGAGGGTGATAGCATGATGTTCCCTGCAGAAGGGGATGTAGAGAGAAAAGGGAAAGAGACAGGGTTTATCTCCTGTCCCTTCTCCCTGCAAGGAGAAGATCTGACCCTGACAGTCGGTTTGCCATTGGGACAAGCTGCAATCTGGGAGAGACTCCCTGAGACCGTGGTAAAAGCAGGGATATTTCAGGGCTAGAGTGACAGAGGGTGACAAAGAGTTGCGGGGAGTAAGGACAGTCTGCCAACCTCTCGGTGGAGCCCTGAAGGCCTCACACACTGCAGGACCTATATTCATAGGCAGCAGCAGACACAGCTGGGCATCTGAGGTAGCACAGGGTCACTCAGAAGGTCACGCTTGTGACAAGCTGGAGACCTGCACAAAGGCGTGGCAAGAGCCTGGAGACCTGAGTTATTTCTAGCAAATTGATTCCCATCAGAATTCTCCATCTGGGGAGACCTAAGGCAAATCGGATTAATTAAATAGTAATTGTATTGGTCTTTCTGAGTTTTGACCGAGTGCCCTGTTTCAGGTAGCAGACAATGTGGCCACGGTAAGTCCTGAAGTTCAGGAAGCGCCTACGGATACTTGCTTTTGTGAGCTAGCCTGACACAACTGAGAGGTTCAACCACATCAGGCTGTTCAGCTGAATTTGAGTAGTGGCCATGAATTGAAGGTAGATAAATGCTATTTGCCTCCCGCCCCACAACCCTTTGTTACACACAGAGCAAGTCTCTGGCAAAATTATGCCACACGAATGAAAAAAGAATCGTGGGGACCCACTCTGAGAAGTTTAGGGAAGTCCCACTCTGTCCTGCACTCTGAATGAAAGGCTGGCTCCGTGGCCCACACAGTGGTGTCTGTGGCAGCCTGGCAGGCCTCCTCTAGTGGGGACTGGGCCAAAACTACACCAGCTCCTTACAGACACAAGGATAGTGAGGATCCCTAAATCCCTCAAGCCAACCACTGATCTTCACTGCCGTTTATTTCAGCAATGAGAGGTTATTTCTAACATCTCGGATGCAAATGGTTGGACTCTCCAGGGCACATTTAGAGAATGATACTTGAAGCACTTCCTTTGGAGTGTGGGTTCCTGATGAAAATCTTTCACCTTATAACTCCTCATCCCTGAGGTGTGGGTTCTGCTTAGGTTCTTTTAGATGCTGACTGCCATTCCTAGGATGTCCTTTAAAGCAAAGGTGAACACACACTTCACATCCATGGTTGACTGTGAAGTATTTAAAGTAAGCAATATGATATGCTGTATGCATCTCCAGCAAGGGTGGCCCTTCATAGAAAATAAAACCATTGGTGCCCTCAGATCACTTCTTGAACATACAGCAAACATACATGATGAAACAATTTTAATATTTGTGCCATCCCTTATAGTTTATAAGATACTCTAATGCAGAAGATCGTCTACTTCTCATTTAAAGATAAATATAACTCATTTTAATAACAAAGAGCCCAAGATTTAAGAGAGCCTGAGAGATTGTGATTAGATAATCCCTTAATTTATACATTATCTATTTAACTAGATTTATTGACAGCCTACTCTGTGCCAAACATTAGGATAGGTGCTTAGATGCAGTGATGAACAAGTGTGGTTGTCACTTCTTGCTGGGTAAGAAATGAACCCAATGCTTAGCAGATTATTATCTCATGGTTCCTGTGGTTCAGGAATCTGGGCGTGGCTTACCTGGGTGCCTCTGATTCAAAAATCTCTCATGAGGTTACAGTCCATCTGTCAGCTGAGGCTCCATTTGTCTCAAAACACAACAAGGGCTGGAGAATCTGCTCCCAAGCTCACCCCTGTGGGCCTCCCTCCACAGGGCTGCCTTATGACATGGTGTTTGGCGTCCCCCAGCAGAAGGGATCCAAGAGGTATACCCTAGTTAGAAGCCACAGCCTTTTCCTTAGTCTCACAAATGACCTCTGATTATCTCTCCCATATTCTAGCAGAGCAAGTCAATAAGGTGGGCCCACACTCAAGGGGAGGGGATGGGAGTCCCAGGTCGCACGGATGATCTGGGGCCCTCTTAGAGGCTGCCTAACAGACAGAGCAAGTCCTACGCTGCTGCGAAGGTTAATCTTATGGGCCAACTTGACTGCACTAAGGGATGCCCAGATAGTTGGCAAAACACCACTTCTGAGTGTGTCTGGGAGGGTGTTTCCAAAAAAGATTAGCATTTGGATCAGTAGCCTGAGTAAAGAAGATCAGCTGTCACCAATGTGGGTGGGCACCATCCAATCTGCTGAAGGCACAGATAGAATAAAAAGGCAGCAGAAAGGTGATTTCACTCCCTCTCTTCTTGAGCTGAGACATCCGTCGTCTTCTGCTCTCAATCATTGGCGCTCCTGGTTCTCAGGCCTTCAGGCTCAAACCAGAACTTACACCACTGGCTCCCCTGGTTGGGATGAGACCCACACCACCAGCTTTCCTGGGCCAGCTTGCAGATGGCAGCTTGTGGAACTTCTCAGCCTCCATAATTGCATAAGCCATAATTGCATAAGCCAGTGTGCAATCTAAATTTCCTCTATCATCTATGCATAGGTATGGCTCCATTTATCCTATGGGTTCTGTTTCTTTTCTTTTTTTTTTTTTTTGAGATGGAGTCTCGCTCTGTTGCTGAGGCTGGAGTGCAGTGGCATGATCTCCACTCACCACAAGCTCCACCGCCTCCCGGGTTAACACCATTCTCCTGCCTCAGCCTCCCTAGAAGCTGGGACTACAGGCACCCGCCACCATGCCCAGCTAATTTTTTGGATTTTCAGTAGAGATGGGTTTTCACCGTGTTTGCCAGGATGGTCTCGATCTCCTGATCACGTAATCCGCCTGCCTCGGCCTGCCACTTTGTAATCCAAAGTGCTGGGATTACAGGCGTGAGCCACCGCACCTGGCAACTATGGGTTCTCTTTCTTTGGAGAACCCTGACTAATACAACTGCCCTGCTCCCAGGAGCTTGAGATGACTATTGTCATAGAGACAACAACTATGGCTGTGGAGACAATTTTTAATCAAATAATTCCACTGTGTTGAGTTAGAATTCATTGATATGCTATAGAGGCAAGGCATAGGATGTTACAAGGGTATATAAGAGAGAGGCCTGAGCAAGTCTGAAGGTAACAGGTTCTTCTGAAGAAGTGATGTTTGAATGAAATTTTGGGGGATGGGAGTTCAAGAAGGGGGCAGCAGGGAAGAGGAAGTGGGCACAGTCTGTGCAAAGGCTCCAAAGTGCAAAGAAATTCTAACTTGGCTTTGTAAAGAAGTGAGGGAAGGTCAGTGTCTTCATGAAACTATCCACTTGGTTTCAGGTAGCATAGAAGTCATTTTCTCTCCAGGAACACGACATGAACAAGCAGCCTGGGACTAGGGTGGTGATTCAGCTCCGTGTCCAAGAAGTCAGGATTCTTCTTTCTTATCCCTCCCTTGCTGGGGAGTTGCCCTTGTCCTCAGAGTTTACATCAGCTACCCCCACATCTGTGTTCTAAGCAGCAGAGTTGGGGAATGGGGCAAGAGAAGGAAGAAACATATATTATCCTCTTCCTTTCAGGATACAACCTAGAAGGTGCACCCTAGCCTGAGTTTAGTTATATGACCAAACCTAGCTGCAAGAGAGCCTGGAAATATGGACTTCATTCTGGGCATCCATGTATCTAGATAAAAAGTGAAGATTCTGTTCAATTAGAGCATAAGAATAACCTCTGCTATGGTTTGTTCCTTTGTCCCTGCAAAGAGTTCTGCATATCTCCCTTTGGAACACACTTACTGACTTCCCAAGTCATAAAATCCCAAGCCTACATCTGGATACTGCATCTGGTTCAAAGTTTCAGGATTTCTTGCCAGTAAAATTCTTTCAATTTGGAATTCCCTCCAGCAGGCCCAGATGTAGAACTCTATTCTAGTGACCCATGAACTAAGAGACAAATTGTCTATCCTTGACATACCCATTATACAATGGAAGAGAAGGAATCGAGCATTATGGGTTGAATTGGGTCTCCCCAAAATTCATATGTTGAAGTTCTAACCTTCAGTCACTCAGAACGTGATCTTATTTGGAAATAGAGTCATTGCAGCTGTAATTAGTTAAGATGAGGCCATACTGGTGGAGGGTGGTCCTTATGCAAGGTGACTGGTGTCCTTATAACACGAGGACACCTGGACACAGGTACACACAGGGAGAACATCATGTGAACAAGGAAGACAGACATGGTGTATGCCACTACAAACCAGGGAACACCCAAGGTCACCAGCAAACCACCAGACGCCAGGAGAGAGGCCTGGAGCAGATTCTCCCTCACAGTCTCTGAAGGAGCCAATCCTGCCAACAGCTGGATCTCAGGCTTCCAGCCTCCAGAACTGGGAGATGACACTAAACCACATAGTTTGTGGCACTTTGTTAGGGTAGCCCTAGTAGGCTAATACATAGAGTAATTATAACACTCTCCTGCCCCAATCTGTAAAGAGAAAGATGAAAAATTTCCAGTGACCACTCATTCAGGAAAACATTTTATGGTAGCTTCCCTGTGGAGTACAGTGTGCATTGTGTGTGCGTGCACATTGGACCATCTGGTAGCTCCACATCCTGCCCTCTGGGAGGAACTTCCCTGCACATTGTCTTCAGCGCTCCTGGACTCTGCCTTCGGGACTTAATCCATTCCCCTCTTTGGCAACATCTGAGATGAGCACTGGTGGGTTTGTCCTTCTTGGCAGCTGTCCAGGTTTCAGAGCCCATTCCTGCCAGTGCCGCTTCAGAGGCCCAGGAGTGGCTTTAGAGGTTGAGTGTTCACAGGCTTGGGCAGGCCAAACATCCAACTTATTTGGCAATGTAATTGCCTCAAAAACTCAGTCATCTCCTGGCCTATCAATCCCATGTGCAAGTAACTTCAGCCAATTAACAACACTTTTTAAGCCTGAAGCTTTGGTTTGTATTTACTGACCCTGTGTTCTATTTACTTCTCTTTCTCTTAACTGCATGACAGCATTTGGAGACTCCTGAAATGATAGGCTTGAGAAAGGAAGCCATACTATGTATTTGACACTGGACTGCCATTTACTCTCTCTTCTCCTTCCCTTTCCCCTCATCTCTTCTCCTCCTTTGTCTCTTTCCCTTTTCTCTTCTCCCCTTCTCCTCTCCTCTTCCTCTTCTTCTTCCTCCTTTCTCTCTCTCTCTTTTTCTCTCTCATTGTCTGGCAAAAAGGAAAAATCACACACATACAGAGGTGGCCGAAAAAGACTTTGGATCACAAACTTATCTCTTCCTCATCAAGTAGCTTTACTTACAGAGGCTTTATTTTGGGGCACAGGAACAGCTGACATTTTATTTATTTATTTATTTATTATATTATTTTATTATTATTATTATCATTATTATTATTATTATTATTTGAGACGAAGTCTTGCTCTATTGCTCAGGCTGGAGTGCAGTGGTGCAATCTCAGCTAACTGCAACCTCTACCTCCCAGGTTCAAGGGATTCTCCTGCCTCAGTCTCCTGAGTAGCTGGAATTACAGGCGCATGCCACCATGCCCAGCTAACTTTTGTATTTTTAGCAGGCTGGTCTTGAACTCCTGACCTCAGGTGATCCACCTGCCTTGGCCTCCCAAAGTACTGGGATTACAGGCTTGAGCCGCCGTGCCCGGCCACAGCTGACTTTTTAAAGCAGTCTCTCAGTCAACCTAGATTTTAGGCTACAGACATTGAGTTCTGCCCTTTGCAGCACAAAATCCCCTTCCATCACTGCTTGCCAACTGACTATCTCCAATGTGAGTTTCTTTCTCCCTTTTAGGCCTTTTGCAAAAAGCAGCAAGAAGCAGCCAGCACCCAACAGAATTTTAAATTTACCCCACCAATTTTCCCTAGAGCTAAGATGTGGTCAGTATGTGATCTGGCTTCCAGGTTATTGCAGAAGATGGTTTTACCAAGCATTTTACCATACCATAAAAAGGAGCAATTGTCTTCCAGCCTGCAATTTCTGAGTCTTTGAAGCTGGCTTCCACCTTGAAGTCAATACCACATATTTTAGGCACTTCTAGTATCAGATTCTATTTTACTTGGGTATGCTATACATGTAGCTATATGTAAAAGGGTTCTAAAATAAATGTGACATAAAGTAAATAGGCATTCATTTTCACTTATATAACAGTCCAACAGTAGGTCATCCAGAGCTGCTATGTAGCTCTGCACCATTAATTCATTTGCAGTTGTCTTACAATCTCTAAGGTAAACTCTCAGCCCTATGGTTCAAGAAGTCTCCGTCCACATTCATGTTCCAAGCAGCAGGATTAGGAAGAGGGAGGAAGGGCACACCTCCTCCCTTTAAAGGCTTTATTCAAACTTATATCCATCATTTTTGCATACACCCTTCTGTCTAATACTTAGTCCAGGGCCACACCTAGTTGCTAGGGAGGCTGAGAAATCATCTTTATTCCATGAGATAGGGGCTCAGCTAACAATTGAGAGGTCTACTATTAAGAGAAAGAAGAGGACCACACAATGGGAGCAACCAGCTGTGTATCTGGCCAGCAGGGATGGAGGTGAGGAGGCCATGATATGAATCTGGTGGTACAGACAAGCCAGTGTCAAACTGGATGGTCATATGCATGAAGGGGCTGCTGACAAAAATCACACCAGGAATAGAGAGAATTCTGGAAAGGTGGCAGAGTAGAAAGTCCCAGGAATCTGTCTCCCCACCTAGACAATAATTGCACTGGCAGAATCTGTCTGATGTAACTATTTTGAAACTCTGGAGTACATTTGAAGGCTTGCAATTTCCTGGGGGAAAGCTTGCAATTTCCTGGGGGAAAGCTTGGACAGTCAATTATGGCAAGTTTTGATCAATTTCCACTCATAACAGCTACTCAGTCCCCAGTCCCAAGTCAGGCAGCCATACATGGGTTCCTGGAGCAGCTTGCCAGCAGTTTCCAAGATCCAGGGAGGGCAAAAAGGACCCTTTTCCTCTGCGTGAAGCAACTTCCAGGGGATTTAATAGGCCAGTGCCCTCCTCTCACTTCATTTTTCTCATTTTTCCTATTTTGGGAGCCAAACATTCAGACTCTAGGACATTCAAAAGTGACCACGTAGCTGGGTGCGGTGGCTCACACATATAATCCCAGCACTTTGGGAGGTTGAGGCAGGTGGATCATGAGGTCAGGAGTTTGAGACCAGCCTGGCCAATATGATGAAACCCTGTCTCTACTAAAAAATACAAAAATTAGCCAGGCGTGGTGGCACATGCCTGTAGTACCAGCTACTTGGGAGGCTGAGGCAGGAGAATCACTGGAACAAGGAGGCGGAGGTTGCGATGAGCTGAGATCGTGACACTGCACTCCAGCCTGGGCAAAATAACAAGACTCCATCTCAAAGAAAAAAAAATGACCACATAGTCAGGAATTTCGAAAGTCACAGTGCATGCTCAAGGATAGATGCAGGCCTTTAAAAAAACGTGAAAAGACTTTAAGTTTATACTTCATGCTAATCCCTGGTACAGAGACAGCCTACAACAATCACAGGACAAAAACAAAAATAGAAATCAATAAACTCTGAGTAAGGGGGAGAATCTGATTTCCCGAGTTACTACATTATTAGATTCAAATGTCCTGTTTTCAATTTAATAAAAAATCCTAAAGCATACAAAGAAACAGGAAAGTATGGTTCATTCAAAAAGAAAAAATAAACCAACAGAAACCATCCTGGAGAAAGACCAGATGACAGACTTGCTAGACAAAGACTTTAAAACAATTGTCTTGAAGATGCTAAAAAAAAAAAAAAAAAAAAAAAAAAAAAAAAAAAAAACTAAAGGAAATCATGGAAAAAGTCAAGATAATGATACATGAACAAAAAGAAACTATCAATAGAAGAAACTAAAAAGACATTCTGGAGCTGAAAACACAAAAATTAAAATGAAAAATTTACTAGAGGAATTTGAAGGTAGAAGGTAGGAGGCAGAAGAAAAAAGAATCAGTTAACTTGAAGTTAAAACAATTGAAATTATTGAGCCTTAAAAACACACAAAAAAAGTAAACAGAGCCTTGGAGACCCATGGGAAACTATCAAATGGACCAACATACATCATGGGAGTTTCAGAAGGAGAAAAGAGAGAGAATGGGGCAAAGAGATTTTTGGAAGACATAATGGCCAAAAACTTCCCAAATCTGATGGAAGACATAAACATCCAAGAAGCTCAATGAACTCCAAGTAGGATGAACTCCATGAGACTCACATCAAGACATATTATAATCAGGCTATCAAAGGCCAAAGATAGAGAGAATCTTGAAAGCTACAAGAGGGAAGTAACTTATCACATACAAGGGATCTTCAACAAAATTATCAACAGATTTCTCATCAGGAATTCTGGAGGCCAGAAGGCAATGAGTTGATATACTCAAAGTGCTGAAAGGAAAAAAAACTGTCAAGCAAGAATCCTATATCCAGCAAAACTATTCTTTAAAAGTGAGGAATAGGCTGGGCGTGGTGGCTCACACCTGTAATCCCAGCACTCTGGGAGGCTGAGGCGGGCGGATCATGAGGTCAGGGGATCAAGACTATCCTGGCTAACACAGTGAAACCCTGTCTCTACTAAAAAATACAAAAAATTAGCTGGGCTTAGTGGTGGGCACCTGTAGTCCCAGCTACTGGGGAGGCTGAAGCAGGAGAATGGTGTGAACCCGGGAGGTGGAGTTTACAGTGAGCTGAGATCGTGCCACTGCACTCCAGCCTGGGCGACAGAGCCAGACTCCATCTCAAAAAAAAAAAAAAAAAAAGTGAGGAATAAATTAAGACATTTCCAGATAAACAAGAGCTTAAGGAATTCATTACCACTAGACCTACCCTGAAAGAACTGCTGAAAGGAGTCCTTAAAGTTGAAATGAAAGGACACTGGAAAGTAACATGAAGCAGCATGATGAAATAAGGAACTCAGTAAAGGTAAATACATAGGAAATTACAAAAGCTGGTATTATTGTAACTTTGGTTTGTAACTCCAATTTTGTCTTCTACATAATGTAAGACATTAATGCGTTTAAAAAATTATTTGTTTGGTTTTGGCCATGCAATATATAAGTATTTAATTTTGTAACACCAATACCTGAAAGGGGGTAGGGAAGGGACTGTATAGAAGCAGAGTTGGTTTTTTTTTTTTTTTAATTGAAATTAAGCTGCTATAAATTCAAATCGGACTGTTATAACCTTAGGATGTTAAGGGTAATCTTCAGGGTAATTGCAAAAAAATATAGTTGTAGAGTATACACAAAAGGAAATGAGATGGGAATTTAAACATTTTACTACAAAAAAACAATTAGCACAAAATAGTAATGCAAGAAATGAAGTACAAAAAAGCTATATGGCATATAGAAAACAAATAGCAAAATGACACAAGTAAGCTTCTCCATATCAGTACTTACTTCAAGTGTAAATATTTTAAAATCTCCCATCAAAAGACAAAGATTGAGAGAATAGATTTTTTAAAAAAAATATATGATTCAACTATGCACAAGAGACTCACTTTAGCTCCAGGTACCAAACAGGTTGAAAGTGAAAGGACGAGAAGATATTCTATACAAATAGTAACCAGAAGAGAGCAGCAGTGGTTAAAAACAAGGTAGTCACAAAAAGACAAATACTGTAAGGTTCCATTTATATGAGGTGGGTAGAGTAGTCAAATTCTGACAGGAATAGTCGAATGGTGCTTGCCAGTGTCTGGGGAGAGAGGAGAAGGGGGAGTTAGTGTTTAAGGGATACAGAGTTTCAGTTTTGCAAGATAAGAATTTTAGAGATGGACAATAGTGATGATTGCACAACAACATAAATGTACTTAATACCACTGAACTGTGCACCTAAAAATTGAAAAGATGGTAAATTTTATGTTATGTGTATTCTACCATGATTTTAAAAAAAATGTGTTACTTAAAAAATCACTCCAGAACAAGCAGCACAAACCAGACAGTCCCAGGCAAGCCTGGACACAGACCACCTATGGAAAGATGATGTTACAGGTTTTGGATTTTGAGAATGACGAGAAGCTACTGACCAATTCTAAGGAAGGACATGATCATATTTGAGTTGCTTAGAAAAGCATTTTGACTGCTATGCAGAATTGAAGGGGAGGGGAGTAAACTCAAACCCCAATCTTCTGTCTGCAAAGACAATTGGTTATTTAAGGTTATGTAAAGACTCATTTGCTCCCAAGCAGCTCTCCCTCGGCCCACTCTGATGCTTTTGTTCTCGTTACTTCCAATTAATTGCAAGATCTATCTCCAAGAAGTATCACATTTCACAACTTTGGACTCATATTAACAAGATTTTCAACACTATGAAATAATTATCAATCCTTCTCCTTTATAACCTCTAACCAAAACACTTTTCAAATTCATTTTCCACTTCCAACTCTTCATAACCTCACCTCTTCATCTTTTGATCTATTCATCCTCTCTTTTTCTGAATTGATTTTACTCTTTGTCTGAAATCTTGTATCTCACTTTTGAGCTTCGTATAACTGTTTGATGAAATGCAACCTCTGCTGGCTACACTATTCGCTAGTTCCATTAAGCAGTCCCGAAATTTTGCCAGTTTGTAAAAGGTGATTAGTTTCACTTCTTCCTCTGTGAATCTAGGGTACTATGAAAATAGCCCTGTGTATCTATTAATTGCACCAGATTTCAAAAATAAGGTAGGGAGCATTATAGACATGGCAATTTTTATACTGCAAAGATATTTCAATCCAGCAACTTTCAGTGTAATTTAAGGAATGTGCAATTTAGGTTCTATCATGAAGCCCTTTAATGAGAAGACAATCCTTTGGAAAATGAATATTCACTCCTAGCCTACCTTGGAGCAATCTAGTGTTTTCTTCTCCAGGGTTTGTATTCTTGCCTACAAGTGTTTAGAGGAAATGGGAAACCAATTTCTTCACCAGCAAATTCAGTCTTCCCTTTGATGGGCATTGTCGGATATCATTTGTGCCTGGGAAAGGTAGCCCTTTATGTCTTCATTTGAGAACACTTTTGTTGATTTGTATGTCGGATCATTACATGAGAATAAGATGAGAAGGGTATTAAATGGGAATGAACATAGAATTGATTCTAGGTTTGGAAGGATGTGCTTGTGAGACTGGAAATAAGAGAAAGGAAACTGAGTGGGTAAGAAATACCCAAGGTTTCCGCTTACTCTCCTGACTTGTGTCCCTTATGATAACCCTCAAATACAAGCAAAAGAGGGTGGGGAGGAGGCCACTGGACCATCCAATGAGACTCTGTCTGGATTATGCAGGACTGGGTGCTACAACTGTGAGGCATGCAGAACCTAGAGAAGGTGTAAGAGAAACATCTTCAAATGCAAAAAATAGTTTTAAAGACCGCAACAGAAAGCTAAATGATTAGTGATTATTTAGCCTAGAATAAAGGTTAAGGAGAAAAAAAAAACTATTAATTTTCCTCAGAGTTAGAGAGAAGAATAGCTTCTGGCTGAACTTCCACTCTGACAGAATCAGAGAAAATTAGTCCAGCCATAAAGTGCTTAGACTCTGAGCCAGAATTTCCCAGTCGGGAGTTATTTTGTATATTTGTTTAAGAACCCATTTTGGATGAGTGTCTTAGTCAGTTCATGTTGCTATAACAAAATACTATAAACTGGGCTGTGTTAACAGCAAATGTTTATTTCTTACAGTTCTGGAGACTGGGAAGTCCAAGATCAGGGCGCTGCCAGATTTGGTTCTTGTCCTGGATCATAGAAGATTGTCCTCACCATAGGCATGGGCAAAGCCTTCATGACTGAAACACCAAAAGCAATTGCAACAAAAGCCAAAATTGACAAATGGGATCTAATTAAACTAAAGAGCTTCTGCACTGCAAAAGAAACTATCATTGGAGTGAACAGGCAACCTACAGAATGGGAGAAATTTTTTGCAATCTATTCATCTGACAAAAGGTTAATATCCAAAATCTACAAAGAAATTCAACAAATTTACAAGAAAAAAACAACCCCATCAAAAAGTGGGTGAAGGATATGAATAGACACTTGTCAAAAGAAGACATTTATGTGGCCAACAAACATGAAAAAAGCTCATCATCACTGGTCATTAGAGAAATGCAAATCAAACCACAATGAGATACTATCTCACACCAGTTAGAATGGCAATCATTAAAAAGTCAAGAAACAACAGATGCTTAAGAGGATGTGGATAAATAGGAACACTTTTAAACTGTCGGTGGGAGTGTAAATTAGTTCAACCATTGTGGAAGAAGTATGGCAATTCCTCAAGGATCTAGAACCAGAAATACCATTTGACCCAGCAATCCCATTACTGGGTATACACCCAAAGGTTTAGAAATCATTCTACTATAAAGATACATGTGCATGTACATTTATTGCAGCACTGTTCACAATGGCAAAGACTTGGAACCAACCCAAATGCCCATCAATGATAGACTGGATAAATAAAATGTGGCACATATATACCATGGAATACTAGGCAGCCATTAAAAAAGGATGAGTTCATGTCCTTTGCAGGGACATGAATGAAGCTGGAAACCATCATTCTCAGCAAACTAACACAAGAACAGAAAAGCAAACACTGCATGTTCTCACTCATAAGTGGGAGTTGAACAATGAGAACACATGGACATAGGGAGGGGAACATCACACACTGGGGCCTGTCAGGGGGTGGGGGGCTAGGGGAGGGACAGCATTAGAAGAAGTACCTAATGTAGATGACGGGTGGATGGGTGCAACAAACCACCATGGCATGTGTATACCTGTGTAACAACCCTGCACATTCAGCACATGTATCCCAGAACTTAAAGTATATATATAAAAATTGGCCTCAGTATGCCCTAACATGGCGGGAAAGGCAAGGGATCTCTCCGAGGTCTCTTTTATAAGGGCTCTAATCCCACTCATTAGGGCTCTGCCTTCAAAACCTAGCCACTGCTTAATACCTTCATTTTGGGCATTAGAATTTCAACACATGACGTTTGGGGCACACAGACATCCAGTTCATCACCACAAGGTCAGGAAAGCTTCCTTCTGGTGACTTTTTAAAGACACACACACACAAAGATGAGAAGACAGGGAGAAAGAAAAGGAGAGAGGGTAGAGAGAGAGAAAAGGATGGGGATTTAACTCTCTGATAAATATTAACACGTTTACAATTTTTTAAAAATGGGTCAGTGCAGTGGCTCATGCCTCTAATCCCAGCACTTTGAGAGGTCAAGGCATTAGAATTGCTTGAGCCAAAGAGTTTGAGACCACCCTGGGCAACACAGTGAGACATCCATCTCCAGAAAAAATTTTTTGAATTAGTCAGGTACTGTAGTGTGCACCTGTAAGTCTGAAAGCTGTGGCAGGAGGATTGTTCAAGCCCAAGAGTTTAAGGCTGCAGTAAGTTATAACTGTGCCACTCTACTCCAGCCTGAGTGACAGAGTGAGATCTTGTCTCAAAAAAAAAAAAAAAAAAAAAAAAAAAAAAAAGTCAAGTTGACTGGACAAGGAGTTAGGGGAGGGAAAGAAGAGCCAAGATTGGTTAACTTTCCCTCCAACCTACACTAGGCCAGAACTTATTTTCCCTCCAACCTACACTAGGCCAGAACTTATATAGTATTCACAACACACTTAGAAGTGGAGAAATGAAAGTAGATATTATGATTCTCCTTTTAAAAAGATAACCAGTGAGGAAATTGCTGTACAGAGAAATTAAGCAACTTCCCTAAGGCCACACAGATCACTGATGAACAGACCAATGTTCAACATCAGGTCTGACTGAGCCCAAATCCTATGTGCTTTCATGCCTGCATTAGGGCATGCTGAGGTCAGCAATGGCGTCTGTGGCCCAGGATTGCTCAGTGGCCCAGGATGTCCCAGTGATACCCTAAGGTGGGCTGTGGGCTTGTCTGTACTCCCTGCACTGCTCCTTCACTTTCACCTCCGGTCTTTCAGAATCCTGTACTCCACTAGTTAATTTAAACGTTTATTTCCACTTATGGGTTAATGAGTATTGTAATAGGCAATGTAAAAGACATACCCATGCACAGTAAAAATTCAAATGCTACAGAAAAATATAAAAGATAAAAGTTTTCCTTCCTTCTCCCGACTCTCCCTTTCCACAGAGGAAATCGCTATTAAGAGTTTTGTGTGTGCCGTTCTTGAAAAATATCCTAAGCATAAAACCAGGTCCATATTTAGTACATCTAGCTGGGTAGAGGAACTTGTCTTTATTAATTATGAAGAAAAGAGGAATCTTAATGCTCCTCTTACATTAGAATCTTTCTGATGTTACTATTTTTTAAATGTGTTTCAGGAAAACCTTGTGCCTTAACATCTTAAAGAAGTGATCACTATTATGAGAATTTGAGGCATAATAATCATGAGAAAATAATTTATTTTTGTGTTTTTATTATTTTTTAAATGCAACTAATTAATGGTGATTCTTTTGGACTGGGCAATGTAAAAACTTCTTTATATATATATATCTTACATAATCTTCCCAACAGCCTTACCATTACAGTTTCATAGAGAGGACCCATGGAGTCCTTGGTGAAGACAAGCTTTTCTTTTTTTTGAGATGGAATCTCACTCTGTCGCCCAGGCTGGAGTGCAGTGGCATGATCTCAGCATCTCAGCTCACTGCATCCTCTGCCTCCCAGGTTCAAGTGATTCTCCTGCCTCAGCCTCTCAAGTAGCTGAGACTAGAGGCAGGCACCACCACGCCTGGCTAATTTTTGTATTTTTAGTAGAGACGGGGTTTCTCCATGTTGGCCAGGCTGGTCTTGAACTCCTGATCTCCAGGAAGCCACCCACCTTGGCCTCCCAAGTGCTGGGATCACCAGTGTGAGCCGCTGGTGCCCAGCTGAAGATAAGTCCCTCAAAGTCTTACAGCAATACAGGATTAAGCCAGGAATTGAACCCGGGCAGCAGGATCTCTGATCCTGCATTTCTAACCACAACACAGATCACTATTCATTGCAGAGATGTTACATTCACCTTGGAAAAATGGAGAAAAGAAGAAAAATGACACTCAGAGATTATTCACCCAAATAAAATTCATATTCACATTTACTCTGATCTGTTTCCTACAGTGATTTTCTTTTCAGAACTCCAGATCTAGAAATAGAACCCTGTAACTGATGTAGTTGCCTAGTTTATGAACAGATTCACAATAGGTAAGGAATTCAGTCACTGTCGGTTACACAGCAAATAATAAACTTACCTGAAAAAAGGACTGTTCTGAAAAATCCAGAACTTGCTCTGTCACTAAGTGGAGGAGGGGACTGAGTGGTGTATTTGCTCATAGCTCTCTCCCTAGGGCCAGTTCCAGCAGGAACCTCAAACTGGGGACAGTGGATGAGCCAGCCAGTTATCAGACCTTTGGGAGCTGGGATGGCAGCCGGATGCCAGTGGCCAAGCCTCTTTCAGCCCCTGACAGCCAGCTGACCCTGCCCTGCTCCCAAAAGACAAAGAGTGCTCAGTGACACAATCACCAACCACCACCATCTCCTGTTTTGGGTTGACTAAGAACCACAGGGCTGCTGTGTGGCTAAATACAACACAGTCATATTTTGAGTCCTTACCAAGAAAAAAATACTTGCTATACCTGAGCAGCACTGTGTTTATAATTGAATCACTATTCAGGTGGTAGTGGCAGCTAGAGAAATTGATTTACAAACTGTCTAGTTGGGTCTAGGGATTTGTTTTTATTAATTATGAAGAAAACAAGAATCTTAATATCACTCTTAGAGTCTTATGGATGTTACTATTTTTTAAATGGGTTTAAGAAAAACTGACTGAAAAGCGTGAGTTGCAAATAGCATTCTGAGAAAGCTGCTAAGCAATACATATTTCATACCACTCCTGAACGTGGTCAGATATAAATAGCAGCACAAACATTTAAGAGCTATTCTAGCTGAAAAAAGAAAAAAAAAGTAATTAATTGGTGTTACACACAAAGGACTTCTCTATTTATTTATTTATTTTTTTGGTAACCAGCACAGCTTTAATTACAAGTAATTGTTCTTAAAATCAGGCTGCTCGTAAGTTCTGCATTCTAGACAGTGATTATGCATCAATACCCTAATCTATCACTTTCATTATTTTAGTCATTTGGGTGTGTAAATTTGTATTTAATTCAGACAACAAACTCCGCAGTTCCCACTGTTACTTTCTATGAACATATGCCTTTTTAAGGCACAATAGCGTTGGATGATTTAGATTTACATTCATTTACTTTTACTTA
Source organism: Chlorocebus sabaeus (assembly GCF_047675955.1). NCBI lineage: Eukaryota > Metazoa > Chordata > Mammalia > Primates > Cercopithecidae > Chlorocebus > Chlorocebus sabaeus. Next base: position 105,721,469 of record NC_132917.1, read on the forward strand.
GGAAAATAATGGTACATTATTGTGGGTTTTGCTGACTTCTAGGTAAATACAGTGGCATTAGATGTACAAGGAGCTGGGTTTGTCCCTAGTTAATCAGGAATTTTAGTAGGTGTCTCTATAGAACTGCATTTGTTACTGCGTCGTAATGAGCTGCAGTTTGCAGAAATTCCCCTGCAGAAATCTCCTAGTAAAGTAATAGGGGCCTATTCTTTACCTCATTCAGAATTTGTACATTTCTTCTCTCCCAGGTTAGGCACTAGAAATGTCGCCTGGATTACTGAACTCCAGTACGCTGTTTACTCTCTACCCGGGCTTTGTATGTCTGAGTAAATTTCAAAACAAAACTCAAAAGCCTTCCCAGGACATCTGATGGGAATACATTAGCTCCACCTTCTGCTTGTGGATGACACCACCATTTTGTTTCTGATCTCTTAAGGCAGGTAGATATTCTTTATTTCCTATGAAATATGTTTCCTTGAATGCAAAACAAATGGCTATGCCCTTTGTTCCCTTTCTAACTTGCTTTTTGGTGTGATGGTCTAATTGCCATGCCACACAGTTTTAAATGAAAAAAAAAAAATTTAGTTAAAAATTCTATCCATACTTATAAAAAACAAAACAATAAAAAGATATCTTTGGTAATCACTTATTTGGTTGAATAACTCTCATAAAACACACACACCTACAAATGTTTTAAGCTACACAAATACAAAATTTTGTGGAGGAAGAGATTATTTACAATGTTAGAAAACAATGCCGTTGCCAGAGAAATTTTATTGGATTTGCAAGGTAGGTCAGATAAGGGAAAATACATTGCATGATGACAAACTAGGCTTTATGCATTTCAAAACCTATTTAAAATTAGAAATTTTGAACAAAATTTACATTTAAAACTACTCACTTTCTTTAATTATTTTTTAATAAGCTTCCTTGTTAAATGGGCATAATATAGATTTCAACTAGCTCGGAATTATACTGCTTTGTCTACTCTATCCTATCTTTCTTTTTCAGGTAAAGTTTTTTATTGACATCACGGGAATTTTGCCTAAGCACAAAACTGCCAGTAATTTTACAACATTTATTGAGGGACTTCTGCAATTATAGATATTCAGTGAGTATAGGACTCATGATGAAAACAGAAAAAAATAAGAAAAAGAAGATGATGATGATAAAGGATATGTCCTCCTGAAAGAATTCACAATCCACACAACAACACAAGCACACACAATAACACATACACAAGCACACAGAGCATTTGTTTCAGATAAGTACACGAATATAATAAAACTGGAAAACTGAGATTTTTACAAGCCAAAGGCCCTCTGAAGGTGGAAGGACCAGATTTACATGGAGATTAATTTGGAGAGTTTCTAGAAACATCACAAAATGAATAACATAGATTCTCATCAGATAAAGAAGTCCCAAATTCGATTACATATTTTTTATTTCCCAAAGGTTATTTAACCAGTGCTTACCAGTGCTTTACTAGTTTTTACTTAAATGAAAACTTTAGAAAGTTGTTTGGGGATGAGGTGGGAGAGACTCCGGGGTGACTGAATGACAAGTAAAGTTCCCAGGCCAGAATGGAGAAATCTAGAGTGAAAGGAAGCTGAGATTGGTGAGAAGACACAGTGTCTGTCTGAACTAGTGAAAACCAAGGCAGGAAGTTCCAGGAGGAGAAGGGATGGAGGAGGGAGAAACTTGTAAAAGCGGGTGAGGCCAGACGCGGTGGCTCAAGCCTGTAATCCCAGCACTTTGGGAGGCCGAGATGGGCGGATCACGAGGTCAGGAGATCGAGACCACCCTGGCTAACACGGTGAAACCCCATCTCTACTAAAAATACAAAAAACTAGCCGGGCGAGGTGGCGGGCGCCTGTAGTCCCAGCTACTTGGGAGGCTGAGGCAGGAGAATGGCTAATCCCGGGAGGCGGAGCTTGCAGTGAGCTGAGATCCGGCCACTGCACTCCAGCCTGGGCAACAGAGCCAGACTCTGTCTCAAACAAACAAAAAAAAAGCGGGTGGAATTGCTCCAATAGGCCATAGGGCACTAGGGGTCTCTCTGGCATTTTCACATTGTGATTACTCTCACTTTCCATACCTTCTTGCTTACGTCACTTAAATCCAGTCACCCAAACCAAAGATTAGTAAAAACGAGACATATGATAATATTCATAATAGGTGTTTAGCCTCTGCCTACAGAACCTCAAAGCATATTAATTTAGAGGAAAATAAGCAGTTATCTGACATATTTGGGGGTGGGGAACCCAAGCACTTATTTACATTTTTAATTTCCATTACCCTCTTAGTGAACATTAGCGTGCTGTCTAAAACTGCAGTAATCCAGGGATGATCCTGCCTTTGAACAGGGAGGGAACCATTAAGGGAAACAGCAACTGAGATGTGGGAGTGCGACACACTGACTCTGTTTCCAATTGTTTACATGAGCTAGAAGCTGAACACGACCACATTCCCAACTGATGTGCTTTTTTGTGTAGCTTTTCTGTCACTGGTGTTGCATATAGTGGGTACTAAGTAAATGATTTTGTATTAAAGAGATTAATTTGCCTCTTTCCAATATGATTTGTACCATATGCCAAAAAAAACAAAACAACAACACAAAACAAAAAATAACTCCGGCGACATATCCGTGAACTGAGAGAGTTAACGGGTGAGAGCTTTACCTTTCAAGGCACAGGGAGAGCTAAGGTAGAGGTTTTGATTGCACGGGCAGCCCCAGATCAGCCCTTAGCTGGACTAAACACACTTCTAGATATTGTGTTTTTTGCTATTTTGTTGTAAGCAATAGGAGGTCCCTTTGGTAAACATTAAAGAATTATAAGCAAAACAATAAATAGATGTTGTTGGGACTCAGAGAATCTAATTTACAAGTACCCACTTAACGTCTTCAACTATAAAATTCAGATATCCACATTTATTTTTATCACGGCCATGCAAAATTATGTAGAAGGAGAGATGATTTACAATGTCAGAAAGCAATGCTGTTGCTAGAGAAATTTTCTTGGAGTTTCAAGATAGGTCACGCCATATTTTGGCCATGAAACGAACAGCATATATAAGGTCTGACAGACACAAAGCAGCTGAAATAACGGTCATACCAAACATAAATGAAAATGATCCATCCTGCATGTACAATTCCAGTGCTTTCAGAGAAATGAGGGTTTTACTACTTTTCCAGATACTGGCAAGTTTTACCCTAACAAAGCCCAGGGACAGTGTGGCAGTGAATCAGGAGAATCGGGGGATAGAAGAATCCAAGTCCCCACACTCTCAGTGGATTTTGGGAACTCCAGGGGAACCGTGGGTCTGTAAAACACATGCTGTCTTTCTGAAGAGGCGTTGTTTCGATCATTCCATAGGTAGAGGCTGCTTTGAGCAATACTTTTGGCGTTACTTTGAGTCACGCCGAACACACTTTGCATCCTTGATTAAGACTTGCACCTCTACGCACTTTCCTGGGCATAGTCTATTCTGTGTCATTATCATGCACCCAGCAACAGACCCATTTCTACGGAACAATTAGAAGGTCATAGACCTGATCAGGAAGACTGTGGCCTCCACCTTCAGGAAGCTTACAATCTACTTAGAAACATAACACACACACACCCATAAAGAGATCACAAACCTTAGCAGGGCGTGGTGTGCCACTGCAGTCCCGGCTACTTGGGAGGCTGAGGTGGGGGAACAGCTTGAACCCAGGTGTTTGAGGCTGTCGCACCCTGCATCCAACATGGGCAACAGAGCGAGACCCTGTCTCTAAAAACACTAACAATAAATAATAATAATTTTATAAAACTAAAAAGAGACCATAAACTCACTTTCTACGTGGCCAAGTATATCCACACAAGCAATGGAGAGTACTCACTTTTCAGAGAGCCTCCAGAAAAGGGAGAGAGCTTTTTTCAGACCCAGTGGCCAGGGCGCTTTGCAATAGTGCAGAATTTGACACACCACGACGGCTATTATGGATGGACAAGGAGCAGCCAAGAGAAGGAAAGAGGCAGATCTGTGACTCAAGCGGCAGCCCTTGCAATGGGAATAATCCTCATCCTCCCTGTGTGCTGTGTGTGACACGGGCTTCCCCGGCAGGGCACTGGCCTAGCCCCTGCTCTACCGGAGGGGACTGTAGCTTTGCTTCACTCTCCCTCCCTGCTTAATCACTGGCTCAGATGACAATCCACCCCAGGCAAACGATGCTCATGCAGAGAAGAAGACAGCCAGGCCAAGATCAAATTTTTCTAAAAGTTTTCTTTTTTTCTTTTCTACATCATCTCAACCTTCCTTTTTAAATAAATGGACTTATAAATAGACCTAACTTCAAAGATCTCATTGGTCAATCTTCACTGTTTATGTACCCGGGCAGGGAACCATTCAAGATATTATTCTTATTTTTTTAAATCTTCTTTTTCTGTCTCTTCAATAGCATCTGGACGATCTTTCCATTCTTGTCTGGTGATAATGAAATCATTAAAAAACATACCAGAACCCTTTTTGCTTATCTCTGTGCCATTTGGAACATATGTGAATAAATTGAACACCACTTGCTCATTGGTTTTCTTTTTTTTCCCCTCTTCCCTTGTTTTTAAAAGCCCTGTTTGAAATCAGTCTCTGAAAGACCCAGCATCTGAGTTACGTCTGACGCTGGGAGGTATGCCTCCACGTCGTCCACATGGCCTTGATCTAGACAGCGAGCCACAATCTACCCAGCACATTTTTGTGGCTTAAGTGACCTGGAGTCTGGGCCTGTTCTTTGTTGAAGATTTTCTTTAGGTTTCAAGTTGATTTGACACCAATAATGGTCATTCCAGCTTGGGCATTGCACAAATAGTTCATAGATGACCATGGGGAATCCAGCTATGCTGTTGGGACTAGTAGCTAAACTCTCTTGGAGGGCTTGACTTAGATCAAAGAGCATCTTTCCCTTTCTTGGAAACCACATTGCCAGCCTTTTCCAGCCAAGGGCCTGCTTGTGTTAAATGAGAAGAGAGAGACTCTGGCTCATCCCAAAAGAGGCCGCCCTGGAAGAGATGGAAAAGGCTTTTCCAGGAGGAGTTTGCTCAAAAGCATAAAAGGGTCAGCCTCCAGCTTATCACTCAAAAAAGTTTTTAAAGCCTTTTTAAGGAAACAATTTTAACCCAGCTGCACTTATCGATCAGTGATTTGATTTTGCTTTGTTAGGAGAGACTCGTAATCTGCTTTTAAATGTTTTTTGTTCCTGGCCTTCTTTGATAGCAAGTTCTGCCTAAGGCTACTTCTCAAAACTCGTCACTGGAGCTTTCAAGTCTATGTGAATAACTAGAATAATTTTAATCTGGACCTTTCTTTATCCCCTACTCCCTACCCACTCCTGTGTGCAGCAGAAAATGTTAGGGGGTTGTAAGAATTTTTTTTTTTTAAATCAAATTCTGCCAACCCTAAAACCTATAAAAAGGAACCATTTGTCCTTTAAAAGAGAGAGAGAAAGCAAGGGAGCAAACTCTATTTACAAAGTCAGAGGGAGTCAATCTGATTTTATTTTCTCAAGTACATTCAGTGAGTCTCAAAAAGAATGCAAGTTCTCGAGTCTTGTCTCTGCTTGGTGTAAGCCACAATTAAAAAATACATTTCGGAAATATATCTGAATCACTGTAGAACGTACTTTTTTTTGCAACAGATAGGTTTTATAGAAGCTTTTTTACTTGTAACTTTCAAAGATCGTAATCAGTAATCATGCCTTTCATGACACTGTGAACTATAATTTTATCTCACTAAGCTACCATAAAAGACTGCTTGTTTTATTATTATAGTATGCACTAAAAAACAGAACCTATGCTCCTCATTTAACTAATCACTTCTGATATTTCTCAAGCTAATGGGAACCAAAAACACTTACAAGATATGTGTTCGTTGATTTTCTTAATGAAATGCACACCTTTTTTTATAATGTAAGCATATGCGTACACATGTATGAACTTTACAAGTTTATTTAGCGAGAAACCAAATATGTGAGGAAAGCAGACTTTTCAAGTGGTGCTTTAATTGTCATTCATGCATGTTCTACAGATCATTACCGAATGTTTACAGGTCCTGCATGGAATGACTTTACACCAAAGAAGAGGGTAACATATCCTCATTGTTTATAAAAATGACAGCTCCTAATGGACCATATTAGCTTTAACACAAACTATTAAATCTCCTTCATTACTTTTTGCTGTGTTCTGTTTCGGCGTCTCGTTAGCTCTGAGAAGTGGGTGCAAACTCCTAAGGCAACCTGAGCACACATTGAGACGATTAGAGATCATGGTTATTAGATAAGCCTGGGGAGGATGTTTTCCTTGGGTTACTCACAAGCATTTTGAAAGAGTCGTGTTCCAGGTTTGAGGTCCCGTGTTTCTTCCTCTCAAACTATGAGCAGCTGTAGCACATGACCTACTTCTGTAGGGCCCTGTAATGATTTCCTTCCTTCGGAGGCTTCAGGAGTCCTCCTTCTGCCCTGTGAAAAAAAAGGGACAAATATTTTAATCCAAGCAAAATGCTGAAGCAGGTTTTGTTGGTTTCAGGGAAGAAACTCAATACAGCTCCAGCACTGAATGTAGGCCTCAAATTGGAACCATCTGGGCCGCAGAAGGGCTCAGAGACCTTTGGGGAAGGCAGAGACAGTCTTGCCTAGGGCCGCAGTCCATACACCTGCAGAGATGGCCGACGTCTGGGCAGGCCCTGGGCTCATCCAGGAACTGGAGCCGCTCCCACGGCGGCAAAGCCCCCACCGCCTGGCATTGCAGTTGGGAATACCACGTAAGAAAAGGTGACAACTGCTCAGAGGACGACTCCCTCCATGAATACTCCTCATAGTGAAAGGAAAACCCCATGATTCTTTGGAACATATTTGACACAAATCAGACATAATTTCCTAACTTTTGCTTTTCAGCAGACTGGGAAGAAAGTCCTCAGGAAACCATAGGTGGGTATACACAATATTTTTAGAGTTATCCTCAACTAGGGAAAGAAAAAGGCTTTTACAACGCAATGCATGCCTGTTTGGTATTCTCCGTATTCGTTTTTTTGTTTAAAGGGTTGTTATGATTATTGTTGACTAGTTTTCCTTTTTAACTAAGTGAAAGTGCTTTTCAAGTGTTTTCTAATATCTATACATAGAAGACTAGGCCAGCTGTTGGAAGGTTATTTTAAATAAAGTATTTTTAAAAATTTTATATTGCAAACTTCCCATGGGTGAGGGATAAGAGTATCAACCCATTTCCAAATATAAAGGATGAGGACTTTTGCCCAACGATTAGAAATCTTGTTTTCTAATGTCATGAGATTTTAAAACCAGTGCAGAATATGCTTTCTGGAAAGAAAATAGGACATAGAAATTGTACAAAAGTTGTGCATTTAATAAATATATTTTCCAAATATTGGTTGATGAGGAATGTATCATTTCCAGTCTGGGTTTTAAATTATTTCCTGTGGTTAGAAGTGCAATGTGGCCATGATAGAATCCTAAATAATATGACCAAATCTGACATCCTGAGAGTGGAAGCCCCACGACAATCTCAACACCAAGGTCAGAGGATGATTTATTGAGAAAGGATCAGTCCCTGGAAAAGGTGACAATTCAGAAAAAATAGAGGTGCTTGAAATTTTGAGCTTAAACTCCTAGAAGTGTACATTTATCTGGTTTCTTCTAACTAATCTTTTTCAATAAGCCAGTGGACCACAGTTTTTTGCTTATTGTAAGTATATTTATTAATTTATTATAATTAAATCTGTTGACTGATGGAAATTACACAGTGAAGACACAGATTATATGTATGATTAAAACGTTTAATTTTTTTAAAGAATTGTCAGCAAGAATACTTTTTTTTTTTAAAATCCCTGAATAGAAAATAAGTCCAAAAAAATAGTATTTGGACTGAAGGCTCACAGAATGTCTCTCATTTTTAAAAGTTCTAAGGATATATCTGTTGCAAGGTTTCCCAGCACATCGTTAGGGGTGACATGAGTGTACGGTGTTTCGGTTCTGAGCTGTTCTCACATGCACACTTCACCACAAGCCAACTGGAAGGGGTGCGGGAGGGTTGTGTGCGTTGGGCTTACTTTTTTTTGCCCTGTTCCAAATTTATATGCATGAATCTAAATTTTTAACCAAATCTTTGTTCTCTTTCCTCTTGAGGCTGCTTCACACTCCTGCCTACGCACCCAGCTGCACCCAGATAGCTCTTCCTCCCTCCCCACCCCGACAGCCTGCACCGCTGCTCAGCTACAGGGTGAGACTTAATGGAGCTGAGCGGAGCACTTCCTAGCGAGCTTCCTGCAGAGCAGTCAGCCGAGACTGGGAAAGGCCCACCACCAAATGCCAGGAGCCAGGTGAAAACCAGAGGGCCAGCCCTCTGCAGGGGCAGCCTCCAGAAAGCGTCTTGCTGTCATTTAAGGGTATTAGTTTGATACCTTTAGGAAGGCTTTGGGTTTCTCTAGAACACAGCCACTGTCTCATTCATATCGCTCTGTGAGAATGCCTGTATTCAGTATCGGGGCTAAGCTGACCCACCAACTCCATCAAGTTGCGAATTTCTGAAAAGCATCAATGCCCAGCCTCAGAAAAGTAAGAAATTCTGCTGTGTGTCTTCACATGTGTTTTTATTTTTACTTTATTATTACTCTTATTATTTTTAGAGAGAGTGCCTTGTTCTGTTGCCCGGGCTGGCGTCCTGTGGCAATATCCTAGCTCACTGCAGCCTCAAACTCCTGGGCTCAAGTGATTCTTCCACCTCAGCCTCCTGAGTAGCTAGGACTACAGGCATACCACCATGCCCGGCTAATGTTTCATTATTTTAGAGATGGGGATCTCATTATGTTGGCTAGGCTGGACTCAAACGCCTGGTCCCAAGTGATCCTCCTGCCTTGGCCTCCAAAACTTCTGGGGCTACAGGCATGAGCCACTGCACCCAGCCTTCCTGAGTATATTTTTAAATAAGGGTTTTGTATCTTCAACATAGCCCCTAAATTAAAGCAGTGATTATAGCAATCACACAGCAACTAAAGCCAGCGTTCTGATGGTTTTATTTGAAAAGCACCATTCTCTACAAATGGGAGCTAATCAATAAAAAATAGACATATATTTGAGAGAAAAGCCCACCCTGCCCTCAGGAAAACCAACCCGTAGAGAATGGGCAATTTCAGATTGATTTATGAACTGGGAAAGTACTTCTGATTGTGTTTTAATTTTGTCTTTGGCCAAACTGGTGAGGAGGTGATGAAGACTGACTTCCCAGCCCTTTGCTGCCAAATCTTAACTGCCTGAAAACTTACAGAAATGCTTGATTAAAACTAGAATAAAAATCTCCAGTTGCCTTCAGCAAACCACAGCACAAGGGTGGGAAAAACAGTGCCAGGTTGCAGTTTAAGTATAGTTACTTGGCGCCTGCTGAAAGTACTGCTCCCTTCCTGTTTAATAATTAATTCAACTTTAAAGCCCCAAGGATCTGGACTCAGCACCAGCTTCACAAAGCAGTACAGAAACAAAATGCTTCCAGAACTGGAGGGGGTATAGAGGAAGAAAGAATCTAACATTTCAAGAAACATCACCACATGGGGCCGGCAAGCAGGGGGTGGGGTTTGGAGGTGGAAAGATCCAGGGTGGAGAAATTCAAAATAAAATAAATACACACAAAAGCAAGGTTATTCACGGCCACTGGCACCAGGACTGGGAGCAGCATGGCGAGCCGGAAGTCATCCATTTGGGAGGCAGGCTGGGTGCCTGTAGGCTAGTGGGGCCGAGAGGGTAATGGGCTCAGTCTCCGGAAAAGGAGACCCAGCCTTGCTCTTCAGCAGTGGCCTCTGCTCATTAGTCAGCGCATCGTGCTGGAAAAGGCATCCAAGGTGGGCAGTCATCCCTGCCTTCGCGCTCCTCTCCCTCCACCCCACCCCACCCGCACAAGGCACCCTCCAGGGGAAGGCCAGATAATGCCCGATGTGAGGGCGAAAACCAAGAAAGTTCCCAGGCTTAAATATTCAGTCACAGAAGTTAACACCCAACACAGCAGCAGATAACTGCAAAAGTGTGTCCCCTCCATCCAGTGGGGCACCTGCACTGTGCTTTGTGATTTTTCTAAGTTGTTTGCTTTCTCTAAGCTGGTGAGTCCAGCCAGGAAAGTGAGGCACTGTAGATGCCGAAAACAGGCAGAAGCTGCTTAAGAGCTGATCAAATCTCTTATCACACACAAGATAGGAGGAGGAATGTGTCCAGAACGACTGCAGCAGACCCCCCTCCAACCGCACAGTTCTGTATGAAACCACACGGACTGTTCTTCTGTACTCCAGGAAACCTAAGTATCCCAAAGCATTGCCAAGAGATGGTCTCACCAGAAATGAACAGATTAATTAAACAAAACGAAGGCCCAAGTGGCCAGAGGAAAGAGGAAAGCTATTTAAAGCCAAATTGTATTTACTTTTTGCTTATTTTTATTATTATAAAGAGTCATGAGATAGAACACTCACACACATCCCCTGAGATTCCGGTTGGGTATTTTGAAATAGACATTCACATAATTAACTGGTTGAGTTGAACAAATAATAACCTGAATACTTTCCGTAATCCTTAAAAATGGATGTTTTTAATACTCTGCGATTGCTAAAACTAAACAAATTTTCTTTATATTTTACTTTATACATCCATTAGTTATAAAACATTTGAAGTACATTTCCTTTGTATGTTTCCCTCCACTGCAGATTGATGGCATTGCCTTAAAAATGTAGCAGCTGTATTTTAAAAATAGGGTTTTGCATTCCTCTTGACTGAGTTCTTAAAACTACGCCAAACTCAAGTTTGAAACTAGTTTCCAGTTATTAAACAATTTCAAAACCAGAAGGTCAATATGCTTTTCTCTATTTTTGAGGTAGTGAATGTCTAGTGGCTGCTTTTTATTTTTCAATTTCAAGTTTGGTTTCAAGCTCATGCCCCTGTTTTCTTATGAAGCTCATAGTCCTAGACAGTGAATCCTTCCTCACAGTAACATATTCCTTTGTGATGAGAATAATTATCTACCAATGTATCTTTTTTTTTTCTTTTTTTTTTTTCTGAGACGGAGTTTTGCTCTGTCGCCCAGGCTTGAGTGCAGTGGCGTGATCTTGGCTCACTGCAAACTCCACTTCCCAGGTTCACGCCATTCTCCTGCCTCAGCCTCCCGAGTCGCTGGGACTACAGGCGCCCGCCACCACGCCTGGCTATTTTTTTGTATTTTTAGTAGAGACAGAGTTTCACCGTGTTAGCCAGGATGGTCTCGATCTCCTGACCTCGTGATCTGCCCACCTCGGCCTCCCAAAGTGCTAGGATTACAGGCGTGAGCCACCGCACCCAGCCCAGTGTATCTTTTTAAGAAAATAAATTTGGATATTTCTATGAGACAGCGTGTTGTCATGGAAACAGCACTGGACTATGAGCCAAGCCAGCCTCTGGGCTGGTCCAGCACTAGCTGTACATCCTGGCAAGTTACAAACCCAAGGACACATCCCTGAGTGTCAGTGTGTACTGCTGCTAAAGGAGGAGTTCTTGGTGCTTCTCTCCCTGCACTGTGTCTGCAGGGATCCCCGTTTCAGGGGTGGGAAGGGAAGACTCACACACACACAGCCCACTCTAAATCAGTCCAGACTGTGATGAGTGCTGAAATGGAACCATGAATTAAATGAACCAGAAGATCTATAAGGCCTGCCCAGCTCCACAGATCTCCAATTCCATGTGAATCATGGATTCACCAACTGGGTTATGCCCAGTCACTGGCCTCACTCACTCAATGCTCACCGTGTCCTGCTCCCCACTATCCAGCCTGGCCTTCTTCATACAATCCACGGGAACTTGGCAGTAGTAGGTAACTTGGAAGATTAGATTAAATAATTTGGAATATACCCATGGATATAGATGTGCCCTAAAAAAGAGAAAAGGTGTAGCCCCATGATTAAAGAGTGGAAATCAAGTTTAACTCTTGGGTAATCAGCGTATGTGTAGGGCAAGTGTATTCTATTCAAGATTTACCCACAAGAGGCAAAAATAATGTGTCAGAAGTTAGCAGATAAAACAGGAATATGAAGAAAATGGCACAATTTTTTTTCTACCTTTTTGTGATCCTCCCTCCCCATGGTTTGGAAGATTTTGTGCTAGTCCTCAAGTGTGGGCCCTAGAGGCTGATGGGACAGGGGTGCTCACCTCAGTTTTCTCATCTGAAAAATGGGGATTTCAACCTCAGAAGGTTGCCTTGATGATTATCTGAATTAATATATGTAAATCTCTTGGTAGAATATGCAGAATTTAGCAAGTTCTAAGTTGATGTCAGCCATTATTATTGAGTTAGGAGAGCTTTGTTTTTTGTTTTGTTTTTGTTTCTGTTTTTGAGACAGAGTCTCACTCTGTTGGCCAGGCTGGAGTGCAGTGGCACAATCTTGGCTCACTGCAACCTCTGTCTCCTAGGCTCAAGCAATTCTCTTGCCGCAGCCTCCTGAGTAGCTGGGATTACAGGCGTGCAGCACCACACCCAGCTAATTTTTGTATTTTTAGTAGAGATGGTCTTGAACTCCTGACCTGAGGTAATCCTCCCACCTTGGCCTCTCAAAGTGTTGGGATTACAGGTGTGAGCCACCGCGCCTGGCCTAGGAGAGCTATGTTTAACCAAAGAGCTAGTGACTAATAATACATAACTAGTACTACCATACTGAAATATTTTGCCTCTATATGCATTTGCTAGGGCTGCCATGACAAAGTGCCACAGGGTGAGTGGCTTAAACAACAGAGATTTATTTCCTCACAATTCTGGAGGCTCCAAGTCAGAGATTAAGGTGTGGGCAGGGTCGATTCCTCTGAGGCCCCTCTCTTTGGCTTGTAGATGCCACCTTCTCCCTATGTCCTCACATGGTCTTCCTTCTGTGCATGTCTGTGCCCTAATCTCTTTTTATAAGGACACCAGTCACATTGGATTAGGGCCTATGCCAATGACAAGCTTTAACCTTAGCTTGTTAAAGACCGTATCCCCAAATACCATCACATTCTGAAGTACTGGGGGTTAGGACTTCAACGTGGGAATTTGGTGAAATACAATTCAGCTCATAACAGCCTCCACATCTGTCGAAGCACGGCTTCCATCAAGAGTTTTAAAATAACAGAAGTTCAGATTTGTATACACAGGTATGTAAATGAAAGGGATCAACCTGGAGGACATTATTAAGTGAAATAAGCCAGGCACAGAAAGACAAATATTGCATGATCTCACTCATAAGTGGAATCTCAAAAAGTTGCCTTAATAGAAATAGAGAGTGGAATAGTGGTTATCAGAGCCTGGAGAGGGCGAGGGGTAAGGGGAAACAAAAGAGGTTGATCAATAGATACAGAGTTGCAGTTAGGATGGAAGAATACATTGCGGTGTTCTATTACCTAGTACGGTGACTATAGCAAATAGCAATGTTCTGTATATTTCAAGATGGCTAGAAGAGAACATTTTGAATGTTATCACTACAAAAAAAATGATAAATGTTTAAAGTGATGAATATGGTAATTACCCTGACTTAATCATTTATACAATGTATACATGCATTGAAACATCACACTGTATCCCATAAATATGCTCACTTATTATGTCAATTATACATAAAAAGTAATTAATTAAAAAACAAAAGAATGGGAAACAGGCTCTATCCGGACCCTTGAATACTTTCACTGAGGTGAAGCTGCATGCTCTGTGACTGTTCCCCAGTGCAGAATAGACACTCACGGTCTGTAGACAAGTTAAAATCAAGCAGAGGTGAGGGCTATTATACCACCAGTGGAACTGATCAGTGTGGTATACTTGTTGACTCAACTCACGAAGCTTGGATAACACAAACCAACAGAAATCTGCTTGAACCTGGGATCATCCAGGTCAGAGAGGCGGCTGACGAGTTGCCGTGGTCCTTGGGTGACTTGACCTAGCACTGAACTCTGTGACCTATCAATCCATGAAAAGACAGAAGGAAATGTTTCACACACGCAGTTCCACCCCGTGCCTCCATGAGTTCAGTGACAGATAGAGCTGCCCTTTCCCACTGCCTTCCCTGGGAATCTTCTGTTAAGTACCTAGTCCATAGCTGCTTTTTTGCACCATGGCTATGTCACCCCTGCCCTTGTGCCAGAGCAGATTGAGTTAAATATTTAACTCATTTCTATTTTAAAATGTGTTAACTCAATACGTTTAGATGCATATTCATGATTCTTTCAAATATTTTCTCTTTTGGGCTCCTTCAGACTCTCGTTTTGGGATTTGCTAAATATGTCAGCCTAAGGAAGGTATTTGAGCAGCATAGTTTCATTAGATATTGGTCACCACGTCGCTTGAGCATGAAGCTTTCAAAAAAAATAAAAGTGAAAGAAAAAAAAAGATCTAGTATTGGTTATTAACTCCACCTCAGGGTGACTTCTCTTCAGGGGCAATTAAATAGCAGCTCTGGGCTGTTAAGTTTAGTGGCTTTACTTGTAGGTGGCACACTCTTCTTCAAGGACAACCTCCATTCAGATCTGCTTTGATTTTTATCTGATGACACTGAGGCTGCCTCTGCAAAACCAGATTTTGTTTGAAATTGTAGATGTGACCACATCTACGTGCTCTGACCTTTCTTCTTTAAGAACCAAGTTTTGCATTACCAGGTAAATGCCCTTTCAGTGGAATTTTCATGGAACACTGGGGACATCCTGTGGTCAGCTTGGTTTAAGGCAGCCAGTCTTTTCAGCAACAATCGTAGGGAATAAAGAAATAAATGTCCCACACAAATCCTAGTTTACTTTGCAAGAACAAGAAGATAAAAGAAAAAGAAAAGAGAAAAGAAATACATTCTTGTTCTTAATAATCTTTGCAATATAAACCTCTCTATTTTTGAGCAACGCAGTTTTTCAGTGAACGTGGATTGAGCAATTATTTTTGTTAAGGACAGATATTTTCCTGAAACAAAATACAGCTTCATCAGAACAGAGGAAGAGTGCCATGACATCAGGCATTGCTCCGCGATCATACCTGGTTCTTACCATCTGCTACTGTAGGTTCCCTGTGCCTTGGCTCAACTTCTGGTCCTCGCAGGAGACAGCTTTCTGCGAAAACGCACACAGCATGGCTTAAAGTGAAAACAGTGGGTATTTTGGCAGTTTTACACCACAGATAGTGCACCAGTGACACTAAATTGAAGTCATTTAGTTGTAAATGTGATATTACATTTGACGGTTTCCACTGGCAAAGCACTGACCTGCCCACGTTGAACAGAGGCGAAGAAATGGAACTTGGGGAGCAAAGACAGTCACCAGAGTAGCAGACCAAAGGGGCTTGTAAAAGCGTTTGTCAAGTCATTTAGAATCATAACTCAGCTCAACACACACGGTACCAGGAACAGCCAGCTCAGTTTCAGCAGTGGAAGGCAGGCAATGGAGTTCATGTTGTTCTTCTGTTTATTAAAGACGGATGGGAGCACTTGACAGAAAAATCAAACTTCTGGTCATGGCTCATTAATCCCTGTTGTATCTGTCAGGGGTATGTGTTTGGAGTTCCAACAAGCCTCTAGAAGGAAGATCACGGCTGAGCTTTGGTATTTTCTCTAATTTTGAATGGAAAGAGACGCCAATCACCCAGAAGGAGAAATAGAATACGAGGTTATTTTTAACTCACCTACTTCAGTGGTTATTAAACCTAAGTGAGTTGGTTTAAGATAAAAATGATTATGGTTAATAATTTTATTGCCAATTTTTGTCACAGGGCTTTCTTCAGGAGAAGCAGCGAGGTAAAAACAAACGTGGAATAAAGCCAGATATTATGGATGTTCTAGGAAAAGCTCAGCTTTTGGAGCTAGATCTTTGGGTGAACCTGTGCAGACTCTCTGTGTGTGCCTGTGGTCACTGAAGTGCAGCTTCTATCAAATTGTCTCCGGCCTCCTCAGCTGTAGATGGAGATAAGACCCTGGTCCACCCAGACTGTTTACATCAGCCCAGAAGACAGGAGCAGCGCTATTCTGATCCCTCTGTTGGAAACAATGGTCCTTTGTGAGAAGATGTATGTTTCAAAGCCTCCACTCTGTGCTGGCTGCACCAGCACAGCTGATCAAGACCACAGGACCGGAAGTGTAGGTTTTCCTGCTGACTCAGGGCCTGGGCTCTAAGATCCACATTTCTGATTCTCCCAAAGCCTCAGGTTTCTTGTGTGAAAAAGGTGCATCATGACACTCATTTAGCACATACCTTGGAGGATTTCTTAAAGATTAAATGAGATAAGGCACATAAGTACTTAAACACAGCACATGGCCCATAGGTGAAAGCACTTGTAAACGTCGTTCTTGGGGTTGCTATTAGTAATATCATCATCTCCATCACCAGAGACAGCGTCGTTTGCTCTAGGTTGTGATCCTCCACACAATATCCTCAATCCGCTTGTCAGGAGTAGCTGGGAGGGACAAGGAGAAGTTGGAGAAGGGTCTTGTCAGCTCAGCTTATCCCACTGGTTGGGGCAATGATTGAATTAATACTTTTGAACTCCATTCTGGGCTAGGTGCTGTGAATGATACGGAGAAGTTTTAAATGTCATCTCTGCACTCAATAAACTTAAATCTAATCCATGTTGGTGGGTACAGGAAATTATCTGCTCAGGCAATCTTAGGTCAATAGCTTTCAAGTAAAGGAGGTGAAACCCCTAAAGGGAGACTAGTGCTGAGTGGATCAAGAATTCAGGAGTAAGCGGGGAATCAAACCAAGCACCTGCTACACATTTGGGTTCACCCCTGGAAGCTAAGGATTAGCTGGAGTCATGCCTCTGAGGGCTTCCAACAGGGTCCAGGCCCTCCTTGCATATTCATGGTTCTTTTCAAATTTGGTTTTTTGTTTAGAAACACACACGGTTGGTTGGGCACAGTAACTCATGCCTGTAATCCCAGCACGTTGGGAGGTCGAGGCGGATCACAAGGTCAAGAGATCAAGACCATCCTAGCCAACATGGTGAAACCCTGTCTCTATTAAAAACACAAAAATTAGCCGGGCATGGTGGTGTGCGCCTGTAGTCCCAGCTACTCGGGAGGCTGAGGCAGGATAATCGCTTCAACCCAGGAGAAGGAGGTTGCAGCCAGCTGAGATCGTGCCACTGCACTCCAGCTTGGTGACAGAGCAAGACTGTAAGAAAGAAAGAAAGAAAGAAAGAAAGAAAGAAAGAAAGAAAGAAAGAGAGAGAGAGAGAGAGAGAGAGAGAGAGAGAGAGAAAGAAAGAAAGAAAGAAAGAGAGAGAGAGAGAGAGAGAGAGAGAAGAAAGAAAGAAAGAAAGAAAGAAAGAAAGAAAGAAAGAAAGAAAGAAAGAAAGAAAGAAAGAAAGAGAAAGAAAGAAAACACACACACACAACAGGTCCCTTCCTTTACCTAATGGCCTAATGTTCCCTACCAATGAAGAACGGAGACCAAATTGTCTGAGCATGAAGCCAGTCTGAGATAGAAGTTAGAAGCTCTCATAGCCTCTCCCATTATAGTCTTTTCTTCATTCACGACCTAAACTCCAAAGAAATCCTTCTAGAAATAACTTCTGAGCACCCACAATGATGTGTATAAACCATGATACCAGAACTTGTGGGAGATACCCGGAAGGCATGGCTTCTCCATCAGGGAGCCTACATTCCAGGCAGCAAGGAGCTGAGTGTACACAAATGAGTCTGATGTAAGGCAGGAAATGTTAGGTGACGTAGGTGAGAAACCAGCAAAACAGGACAGGGTTCAGAGCAGGAGAGAGCGCTTCTCTTGAGACCAGTTAGGAAAGCGGTCTGAACTAAGGGATTGTGTTTTAACCAGACCTCGGAAGACAGTAAAGAGCCAGATGTGTGATAGAAATGTCTACCAGAGGGCTTCCAAGTGGAGGAACCAGCAGAGCAGAGGCTTGGCACCGAACCACTGTGTGTTAATGCAAGAAGGGATACTAGGAAACCTACTAAAAGTCCGCTGGAAATCTTTGCTTGGGAAGGACAAACAAAAATATTTCAAGGAATGCTTTGTTCATCGTGTCCTGCTAATCTTGTTGGGACCATTTCATTCCACGGGAAGAGGTGAATCCAGATTTGGGAATCTAATTGACCCTGTGGCTTTTCTTTATGCTGCAGCTCAAGCCTGCTTACCCCCCGCCAACCCTGCTTACCCCCCCACCCCACTCCCACTCTCCCAAAGCCAGGGAACCTGAGGACTGTGACAGCAGCCGCCTCTTAAAGGAGCATCTCGGCTGTGAGCCGTATTTTCAATTTTTATTAGCGTTTCTTATTTGCCCACAGCCCGATTTCTTTTAGGCTTGACATAATTTGCATGATTGAGTTAATCCAAGTGTGAAATGCAGTGGGGACCCGATTCAATGGATGGTCAGAACGGCAGCATTATTAGGACATAAAAGAGATGGGGCAGGGTGCTGCCCCGTCATCTCCAGGTGCAAACAGACTACCACGGGGGACTCGCAGTGATCCGCAGGGCAGGAAAGCGCTCCAAAAGAATGAACTGTGTGCGCTCGGCACAGGAGATGCATTCTTCAACGTCCTTCCCACAAAATATTTATCAGGCCAGGTGCCGTATTTGAGCTCGGCAAGCAGACTCCCTCCATGTGGCATCAAAATCTCTCAGCCTAACTCCTCTAGAACTCCTTGTAAAAGAAATATTTGCACATATATATTAAATATATATGTACTTTTTATTTTAAAATAATTTTAGACTTGTAGAAGGGTAATACGGAGAATCCCCATATACTCCCCACCCACCTTCCCATGATGAGAACGTCTTACACTACTATGGTACATTTGTCAAAACGTATAAATTAAAATCAATTCGGTACTGTTAACTAAACTGCAGACTTCATTCAGATCTCCCCAGTTTTTTCACTGTCACTTTGTTCATTTTGAGAGATGTCACCCTACTCATTTTGGTAATTATCTTTAACCAACAGAAAACGTCATGATTGATTTCATTTTGCAACCTGCTGGCCTTGCTCGACCTCTGGGCTCATCAGGGTGCAAAACACGCTCCCCACACAGCCAAGCGGAGCCTCAGAGGCCCGGTGTGCACTTCACATCCTTGCTGGAATCTCTGGGGGGAACAGGCTTTCTGCTCAGCCCTTCCTGGAGCATTGAGAAGTCCCGAAAGCCAGTTCCAGGGAGCAGCTGTGAATTTGCTGGCAATCCGCAGCTTCTGGCTGTGGCGTGCTAGCTGTCCTCAGAGATCTTCACACCAAAAGAAAGACCTCCAAGGGTGGCACCAGGACATCACAAATGGGGCATTTGGTGAGGATCTTACCAAGCAACGGTCCTTGCCTTTTCCTTTTTATTGTAAACTCTTTCAATAGCAATAATTTAATCCCCTAGGTCTTCTTAGTAATTGTTCCAAATAGTTCCACTGTTTCTGGTAAAATTTTGTTTAAAAATTTGATGTCAGTGTTACTAAAATGTTGTCTTAGAATTCATGTTTAATAATCTTTAAATATTATTGTCTATAAAATAGACCTTATTTGTATCAAGAAATCAATGACATAGGGCATTTCATTCACACTAAAGTCATAATTTAGAAAAACTGAATATTTTGTTGACCAATTTGCTTTAAAATGATATATTGTCTCATCATTGGAAGACTGAATGTATGTTAAAACACAATACAACAATTACACATTACTATGTCAAATATACAAGAATGCCTTTTTTATTCCTTGATATAGAGAAATCTTGCATGTTGCCCTTAAAACATCAGGAGCTTTATTTTTATAATTTTTGCTTTTTTTGTTTCTCAATGACAAAATATGGGAGAAAGTTCATACTATTTGCTAAAACTTTGCAACTAACACATTGAGAGTATAGTTTGACATTTTAAATTCCCAATAAGTAATAAATAAATTAAATGTTGGATACATTTAATCTTTTTCACATTGAATTTGGAAATACTAGTGACATGGTTGTGTGTGGATCAATGCAGATAGCTTTAAGAGGAATTTGCAGACGTTACCATTTTTATGCTTCTTATTAACTACTTTACAACATCAGTGTCCTTTGTGCTTCTGTCTCTAGCCAAATGGACACATATAAGTTTAAACTTCACAATTTGTAACTAAGAAGAAAAGTAAGTTAAACCACCCAGCGGTGGGGCATGTTTGTCATTAGCGCATCCGTGCGACCCAAAACTTCCCCAGACACACTCACTAGATAACTACTGGAGGGCTCACAAATTGTTTAAGGGAAAATATATTCGAAGAGTTATTTTATCTTTAAATCCACTGAACAATCTGGTATTTCAAATTCTAGACTGCGACAAGGCCCGCAGAGAGGGGCCTTTGGACACCAGGGAAGAAGGATGGGAAGAAACTGGAACAGGAGAGACACAAACTGGACATTTAATCCCTAGCTGCTGATGCACTCTCTTCGATTACATCACTTTTGACTCCCTTTACTCCTGTGCTTCCTATATCTGAACATCCTTGCCCTCTAAATTTACGAAGGTTTTCTACCAAAACTTTCCGACAGATCACTCCATGTGGGGAAGACAGGTGGCCAGGTGAGGTGGAAAAGAGAACAGAGCAAAACTGATGTACTCAGGGAAAAAATCATACCATAGACTATTCCAGAAGGAAAAAGTATAACCCAGTTAGTCTGGTGGGACTAAGGCTGGAACATACGTGGGACTCTGGATACGGAAGATTACTTTATCCCTTGTGATAGATACAATCCTACAACAATAAGCAAGGTTACAGTTTGGCATTTTGATTTTGTTTGTTTTTTTCATTTAATCCACAGAGAAGCCTGGGTTCTTATCTCAGTTCTGCTTTCCTGTTTCCAAAGACACAAATGAATAGTTGATTTTCCAGGTCTTACTGTGATCAAATTGTTAAAAACTATCTGGCATATTAGCATGTGATACAATTGTCGGCAAAAGGTACAATTTATCTTATGGGAGTTTATCTTCAACTTCTAGGGAGAGGAAGTGAATGGGAAAACATGTTTCAGAACAAACTGTAAAAGGAAATTTTTATATCATGCACTGGCTAATTCTCAATAGACAGGTGACTTTGTGAAGTTCGGGTCTGATGGTCAATTTCCATCTGGTTTCGGAGCTGAGGTTGGGCTGTGGGTAGGAAGACAAGTCATGGGCTGTGTCAGGAGACTGATGGGATCTGAACTTCCCAGCACTACCCCGCACTCTTCTATGACCTCCTTACTCCTCCATTACTTTAGGTTTGGGGCTAAAGCATTTTTAAGAGAACACAGCCCTTGCCTGTTAGCAGAAAGAACTATTAATAGCAGCAAGGCCTGCACCCTTCGCAAATGAGTCAACTCATAAACTCAGACCTATAAATGCTATTAAAAATTAAAAGCTCACAAGAAAGAAGAATATTTCTTTTCTTTTTCAAAAAAAAACTACTTTTATTATGGAAATATGAAATACATACAAAATTAGAAAGAGGAATAGGATGAGTCCCCATGTACCCATCTCTCAGCTTCAGTGATTGATTATCCATGTAAGGCCAGACCTCTGCACACCACTCACTCATCAGCCCCGCAACCTGCACTGGATTATTATCTTTTAGTTGTGGCAAAACCACATGTAACATCAAATTTACCCTAGCAGTGATTTTCAAGTGAACAGGACAATATTGTCAACCACACGCACACTGCTGTGCGACAGGTCGCAGAACCCTCCATCTTGCGTCTACATCCATGAACAGCGCCCCTCCCACCCCTCCTCCTCCCCTTAGCCCCAGCAGCCGCCATTCCACTCTCTGTTTATGAATCTGACTCTTTAAGAAACACTCATATAAGTAGAATCTTGAAGTATTTGCCTTTTTGTGTCTGGCTTATTTCACTTAGCCAGTGTCTTCAAGGTTCATTCATGTCGTATGTGACAGAATTTTCTTCTTTTCAAAGGCTCAATAATATCCCATTGCATGGAATCTCTCTCTCTCTCTCTCTCACACACACACACACACACACACACACCATCATTTCTGTATCCATTCATCTGAGTATGGACATTTAGGGTGCTTCCACCTTTCAGCTATTATGAATAATGCTGCAATAAACACGGGTGTGCAAATACGTCTTCGTGTTCCTCCTCCCTTCGATTCTTTTAGGCACATACTCAGAAGTGGGATTTCTGGATCATATGGTAATTCTATTTTTAATTTTTTTAATGTGCCAATAAAATTTTATTTACAAAAACAGGGAGCAACTCCTAACTTAAAATAGACAAAACAATTTTGAAGAAGAACAAAATTGGGTGACTTACACTATTTCCATATTTGTTATAAAGATGCAATAATCAAGACTGTGATACTGGTGTAATGACGGACATATGGGTCAGTGAAACAAAATAAAGAGTCCGGAAATAGACTCATACATATGTGATCAACTAATTTTCAATGAAAGTGTCAGTGTAATTCAATGGCAGAAATGATAGAATATCTGCATGCAAAAAAAAAAAACTCTCCAATAAACCTTGATCCTTACCTCACATCATGCATAAAAATAAACATGAAATGGAACATAGACCTAAATATAAGAACAAAAACGGCCGAGCACAGTGGCTCACACTTGTAATCTCAGCACTTTGGGAGCCTGAGGCAGGCGGATCACCTCAGGTTGGAAGTTTGAGACCAGCCTGGCCAATATGGTGAAACTCTGTCTCTACTAAAAATAAAAAACTTAGCCTGGTGTGTGGTGCATGCCTGTAATCCCGGGTGCTCGGGAGGCTGAGGTAGGAGAAGCACCTGAACCCAGGAGGTGGAGGTTGCAGTGAGCCGAGATCACGCCACTGTACTCCAGCCTGGGTGTGACAGGGTGAGACTCTGTCTCAAAAAAAGAACCAAAAACAAAAACAAAAACAAAAAACAGAAAAACAAAAACTAAAACTTTCTAGAAAAAAAAAACAAGTAAATATATCACTGAAACATGATTCATAATAGAAAAAATCAGTAAATTGTATTTCATCAAAATTTAAAATGTTCCTTTTCAAAAGACACAAGAAAATGAAAAGGTTAGCCATTGGCCAGGAGAAAATATTTGCAAAACATGTCTGATCAAAGATTTGTATCCAGAATATATAACAAACTACTACAATTCAAATATAAGCACTTTTTCAAATCAAAAATAGAACAAAAAGAGGGGGTGGTGGAAGATTTGGATAGACATTTGCCGAAGAAGATATGCAAATAGAAAATAAGTACACAAAAAGATGATCACATCATTAGTCACAGAGGAAATGCAAAGTAAAACCACAATGAGCTACTGGTAACACTCACCAGAATAGCTAATATTAAAAAGACTGACAATAGCAAGTGTTGTTAGGAATGTGAAAAAACTGGAACCCTCTTACATGGATGGTAGAAATGTAATATGATACAACCACTTTGGAAAACTATTTGGCAATATCTAAAAGATTAAATGTACACTTACAATACAACCCATTAATTTTACTCCCAGGCGTCTACCTAAAGAGAAGTGAAAATGTATATGCACACAAAAGCTTCTATTCAAATGTTCACAGCAGCATTATTTATAATTGTAAAAACTAGAAATACTCCAAATGTCTATCAGCTGGGGAATAAATAAACAAAATATGGTCTATCAATACAATTTTTTTCTATTATGGATCATGCTTTGGATATATATTTTCTTGTGATTTTTCTAGAAATTTATAGTTTTGTTCTTTTTTTAATTATACTTTAAGTTCTAGGGTACATGTGCACAACGTGTAAGTTTGTTACATAGGTGTACATGTGCCATGTTGGTTTGCTGCACCCATTAACTCGTCATTTACATTAGGTATTTCTCCTAATGCTATCCCTCCCCCTGCCTCCAACCCCACAACAGGTGTGATGTTCCCTGCCCTGTGTCCAAGTGTTCTCATTGTTCAATTCCCACCTACAAGTGAGAACATGTGGTGTTTGGTTTTCTGTTCTTGTGATAGTTAGCTCAGAATGATGGTTTCCAGCTGCATCCATGTCCCTGCAAAGGACATGAACTCATCCTTTTTTATGACTGCATAGTATTCCATGGTGTATATGTGCCACACTTTCTTAATCCAGTCTGTCATTGATGGACATTTGGGTTGGTTCCAAGTCTTTTCTATTGTGAATAGTGCTGCAATAAACATATGTGTGCATATGTCTTTATAGTAGCATGATTTATAATCCTTTGGGTATACACCCAGTAATGGGATGGCTGGGTCAAACAGCATTTCTAGTTCTAGATCCTTGAGGAATTGCCACACTGTCTTCCACAATGGTTGAACTAGTTTACAGTCCAACCAACAGTGTAAAAGCGTTTCTATTTCTCCATATCCTCTCCAGTATCTGTTGTTTCTTGACTTTTTAATTACTGCCATTCTAACTGGTGTGAGATGATATCTCATTGTGGTTTTGATTTGCATTTCTCTGATGACCAGTGATGGATGAGCATTTTTTCATGTGTCTGATGGCTGCATAAATGTCTTCTTTTGAGAAGTGTCTGTTCATTCCTTTGCCCACTTTTTGATGGGGTTGTTTATTTTTTTTCTTGTAAATTTGTTTAAGTTATTTGTAGACTCTGGATATTAGCCCTTTGTCAGATGGGTAGATTGCAAAAATTTTCTCCCATTCTGTAGGTTGCTTGTTCACTCTGATGGTAGTTTCTTTTGCAGTGCAGAAGCTCTTTAGTTTAATTACAGCCCATTTGTCAATTTTGGCTTTTGTTGTCATTGCTTTTGGTGTTTAGTCATGAAATCCTTGCCCATGCCTATGTCCTGAATGGTATTGCCTAGGTTTTCTTCTAGGGTTTTAATGGTTTCAGGTCTAACATTTAGATCTTTAATCCATCTTGAATTAATTTTTGTATGAGGTATAAGGAAAGGATCCAGTTTCAGCTTTCTACATATGGCTAGCCAGTTTTCCCAGCACTGTGTATTAAATAGGGGATCCTTTCCCCATTTCTTGTTTTTGTCGGGTTAGTCAAATATCAAATGGTTGTAGATGTGTGGTGTTATTTCTGAGGCCTCTGTTCTGTTCCACTGGTCTATGTATCTGTTTTGGTACCAGTACCATGCAGTTTTGGTTACTGCAGCCTTGTAGTATAGTTTGAAGTCAGGTAGCATGATGCCTCCAGCTTTGTTCTTTTTGCTTAGGATTGTCTTGGCAACGTGGGCTCTTTTTTTGTTCTATATGTACTTTAAAGTAGTTTTTTCCAATTCTGTGAAGAAAGTCATCAGTAGTTTGATGGGCACAGCATTGAATCTATAAATTACCTTGGGCAGTATGGCCATTTTCACAATATTGATTCTTCCTATCCATGGGCATGGAATGTTCTCCCATTTGTTTCTGTCCTCTTTTATTTCACTGAGCAGTGGTTTGTAGTTCTCCTTGAAGAGGTCCTTTACATCCCTTGTAAGTTGGATTCCTAGGTATTTTATTCTCTTTGTAGCAATTGTGAATGGGAGTTCACTCATGATTTGGCTCTCTGTTTGTCTGTTTTTGGTGTATAGGAATGTTTGCGATTTTTGCACATTGATTTTGTATCCTGAGACTTTGCTGAAGTTGCTTATCAGCTTAAGGAGATTTTGGGCTGAGACAATAGGGTTTTCTAAATATACAATCATGTCGTCTGCAAACAGGGACAATTTGACTTCTTCTTTTCCTAATTGAATACGTGTTATTTCTTTCTCTTGCCTGATTGCCCTGGCCAGAACTTCCAACACTATGTTGAATAGGAGTGGTGAGAGAGGGCAACCCTGTCTTGTGCCGGTTTTCAAAGGGAATGCTTCTAGTTCTTTGCCCATTCAGTATGATACTGGCTGTGGGTGTGTCATAAATAGCTCTTATTATTTTGAGATACATTCCATCAATACCTCATTTATTGAGAGTTTTTAGCATGAAGGGCTGTTGGACTTTGTCAAAGGCCTTTTCTGCATCTATTGAGATAATCACATGGTTTTTGTCATTGGTTCAGTTTATGTGATGGATTATGTTTTTGATTTACATATGTTGAACCAACCCTGCATCCCAGGAATGAAGCCAACTTGATTGTGGTGGATAAGATTTTTGTTGTGCTGCTGGATTCGGTTTTCCAGTATTTTATTGACGATTTTCGCATCAATGTTCATCAGGGATATTGGGCTAAAACTCTCTTTTTTTTGTTGTGTCTCTGCCAGGCTTTGGTATCAGGATGATGTTGGTCTCATAAAATGAGTTAGGGAGGATTCCCTCTTTTTCTATTGCTTGGAATAGTTTCAGAAGGAATGGTACCAGCTCCTCTTTGTATCTTTGGTAGAATTTGGCTGTGAAGCTGTCTGGTCCTGGACTTTTTTTGGTTGATAGGCTATTAATTATTGCCTCAATTTCAGAGCCTGTTATTGGTCTATTCAGAGATTCAACTTCTTCCTGGTTTAGTCTTGGGAGGGTGTATGTTTCTAGGAATTTATCCATTTCTTCTAGATTTTCTAGTTTATTTGCATAGAGATGTTTATAGTATTCTCTGATGATAGTTTGTATTTCTGTGGGATCAGTGGTGATATCCACTTCATCATTTTTTATTGTGTCTATTTGATTCTTCTCTGTTTTCTTCTTTATTAGTCTTGCTAGTGGTCGATCAATTTTGTTGATCATTTCAAAAAATCAGCTCCTGGATTCATTGATTTTCTGAAGGGTTTTTTGTGTCTCTACTCTTTTAGTTCTGCTCTGATCTTAGTTATTTCTTGCCTTCTGCTAGCTTTTGAATGTGTTTGCTCTTGCTTCTCTAGTTCTTTTAATTGTGATGTTAGGGTGTCGATTTTAGATCTTTCCTGCTTTCTCTTATGGGCATTTAATGCTATAAATTTCCCTCTACACACACTTTAAATGTGTCCCAGAGATTCTAGTAAGTTGTGTCTTTATTATTCTCATTGGTTTCAAATAACATCTTTATTTCTGCCTTCATTTCATTATTTACCCAGTAGTCATTCAGGAGCGTGTTGTTCAGTTTCTATGTAATTGTGCAGTTTTGAGTGAGTTTCTTAATCCTGAGTTCTAATTTGATTGCACTGTGATCTGAGAGACAGTTTGCTGTGATTTCTGTTCTTTTACATTTGCTGAGAAGTGCTTTACTTCCAACTATGTGGTCAATTTTGGAATAAATGAGATGTGGTGTTGAGAAGAATGTATATTCTGTTGATTAGGGTGTAGAGTTCTGTAGATGTCAATTAGGTCTCCTTGGTGCAGAGCTGAGTTCAAGTCCTGGATATCCTTGTTAACTTTCTGTCTCATTGATCTGTCTAATATTGACAGTGGGGTGTTAAAGTCTCCCATTATTATTGTATGGGAGTCTAAGTCTCTTTGTAGGTCTCTAAGGACTTGCTTTATGAATCTGAATGCTCCTGTATTGGGTGCATATATATTTAGGATAGTTAGCTCTTCTTGTTGAATTGATCCCTATACCATTATGTGATGGCCTTCTTTGCCTCTTTTGCTCTTTGTTGGTTTAAAGTCTGTTTTTTTAGAGACTAGGATTGCAACCCCAGCTTTTTTTTTGCTTTCCATTTGCTTGGTAGATCTTCCTCCATCCCTTGATTTTGAGCCCATGTGTGTCTCTGCACATGAGATGGGTCTCCTGAATACAGCACACTGATAGGTCTTGACTCTTTACCCAATTTGCCAGTCTGCATCTTTTAATTGGGGCATTTAGTCCATTTACATTTAAGGTTAACATTATTATGTGTGAATGTGATCCTGTCATTATGATGTTAGCTGGCTATTTTGCCCGTTAGTTGATGCAGTTTCTTCCTAGCATTGATGTTTGGTATGTTTTTGTGGTGGCTGCTACCGGTTGTTCCTTTCCATGTTTAGTGCTTCCTTCAGGAGCTCTTGTAAGGCAGGCCTGGTGGTGACAAAATCTCTCAGCGTTTGCTTGTCTGTAAAGGATTTTATTTCACCTTCATGTATGAAGCTTAATTTGGCTGGATATGAAATTCTGGGTCGAAAATTCTTTTCTTTCAGAATGTTGAATATTGGCCCCCACTTTCTTCTGGCTTGCAGAGTTTCTTCCAAGAGATCCGCTGTTGGTCTGGTGGGCTTCCCTTTGTGGGTAACCCGACCTTTCTCTCTGGCTGCCCTTAACATTTTTTCCTTCATTTCAGCCTTGGTGAATCTGACAATTATGTGCCTTGAGGATGCTCTTCTTGAGGAGTATCTTTGTGGCGTTCTCTGTATTTCCTGAATTTGAATGCTGGCCTGCCTTATACATTGGGGAAGTTCTTCTGGATAATATCCTGAAGAGTGTTTTCCAACTTGGTTTCATTCTCCCTGTCACTTTCAGGTACACCAATCAAACATAGATTTGGTCTTTTCACATAGTCCCATATTTCTTGGAGGCTTTGTTCATTTCTTTTTACTCTTTTCTCTCTAAACTTGTCTTCTCACTTTATTTCCTTAATTTGATCTTCAATCACTGATACCCTTTCTTCCACTTGATTGAATCAGCTATTGAAGCTTATGCATGTGTCACATAGTTCTCATGCCATGGTTTTCAGCTCCATCAGGTCATTTAAGGTCTTCTCTACACTGTTCTTTCTAGTTAGTCATTTGTCTAATCTTTTTTCAAGGTTTTTAGCTTCCTTCCAATGGGTTCAAACATCCTCTTTTAGCTCAGAGAATTTGTTATTACTGACCTTCTGAAGCCTACTTCTGTCAGCTCATCAAAGTCATTCTCCATCCAGCTTTGTTCTGTTGCTAGTGAGGGGCTGTGATCCTTTGGAGGAGAAGAGGTGCTCTGGTTTTTAGAATTTTCAGCTTTTCTGCTCTGGTTTCTCCCCATCTTCATGGTTTTATCTACCTTTGGTCTTTTATATTGGTGACCTACAGATGGGGTACTGGTGTGGATGTCCTTTTTGTTGATGTTGATGCTATTCCTTTCTGTTTGTTAGTTTTCCTTCAAACAGTCAGGTCCCTCAACTGCAGATCTGTTGGAGTTTGCTGGAGATCTACTCCAGACCCTGTTTTCCTGGGTATCACCAGCGGAGGCTGCAGAACAGCAAATATTGCAGAAGAGCAAATATTGCTGCCTGATCCTTCCTCTGGAAGCTTCATCCCAGAGGGGAACCTGCCTGTACGAGGTGTCAGTCACTCCCTGTTGGGAGGTGTCTCCCAGTTAGGCTACATGGGGGTCAGGGACCCACTTGAGGAGGCAGTCTGTCCATTCTCCAAGCTCAAACATTGTGCTGGGAGAACGACTGCTCTCTTCAGAGCCGTCAGACAGGGACGTTTAGGTCTGCAGAGGTTTCTGCTGCCTTTTATTCAGCTATGCCCTGCTCCCAGAGGTGGAGACTACAGAGGCAGCTGACCTTACTGAACTGAGGTGGGCTCCACCCAGTTTGAGCTTCCCCAGCTGCTTTGTTTACCTACTCAAGCCTCAGCAATGGTGGATGCCCCTCCTCCTGCCAGGCTGCTGCATCGCAGGTTGATTTTAGACTGCTGTGCTAGCAGTAAGCAAGGCTCCATGGGTGTGGGACCTGCCATGCCAGGTGCGGGATATAATCTCCTGGTGTGCCATTTGCTAAGACCATTGGAAAAGCGCAGTATTTGGGCAGAAGTGTCCCATTTTTCCAGGTAATGTCTGTCATAGCTTCCTTTGGCTAGGAAAGGGAAATCCCCAGACCCCTTGTGCTTCCTGGGTGAGGCAATGCCCTGCCCTGCTTCGGCTCACCCTCCATGGGTGGCACCCACTGTCCAATCAGTCCCAATGAGATTAACCAGGTACCTCGGCTGGAGATGCAGAAATCACCCATCTTCTGTGTCAATCACGCTGGGAGCTACAGACCGGTGCTGTTCCTATTTGGCCATCTTGGGATGGAATCCTCTATTTTTAATTTTTGATGAAACTCCATGTTGTTTTCCACAGTGACTGCACCATTTTACATCTAACCAAAAGTGCATGAGGATTCCAACTTCTCCACATCCTCTCCAACATGTGTTATTTTCTGTTTTGTTTTATTTATTTTTTTTTTTTTTGAGACGGAGTCTTGCTCTGTAGCCCGGACTGGAGTGCAGTGGCCGGATCTCAGCTCACTGCAAGCTCCGCCTCCCGGGTTCATGCCATTCTCCTGCCTCAGCCTCCGGAGTAGCTGGGACTACAGGCACCCGCCACCTCGCCTGGCTAGTTTTTTGTATTTTTAGTAGAGACGGGGTTTCACCGTTAGCCAGGATGGTCTCGATCTCCTGACCTTGTGATCCGCCCGTCTCGGTCTCCCAAATAGTATCCATCCTAACAGGCATAAAGTGATATATCTTTGTGGTTTTGATTTACTTTTCCCTTGTAATTAATGATGTTGAACATCTCTTCCATATGCTTCTTGGCCATTTGTATATCTTCTTTGGAGAAATGCCCATTTAGGTCATTTGCCCATTTTTAAATCAAGCTTTTTGTTGTTATTGGGTTGTCAGAGTTTTAAAAATATATTCCAGTTATCATCCCCTTTTCAGATATGTGGTTGGCAAATATTTCCTCCCATTCTGCAGGTTGCCTTTCCACGCTGCTGATTTCTTCCTTTGTTGAACAGAAGTTTTAAAGTTCGATGTAGTCCCATTTATTTTTACTTTTGTTGCCTGTGCTTTTGGTGTCATATTCTTAAATCGTTGTCAAATCCAGTGGCATGAAAGTTTCCTCCTATGTTTTCTTCTAAGAGTTTTATAGTTTCAGGTCTTACCTCCAGGTTTTTAACTAATTTCAAGTTAATTTTTGTGTATGGTATAAGAAAAGGGTCTAACTTTTTCCTTTTACATATGAATATATAATTTTCCTAACCAAATTTGTTAGAGAAATTATCCATTCCCCATTGTGCAGTCTTGGTTTCTTTGTCAAGGATTATTTGACCACAGATGTGAAGGGAACATTTCTGGGCTCTCTATTTTGTTATATTGGTCTATATGTCTGTCTTTATGCCAGTACCATACTCTTTTGATTGGCGTAACATTGTAATATGTTTTGAAAACATTATGTATGAGGCCTCCAGCTTTTTTCTTCTTTCTCAGGATTATTATGGCTATTCAGGGTGTTTTGCAATTCCATTTGAATTTCAGGATTGTTCTTTCTGTTTCTGCAAAAAGTGACATTGGGATTTAGGTAGCAATTTTCTTTATGTTTATTCCTACATGTTTTGCTCTTTTTAATGAAATTGTAAATGTAATTGTTTTCTTATTTTCTTTTTTGGATTTTTCATTGTTAGTGCATAGAAATACAACCAATTTTTGTGTGTTGATTTTGTATTTTGCAGCTTTGCTAAATTTGTTTATCTGTTCTAACAATTTTTGTATGTGTGTATGTGTGTAACCTTTAGAGTTTCTACAAATTTGATTACATCATCTGTGAACAGAGGTAATTTTGCTTCTTTTTTTACAATTTGGATTCCTTTTGTTTCTTTTTCTTGCCTAATTGCTCTATAAGACTTCTAGTACAATGTTGAATAGGAGAGGTGAGAGTAAGTATCTTTGCCTTGCTCCTAACCTTAAAGGAAAGTTTTCCATGTTTCACCATTGAGTATGATCTCAGCTTTAGTTTTTTCATATATAGTCTTTATTATATTTATATATTCCTTCCATTCATATATAAGTGTTTTGTCATAAAACAGTGTTGAATTTTGCCAAATGCATTTTCTACATCAATTGAGATCATCATGTGATTTTTATTGTTCATTCTGTTAATGTGGTATATTACATTGATTTGTGTATGTTGAACCATCCTTGCATACTAGAGATAACTACCACATGGTTTTGATGTATAATCCTTTTAATGTGCTGTTAAATTTAGCTTGTAAATATTTTGTTGAGGATCTTTGCATCAATATTCATCAACAATATTGGTCTGCAGCTTTCTTTTCTTGCACTATCTGCCTAGCTTTGGTGTCAGGTAATGCTGGCCTCATAAAATGAGTTTAGTAGTGTTCTCTTCTCTTCAATGTTTTTTGGAAAAAATTGAGAAGGATTGGTATGAATTCTTTAAGTGTGTGTAGAATTCTCCAGTAAAACCATATGGTCCATATGGCTTTACTTTGTGGGGAGATATTTGATCAATGATTCAATCTTTTTACTAGTTATAGGTCTGTTCAGATTTAATATTACATCATGCTTCAGTCTTGGTATGTTATATTTTTCTAGGAATTTATTCATTTATTCTGTGTTATCCTATTTTGTTGTCATATAATTGTCCATAGTAGTCTCTTATTATCATTTTATTTCTGTGGTATCAGTTGTAATGTCTCTTTCATTTCTGATTTAAATTGGTTGAGTCTTCTCTCTTTTTTCTTAGCCTAGCTACAGTCTTGTCAATTTTGTTGATCTTCTCAAAAAATAAACTCATTTTTTAATTTTCCTGTTGTTATTCTATTCTCTATTTCATTTCTTTCTGCTCTAATCTTTATTATTTCATTTTTTCTTCTAATTTTGGATTTAATTTGCTTGCCTACTTCTAGTTTCTTGAAGTGTAAAGTTAGTTTATTTGCAAGTTTTGTTATTTCTTAATGTAGGTGTTTACCACTATAAACTTTCCTGTTAGTACTGCTATTGCTGCATTCCACAAGTTTCAGTATGTTGTGGTTTTATTTTCATTTGTTTCAAGATACTTCTAATTTCTCTTGTGATTTCTTCTTTGACTCATTGGTTGTTCAAGAGGGTGTTGCTTAATTCTCACATATTTGTGAGTTTCCCAGTTTTCCTTTTGCTATTAATTTTTAGTTTCATTCCATTGTGGTTGAAAAAGATACTTGATATGATTTCAGTCTTCTTAAATTTCTTAAGGCTTGCTTTGTGACCAAACATGTGATCTATCTGGGACAATGTCCTATGTGTGCTTGAGAAGAAAGTGTATTCTGGTTCTGATGGATGGAGTGTCTGCATATGTCTGTTAGGTCCAATTGATCTACAATATTGTTCAAGTCCTCTGCTTCCTTATTGATCTTTTGTCTGGTTGATCTATCCATTATTGAAAGTGTGGTATTGAAATGTATAATTATTGTGTTACTGTCTGTTTTCTCAAGTCTGTCTGTCAATGTTTGCTTCATATATTTGGTTGCTCTGAAGTTAGATGCATACATATTTGTGATTGTTATATCTCCGTGGAGAATTGACCCTTTTATCATTACATAATATTCTTTGCCTCTTGTGACAAATTTTGACATAAAGTCTATTTTGTCTGATATAAATATGTTCACACTTGCTCTATTTTGGTTATTATTTGCATAGAAATACCATCTTTTCACTTCAGCCTAGGTGCATTCTTAAATGTAAAGTGAATCTCTATAGAAAATACATAGTGGCATCTTATTTTTTTAATCCATTCAGCCACTCTATGCCTTTTGATTGGAGAATGTAATTTATTTATTTATTTATTTATTATTTTAGTTTAGTTTTGGAGTCTCACTCGGTCACCCAGGCTGGAGTGCAGTGGTGCCATCTCAGCTCACTGCAACCTTCTCCTCCCAGGTTCAAGTAATTCTCGTGCCTCAGCCTCCCAAGTAACTGAGACTACAGGCGAGCCCCACCACACCCAGATTATTTCTTGTATTTTTAGTAGAGACGAGGTTTCACCATGTTAGCCAGGATGGTCTCAATCTCCTGACCTCATGATCTGCCCACCTCAGCCTCCAAAAATGCTGGGATTACAGGCATGAGCCACTGAGCCCAGCCAATTTATTTACATTTAAAGTAATTATTGATTGGAATGACTTACTATTTCCATTTTGTCAATTGTCTTTTGTCTGTTTTGTAGTTATTTTGCCTCCTTTTTTCTCTCTTGCTGCTTTCGTTTGTGTTTTGTTGATTTTTTTTTAATGCTTTGATTATTTTCTCGTTTTCTTTTGTGTATCTACCATATGTATTTCCTTTGTGATTACTATGGGGCCCAAAAAAACATCTTACAGTTATCACAATCTATTTTAAGCTGATAACAATTCCAGTTGCATACAAAAACTCAACTCTTTTTCATCCCTCCCAACTTTATGTTGTTGATGACACAAATTAGCACCATCATCCCTCTGCATTTGTGTGTTCCACATCTATGCATTCAACCAACTGTACGTCAAAAACACCTCCACGACAATAAAAATAAAATACAACAATAAAAATAATACAAATGTTAAAACAATACAATATAGCAACTGTTTACAAAGAATTTACATGTAGTAGATTTAAGTAATAAGTAATCTATTAACATATAGGTAATCTAGAGATAACATAAATCACACTGGAGGATGTGTATATATATGCAGTACTACACCAGTTTAAATAAAGGACATGAGCATTTATGGATTTTGATATCTGCGAGGGTTCCTGGAACCAATTTCCTGTGGCTACTGAGGGATGACTGTATTTTTATATTTTGTGTTTATTAACATAGTTTATAGTTGTAGCTATTTTTTATGCTTTCATATTTTAAATTCTATACCAGAATTTAAAGTGATTTATGTACCACCATTACGGTGTTATAGTATTCTGTATTTGTGTCTATATTTCTTTGCTAGCAAGCTTTATATTTTTGTATGCTTTCATGTTGCCATCTTATGTCCTTTCATTTCAACCTGAAGGATGCCCTTTAGCCTTTATTATAAGGCAGATCTAGTGGTGATGAACTTTCTTGGCTTCTGTTTATCTGAGAAAATCTATTTCTCCTTTATTTTTGAAGGACATTTTTACAGTAAATAGTTTTCTTGGTTGACAGTTTTATTCCTTCAGCACTTGGACTATATCATCCTATTCCCTTCTGGCCTCTAAAGTTTCTGCTGAGAAATCCGCTGATAATCTTATAGGAGCTCCCTCATATATAACAAGTCACTGTTTTCTTCCTGCTTGCAAGATTCTCTTTCTGATTTTTGACAGTTTGATCATAATGTGTCTCAGTATAGGCCTCTTTTGTTCATCTTATTTAGAGTCCTTTGAGCTCCTTCAATTTTAATGTCCATTTTTTTTCTTCAGATTTGGGAAGTTTTCAGCCACTATATTTTAAAATAAGCTCACTGTCTACTTCTCTCTCACTGCTCCTTCTGAAACTCCCATTATTCATATATCTGTCAACTTGATCACATGCCCTAAGTCCCTTTTGCTTTCTTCACTTTAATTTTGTGTTTTGATCTTCTGACTCAATAATTTCAAATGGCTTGTCTTCAAGATTGTTGTTTCTTACTTCTGCTTGATCAAGTCTGTTGTTGATTCCCTCTAGTGAATTTTTCAATTCAGTTATCAAATTCTTCACCTCCAGAATTTTATTTATTTATTTATTTATTCATTCATTTATTTTATGAGACAAAGTCTCACTCTGCCACCCAGACTGGAGTGCAGTGGCACAATCACAGTTCACTGCAGCCCTAACCTCCCAGGCTTAAGCAATACTCCAGCTCAGCCTCTTGAATAGCTAGGACTATAAGTGCATGCCACCATGCCTGGGTAATTTGTTTTTTAATTTTTTGTAGAAATGGGATCTTCCTATGTTGCATAGGCTCAGAGTTTCTTTTTGTTTTTTCTTCATAGTTTCCATCACTTTATTAATTTCTTATTTTGTTCATGCATTGTTTTCTTGTTTTTGTTTAGTTATCTGTCTGTGCTCCCTTTTAATTTATTGAGCATTTTTATGACAGTTAAGTTATTCATATATCTCTATTTCTTATTAAGTTTTTCTTTTTTGTTGTTGTTGTCATTGTTTGTTTGTTTGTTTTAGATATGGGGCTCACTATGTTGCTACCCAGGCTGTTCTCATATTCCTAGGCTCAACTGATCCTCCTGCCTCAGCCTCCCAAGTAGTTGGGACTACAAGCATGTGTCACTATGCTTGGTTTATCTCTGTTTCTTTAGGGTCAGTTTCTGGAGGTTTAATTTTCTCCTTTGATTGAGTGTGTTTCCCTGATCTTTGTATGCCTTGTTATCTTCTGTTGAGACCTTGGCATTTGAAAAATCAGCCACCTCTCCTAGTCTATGTGGTCTGGTTTGTACAGGGAAGTCTTCCACCATTTGACCCAGCTAGAGGTTCTAGAGATCTTGCAAAGCTTTTCTGTGATATGTTCTTTCTGGGCTTGTGCATGTGTGTCATCTCCTAATTGAAGAGGTTTGCTGGTTTCTACCTATGAACTCCTCCTATTGCCTATCTGTGGTAGTGCAGACTCTCATGCTGGACCAAACCACGATTATTGTCTTTGTTCTCAGTGGTCCCTAACCCAGTGCCCTGTTCCTGTCACCACTTTGATCCAGACAAGACAAAAAGCAGTCTCTCAGGCAGTTCCCTCCAAAAGTCAGACTTGTTTAACACATATTCTGCTCTTCTCTTTCTGTCCCTGGGGAGAACTTGGGATTTGGAAGTTTTCTTCAAATCACACAGTGCTGTGTGGAGAGGAGGGACTTTAGTGAGTGAGTGCCACGAATTTTCCTGCTGTGCTTTGATTCAGTTGGCTTCATGTTTTCCTGGAGTTCAGGAGCCTCTTAACTCGTTTTTGGATTTTTCACAAAGGCAGCTGGTGTGTGTGTTGTTGTGTCAGTGTCTCTGAAGAGGAAGGAGGGCCTGGGACTTCACATTCTGCCATATTGTTGATGCCACTCTTTTGACCTGAATTATTTGAAAGCAAATCCCAGACATTGTATAATGTCATTCATAAATATTTCAGAATGTATCCCTAAAAGAAAATTATTATTGGTATATGCAACAGAATTAACAAAAACTTCTTAATACTATCAAATTTCCACCTACCATGAAAATTTTCCACTTTTTCCACGATTGTTTATTAAAACTTAGTTTGTTCAAATCACACTCTAAACAAGGTCTTAATTGCATTTAGCTGACATGTCCTTTAAGTCTCTTTTGATCTTTTGGTTCCTCCTGACTCTCTTTTTTCCTTATAATGTATCTACTGAAGAAATCAAATTATTACATAAAATTTACATAATTATGTAAATGTTTATGTAAAATTTCCCACACTCTGGATTTTTATTGCATTCCTATAATGTCTTTTAATGTATTCCTCTGTCCCCTGTATTTTCTATAAACTGTTAGTTAGATTTAGAGGCTTGATGAAATTCAGGTTTATGTACTACCTATTATATCACATCAGGAGATTGAATTATCTGACTACCCCTCTTTTCTGTGATGTTAGATTTGATTAATAGGTCTAGGCATTGTCAGACAGATCTGTTCATTATAATGTTTCCCATCGGCTGCTCATCTGATAGTTTAGCAGACATTAATAATCATTGGCTCCACTGATTGTTTTATTTGGGATTTTCAAATGGCGACATGCTACTCTACCATTCCTTGCAGAAGCACATTCATAAGAACAAGGTAATATTCTATAAGCTTCCATCATCTCATATAAAATGGGGATGATAACACCACCTTACCTTACCTTATACCTTGGATGGATGCATAAAGCATTTGGTAAGCTGATATCACTACATAAATGTATGGTAGACACCATAGTTGATCCCCCACGATGCATGCTTTAGAGGGTGCACAGAAATCAATCATGCTAGTAATTGATCTGAGAATGGGCTTGTGACCCTACCCTCGTGGCTGAGTCATGAGGGGATGCTCCTGAGAAGCTCCTGGAGAAAGGTCTTTTCTTGCTAGATAAAGCCATAGGAAGAGACAAATAACTTTTCTTTTCTTGGAATAATGCCATATCTGGAAATGTTGCTACCAACCTTACTACTACACCAAGGAGATACTCAATGACACTAGTAATCTGATGAATCAACTAACTCTAGAGCCCATCATTTTAAGGAATCTCCCGTCATGAGAGGAGAAAATATTCATTGCTGTCAGCTAGTTTGAGTTGGGGTTTCTGTTACAATGGAAAACATTCTAATCAGTACAAAAAATCAAGAATGATAATGGTGGTAATGGTGATGAATATAGCATTATTTTTAAAACCATCAGGATAGATACTGATATTAGAGATGTTCAGTAAAATTTGAACTGGTAAACATTTACTGTCAGTCAATCCTTCTTGTGCATGTACCCTGTATAAAGCATCGTACAAAATGCTAATGAAATTTTGCACAGAGAGCTTTCTAAGAATGAGCTGTATATTAC
This sequence comes from Chlorocebus sabaeus, assembly GCF_047675955.1. Classification (NCBI taxonomy): domain Eukaryota; kingdom Metazoa; phylum Chordata; class Mammalia; order Primates; family Cercopithecidae; genus Chlorocebus; species Chlorocebus sabaeus. The sequence continues at coordinate 105,759,509 of NC_132917.1, forward strand.
TTCTAATTTAAAGCCATCAGTTCTGCTTTCTGTGCTGGGAAAAGGTACCAGCTCATAACTTTATGGTCTTTCCCGAGTTTGGTTTTCTCTTTTATGTGGGACAATCTTGAAATTTCTTTGTAGGGTAATAACATATATGAGTGGAGAAAGCACTGAATTCACTCGCAACTCAGGAAAGTTTACATGACTTCCCAAAATTGTAACTCCCCATACATGGCTTGTGAGACACTGTCAAAAGCAGTTTTAAAATGTACAGTGTCTTTCTCATTTGAGGAATATTTTTTGAAACATAAAATAATGTGACACATCCTAAAAAATACATTTAAATCCCAGCAATATCCTGTATGCATGCAATCTTACATATTCGATGAAGTAGCTCCTCATCTTAGATTTGAATAGAAAACTGCATATTTTGAAAAATGTAAGAGAATGAATCAGAAAGTCTTTAAGATAATTCTTAAACCTCTAAAATGCAACCGAGAGGTATCATTGTTAAGAGCAAGGCTGGATATGGGGAGTGCTACAAATTATCACCTAGCAGAAAATATTAAAATTTATCTCCTTGTCTGGGGAGTGGAATAGTAGAGACACAATCAAGAGAAAGAGCTGAATCAGAAAAGGGCAGTAGATATGAATGTAGAAAATGGAAAAAAAGGTGGGAGTGGGAACCAGGTCTTGGCTCCAGAGAATGTCAACCTGCAGGGTTGACAAACAGGTGAAACATTAAAATAGACATTTGGAGTCTCTAGAAAAAAATCAAACCAAAGACTAAATGCAGGGCACATTACCCAGGATACATCAAGAGAGAAGAAAAGCCTTATGTTTAGTACAGGGAGATAAAGGCAAACAGGGTTAACAGGGTTACAGTGAGAAGGTCGGGGAAACCCAGCTAGGATGAGGAAGTGGCTCTATGATAGGTATGGATTTTACTTTAAACCAGTATGGTGATCCTGGGACACTTAAGGAAATGGCCTTACTTTCCAAAACCCTGGCACTGGGGTGACTAAGAAAAGGTAACGAGTGTAGGAATGGGTGAATCCTGGGATGAGTCAAGACTCCCAAAGCATAAAGTCTGCAGACAGAAAGGTGCTGTCTTCGTATTTAAGATGGAATCAATCCAGTTAGCATGCAGAAATGGGAGTGCTAGAGTCAGGTTCCAGGAAAGCAAGGTATCAGACCAAGGTTTAATGGCAGAAGGAATGTGGGTAGGGTCAAGAACTCAAATAACCAACTAGAAGTCAAATCCTTGTAAGAGTAATCTTAGGTAAAGGTCCAGGGAGAAATCTTAAGTCAAGGTCATTAAGCATTAACAAGAGAGAAAGGGCCAGTGTTACTCCTCTGTCAGAACAGGTAATGGCTATGGATGGATGTCTACCTGCCAGAGGACCTCCTTCAGAGGCATGGTACCCTGCCATGGGTGCCTTCCTGTCAACCCTAAAGTTCTGGGTGTTATGAAGAGTAGATAGCATTTTTGACCCCTAAATCATTATGCAAAGAACACACATGGGATTGGCCTTGGAAATTCTGGCAAATGTGACAAAGTATCCGGCTAGGACTGGGCAGGGAAATCCTTCATTTGGGCCTCAACGTCCACTCCTCACCCTCCTTGGACCTGCTGGGTGATCAGGGAGGGTGACTGGTACAAATGGCATCCATTGTCCTCTGGCTTCTGGTTGGTTCAGTCATTAAAGGATGCCAGCAGGAGGGTAAAAAGTGAAGGAAGGGTATTTAATACCTCAGCGTCTTCCCTGCTGAGTCACTGCCTCTACAGAAGGCCACAATCCACATCAGACAACTCACACTCAACACTCAGACAACTCACATACTCAGACAACTCACATACTTCCACTCAGACAACTCACATACTTCCTATGTGCTCCCCACCCCACACCCACTCAGCACACACCTGGGCATCACTCCCTCCCCTTGCTCCCATTCAAGTCCAGGTATGGTCAAGCTCCTGCTGTTAAGAGCCACAGGTACTGCGCCAGGCCTTATGGTTTTTCCTAAACTCTGTCCTCACCTTTGTAAAGAATCCCTTCATTAAACTCTGTTCAGTCACCTGCACTGAATGGGCCATGAGACAGGATTCCGACTGATACACCGACTAAACTCACCATTGGCAGTAAAGTTGTTTTTGTATTTCTTTACTTGCAGGCAGATTTTTAAGAGGAATTGGAGTCGTGGTTTCCTAGCTTGTGACGAAAAAGAAAGGGCAAGATGACCTCCTTGTAGGAGTCAGTGAGCAGCAGTGATTGAAGGTGGAGTGGAAAACCAGGGCCCTCTGCCTCCACATCCTGCCATGGTGATAACAAGAAAAAGCAGCCCAGGTCAGGCATGGTGGCTCATGCCTGTAATCCCAGCACTTTGGGAGGCCAAGGTGGGCAGATCACTTGAGGCTGGGAGTTCAAGACCAGCCTGGCCAACATGGTGAAACCCCGTCTCCACTAAAAATTCAAAAATTAGCCAGGCGTGGTGGCAGGTGCCTGCAATCCCAGCTTCTCAGGAAGCTGAGGCAGACAATCACTTGAACCTGGGAGGTGGAAGTTACAGTGAGCCGAAATCGTACCACTGCACTCCAGCCTGGGCGACAGAACGAGGCTCTGTCTCAAAAAGAAAAAAAGAAAAGAAAAGAAAAGAAAAAGAAAAAGCAGCCTAGAGACATGGCACAGACTCGGGAGACTGCCATCTCTCTGCCAGGCAGGCCCACTCCTGCCCCCAACGCCTATGTCATTGGCACTGCTGTAGCCAGAACACTGGAGCCCCAGCACTGCTGGGAGTGCAGAAAGCAGCAGCAAGTTGTGAGTGAACAGAGACGTGTTTTGTTGCTGCTTTTACACAACCTGTTAGAGCTACTCTTTGGCAAAATTCTGTTACTGGGAGAGGTGGATTCTCTGCTGCCAGCAACCACATGCATTCAGAAAATCAACTCAGGGAAAAAGAACCAGAGGCCAGTAGTGGACTCTGTCTTCTCACAGCCATCTTCATCTTTACATTCTAGAATCTGTATTTCTGCTGAAGGTCGGCACACCCTGACTCCCTGATATTTAGCAAGACTCCCTTGTGTCTCTTCAGTGGCTTCCACAAGAAACTTCATTGCTGTAAAAGGAGATCAATGACTCAGTGGTGAACATTCATCAATAAATATTCCTCAAGCTTAATTAGAAGCAACATCTTATGTATGGATCATTCTATAGTCAGCTTGGTTCTCAAAGATCTGTTCTGAGGAATCCTGTCCACTCTTCCTAACCTAAACTTCCCAACCTAAATTATCCAATCTTTTCAGATAGCCCACATCTACTAGCTGACTGACAGGTTACTTTATACCGTGTAGACCATTCTTCCATCTATCCATTCATTGATTCATTCATTCAACGAATATACATAGTTTGCTAAGTACTGGGTCTGTATCCAGTAATAAGAAGAAATAAAGCCACCGGTTCCTGACTGGAAGAGCTCCAATCATGTTTGGGAAAAGGACAAGTCAGTAACTGCCTGGAACCCAGGGAGCCTTTGAACAAAGGGCTGACAGAGGAGGAAGCAGCTGATTCTGCTGGGTTGGGGATGGGGCCGGTGGGGTCAGCAAAAGCTCACATGGAGCCTGGTTGAGATAGTGTGTCAACATTGGAGTGACGCCATTTGAACTGGGTTATGAAAGATGAATGGGATCTTACCAGTCAAAGAAAGGGAAGAAGAACACTACAGACAACAGGAATAGTATGAGTGAAGGTGTAAAAACATGCTTCACCAAGTCATCCCTAGTCCTTCGCTTCCCTAACAGCCTCCAAACAGTGGTGCCCTTGGGCCTTGGTCCTGGGTTCCTGTGTGTCTTGCATAATGTGTTCTCATTAGTGAACACATCGATCTTGTGCATTAAATCTCTGTGCTGGCACCTCCAGAACGCTCCTCTGTGTTCCAGGCTCATGTATGCAATTTTTGAGTTGCCTTTTCCACTTGGATGTCTGTAGGCATGTTAAGATGATCCTGTCAATAAGGGGCCACACAGTTCTGAAGAAATCTTAGTCTTCTTTTGTTTTTCCCTCAATTTACCTGTGGGTCCTGTTGGCAATACTGCCAAAATATGCCTCAAATCCATTTATTTTCCTTCCACTTTCACTGGCACTCCTCACGTCTAAGCCATCTTCCTATGTTGTCTGGACTACTGAATGAGTATGAAGACTGGTTTCCCCAGTTCTATTTTGTTCTCCATACAGTATATAGGCTGAAGGTTTTAAAGCATAATTATTTTACTCTCCTTCTTAAAACCCTTTAATGACTTCCTATTGTCCTTAAAATACCCCTCAAGCTGTCTCAAGGCTGCAGGATCTCCCTCTGTCCACCTCTGTCAGGTACCTAGGACCTACCAGGTGCTGCATCTCCACCTCTAGAGCTCTCTCTGGCTGCCTTCTCCTCACCCCTCATGTTTTAACTGTAACTTTTCATCCTCAGAAGCGTTTGACCACGTTGCCTAAAATACTGCCCTGTCCACTGACTCTCCATGATATCTCCTTGTTGATTCCTCTATAAGTATCACGTGGATTTTTAGCTTAAAACATGTGTGCCCCCCTCACTGAAATGTAAGCTCCCCAAGGGTGGGAACCCCGACTGTCTAGTGCTCCATCATATTCCTAGGGCCTAGCTCAGTGCCTGGCACAGGGCAGGTTGTACATAGATGTTGGTGAATAAAATGACGGTTTTCCCTCTCTTGGCTAGCCCTAGATCCTCATCACTGAATCCTTACTCCCTTCCAGGAGCACCCTCCTGTAACTTCAATCCTGCACCAGGTTCCACACAAATGGACTGAGGCAGGAACTAGTTTCTTTCCAGATTCAGATGTGGGACAAACATCACAACATTTGGAGCTTAAAACCTCTCCCTTTGCTGCAAATTTAGAAAAGATCCAGTGACCATGGGAATGTCTCCTAGATTTTTCTGAATCTCAATTGAAACTTTTCTCCATTTTTCTGCTCCCCAATTCTCCTCTCTCTCCCATGGACAAGGGTTCATGATGGCTCAGGGCAGTACTGACCTACTGCCTTGGCTTATATTTCTCACAGGTTGAGTCAAAGTGCTTTCAGTAAGAGAAAAAGGAGGAGGAAAAAACTGGTGATTTAACTGCCCACTGAGGAAGGCCACAGCCTGACTTCTGCTCTCACCTGACCCAGCTCAGTAGAAAAGGAAGGCAAAAATAAAGATAAAACATGAGTGGGCAGATAGGACAGGGTAACAAATGTTAATATTATTTGCTCCCCTAGCAACACTATGAGTAGCCTTCTGCTGGTTCCATTTCTACTTCTAAATTTTAAAAAATTATTTTTAATTTTCAAAATGATTTGAATAGACTTGAGAAGAGGGAGATAGCTGTTTAGGTAACGTGTCATTCAATACCATGTTCAGTCCAACCATTAGCTGATATTCTACCTTCTCAATTCATGTTCACCACAATCCATTGACTGTACGTGTGCACAGTGTAGTTTATGGTGGTTCATCCTTTTTATTTATTTATTTATTTTTTGAGACAGAGTTCTTGCTCTTTAGCCCAGGCTGGAGTGAAGTGGTGTGATCTTGGCTTACTGTAACCTCCACCTCGCCAGGTTCAAGCGATTCTCCTGCTTCAGCCTCGCGAGTGGCTGGGATTACAGGTGCCTGCCACCACACCTGGCTAACTTTTTGTATTTTTCTAAGTAGAGACGGGGTTTTGCCACATGGGCCAGGCTGGTCTCGAACTCCTGACCTCAGGTGATCCACCTGCCTCGGCCTCCCAAAGTGTTAGGATTACAGGCAGGAGCCACCATGCCCAGCCTGGTGGTTCATCCTTCACTGAGTAATATTATATGCTGTGTAATAAGCATAGCAGGCACAAGGGAATTAAGGATGAATTTGACACCTTATCTGTTTCTAAGGAAGTTCAAAATGCAGGCAAACATGTAAATGACTAATTAAAACAGTATCATGCCTGCAATGGTAGGAATGTGTGCGAGGAAGGAAAAGGGCGAGTGTACTTTGCACATGAGAGAAAGATAAGTAATTTTTGGCCAGAGATCAGACTGAAACACTTTGTAATGTGGTCTCTGAATTCTTTGAGACTTCTCCCCTTGAGAGAGCACGTCTGAGTCCGCTGTCCTTGAGCCTGGATCTTGTGACTGCTTGACTGATAGAATACGACAGAAGTGATGCCATGTCGGTTTCTAAGCCTGGGAAGGCCCAAGGAACAGTCAACTTCCAATTCCTGCTTCTTAGGTCACTGGCTCTTGGAAGCCACCACATGATTGGAGGAAGCCCAACGTAGCCCACCTGGGGTGAACACACGGTGAAGCTGAGACATTGTGAAGACAGGGATGTGACCGGTCTCCACCTGCTCCAGCTCCTCACTGTTCCAGCTTCAACCACTGTCTGACTGGGCCCCACCAAGGCGTTCTTCTGCTGGTCTCACTGGGGTGTCTCGTACAAATGCACTCAGTGGGTGGCAGGGCTGGAGTCATGTGAAGGCTGGACTGGAACAGAGGGACAGCTGGCTTCTCTCCAACTCCATGCAGACTCTGTGCCTTCCATGTGGCTACCCCTGCCTTCCTCACAGCATGGAGGTATCGGGCTAATTGGGCTTTTTCACAGTAGCTGGCTTCTCCAAGGTGGGAGTTGCAAGGAACAGGACAGAAGCTGCGAAGTCCCATGCCCTAGACTCGAAAGCCTCTCTGCCAGCCCAGATTCAATGCTGAAGGCGCTATACAAGGGCGTGGCTACCAGGAGACGTGGTTCAATGAAAGGCGCATCTTGGAAGATTAGGTGGCGGCTAAGCTATTATCCTGTAGATAATGAGGAGTCATTGAGGCTTTTAAGCAGGAGAGGGATTTGATTTCAGTTTTGTTTCAATCATTCTGGGACTAAGTGAACTAGATTGGGAAGGAATGACCCATTTCCTTTCTGGGTGACACCAAAGATACCTGGGGAGGCCTGGAGACCTCTCAAATGCCTGGAGGGGGTACAGAGCCCACATCCCTGTGGTCCCAAAGCAGTGAGTCTCCATCCATATAAATAGAGCAGCAAGTGCTACATCAAGAGAGAAGCTTCACATGATTTAAATTCTCTCGGGCCACAGTCCGACACCACTCCCTAATGTCCCAGAGGAAGCAAAGAAATGGGAAACTATTAAAAACAGGGTCGGGGCCAGGCACAGTGGCTCACGTCTGAAATCCCAGCACTCTGGGAGGCCAAAGTGGGCAGATCACAAGGTCAGGAGATCGAGACCACCCTGGCTAACACAGTGAAATCCTGTTTCTACTAAAAATTACAAAACAATAGCCGGGAGTGGTGGCGGGCACCTGTAGTCCCAGCTATTTGGGAGGCTGAGGCAGGAGAATAGCGTGAACCCAGGGGGCGGAGCTTGCAGTGAGCCGAGATGGTGCCACTGCACTCCAGCCTGGGTGACAGAGCAAGACTCCATCTCAAAATGACAACGACAACAACAACAAAAACAAAACAAAACAGGGTTGGTAGAACGTGAAACCAGCTACATAAATTGTACACCATATGTCTTGGCTCTATGTGTTGCACAACAGTGTGGATGTGGTAATGAGGGGGGGTGGCAGGTCGGTGGAGGTGGCGCTAAACTAGAAACTAAAAGCAAGAAACAACTGTGACTCCTATCCCATGACAGGAGTCTGCACCTCATCTTTACACCAAGCTGGCAGGTTGTGCTTTTGAGGAGGAGTCAGCCCAACTGGGTCTTAGGGTTACTTAGGAGTACTTAGCCCAACTGGGACTTAGGGTTACTTAGGAGTACTTAGCCCAACTGGGACTTAGGGTTACTTAGGAGTACTTAGCCCAACTGGGACTTAGGGTTACTTAGGAGTACTTAGCCCAACTGGGACTTAGGGTTACTTAGGAGTACTTAGCCCAACTGGGACTTAGGGTTACTTAGGAGTACTTAGCCCAACTGGGACTTAGGGGTACTTAGGAGTACTTAACCCAACTGGGACTTAGGGGTACTTAGGAGTACTTAGCCCAACTGGGACTTAGGGTTACTTAGGAGTACTTAGCCCAACTGGGACTTAGGGGTACTTAGGAGTACTTAGCCCAACTGGGACTTAGGAGTACTTAGCCCAACAAGGACTTAAGAGAGCAGACATTAGCAAGAGTGGAAAGGCTGCCCATATCATCACACACCTGTTGGATACCAAGCCCCGGCTCACTTCATTACAAATATTATTTTGTTTAATTCTCAAAAGAGCCATCCAAGGCAGAAATCACCATTGTGTTTTTCGAGATGAGGAAGCTGGAACGTAACTCCTCCAGATCACTCCCCTTACAGGAACAGAAGTGCTGGCTTCTGACCCCACATCCATGCTATCTCCTACATGGTTTTGTTATAAGCTCCTTTTCGGCATTTTGTTGTCAGAGTGTTTGCAAATGAAGAATAAAAGGACTTAACAGCTGAGGGTAGTTCCCTGACTACCATATTGTCACCCTCGCCACAAGAAGTCTAATGACAGCTTTGAGCTACAGGGATGCAAGCCCAGAACTTAAAATTCTTTTATTTTATCAGCTCCCTTTAGGGAAATAAATCCTTCTAATCTTCTATATAAGAATTCTCAGTGGACATCAGCTGGAAAAACTGGCAAGTGCTACTTTTATGGCTTCGATTTCTTTTTTCTCCAAATGTCTCTATTGCATGGACTTTTGCATAAAACAAAGTTGGCAGGACCAGAGCTTTTCAGCAATACCAGTTGCACTAGGCTGCAGTGGGTGTTCATCGCCATGAAACTGGGGCATTTACAGCCCAGCAACACTAAGTCTTGTTCAATGCAGCTCAGAATTCTCAGAGAGGCTGGAAAGTCACACAAGTGTCAGTCATTCATAGTGGCTTCAGGGTACCTTGCATATCATTCAGTGTCCAGCCAGGAGACTGAAGCCACACCAGCTATTTTAACAGAGACCATTTAGCATAAAGACCCGTTAACTAGAAACTAAGAAACTGAAAAAGCAAAAAGGGAACACTAAGATATCACAGAGGTAACAACAGCAGGAAGCAGCTCCCTCCCCTAGGACTAGAGGTGGAGGTTATTAAAGCTGAGAAGCTTGAAGAAGAGGCCCCACAGCGCTGGGATGCAGACTTCTGAGGAGGGGCACCAGCTGACTGGTGCAGGCATCTCTCACGGGGCAAGATGAAGCTGGTTCTGAGTGCTGGAAAAGCTGCAAACTAGGTCCGGCTGTTACTACTGCAATGAACTGCTGCTGCCTGCATGAAGAGATGAGGCTGAAATGACATGGCAGGAACAGGAAGCAAACTGGAAGGAAACAGGAAGGAACCAGGTCCCCTTTTCCACCTCCAAAGCACAACCTCCCTCTAGCATCATCTATTGGCAAAGTCCATCAGCGAAGTCTCTGGCAAGGTAAAGTGTGGTTTGCAGAGTCCCAGCCCCAGCAACACAAAACTACATAGAAGTGGGTTTGAAGTTGACAGACAATCGCCTAATAACTGGCATCTTTAGCAAGATTTTAAAAATAAATTTGACACCATAAACAAAAAAAAAAATTATAGCAGTAAAAGACACTCATGTGGGAAAATGTTTTGAATTTAACCACTTGCTTTTTATATTAAGCTATTGCTTTGGTACTGGGAGGAGGAAAAGTGTTACATTATTATTGGAAACACTGAATTCAAGTAATGCAAATCTGTCTTCAAGTTCATTTAACAAAGTGACATTTAAATTACTAAGAAGAATGGAATAAACTCTATGTTATTTGCACTCTCCCAATATACTGGGATGAAATTGTCCTGGGATCAGCAACTGATTAAGCTGATTATATACTTCATACATGGAGGATGTGGTTTTCAACCGGCCACAATCAAAATACAATTTACTTCTGTTAGTATAATAATGTAGATGCTATAAAAGGCATCTCTCGGTAAGTGTTTTTCATTTACATTTCTGCTACTATTAGCACGGTATTTTCACAGCCTCGCTCTATCTTCTCCCTCCTTTTAACTCCAAACTCTAACCGTAGAATTTTTCAGACTTCTCGGAATAGATACAGCAAGGGAACCCTGACACATGGTGAGGAGGAAGGGGGCCACATGGGGGCTGCTGGGAAAACAGACATACACATGCTGGCATGAAAAACAGCACTCAAACATGGGTGGCTCATGAAAAGGTGTAAGGCAAAATGTCAGCCAGGCCAACAGAGCAGCTAGAAACAGAGCCAATAGAAAGGGATCTACCAACCAAACAAAAGGCATTGTCTGTGTGCACCTGCTCTGAAAAGAAATAATCATGAGGGCAATGGTTCCCATGAGCAATGGTTCATCCAAAAGGAAATAACTTATTCCTTATTCACTATTTGGATGCCCAGACTGATGCCTGGTGTCTCTCCTCTACTCAGCGTGCTAGCGATTAACGTACTGCACACCTCCTCAGCCAGATTCTGTAGAGGAGATGCTGCAGGCACTCATGAAGGTGTGAGGCAGCTATTCTGACTCACTTCTTGTGGTCGTGCCTAAACATATGTGTAGCCCTGTGCTTCCACTCCATTTCTACTGCAACACCTCTGTTCATTCTGTCATCATTCTTGGCTGGGCTTCTGCAGTTGTCTTTCACCTGGTTGTATTAGTTAGGGTCTTCCAGAGAAACAGAATCAATAGGAGATGTATATATGTCTCTCGCTATATCTATTTATCTATCTATCTATCTATCTATCCATCCGTCTATCTATCAATCTATCTATCCAGCTGACTAGCTAGCTATATGTCTCTCTCTTTGTGTGTATGTGTGTGTGTACTTATATATATATGGAGAGAGACAGAGAAAGGAGATGTGCATCTATTTCTACATATATAGAGAGACAGAGAGGATATATATATAAAATCAATAGGAGTATAATCAATAGGATATATAGAGAGAGAGAGGGAGAGAAGAGATATCTATCTCTCTATATATAGATAGAAAGGATATATATATATATAAAATCAATAAGAGTATAATCATTAGGATGTATGTATGTATGTATGTGTGTGTATATATATATAGAGAGAGATTTACTGTAAAAGATTGGCTCATGCTATTATGGGGGGTTGAGAAGTCCCACGATTTGCCATCTGCAAATTGGAGAACCAGGAAAGCTGGTGGTGCAGTTCCAATTTAAGCCGAAGTCCTGAGAAGCAGGAGAGTCAGTGGTGTAAGCCCCAGTCTGAATCTAAAGGCCCCCAACCAGGATCTCTAGTATCCGAGGACAGGAGAAGCTGGATGCCTCGCCTCAGAAAAAGAGTGAACTGGATCGCCTTTTTGTCTTGTCCAGGCTCTCAATGGGTTCGATGATGCCCATCCACATTCGTGAGAACAAATCTTTGTTGCTCGGTCTGTGGATTCAAATGCTAATCTCTTCTGGAAACACCTTCACTGGCACACTCCCAAATGATATAGTACCAGCTATCTGGCCATTCCTTAGCCCAGTCAAGTGGACACACAAAATTAACCATAAGGCTGGTCTTTCCAATCCTATTCTTATCCCCTTTCAATCTATTCTCCATAAAGGAGACAGAGTGAGTCTTTAGGAACTCAAATTGGACCATGCCCTTCCCTTATCGAAAAGCTTTCAGAAGTTTCCATTTCACTTACAGGAAAATAAAAAATTGTTTAGCAAAAATTACAAGGCCCTCTGTGATCTCATCTCTGGGTAGCCCAGTAGGTTCAGTTGGCGCCATCCCCCTTGTTCACTTTGCTCTTGCTGGTGCCTGCTGCTCTTCCTCCTTGCCTCTCTCTGAAATGTTCTCTTCCCCATGTCTTGCATATACAACTCTGGCTCATTCTTCATCCCTGGGCTCAGGAGTCACTTCCTCAGAAGATCCCTGCCTTGCTCTCCCCTTCCCTTTTCCCCAGCCTAGAGAAGGTCCTCACATTGTTCATTTCTTTTCAGATCCTAATCATAACTTATAATCCAAGTGCGCTTATTTAGTTAATATCCTGCTCCCCTCTAGAGAGTAAGCCCCAGGAAAGTAGGGATATTGGATTTTTCTTTTTGCAACTAGCTGTTGTATTCCTTGTGCCTAACACAGGGCCTGACAAATAATACGTACTCAATAAAGGTCTGCTGAATGAATTAGCAGTGCAATAAAATGTTGTTAGACATAGCTGTCCTCAAAAGCCATTGCCATCCCCTGACATTTTTGTTAGCCAATTTTGTCCCTTTGGGCCCAATTTGTTGCCATCTTTCAAGCCACTTTCCCTCTTGTGTTCCCTTTTCTCTCTCACTACCTGCTGGGTGCTGACATCCAAAGTCACTAGTTCATCCTCTGCCTCAGGTAAGCTTTGCACCGCAGTGGACCCTAAACTAAGCACTATGCCTGCCTTTCCACACTCTTGAAATTCACTGAGGTGATCTGTCAGACCAAGGACTCACTCATCTGGTCTCCACCTTTAACAACACGGGAGGACCTGTCTTTGGGCCCAGGTTCCTCCAACACTAGTTTCTATAAGTAAAGAGAATATTGTTTGTTTACAGTTCTTTTCCTTTTCTAACCTCCTGAACAACTTCTTAGAGCCATTAAAATTTTACTTCCCATCACATATGTGGTCTGTGTGTAATGTGGTCATAGGACAGGGATTTTGTCCTAGAATTGAGAAAAGCTTAGCCACTTTAAGAGGGAGTCAAGTGCCAGACACAATTCTGGCTAACCAGACACGCCCTGCCCTGGCGGTGGGGAGCAAGTGTTCCAGTGGACAATGGAATAAGGGGCGGGGCTTCCCTTCCCACGTACTCAATAAACACTGAAATGCTGATTTTCAGCAAGTTCATCTCATTGGTTAAGTTCCCAAAATATGCCAAAATATTTTAAAATTCAGGGCTGTAGGCTTTATATTATGAATATTTCATTTCTCATTTTCAAATATTCTAGTTAACGTAGATGCTGTAGAGAGTATTTTACACTAGATAAGGAAGGATTACATTTGCATGCATACTCACTGTCTTAGTCCATTCAGACTGCTAGAGCAAAATAACGTAAACTAGGTGGCTTATAAACAACAGGAATTTATTGCTCACAGTCCTAGAGGCAGCGAAATCTGGGATCAAGGGACTGGCATTCAGTGTCTGGTGAGGGCCTCCTTCCTGGATCATAGATGGCACCTTCCCTCTATGTCCTCACATGGAGAAAGTGGTAGACAGACTCTCTGGGGCCTCCTTTATAAGGGCACTAATCCTATTCATGAGGGCTCCACCCTCATGACTTAATCACCCTCCAAAGGCCCATCTCCTAATACCATCACCTTGGGAGTTAGGTTTTCAACATATAAATTTAGGATGGGGGTTAGGATTTTAACATAGAAATTTTAGGGAGGAGACACAAAAATTCAGACCATAGCACCCGTGAAGAAAAAATACCAAATACGCTCAAGGGAGCCTACATTACCTTGCCAATGATGACAGTTTATCTAGCTCTGAAAAACCAAAAGGAAGTGGCAGCATGACTACCTCCAAAAGAAGAGTTTAAAGTACACTGAAAGGTTTTACAAATGAATGGTTTATGCAGAATTAACATTTCAGTGTGAACCAGTAAAAATCCCTTCAGCAAGGATCAAATTCTGCTTTTTTTCTGCCAACCACAATCAGATGAAATAGTCTCAAATGGAAGACACCCCTCCACAGTGACATGAGCAGACCCCTCCATGGGAAATCTGCGGGTGTGACTGCTGTGCTGGGAGCCAGATACTAAATGCAGCACTCACAATGGCAGAAGCCATCAGGCCTAAAGACAGAGAAAAAATACGCTTTGTTGTTGTTGTTGTTGTTGAGATGGAGTGTTGCTCTTGTCGCCCAGGCTGGAGTGCAATGGCATGATCTTGGCTCACTGCAACCTCTGCCTCCTGGGTTCAAGCAATTCTCCTGCCTCAGCCTCCCAAGTAGCTGGAATTACAGGTGCCCACCACCATGCCTGGCTAATTTTTGTATTTTTAGTAGAGACGGGGTTTCACCATGTTGGTCAGGATGGTCTCAAACTCCTGACCTCATGATCTGCCCACCTTGGCCTCCCAAAGTGCTGGGATTACAGGTGTTAGCCACCACGCCCGGCCAGAATATGCATTATTAAAGCACTATCAGATGGGAATGTTTGACACAAGAATGACGGAAAAGCCTGTGAGTTTTCACTCTGGCCAACTATAAGCAGTTTGGCTTAGTTTTTTAGTTTAAATGATTAAAACAAAATATAATCCAAATAGAACAATTAGACGTGGAACTTCCATAAGCACCTTCCCTTCACAGCTCTTTGCTATTTGATGTCATGGAGGCATTTTTGCTATGTCGAGCTCTAGGTAGGAAGCAGGAACAGAGAGATAACCAGCAATCCATCCCGGGTCGTGTGGCTGGTGGCCGAGTTTGAGGCAGGCCCTTGGCTTCTCACAGACCCCTTGGCCACTATCACTGCATCTACATTCTCTGACCTCCTGCCATTCAGGGAGAAAGGGGGCTTTTCAGGATTAAGCCTAGGAGGGGGCTCCATGGTGTATAGAGACTGGCTGGTTCACATTCTATAATTTAAAAGAATTTTTAAAAGGTTTTATTAGGGGGATTCTTGATTTAAAGAGGTACTTCAGGAAGTAATCAACTGTTTTACTGTCATATTGAGATAATAGCTACTTCTCAGCCTGTAGAAGCTCAAATAATATTAACATCTCAGCTGAAGCACAGAAGAATGGAACTTGTGAGAACAGACTGAGGTGGGGGCCTTCCCAGCTAAAACCCACAAGACTCTCTGACCGGGATGGAACACATATTGATCAAGGAGGTGAGATGGGGGCAAATTTTATTGACATCAGTTTATTTCTCATTACTTGATAAAGAGAAAGAGAAAAGGAGAGTAAGTAAAATGAGGCAAGAGAAAGAAAGAATAACAAAGAATGGGGGTGTAAGAAAACCAGCCCACTGGTGTCTAACACAAAACAGATCTTTGTTGTTCTGGGACCTCCAGTTAATTCACCAATTTCCTGAATTAAAAGAAAGTCATTTAAAAGTAGTTTTGTGGCTGGGTGCGATGGCTCACGCCTGTAATCCCAGCACTCTGAGAGGCCGAGGTGGGCGGATTACCTGAAGTCAGGAGTTTGAGACCAGCCTGGCCAACATGGTAAAACCCTGTCTCTACTAAAAACACAATTAACTGGGCATGATGGCACAGGCCTGTAATCCCAGCTACTCGGGAGGCTGAGGCAGGAGAATTGCTTGAACCCAGGAGGCAGAGATTGCAGCGAGCTGAGATCATGCCACTGCACTCCAGGCTGGGCAACAAAGTGAGACTCCATCTCAAAAAATAAAAACAAAAAATAGTACTGTAAATATGCCCCACTCCTGACACCTGAACCACCTTTCATGAGTAATGGGAAGAGAATGGGGGAGGGGTCAAGAGGCCTGATTTAGAATCTCCACTATTCCACTTGCCAGCTATGTGACTTCACACACATCTCAACCTTGTGAACCCTCAATATCCTTGTGTAAGATATGGGAATATGTCATGCCTGCTTCACAGAATTGTATTATGATAGCATCTTACATCTGTGCAAATTACTTACAGTTTAAAATGCTGCCGGGCGTGGTGGCTCATGCCTATAATCCCAGCACTTTGAGAGGTCGAGACAGGCGGATCATGAGGTCAGGAGATTGAGACCATCCTGGCTAACATGGTGAAACCCCATCTCTACTAAAAATACAAAAATTAGCCGGGGGTGGTGGCGGGAGCCTGTAGTCCCAGCTACACGGGAGGCTGAGGCAGGAGAATGGCATGAACATGGGAGGTGGAGCTTGCAGTGAGCGGAGATTGCGCCACTGCACTCCAGCCTGGGCGACAGAGCGAGACTCCGTCTCAAAAAAAAAAAAAAAAAAAAAATGCTTTCCCAAAATTTAGGCCAGCAGATTCATTATTGCTCTTGATTCTCTCAAGCATGAAAGATATTAATATAACATAAAGTGTTGCGTAAACATTGAGGTCCATTGTCTATCAAGGAGTTCTTCTAAAGTAGAAAAGAATAATTTAATTTAATAATATAATATTATAATGATATAATATTATTCTACTATAAAGACATATGTACACATATGTTTATTGCAGCACTATTTACAATAGCAAAGATTTGAAACCAACTGAAATGCCCATCAATGATAGACTGGATAAAGAAAATGTGGCACATATATACCATGGAATACTATGCAGCCTTAAAGAAGAATGAGTTCATGTCCTTTACAGGGACATGGATGAAGCTGGAAACCATCATCCTCAGCAAACCAACATAGGAACAGAAAACCAAACACTGCATGTTCTCACTCATAAGTGGGAGCTGAACAATGAGAACACATGGACACAGGGAGGGGGTGGGGGGGTGAAAGGGGAGGGAGAGCATTAGGACAAATACCTAATCCAAGTAGGGTTTAAAACCTAGATAATGGGTTGACAGGTGCAGCAAACCACCATGGCACATGTATACTTACGTAACGAACCTGCACGTTCAGCACATGTATCCCAGAATTTAAAGTAAATAATTAAAAAAAAAAAAAGAGAGAGAAAGTGCATTTAGTCAAAAGAATAGTTGCTATAGTAGATGAACAGTTCAGACATTATAAGAAGTATGTGAAAAAAGCAAACTGAGGCTTTCCATATTTTCAAAACTTTTAATTAAACTTGTCTGACTATAAGAAAAAAATAATATAATACCTTGCATTTTTGTAAAAACTTTTGTAAACTGTACAAATTTGGAGATGGATTCAGGCCTCCCTGTGGACAAGGGTGGCATATGGTGGAGATGCTCCATGCAGAAGTCTTTGATCACTGTGTTCATGTTATTAGACTCAAAAAGTACCTTTCCATTCACCTGGTGAATGTATAATACTACCTTAAACTTAAACTATGAAAATGGCGAAGCACGGTGGCTCATACCTGTAATTCCAGCTCTTTGGGTGGCTAAGGCAGAAGGATTTCCTGAGGCAAGGAGTTCAAGACCAGCCTGGGCAACACAGCGAGATCCAGTCTCTACAAAAAGTAAAAAAAAATGAGTTGGGTGTGGTTGTGCATGCCTATAGTCCTAGCTACTTGGGAAGATGAGGCAGGAGGATTCCTTGAGCTCAGGAGTTCAAGGCTGCTGTGAGCTAGGTGACAGAATGAGACCCTGTTTCTAAAGAATAAAAATAAATACATTGTGAATTCTTCCTCAGATTTTAAAGTACTTTTACCTTAACTGACATTAGTTTATAAAACATGACAATATTCTTGTAAAAGGGTAGTAATTTTTCTTCTTCATATTTCTCAACCTGAAAACAGAAAAGTAATGAGAGTTCCTTGAAATTTCACCACAAATAATTGGCAAAGGCAGAAGGGGAAAAACCCGAAAAAAAGCAAACAAAAATTCCTTTCCACCAGATCACATTGCTTACCAATTCTTAATAGCATCACTGAAATTCCTTCCAATCTGAATTCAACTCTATACATATGGAGAGCTTTAAAAAATCAAGACACATTTCTTACTAAATTTTAAAACTTCCTCAGTGCAAGGAATTACAAAGTTAAATATTTCAGCTCATTTTTCATTCAGTGAGTAATAAAAGTAGAAGGATGACAAATTGACATAATCAAGCCATTGACTCAAAAATGAGACTTCTCTTGCCTTTCAGCTTCTACAGAGGGCATGTGCCCCTTCAGTTACCCTTCGGCACCTAGGTAAGCAAGAGTTTAGTGCAAGTAAGTAGCTTTCTTTCTGATTAAAATAGTGTTTATTTTACATTTCAAGCTGCAGCATAATACGTTGGCTATATTTATAACAATAATCCTTTTAGAGATTCTGGCTTAATTTTTTTTTTCTTAGCATTGGAAAGGTCTTCAAGAGGAGTTAAATACTTATTCCTCATTTGCATGAGGAAGAACTATCACTTCAGAGGGAATGTATGCTTTCATTCACCAATCCATCCATTCTTGTATCGGTGGAGTGCCTACCATGTGTTCTAGGCACTGGGGGATACAGCTGCAGGGGTGAAAATCACGTACACTGACAAGTTTCACGCCCTATCTTCTAGCTGGGGGAGAGAGACAATAAATACAATGAATAACTATATTCCAAGAAGGCATCAATACTTTGAAGAAAAATGAAATGATGAAGGAGGATAAACCCTGGAGGCTGCCAATTAAATAAATAATGTGATCCAGGAAAGCCTCATTGAGAAGGGAACATTTGAACACATTCTTTTTTTTTCTTTTTTTCTTTTTTTTAGATGGAGTCTCACTCTTTTGCCCTTGCTGGAGTGCAGTGGCACGATCTCAGCTCACTGCAACCTCTGCCTCCCGGGTTCAAGTCATCCTCCTGTCTCAGCCTCTCAAGTAGCTGGGACTACAAGCATGCGCCACCATACCCGGGTAATTTTTGTATTTTTAGTAGAGACAGGGTTTCACCATGTTGACCAGGCTGATCTCAAACTCTTGACCTCGTGATCTGCCTGCCTCGGCCTCCCAAAGTGCTGGGATTACAGACGTGAGCCACCTTGCCCAGCCTTGAACACATTCTTGAGGGAATAAATTGGCCGCATGAATATCTGAGGCCAGATGTGAATATCTGCGGCCAGATGTGAATATCTGCGGTAAGGGAAACTCAGAAAGAGGGAGAGGAGAGAGCAAAAGCCCTGCAGAGAAGCATGTCTGACATATTTCAGAAACAAAACAAAACAAAACATATTTCAGAAACAACAACAAAAAACGAGCATGGCTGGAGCAGAGTGAGTAAGGCAGTCCTGATAGGAGATGAGGTTGGAGGGTAAGTGCAGTTTTGGGGAGATGGGTAGGTTGATCTCGTAGGGCCTTTGTAGATGATTGTAAAGACTTTTCTTTCACTCTGTGTGAGGTGGGTTTTGAGTAGAAGAATAATATGTTCCAACCAACATCTTGAGACAGCAAGAGCAGAAGCAGAGCAGTCACTGAGGAGGTGATGGCAACCCTCCAGATGAGTGACAAGAGTGGCTTAAACCAGATTGGTGAGCAGTGGAGGTGATGAGAAAGGAGTGGATTCCAGATCTACTTTTAAGACAGACTCAACAGGAATTCTTGATGGGCTGGATGTGGGGTGTGAGACAAGGGAGAGGGAGTCAAAGATGACTCCATGTTTTGGTCTGTGCACTGGAAAGGCAGAGTTGCCATTACTGATAGGAGGAAGAATGAGGGTTCAGCAGGGCTGGGAGAAGGGGCCACAGATCATCAGTTCACTTTGCGTAGTCAGGTCTACTGGGCACCCAAGTGGGGATGGGGGGCTTGCAGGTAATAAGATTTGCTAGTCTGTAGTTCAGAGGGGTAATCATGACTGAAGATTTAAATTTGGAATTTGAAGCTGTAACAGTGCATGAAATTATCAAGGGGGTGAGTGCAGTTTGAAATGAGAGGTTCCATGACTATGCTGTGAGCACTCGAAGATAAAGAAGTAGAGGAGTGCCCAGAGCCTGGGACCCGGTAGTCCTGGGGCTGCATTGACCTATCATTAATACCCAAAGCTCATAATTTACATAAAGGTTCACTGTTGGTGTTGCACATTCCATGGGTTTTCGACAAATGTTCTAATAACATTTTAAAATAATTTAAAATTAATTAATGTAATAACTTTTTATGATGGTAAAAACACTTAACATGAGATCTGCTCTCTTAAATTTGTAGGTGCACAATACAATATTGTTAAGAATAAGTACTGGCCGGGTGCAGTGGCTCACACTTGTAATCCCAGCACTTTGGGAGGCTGAGGCAAGCGGATCACGTGAGGTCAGGAGTTCGAGACCAGCCTGCCAACGTGGAAAAACCCTGTCTCAACTAAAAATACAAAAATTAGCCAGGTATGGTGGCGGGCACCTGTAATCCCAGCTACTAGGGAGGCTGAGGCAGAAGAATTGCTTGAACCCAGGGGGCAGAGGTTGCTGTGAGCTGAGATCGTGCCACTGCACTCCAACCTGGGCAACAGAGCAAGACTCTGTCCCAAAAACTAACAAACAAACAAAAAAAGGAATAGGTACTATGTTGAACAGTAGATCTCTAGAAATTATTATTATTCATCTTGCACAATTATTCTTGGTGAACAACTTCCCACATCCTCCTCCACCAGCCTCTGCAACCACCATTCTATTCTCTGTTTCTATGAGTTTCACTATAATTTTAAAAAATTATAATAAGTATTGGTGAGAATGTGGAGAAACTGGAATCCTTGTGCACTGTTGGGAGTGTAAAACAATGCCACTGCTGTGGAGAACAGTATGGGGGTTTCTAAAAAGTTAAAAAGAAAACTACTAGATGATCCAGCAACCCCATTTCTGGGTATATAAAAAGTAAAGTAAAATTAGTATGTTGAAGAGATAGCTGAACTCTCATGTTCATTGCAGAATTATTCACAGTAGCCAAGATACGGAAACAATTTAATTGTTCATCATTGGATGAATAAAGAAAATACCATGTTTTATTGTGCTTCACAGACACTGCATTTTTTTTTTTTTTTTTGCAAATTCAAAGTGTGGCAACCCTGAATCTAGCAAGTCTATGGGCGTCATATTCCGAAGGCATATGACCACTTCTTGAATCTGTGTCACATGTAGTAAGTATTTCTTACAATATTTCAAACTTTTTTATTATTATTATGTCTGTTATAGTGATTTGTGATCAGTGTTACTATTGTAATTGTTTTGGAGTGCCACGAGCCTCACCATATAAGATGGCAAACTCAGTTGATAAATATTGTATGTTTTCTGACTGTTTCAACAATAGGCTGTTCCCTCATCTCTCTCCCTCTCCTTGGGCCTCGCTATTCTCTGAGACACAAGAAGATTGAAATTAGGTCAATTCATAACCCTACAATGACCTCTAAGTGTTTAAGTGAAAGGAAGAGTCGCACATCTCTCACTTTAAATCAAAAGCCTACAAATGATTAAGCTTAGTGAGGAAGGCATGTTGAAAGTCAATATAGGCCAAGAGCTTGGCATTTTGTACCAAATAGCTCGCCAAGTTGTGAATGCAAAGGAAAAGTTCTTGAAGAAAGTTAAAAGTGCTGCTCCAGTGATCCCAGGAATGATAAGAAAGCAAACATACTTATTGCTGATCTGGAGAAAGTCTTAGTGATCTGGATAGATCAAATCAGACGTACGATTTCCTTAAGCCAAAGCCGAAGCCTTTTCGACTGTATGAAGGCTGAGAGAGGGGAAGAAGCGGCATAGGGGAACTTTAAAGCTAGCAGCTGTTCGTTCATGAGGGTTAAGGAAAGAAGCCATCTCCATAAAAATGCAAGGTAAAGCAGCAAGTGCTGATGTAGAAGCTGCAAGAAGTTATCCAGAAGATCTAGCTAAGATCACTGATGAAGGTGGTTACACAAAACAGCCTTATATTGGAAGAAGATGCCATCTAGGATTTTCATAGACAGAGAAAAGAGGTCAATGCCTGGCTTCAAAGCTTCAAAAGACAGACTGATTCTCCTGTTAGGGGCTAATTGCCTTTAAGTTGAAGCCATCTCATTTACCATTCTAAAAATCCTAGGGCCCTTAAGAATTATGCTAAATCTACTCTGCCTATGCTCTGTAAGTGGAACAACAAAACCTGGATGACAGCACATCTCTTTACAGCATGGTTTACGGAATATTTTGAGCTCACTGTCGAGACCTACTGCTTAGAAGAAAAAAAAAGATTATTTCAAAATATTGACAGTCCACCTCATTGACAACGTACCTGGTCCCCCAAAAGTTCTAATGGAGATGTACAAGGAGATTAATGTTGTTTTCATGCCTGCTAACACAGCGTCTATTCTGCAGCCTATGGATCAAGGAATAATTTTGATTTTTAAGAAATCCATTTCATAAGGCTATACCAGCCATAGATAGTGATTACTCTGATGGGTCTGGGCAAAGTAAATTTAAAACCTTCTGGAAAGAATTCATCATTCAAATGCCATTAGGGTGTGAGGACGGAGAGGATCAGGAAAAATGGGTACTAGGCTTAATGGGTAATAGCCTAATGGGTACTAGGCTTAATCCTGGCTGATGAGATAATCTGTGCAACATATCCCCATGACACAAGTTTACCTATGTAACAAACCTGCACAGTACCCCTGAACTTAAAAGTGTGTTTTAAAAAAGAACATTTGTGATTCATGAGAGAAGGTCAAAATAGCAACATTAACAGGAGTTTGAGAAAAGCTGATTCCGACCATCTTGAATATCTTTTAGGGATGAAGATTTCAGTGGAAGAAGTAACTGCAGATGTAGTTAAAACAGCAAGAGAACTGGAAGTGGAAGTAGAGCCTGAAGCTGTGACTGAATTACTGCAATCTCATGGTAAAACTTGAATGGATGAGAAGTTGCTTGTTATGGATGAGTAAAGAAAATGATTTATTTAAATGGAATCTACTCCTGGAGAAGAGGCTATGAACAGTGTTGAAATGACAACAAAGGATATAGAATATCACATTAACTTAGTTGAGAAAGCAGTGACAGAGTTTGAGAGAACTGACTCCAATTTTGAAACAAATTCTATTGTGGGTAAAATGCTATCAAAAATCATCACATGCTACAGAAAACTCTTTGTGAAAGGACGAGTCAATCAGTGTGGCAAACTTCATTGTTGTGTTATTTTAAGAAATTGTCATAGCCAACTCAGCCTTCAGTGGCCACCATCCCGATCTGTCAGCAGCTGTCAACATCAAGGCATGGCTCTCCATTCACATAAAGATTACTAGTCGCTGAAGACTCAGATGACCTTTAGCATTTTTTATCAATAAAATATTTTAAAATTAAGGTATGTACTTTTTTTTAGATATAATGCTATTGCATACTCAAAAGATGACAGTGCAGGGTAAACTTTTATATGCACTAAGAAACCAAAGCATTTGTGTGACTTGCTTTATTGTGATATTTGCTTTACTCTGGTGGTCTGGAACTAAATTGGCAATATCTTTGAGGTATGCTTGTATGTGTGTGCATGTGTGTGTGCGTGTGTGTGTAAAATGGATGTAATAGATCCACATATATGTAATGGATGTTTTAGTTCAAGCTGCTGTAAGAAATTAACATGGACTGAGTGGTTTAAATAACAAACATTTATTTCTTGTTGTTATGGAGGCTGGGAAGTCTAAGATCAAGGTGCTGGCAGATTCGGTGTTTATTAAGGCCCCACTTTCTAGTTGTAGATGGCCATATTCTTGTTGCAGCCTCACACAGTGGAGAAGAGACAGAGGGAGAGGAAACTCTCTGGCCTCTTCTTATAAGGGTACTAATCCCCATTTCTGAGTGCTCCATCCTCATGACCTAACCACCTCCCAAAGGCCCTACCTTCTAATACCATCACATTAGGGAGTAGGGTTCAACATATGAATTTTGCAAGGGGTTGGGAGAATAAAAATTCAGTCCATAACAATGTAATACTATTCAACCTTAAAAAAAAACAAAGAAAATCATACCATTTACTACAACATGGATGAATCTTGGGGACATTATCCTAAGTGAAATAAGCTAGCCACAGAAGGACACAGTATGATTCCACTTGAATGAGATCTAAAACAGTAACATTTCCACAGTAGTGGCTATATTAATCTATTTTCACACTGCTGATACATACCTGGGAATGGGAAGAATACACACCCGAGACTGGGGAAAAAAAGAGGTTTAATTGGACTTACAGTTCCACATGGCTGGGGAGGCCTCAGAATCATGGTGGTGGGCGAAAAGCACTTCTTACATGGCAGCGGCAAAAGAAAATGGGCAAGAAGCAAAAGCAGAAACCCCTGATAAACCCATCAGATATCATGAGACTTATAATTCATTATCCTGAGAATAGCATGAGAAAGACCGATTCTCATGATTAAATTACCTCCCCCTGGGTCCCTCCCACAACACATGGGAATTCTGGGCGATACAATTCAAGTTGAAATTTGGGTGGGGACACAGCCAAACCATATCAGTGGCATTGTTTTACATTCTCAGCAGTGCATAAAGATTCCAATTTCTCCACATTCTCACCAATACTTATTATAACTTTTTCAAAAATTATAGTCAAACTCATAGAAACAGAATAATTTAAAATAATATATAAAGTATTAAAAATAATGTAAGATAGTTTTAAAAATAATAACATTTTTAAATGGTCATATTTCATCAAATATAACCACACGGACTACTCAGGGTAAAAACTATCAACTGGAGTTGATAGTTTCCCAAAGCAAAGTAGCAGCCTCCAGCCTCTGAAGGCAATGCTTCCCCCATGACACCATATAGAGAGCAGACAGCTCAGAGCTCAGTCCCCAGTGAGCCCATGTATGTCTCCAGTCGAGGTAAGTGCTGCTGGTGAAGCCATGATCAGGAATACGAGTGTGCATTATGGAACATGGAAACTGGTAGAATGCATAAACTAAATGTTTTAATAGTAAAAGAAAAATGTAAAGTACCTAACTAAGAGATGAACTACAGATATAAACACAATCATATTCTAATAGTGCAAAGTATAGTTATAACAATATCTATGATCTATAACACACCTACTATCTGCTAAGAAGTGTACATACCTTATCCCTAATTATTACCAACCACTTGCATAGTTGGGGCTATTGTCTATACACACAGAGATAGGTTCACAGAGGTTTGGAACTAAACAGTGGCCATTACCAAACTGCTGTCATCTGACAGCAATGCCCATGTTTTTTTCCTTTGTACCCTGATACCTTACCAAAAAAGGCCCACAAATACGTAGCTTTATGTTTACTATACACAAAAATATTCCTGGGAAAAATGAGTATTGTGCATCTCAAGAATATAATGATACTTAAAAGAAATGGATAAAGGTAATTCAGAAGTATGCAGCATTAAATGCATCCTGTTCTGTCTGAAGAATATTGAGAAAGCACAAAAGAAGCCCCAGGAATAGTGGCCAGCAAGAGGAGATGTTCAAATACTTTCTCAACTCAGCTGGTAAGATTGTGGATATTTGAACAGGTCCCTTCTGAGATCATTATGAAATGTTACTATGTTGCGGCCAAAACAGCAAGTGTCCTTGTTATATAGTTCTCAAGAATTTGCACAATTCTGTCCTATACTCAGAGCTACAGACACAGACAATACTCAACAAATTACCGAAATCTAAACTGGATGGGTCAAGTTTCCATCACCAACTTATATCACATTATATTGCTATTTCAGCAGTAATGTTAGGAATATATGTTAGCTACACACCTAAATGCTGGCTTGCATCTATAATTTAAATATATATCATACTAAATAGTGTAATTGTGCAAAAGCCAAGAGGTATTCAGTGATTGGTGTTTTCCCCCCTTACTGAAACACGAAGAGGCTCATTCCATTCTCCAGTATGCAGGTGTAACATTGGAAAATGCCTTGAAAATTCCACCGATGCATTTGCCTGAGAAAAATAACTGACGTTTTAAAGTTATAAAAATATACTTTCTCTTCCATCTGAGTGGGTGGATAAATATGGGTAGAAATGTATCATTTTTAGCTGACATGTTTATGCATTGAAACTTTGAAAACATTTCAACATAAACAGTCCCAGTTAGGCTAATTTCAAATTTGCCCCAAAATCTTTGTCATACTTATTGTTTTGCACTGAACCTTCACTTGTACCCATGAAAATTAGCTTGAGTTTATTTCAGTACATTTTGAACTTGTCTTTTCAGAGTTGCT
This sequence comes from Chlorocebus sabaeus, assembly GCF_047675955.1. Classification (NCBI taxonomy): domain Eukaryota; kingdom Metazoa; phylum Chordata; class Mammalia; order Primates; family Cercopithecidae; genus Chlorocebus; species Chlorocebus sabaeus. Next base: position 105,785,171 of record NC_132917.1, read on the forward strand.
TACTGCAAAGTCAAGAACATCTCAAATATCTTCTTAAACTCTTAAGTGCGGGCCAGGCGCGGTGGCTCAAGCCTGTAATCCCAGCACTTTGGGAGGCCGAGACGGGCGGATCACAAGGTCAGGAGATCGAGACCATCCTGGCTAACACGGCGAAACCCCGTCTCTACTAAAAAATACGAAAAAGGCAAGGTGGCGGGCGCCTGCAGTCCCAGTTACTCGGGAGGCTGAGGTAGGAGAATGGCGTGAACCCGGGAGGCAGAGCTTGCAGTGGGTTGAGATCCGGCCACTGTACTGTAGCCTGGGCGACAGAGCAAGACTCCGTCTCAAAAAAAACAAAAAACAAAAAACAAAAAAAACAAAAAAACTCAAGTGCAATAACTTCATGCAGTAAAAGACTTTCAAAGAACCTGGATGGGAGACGATAATCATACACACACATCTCCCCTACCCACATTGAGTGTCAGATAAACATGGAGTATTATGGAGCATCTGTACACAGCATCTGTACACGGTATCTGCAGTTGAACTTGAACTTGAACTTCATTGTGTTCACTACTGCAAAATGGCCTCAGTAACAGGTTGGGTTATTTACAGAAAGCCTATTTCAGTTCCCCTGAAGCCAAGTTAAACAGTCCTAGAATATGGTACTTATAAAAGGAAATTTAAAAGACCGATTTATTTCATATTGTTGACAAAAAGAAAAGATATAAATGGCCTTGATTGCCCATCTTTCTAGACTCACTCCTCTGCTCCAAAGCAGCAGTGTCTCATTCTCCGAACATTCTTACTCTGCATGGGTGTAGGTGGTCAAAGAAGTGATGTTAATGCTCTCTCTTATAGACTGACACGGTGATTGCCAATCCCCTATTTCCTGTTCCTGGCTTATGCTCTTTGGGGTGTTGAGAAGAGGATATTTAGGTTTCAAAGCATCATGGCCAGTTACTAGAAGTAGGCACACATTATTTGTAGCTTTTCTCATTTCCCCACCATTTAAATCTGGGATGCCTCATGACCTGCTTTGAACAAGAGAATGCAGGTTCTAATAACCCCAAGCTTTCCCCTTTGTTCCTTCAGTACTAGAAGTGTTAGCCGCCTCCTGCAGTTACTATCTCTGGGTCAACTTGGTGATCACTTTTTACTTTTGCTTTGCCCCCAAAATCTGTTTAATCAATTTATTATATTAAATTTGCTGTGCTAAAATAACTGGTGGAGTTCTGTTTTCCCAAGTGGACTCTAATATGAAAATCACCATTCTCAGAAGGAAGAAACATACCCTGAAGGGCAAAGTTAATAGTGCCTGAGGGCTGGTTGATGGGATTTCCCTGGACTTGGATTGATGGGAAGCTTCCAGAAGCAGGAAGGGTGATGCTGGATAAACCGTCACATAGGCAGACAACAAGTGCAGCAGGATGTGCCCTAACGAAGTGGGAGGGAAGGAAGGAGGCTCAGCCCTATGAACCAGCTGCAGTATTTATGTTCATTGTCCAGGGAGAGGTCACATATAAGAGACCACCACACAAAGCTCTCTGTTTTTTGTTGGGTGCTTTTTGTTTTTTATTTTCATTTTTATTTCAATAGCTTTTGGCATTGAAAAAAGCTATATATGGGTTTTTGGTTACATAAATGAATTATATAGTGGTAAGTTCTGAGATTTTAGTGCGCCCATCACCTGAGTAGTGCACATTGCACCTAATGTGTTGTTTTCTATCTCTGGCTCCCCTGTCGCCTCCTCCTTCTGAGTCTCTAGAGCCCATTATATCACTGTCTGCACAAGCCTCTCTGTTGCAGGAATTCTTGCCAACCTGGAGCATGACCCTGCCTGCTCCCTGCCGTGTACCTCCTATAGATAACTGGTCCAGGAAGAGCTCATCTTATTTAAAGGAGAACAAAAGTCCAAAGGGAATGTGATATAAATTATATGGAGGTACATGCTATGTCCTAGATGAGGAAAGAATAACAAAAGAATCTATCTGAAATTAGCAAATAAACATGGAATGGAATGGGAAAATTAAGCAGGAGATGAAGAACCCTGAAGCAGAAAAATGTTGCTGCAGAGCAGATGAAAACTGTAACTAAACATTTTAAAATTAGTGATTATATAATAAAAATTGCATTTTTATAATAATACGAAAAGGCAAAGAAAAGTAATACAAGTTCAAGAAGAGGAGACAATATGAGCTGGCAGTTGTCAAATTAAGTGGAGGGAAAATAAATGAAAACAAAATTGAAACAGCACTAAGGAGATTAAACACTGCTTCAAATACAGGGAATAGACAATAAGACTGTAGAAGGGGAGTAAAATGAGATGGAAATTAACAAGGAGATAAAATAATCAGATAAAAATGATAGATTTCATGTTACTGAAAAAAATGGGGGAAAGGCCAGGCATCGTGGCTCACACCTGTAATCCCAGCACTTTGGGAGGCTGAGGTAGGTGGATCACTTGAGGTCAGGAGTTCAAGAACAACCTGGTCAACATGGTGAAACCCCATCTCCATTGAAAATACAAAAATTAGCCAAGCCTGGTAGCCCATGCCTGTAGTCCCAGCTACTCAGGAGGTAGAGGCAGGAGAATCACTTGAACCCAGGAGACAGAGGTTTCTGTGAGCCAAGATCATGCCACTGCACCCCAGCCTGGGTGACAAAGTGAGACTCTATCTCAAAAAAAAAAAAAAAAAAAGGAAAGAAATCAAAGAATATAATTCAAGAAAAACTTTAAACACTTTTTAAAAAGTCAATGAAATCTACAGGTTTAAGAGTTATACAACATCCCTCAAAAAACTAAAAGGAGATTATCAACAAAGAGACATATCCTAGTGGAATCACTGGACCTAAAAAGAAATAAAAAATAGTTTTTTGAATTTTCTGGCAAAAAGGACCAGTCACCTTTAAGCAAAAGAACATAGTTTCAACTTCTTCACAGCTTCTCTGGAATAGTTGCACTTTGGGACTTTTTGCTTATGCAGGATAATATATTTCATCTTTACTGGAGCCTTGTTTTAGTTACTTGTTCATGTCCTGTGATACAAAACGACCAAATTTCTAAGAATAAATAACCAACGAATAATAATAAGTAGCCAAAGTTCTTTAAAAAACTAGCATATACAATCAAGCAGTATATTCTTAAATGGTATAAAATAACTAAATCGGATGCCTTCTTGCATTAACAAGGTGCTTCAGCATTCAAAAACTGGAAACATAGTATGTTACATTGACAAATCAAAAATAAAAGTCAAATGGCTGGTGGCAATTGAGTTTTTTCAATAGATACAAAATATTTAATAGAATTCTTTTTCCATTATAAAAATGTTTGGTAAAATAAAAATAAAAGAATATTTCTTAAACATTTTAAACACTATTTATCAGAAATTAGTAGTAAACTTTGTGTTAAATTCACAACATTTAAAAGCATTTTGACTAAAACCAGGAACAAGATAAGTATGCTTACTATTTGTATTATTAAGTACTACTTTGTACAGTCTATAGAATGGAGTAAATATAACAAATAAATGAGGAAAAAAAATTGAAGAAAAGACAACATTTACCTAAGATATGATTGAAACTGCAAAAATGTAAGAGTGATCACTTTTAAAACTCCATAAATATTTACAAATTAGTATTTTTTCTTTCCAACTACTCATAACTAGTTAGAAATGAAATAAAAAATAAAACCTCATTCACAAAAATGGCAACTAAAAAAATTCAACTGCCAAGCATGGTGGCTTATGACTGTAATCCCAACACTTCAGGAGGCCGAGGCAGGCGGATCACCTGAAGTCAAGAGTTCGAGACCAGCCTGGCCAACATGGTGAAATCCTGTCTCTATAAAAATAAAAAAAATTAACCAGGCATGGTGGTGCATGCCTGTAATCCCAGCTACTCAGGAGGCTGAGGCAGGAGAATCACTTGATTAACCTATACCAGGAGGCGGAGGTTACAGTAAGTGGAGATCATGCCACTGCACTCCAGCCTGGGCAACAGAGCAAGACTCCGTCTCAAAAAAAAAAAAAAAAAAAAACAACCAGAAAATGGTATGTAAAGGTATAAAGAAAACTATGCAAATGTACAAACAAGCATAAAATGAGGCCCCAAATGAATGAGGAAAATACTATCCTCCTAGATAGGAAGGCTCAAATAGCATAACGAAGTCGATCTCCCAAAAGCAATAGATAAACGTGGTGTTTTTTCAATGAGAATGTCAAAGGAATTTTGAAGGAATTCAATTAATTCTAAACTTCATCTGGAATAATAATGATTGTTGTCAATTATGTGTTAATCTGGAACAATAATTGTTGTTGTTAATTGCCCCAGGCTCCAGGCCAGCCCCCTTAACTCTAGGCACCAGTCTAATACCTGTGGACCCAAATCCAAAGCAGCCCCTGCAGACCTAGACTTCATACTTGCCCCAACACCAGGCTAGTCCGAGGCTCCAGTGGGTCCTGGGTCCAGGGTCTAAGCCCATTCCAATAGACCCCAGCACCAGGCCAGTCCTCATGGACCAAAGCTCCAACAACATACTTGTAGATCCAGGCTGTAGACTGACCTCCACAAACCAAGGACTAAGGCCCACCCCAGCACTAGGCTGGCCCATGGACCCCAAAATCAGGCTAGTCCCTGCAGATATGGGCTCCAGGTCTGCCCTGATAGTCTTAGGCCCAACACCTACACGTATAGCCCTCCTATCCAGGCACATCCCATCAGACCCAAGTTCAAAGCCCATCCCAATGGACCCAGGCTCCAGGCTCAACCCTGCAGACCCAGATGCCATGTCCTGTCCACACACCTGCTGACCCTGACACTGGGCCAGCCTGCCCAAGGACTCCAGTGGCAAGCCTGCTGATGGATCACAGTAAACAGCCTATGTGAATCTCTGATGAAGGGCTTTCCCTGCCTAAGCCAGTATGTAAAGACTAGAATAAGTGTCTACTTCTTCAAATGTGCAGATACCAATGCATGGCCACAAGGATCACAAACCATCAGGGAAATATGACACCAACAAAGGAACAAAATAAAGCACAAGTAACCAAACCTAAAGAAATAGAGATTTATAAACTGCCTGACAAAGAATTCCAAATGGTCATCTTAAAGAAGCTCAGTGAGATGGGGGCGAAGCAAGATGGCCGAATAGGAACAGCTCCAGTCTTCAACTCCCAGCGCGAGTGACACAGACGACCAGTGATTTCTGCATTTTCAACTGAGGTACTGGGTTCATCTCACTAGGGAGTGCCGAACAATCGGTGCTGGTCAGCTGCTGCAGCCCGACCAGCGAGAGCTGAAGCAGGGCGAGGCATCACCTCACCTGGGAAGCGCAAGGGGGAAGGGAATCCCTTTTCCTAGCCAGGGGAACTGAGACACACAACACCTGGAAAATCGGGTAACTCCCACCCCAATACTGTGCTTTAAGCAAACGGGCACACCAGGAGATTATATCCCACACCTGGCCGGGAGGGTCCCACGCCCACGGAGCCTCCCTCACTGCTAGCACAGCAGTCTGCGATCTAACCGCAAGGCAGCAGCGAGGCTGGGGGAGGGGCGCCTGCCATTGCTGAGGCTTAAGTAGGTAAATAAAGCCTCTGGGAAGCTCAAACTGGGTGGAGCTCACAGCAGCTCAAGGAAACCTGCCTGTCTAGGTAGACTCCACCTCTGGGGACAGGGCACAGCTAAACAACAACAACAACAACAACAAAAAAGCAGCAGAAACCTCTGCAGACACAAACGACTCTGTCTGACAGCTTTGAAGACAGCAGTGGATCTCCCAACACGGAGGCTGAGATCTGAGAAGGGACAGACTGCCTGCTCAAGTGGGTCCCTGACCCCTGAGTAGCCTAACTGGGAGACATCCCCCACTAGGGGCAGTCTGACACCCCACACCTCACAGGGTGGAGTACACCCCTGAGAGAAAGCTTCCAAAGTAAGAATCAGACAGGTACACTCGCTATTCAGCAATATTCTATCTTCTGCAGCCTCTGCTGCTGATACCCAGGCAAACAGTGTCTGGAGTGGACCTCAAACAATCTCCAACAGACCTACAGCTGAGGGTCCTGACTGTTAGAAGGAAAACTATCAAACAGGAAGGACACCTACACCAAAACCCCATCAGTACGTCACCACCATCAAAGACCAGAGGCAGATAAAACCACAAAGATGGGGAAAAAGCAGGGCAGAAAAGCTGGAAATTCAAAAAATAAGAGCGCATCTCCCCCTGCAAAGGAGCGCAGCTCATCGCCAGCAACGGATCAAAGCTGGACGGAGAATGACTTTGACGAGATGAGAGAAGAAGGCTTCAGTCCATCAAACTTCTCAGAGCTAAAGGAGGAATTATGTACCCAGCGCAAAGAAACTAAAAATCTTGAAAAAAGAGTGGAAGAATTGATAGCTAGAGTAATTAATGCAGAGAAGGTCATAAATGAAATGACAGAGATGAAAACCATGACACGAGAAATACGTGACAAATGCACAAGCTTCAGTAACCGACTCGATCAACTGGAAGAAAGAGTATCAGCGATTGAGGATCAAATGAATGAAATGAAGGGAGAAGAGAAACCAAAAGAAAAAAGAAGAAAAAGAAATGAACAAAGCCTGCAAGAAGTATGGGATTATGTAAAAAGACCAAATCTACGTCTGATTCGGGTGCCTGAAAGTGAGGGGGAAAACGGAACCAAGTTGGAAAACACTCTTCAGGATATCATCCAGGAGAACTTCCTCAACCTAGTAGGGCAGGCCAACATTCAAATCCAGGAAATACAGAGAACGCCACAAAGATACACCTCGAGAAGAGCAACTCCAAGACACATAATTGCCAGATTCACCAAAGTTGAAATGAAGGAAAAAATCTTAAGGGCAGCCAGAGAGAAAGGTCGAGTTACCCACAAAGGGAAGCCCATCAGACTAACAGCAGATCTCTCGGCAGAAACTCTACAAGCCAGAAGAGAGTGGGGGCCAATATTCAACATTCTTAAAGAAAAGAATTTTAAACCCAGAATTTCATATCCAGCCAAACTAAGTTTCATAAGTGAAGGAGAAATAAAACCCTTTACAGATAAGCAAATGCTTAGAGATTTTGTCACCACCAGGCCTGCCTTACAAGAGACCCTGAAGGAAGCACTAAACATGGAAAGGAACAACCGGTACCAGCCATTGCAAAAACATGCCAAAATGTAAAGACCATTTAGGCTAGGAAGAAACTACATCAACTAACGAGCAAAATAACCAGTTAATATCATAATGGCAGGATCAAGTTCACACATAACAATATTAACCTTAAATGTAAATGGACTAAATGCTCCAATTAAAAGACACAGACTGGCAAACTGGATAAAGAGTCAAGACCCATCAGCCTGCTGTATTCAGGAGACCCATCTCACATTCAGAGACATACATAGGCTCAAAATAAAGGGATGGAGGAAGATTTACCAAGCAAATGGAGAACAAAAAAAAGCAGGGGTTGCAATACTAGTCTCTGATAAAACAGACATTAAACCATCAAAGATCAAAAGAGACAAAGAAGGCCATTACATAATGGTAAAGGGATCAATTCAACAGGAAGAGATAACTATCCTAAATATATATGCACCCAATACAGGAGCACCCAGATTCATAAAGCAAGTCCTTAGAGACTTACAAAGAGACTTAGACTCCCATACAATAATAATGGGAGACTTCAACACTCCACTGTCAACATTAGACAGATCAACGAGACAGAAAGTTAACAAGGATATCCAGGAATTGAACTCATCTCTGCAGCAAGCAGACCTAATAGACATCTATAGAACTCTCCACCCCAAAGCAACAGAATATACATTCCTCTCAGCACCACATTGCACTTATTCCAAAATAGACCATATAATTGGAAGTAAAGCACTCCTCAGAAATGTACAAGAACAGAAATTGTCTCTCAGACCACAGTGCAATCAAACTAGAACTCAGGACTAAGAAACTCAATCAAAACCGCTCAACTACATGGAAACTGAACAACCTGCTCCTGAATGACTACTGGGTACATAACGAAATGAAGGCAGAAATAAAGATGTTCTTTGAAACCAATGAGAACAAAGATACAACATACCAGAATCTCTGAGACACATTTAAAGCGGTGTGTAGAGGGAAATTTATAGCACTAAATGCCCACAAGAGAAAGCTGGAAAGATCTAAAATTGACACTCTAACATCACAATTAAAAGAACTAGAGAAGCAAGAGCAAACACATTCGAAAGCTAGCAGAAGGCAAGAAATAACTAAGATCAGAGCAGAACTGAAGAAGATAGAGACACAAAAAAATCCTCCAAAAAATCAATGAATCCAGGAGTTGGTTTTTTGAAAAGATCAACAAAATTGACAGACCGCTAGCAAGACTAATAAAGAAGAAAAGAGAGAAGAATCAAATAGATGCAATAAAAAATGATAAAGGGGATATCACCACCTACCCCACAGAAATACAAACTACCATCAGAGAATACTATAAACACCCCTACGCAAATAAACTAGAAAATCTAGAAGAAATGGATAATTTCCTGGACACTTACACTCTTCCAAGACTAAACCAGGAAGAAGTTGATTCCCTGAATAGACCAATAACAGGCTCTGAAATTGAGGCAATAATTAATAGCCTACCAACAAAAAAAAGTCCAGGACCAGATGGATTCACAGCTGAATTCTACCAGGAGTACAAGGAAGAGCTGGTACCATTCCTTCTGAAACTATTCCAATCAATAGAAAAAGAGGGAATCCTCCCTAACTCATTTATGAGGCCAACATCATCCTGATACCAAAGCCTGGCAGAGACACAACAAAAAAAGAGAATTTTAGACCGATATCCCTGATGAACATCGATGCAAAAATCCTCAATAAAATATTGGCAAACCAGATTCAGCAGCACATCAAAAAGCTTATCCACCATGATCAAGTGGGCTTCATCCCTGGGATGCAAGGCTGGTTCAACATTCGCAAATCAATAAACATAATCCAGCATATAAACAGAACCAAAGACAAGAACCACATGATTATCTCAATAGATGCAGAAAAGGCTTTTGACAAAATTCAACAGCCCTTCATGCTAAAAACGCTCAATAAATTCGGTATTGATGGAACGTACCTCAAAATAATAAGAGCTATTTATGACAAACCCACAGTCAATATCATACTGAATGGGCAAAAACTGGAAAAATTCCCTTTGAAAACTGGCACAAGACAGGGATGCCCTCTCTCACCACTCCTATTCAACATAGTGTTGGAAGTTCTGGCTAGGGCAATCAGGCAAGAGAAAGAAATCAAGGGTATTCAGTTAGGAAAAGAAGAAGTCAAATTGTCCCTCTTTGCAGATGACATGATTGTATATTTAGAAAACCCCATTGTCTCAGCCCAAAATCTCCTTAAGCTGATAAGCAACTTCAGCAAAGTCTCAGGATACAAAATTAATGTGCAAAAATCACAAGCATTCTTATACACCAGTAACAGACAAACAGAGAGCCAAATCATGAATGAACTTCCATTCACAATTGCTTCAAAGAGAATAAAATACCTAGGAATCCAACTTACAAGGGATGTAAAGGACCTCTTCAAAGGAGAACTACAAACCACTGCTCAGTGAAATAAAAGAGGACACAAACAAATGGAAGAACATACCATGCTCATGGATAGGAAGAATCAATATCATGAAAATGGCCATACTGCCCAAGGTTATTTATAGATTCAATGCCATCCCCATCAAGCTACCAATGAGTTTCTTCACAGAATTGGAAAAAACTGCTTTAAAGTTCATATGGAACCAAAAAAGACCCCGCATTGCCAAGACAATCCTAAGTCAAAAGAGCAAAGCTGGAGGCATCACGCTACCTGACTTCAAACTATACTACAAGGCTACAGTAACCAAAACCGCATGGTACTGGTACCAAAACAGAGATATAGACCAATGGAACAGAACAGAGTCCTCAGAAATAATACCACACATCTACAGCCATCTGATCTTTGACAAACCTGAGAGAAACAAGAAATGGGGAAAGGATTCCCTATTTAATAAATGGTGCTGGGAAAATTGGCTAGCCATAAGCAGAAAGCTGAAACTGGATCCTTTCCTTACTCCTTATACGAAAATTAATTCAAGATGGATTAGAGACTTAAATGTTAGACCTAATACCATAAAAACCCTAGAAGAAAACCTAGGTAGTACCATTCAGGACATAGGCATGGGCAAAGATTTCATGTCTAAAACACCAAAAGCAACGGCAGCAAAAGCCAAAATTGACAAATGGGATCTAATTAAACTAAAGAGCTTCTGCACAGCAAAAGAAACTACCATCAGAGTGAACAGGCAACCTACAGAATGGGAGAAAATTTTTGCAATCTACTCATCTGACAAAGGGCTAATATCCAGAACCTACAAAGAACTCAAACAAATTTACAAGAAAAAAACAAACAACCCCATCAAAAAGTGGGCAAAGGATATGAACAGACATTTCTCAAAAGAAGACATTCATGCAGCCAACAGACACATGAAAAAATGCTCATCATCGCTGGCCATCAGAGAAATGCAAATCAAAACCACAATGAGATACCGTCTCACACCAGTTAGAATGGCAATCATTAAAAAGTCAGGAAACAACAGGTGCTGGAGAGGATGTGGAGAAATATGAACACTTTTACACTGTTGGTGGGATTGTAAACTAGTTCAACCATTATGGAAAACAGTATGGCGATTCCTCAAGGATCTAGAACTAGAAGTACCATATGACCCAGCCATCCCATTACTAGGTATATACCCAAAGGATTATAAATCATGCTGCTATAAAGACACATGCACACGTATGTTTATTGCAGCACTATTCACAATAGCAAAGACTTGGAATCAACCCAAATGTCCATCAGTGACAGACTGGATTAAGAAAATGTGGCACATATGCACCATGGAATACTATGCAGCCATAAAAAAGGATGAGTTTGTGTCCTTTGTAGGGACATGGATGCAGCTGGAAACCATCATTCTTAGCAAACTATCACAAGAACAAAAAACCAAACACCGCATGTTCTCACTCATAGGTGGGAGCTGAACAATGAGATCACTTGGACTTGGGAAGGGGAACATCACACACCAGGGCCTATCATGGGGAGGGGGGAGGGGGGAGGGATTGCATTGGGAGTTATACCTGATGTAAATGACGAGTTGATGGGTGCTGACGAGTTGATGGGTGCAGCACACCAACATGGCACAAGTATACATATGTAACAAACCTGCACGTTATGCACATGTACCCTAGAACTTAAAGTATAATAATAATAATAATAAAAAGAAGCTCAGTGAGTTATATGTATGTATTTTACATTTGCATGTATTTTTATAAATGGTATAGAATGGAGTACAGAGGTATAAAGAAGAGAAAACATTAAACAGGGTTTAAAAGATATGAAGCAGAGACTAAATATATATTCTATATTCCAAAATCTATGTAAAGAATTTTTAAAAACACCTAAATGATATAATTAATAGAATTGAATTAATGTGTACGCACTGAACTCTGTACTCAACAAACAGACATTCAAAGTCACAGAGGCCCTTTCCTGGGCACAAAACTGGGAGGCTATAAGCACTTGAAAGAACTCCAACTTTGAGCCCATTGCCATCCAACAAAAGATAGGGGCCATAGCATAGCAAAGGCTGAAGGTAGAAAGGTAGGCAAGTGAGCCTGCAGCATTGCTAGAAAACAGCAAGAAAAAAGCAGAGTCAGGAAGAATAAGGGCAGACAGGCAGAAAGCCTAAATGGGTTGTTTAAAACATTGCATTAGACTGAGGCTTACTAGGGATTTTTATTTTCATTACTTTTAACAAATAAACATGAGAACTATCAAATTTCAATTAGGCTTAAAGGGAAGTGACAGACTAAGAGGCTTGGTCTTTTATTATAAGAGAATTTAAGACATATATTTACTAATAAACTGGAGAGTATAGGTTAAAAGTTTTTCATCGTAAGTAATGAGTACCAATCGTACTTTCAAACAGTATTAATTTACAATATGCAGGCTTTCTTTGCTTTAGAAAATATATGTTTAAAATTAACATCTAATTATAATGAAAAATAAAAAGTCTTATAAAACCAAAAACAAGCTTCTACCTCCTGGACATGATAAAGAATATCTAACTCAAAACAATGCCAACATCACAAACCACCCAGAGAGTACCACTTTCACAAACTACCCAAGAGACTACCATTAAATAAAGAACAGGTCTACAATGGCTACTATCTGTAGATTATTTACACTCTTTTGAGAGTAAAGCAAAGAAAGTACACTGAACAACTCTCCCAAATGAATATACAGATCGTGAACATTTAAAAGAAATAGAGCAGAACTGGTAAATAAATTTTTCCTTTGTCTTTGAGTTTCTTCAATTTTACTATACTGTATTTAAATGTAAGATTTGATTATCCTGTGAACTCTTTCAACCTCAGGTCTTTGAACTCTTCTCTCTGAAGTCTTTCATGTTTCTTTTATTCTTGGAAATAGTTTACTATGTTCTACTTAATACTCTGCAAGTATATATATATTTAAAAAACCAGCCGGGTAAGGTGGCTCACACTTGTAATCCCAACATTTTGGGTGCTGAAGTGTGAGGCTTGCTTGAGGCCAAGAGTTTGAGACAAGCCTGGGCAACATAGGAAGACCTCATCTCTGCAAAAGATTTAAAAAGTTAGCCAGTCACAGTGGCAGTGCCTGTAGTTGCAGCTACTCAGGAGGCTGAAGAAGGAGGATTGCTTGAGTCCAGGAATTTGAGGCTACCGTGAGCTATGATCACACCACTGCACTCCAGCCTGGGAAACAGAGAGAGACCCAGTCTCTAAAATAAAGAAGGAAAGAAACCAAGTAGAAATACTGATTACAAACTGTAATTAATGAAATAAAGAACTTGGGTTGATGGTACGCACATCAGAATGGATTCTACAAAAGGAAGATTTCATGAGCAGAAGAGCAGGTCAACGAATCTTCCCAGAAAGCATCAGAAATAATAATAAGTCGACATCCAGGTAATAGGAGTGCCAAAAGAAGAGGGGAAAACAAACAGAGGGGAGAAACCACTTGAAAAAAATTCATAATGACTTAAAATTCCTAAAACTTTCAGAGAGAAAAAGCAAATTATATACAATAGACCAAAAGACATCAGGCTTCTCAACAGTATTATTGGCACCAAGAAGACATCAGTAAGACTTGTTTTTTTGTTTGGTTGGTTGTTTTTGTTTTTGTTTTAAGCAAGATCTGGCTCAACTGCCCAGGCTGGAGTATACTGGTGCATTCATGGCTCACTACAGCCACAACCTCCCAGCCTCAACCAACCCTCACACCTCAGCCCCCTTGAGTAGCTCAGTTTACAAGCAAGTGCCTAACACCCAGTTAATTTTTTAAATTTTTTTGTAGAGACAGGGGTCTCACTATGTTGCCCAGACTGGTCTTGAACTCCTGGGCTCAGGTGATCCTCATGCCCCCACCTCCCAAAGTGCTACAATTACAGACATGAGCCACTGCACCCGGCACAGCAGTGAAACTTTAAAGAGACCCAAAGAGGCTGGCTAAATGGGTCTGTATAAAACATGCGGAGGAATTTCTTCTTGCTTCTGAGATACAGATAGATTAAACAGAAGAAAGAAATGGGAAGAGAAGATAGTGTTGGAGAGTGAGAAGGTCTGAGGCTGGAGACTTTATGTGGTGAAATACAGCCACAAGAAATTTCCCAGTGGTGAAGTAGCCAAAGGAGATTTAAGGATAAAAAAAAAAAAAAGCAAAACTTAATTTAAGGTGATTTATATTGCTACAACATAAACTACTTTCTCATGCTCCCACAAACCTCAGAAACTGATAGTAAAATATTTTGCACTCCTGAATACTTTCTATGAGTATGTGTAAGTGTGTGTGTGTGCATGTGTGTTTGTGTTTGTGTGTGCACAAAATTCATGGAAGGGGTTGAGTGCAACATGTAGGTTGATGTGTCTGGACTAGAGGCAATCTCACCAAAATGAGGAACCTGGAGGCAGAGACAAAGGAAAGGATGAAAGTCCAGCATTTGTAGAAATCCTGGGAGGGAGAGAAGGTTACACTTCCACAAAGTTTTGAGCCAAGCCCATCTGGATAGCCAGCGCCTGGAAAACTTCATTCCAGCTGACACCTGGGTCACAAAGTACTTCCACCTCTAGAACAAAACCATTCTCTCCAGGATGCCTCCTGCACCTTGGGTTCTTCCTGTATGAACTCTCTGATAAATATGCCTCCCTTCCTTCCGGATTCTCAGACCTCCCCCTCCCCTGCCTTTTACTCAGCCTTTCATCTCCATTAGCATGACTTGATGCTTTTTCATTGTCAAATCCAACATAAGCTTCCCAAGTACATCTCTTCTAATTTCTCCAGGCCACTGACCCATGGGATCACCCCTACTACTCTCACAGTTTCATTGTAAGTATATAACACTACCCTGAACTCCAGGTGCCTGAACATCAGCAAACTCATCATGTGCTTGAACGGAAGGAGCACTTTATTGTAATATTCACTTCATTTCAAACTTTCAAACTTTTCTGTTACGTTTAGTAACTGTTTTAGATTTTGCAAGCCATATGGCCTCTGTCGCAATTATTCAGCTCTGCCATTACAGAAAGAAAACAGCATAGATGATATGTAAACAAATGGGCAGGGCTGTGTGCCAGCAACATTTTATTTACAAAAGGCAGTGAGCAGGATGAGGCACACAGGCCTTAGTTTGCCAACACCTAATCTAAATAAGCACTTGCCAAGATGAATCTGACTCCCCTAGGTGATTAAGTACAGCTAAGGCCTGTGGTCAGCTGGATCTGGGTAACATTGACCTAATATTCCTGTGAGTGTCCAAATCTCTCCTCAAACTTTTTAAAGATTTTGAGATTTCTTAAAGTAGATTTCTAGACTTCTGCTTTGGCCTGAGCTGCCTCTGGTCTATACTTGGTCTACTCTGATTTATTCATGTAAGCTGTGCACTGATTTACACACTTCCTAAACTACTTATACTACATTTTGGTGAGTGTCTTAGTTGGCTTGGGCTACCCTAACAAAGCACCACAGACTGAGTGGTTTAAGCAGCAGAAAATTATTTCCTCACAATTCTGAAGAATGGAAGTCCATCATCAAAGTGTCAGCGTGGTGGGTTTCTCTGGAGGCCCCTCTCCTTGGCTTGCAGACAGCTACCTTCTCCCTATATCTTCATGCGCTTGCCCTGCTGTGCATATCCATGTCCTAATTTTGTCTTCTTATAAGGACACCAGTCGTATTGAACTGTAGCCCACTCTCATGACCCTATTTTAATCAACTACCTCTTTAAAGACCCTGTCTCCAAATACAGTCAAATTCTGAGATACTGGGAGCTAGGATGTTTGTTCAGTACAAATTTGAGGAGAGTGCAATTCAGCCCATAACAGTGAGAATTTAAGCTTTTATAAAGACCATGGTTATAGTAAAGAGTTGCCATGCATACCACGTAACAAAACTTTTAAAATTGCTTGTTAGCTGTTCTTATTGTTAAAAGACTTTTTGTATCTGCCACCATAGGCTCTAATCAGTCTCTATATCCTAAGAAGTATCCAGAGTTCCCCCACTTAACCAACATCCCTCTATTCTACCCCTTTTATCAAATATTTACCTCTGTCCCTCTGGATTGCAGTCACACTGTGTCAGCTGGCCTTAAGACTGAGGTCAAGCACTCAATCAATCCTAATGCCTATGTGATGAAGACCCAATAAGAACTCTGGACACTGAAGCTTGGGTGAGTGTTCATGGTTGGCAATCCTCTATGAACGTTATCACACATTGATGGTGGAGGATGAATGCAACCTGACTACACACAGAGAAGACAACAGAAGATCCACTTCCTCCTGGATTCTGCCTGAAGTGCTTCTTCCTGGCTGATTTTTATCTATACCCCTTCCCTGTAATAAACTGTAACCATGAGTATAACAGCCTTTTAGTGAGTTTTGTGAATCTCTCTAAGAAATTATTGAACTTGAGAGTGCTATTAGGGACCCTTTTAAATTTGCAATTGATGTCAGAAGTGAGGGAGATCTTGTGTGGACTAAGTTTTTTTGTGTGTAATACCACTCATATTTCCTTTAGACCCAGCTCAAAAAGAATTTGTTCCAAGTTCTTCAAAAGAAGGCACACAAAATAATGAGAGGGATACCGTCAGCAACTGAGATGCAAAACCTTACTGGTACCTCTGAGAGAGAAGAGAGCCCACTAACTTCCCCAACCCTCTAACTTTGGAAACAGATTCATCAGTTGCCATGCAACTAGACACTACAATGCAAAGTATAACCAATACACAACCCTGAGAGCAAAGTTATTTCTTTCAGAAAATCAATAAAATTGATAAATCACTAGCTAAGCTGATCAGGACAAAAAGGAGAACACAAAAAAAATCAGTATCAGAAAGGAGAAAGGGGACAATTATTACAGACCCTAACGGTAGGGAATGATATTAGGTTGGTGCAAAAGTAATTGCGGTTTTTGCCATTGCCTTCAATTTAAACTTTGAGCCAATAAATTCACTAACTTCTAGAAAACAGAGTGATTTTTGAAAGACATAAACTACAAAAACTCACTCTAGATTTACAAGCTTGTCCAACCCACCTTATTTTTGTAGTTGTCGTCTTTCTGTTTTGTTTTGTTTTAGGCTTTAAGCAGCCTGAAGCCATGGTTTTTAGTTTCTGTCTCTAGTGATAAGCGGAAAACAGGGATGAAGAAGGGGCTTCGCTGGCTGAACCAGAAACAGAAACTAAGAACCCATGACTATAATCTGTCCCTTGGACATCCCTGCAAAAAAAAAAAAAAAAAAGAGATAACCTTAATATCTCTTTATCTATTAAATACATTACATTTGTAGTTAAAACTCCAGACCCACAGGGCTTCAATGGTAATATCCCAAACATTTAAGGACAAAATTCACCAACTCTAAACAAATTCTTCCAAAAAATTGAAGAGAAAGGAATACTTCTTAAATCATTCTATGAAGCCAGAATCACCCAAATACCAAAACCAGACAAAGACATTGGAAAAAAAAAAAAAAAAAAAAAAACCCTAAAGACCAACATATACATTATGATCATAGATTTACAATTCTTTATAAATTTTTAGAAAATCAAATACAACTCTCTCTGTTTCCCTCTCTCTTTCTTTCTCTCTCTCTCTCTCAACTAGAGCTCATTCCAAGAAAGCAAGGTTGGTTGAACATTAAAATCAACCAATAATTCACCAAATTATCCATCTAGAAAGGAAAACTATATTAACATCTCCACAGATTCGGGAAAAGCAATGAAAGAATCCAACATCTATTTCAGATACATTACAAACTAAAAATAGAAGGAAATGTTCTCAGGCTGATACAATAAGTCTTTGAAAAGTCTCCAGCTAACGTTATGAAAGATTGAGTGCTTTCACTATAATATCATAAGCAAGGCAAGACTGCTTACTATCTTCTATCTAACAACATAGTGGAGGTTCTAACTGATGAGATAAGTAAAGAAAAAAAGACGTCTATATTTCAAAGGAAGAATTAAAACTGTTTTTAATGTCAGATGGCATGATCAGACATATAGCTAAGTATGTGGAATCTACAAAATATCTTCTAGAATTAATACGTAAGTTTAGCAAGATTGCACCATACAAGATCAATAAACAAAAATCAGTTGTATTTCTACATAATAGCAATGAACAATCATAAATTGAAATTTAAAAAAGAAATACCATTTATAATAGCATAAAAAATATAAAATACGGGAGGCCAAGGTGGGTGGATAACGAGGTCAGGAGACTGAGACCATCCTGGCTAACACAGTGAAACGTGAAACCCCGTCTCTACTAAAAATACAAAAAATTAGCTGGGTGTGGTGGTGGATGCCTGTAGTCCCAGCTACTCAGGAGGCTGAGGCAGGAGAATGGTGTGAACCCGGGAGGCAGAGCTTGCAGTGAGCCGAGATTGCGCCACTGCACTCCAGCCTGGGTGACAGAGTAAGACTCGTTTCACAAACAACAACAACAACAACAACAACAACAAATATATGTATAAAATACTTGGGAATAATTTGACAAAATATTTCCAAGGCCAGTATACTTAATACTACAAAGCATTGCTGATAAAAATGAAAGAATACATAAATAAATGAAAAAATATATCTTGCTCATAAATAAGAGTTAATATTGTTAAAATATAGAGTCTTCTAACTGGTATACAAAATCAGTGAAATTCCAGGCAAAATTCAACTGCCTTTTTTATAGAATTTGAAAAAGCTCATTTTAAACTTTATATGGAGGTGCATGGGACCTAGAAGAATCAAAATGATGCTGAAAAAGAATAACAAAGATGACTAACTCAAATATCTGTGTGTAAGCTTTACGATAAAGCTACAATAATTAAGACAGTGTGGTAATGGTGTAAAACTGGACAAACTGATCAATGGGATAGATTCTAGAACATAGACTAACATATGTATGGTAAATTTATTTTCAACACTAGTGCTAAGCTAATTTAGTAGGAAAAGGACAATCTATTCGCCAAAGAGTTGTTAGAGCAATTGGATAGCCGTACATAAAAAATAACCTTTACTTCACATTCCCATCATATAATAAATTAGCTGGATTCTGCTGAGCAGTCAAGGGAGGAAACAAATTAACTTGAAATGGATCATATATGTAAATATAAGAGCAAAAACTTAAAAACATCCAAAATAGAATACAAAACAAAACCATAGTAACCTTGGATTCAGCAAAGAGTTCTTTTTGTTGTTGTATTTCCCTTCTTTCTTTTTTTTTAGATATGGGGTCTTGCTGTGTTGCCTAGGCTGGACTTGAACTCCTGGGCTCAAGTGATCCTCCCCACTCTGCCTCCCAGGTAGCTGCAGACTACAGGCACATGTCACCAGACCCAGCTAGAATTTGTAAATATGACACAGAATGTATAAACTATAAAAAGAAAAATGAGAACAAGTGGATTTCATCAAAATCTAAAACTTTTCCCCTGCAAAAGACAATGTTAAGAAAATTAAAAGGCAAGCCACATACTAGAAGAAATTATTTGGAAAAAATGTCTTACAAAGAACTTCTGTATGAAATACATAAAAAACTTATGACTCAGAAATAAGAAGACAAACCGTTTTTTAATGGGCAAAAGATTTAAACAGATACTTAGCCAAATAAGGTATACAGATGGTAAATAAGCACATGAAAGAATGTTCAACATCGTTAGTTATTAGGGAATTACTAATTAAAACAATAAGATACCCCTACACACTCACTAGAATGGCTAAAAGTGAAAAGACTGACTACATCAAGTGTTGACAAGGATCTAGGGCAACTCTCACACACTGCTGTTAGGAATGTAAAATGTCACAACTACTTTGGAAAACAGTTTGACAATTTCTTAAAAAGTTAAACATACATTTGCCATATGACCTAGCTATTCCACTTGTAGGTATTTATCGAATTAGGAGTAATGAAAGCTCATGTCTACACAAAAACTTGTACACAAATGTTCTTAGTAGCTTTATTGATAATAACCCCAAGCTGGGAACAACCCAAGTGCCCACTATTAAATGGATAAACTAAATGTAGTAAATCCATGCCAAGTAATACTACTCAGTAATAAAAGCAAATAAACTATTGATACAAAAGTATATGGATTAATTTTGAAATAATTATCAAAGCTAAAGCAACCAGATACCCTCCCTGCCACCACCAAAAATGAGTATGTACCACATAATTTCATTTATACAAAATTCTAGAAAAGGCAAACTAATCCACAGTGAGAGAAAGCAGCTTAGTGATTGCCTGGGACCAGGGCTGGATGGAGGGAACTACAAAGGGGTATGAGGAAATTTGGGGGCATGGTGGACATATTCATTATCATAATTGTGGTGAGGGTTTCACAGGTGTATTGCATATAAGTTTATGTCAATTATACCTCAATTAAGTTATAAAAAAAGAACTATGAATTAGTCACTAACATCAGATAAAAATGAAAATAAATACATGTGTCACACACAAAAATGAACAATATTATAGCTCATTGTCATGGATAATGAAAGAGATTGTTTCTGCCTGTGAAAACTTCACACCCTGTAGGACAGCAACTCTGTGAGAGAGGTACTTCTGGTCTGGAAGACTGGAGGAAACCAGAGCCCAATAAGTGTATTAGAGAAATTCGAAGAAAAGTGGTCAGTCCAAGGAGGAGAAGGGACACCTCCTCTGAGAATTAGGGGAAGGGAAGAAGCAAGATTTAAAAAAAAATTTTTTTTTTAATTTTCATGGGGTTTTGGGGAACAGGTGTTATTTGGTTACATCAGTAAGTTCTTTAGTGGTGATTTGTGAGATTTTGGCCCACCCTTCTCCTGAGCAGTATACACTGAACCCAATTTGTAGTCTTTTCTCCCTAGAGTCCATTGTGTCATTCTTATGTCTGCATCCTCATAACTTAGCTCTCACTTATGATTGAGAACATATGATGTTTGGTTTTCCATTCCTGAGTTATTTCACTTAGAATAACAGTCTCCGATCTCATCCAGGTTGCTGTGAATGACATAATTCATACCTTTTTATGGCTGACTAGTATTCCTTCATATATATATACCACAGTTTCTTTATCCCCTTGTTGATTGATGGGCATTTGGGTAGGTTCCACATTTTTACAATTGTAAATTGTGCTGCTGTATACATGAGTGAGCAAGTATCTTTTTCGTATAATGACTTCTTTTCCTCTGGATAGACAACCAGTAGTGGGATTGCTGGAACCAACAGTAGTTCTACTTTTAGTTCTTTAAGGAATCTCCACACTGTTTTCCAGAGTGGTTGTACTAGTTCATATTCCCACCAGCAGTGTAAATGTGTTCCTTTTCACTGGATCCTCACCAACATCTATTATTTTTTTATTTTTTTGATTATGGCTATTCTTGCAGGCATAAGGTGGTATTGCATTGTGGTTTTGATTTGCATTTCCCTGATCATTAGTGATGTTGAGTATCTTTTCATGTTTGTTTGCCATTTGTATATCTTCTTTTGAGAATTGTCTATTCATGTCCTTAGCGTGTGTTTTGATGTGATTGTTTGCTTTTTTTTTTTTTTTTTTCTTGCTAATTTGTTTGAGTTCATTGTAGATTCTGGATATTAGTCCTTTGTTAGATGTACAGTTTGTGAAGATTTTCTCCCACTCTGTGGGTTGTCTGTTTACTCTGCTGACTGTTCCTTTTGCTGTGTAAAAGCTCTCTAGTTTATTAAGTTCCAGCTATTTAACTTTGTTTTTATTTCATTTGCTTTTGGGTTATTGGTCATGAAATCCTTGCCTAAGTCAACATCTAGAAGGGTTTTTTCGATGTCATCTTCTAGAATTTTTATAGTTTCCAGTCTTAGATTTAAGTCCTTACTCCATCTTGAGTTGATTTTCATATAAGGTGAGAGATGAGGATCCAGTTTCATTCTTCTATATGTGGTTTGCCAATTATCTCAGCACCATTTGTTGAATATGGTGTCTTTCCCCACTTTATGTTTTTGCTTGCTTTGTCGAAGATCAGCTGGCTGTAAGTATTTGGGTTTATTTCTGGGTTCTCTATTCTGTTCCATTGGTCTATGTGCCTATTTTTATACCAGTACCATGCTGTTTTGGTGACTATGGCCTTATAGTATAGTTTGAAATCAGGTAATGTGATGCCTCCAGATTTTTTTCCTTTTGGTTAGTTTTGCTCTGGCTATGTGGGCTATTTTGGTTCCATATCAATTTTAGGATTGTTTTTCCAGCTCTGTGAAGAATGAGGGTGGAATTTTGATGGGAATTGCATTGAATTTGTAGATTGCTTTTGGCAGTATGGTCATTTTCACAATATTGATTCTACCCATCCAGGAGCATGGGATGTGTTTCCATTTGTGTCATCTGTGATTTCTTTCAGCAGTGTTTTGTAGTTTTCCTTGTGGAGGTCTTTCACCTCCTTGGTTAGGTATATTTCTAAGTATTTTAATTTTTTTGCTGCTATTGTAAAAGGAGTTGAGTTCTTGATTTGATTCTTGGCGTGGTCACTGTTGGTGTATAGGAGAGCTACTGATTTGTGGACATTAATTTTGTTTTGTGTGCGCGCGCGCGTGTGTGTGTACGTTAATTTTGTATCCTGAAACTTTGCAAAATTCTTTTATCAGACCTAGGAGCTTTTTGGAGGAGTCTTTAGGGTTTTCTAGGTATACAATCACATTATCAGCAAACAGAAACAGTTTAACTTCCTCTTTACCAGTTTGGATGTCCTTTCTTTCTTTCTCTTGTCTGATTACTCTGGCTAGTACTTCCAGTACTAAGTTGAATATAAGTGGTGAAAGTGGGCATTCTTTTCTTGTTCCGGTTCTCAGAGGGAATGCTTCCAACTTTTCCCCATTCAGTATTATATTGGCTGTAGTTTGTCATAAATGACTTTAATTACATTGAGGTATGTCCCTTGTATACCAATTTTGCTGAGAGTTTTAATCATAAAGAGATGCTGGATTTTGTCAGATGCTTTTTCTGCATCTATTGACACAATCATGTGATTTTCATTTTCAATTGTTTATGTGGTGTATCACATTTGTTGACTTGCATATGTTAAACTATCCCTGCATTCCTGGTATGAAACCCACTTGATCATGGTGGATTATCTTTTGTATATGTTGTTGGATTTGGTTAGCTAGTATTTTGTTAAGGGTTTTTGCATCTATATTTATCAGGGATATTGGCTTATAGTTTTCTTTTTTGGTTATGTCCTTTCCTGGTTTTGGTATTAGGGTGATACTGGGATTTATAGAATGATTTAGAAAGGATTCCTGCTTTCTCTATCTTGTGGAATAGTGTCAGTAGGATTGGAACCAATTCTTCTTTGAATGTCTGGTAGAATTTAGCTGTGAATTCATCTGGTCCTGGATTTTTTTTTTTCTTTTTCTTTTTCTTTTTTTTTTTTTTTTTTTGATTACCATTTCAATCTTGCTGCTTGTTATTGACCTGTTCAGGGTACCTAATTCTTCCTGATTTAATATAGGAGGTTTGTATCTTTCCAGGAATTTATCCATCTCCTCTAGATTTTCTAGTTTATGTGCATAAAGGTGCTCATAGTAGCCTTGAATCATGTTTTGTATTTCTGTGGTGTCAGTTGTAGTATTTCCCATTTAATTTCCAATGGAGCTTATTTGGATTTTCTCTCTTCTTTTGTTGGTCAATCTTGCCAATGGTGTATCAATTTTATTTATCTTTTCAAATAACCAGCTTTTTGTTTCACTTAACTTGTATATTTTTCTTGTTCCAATTTCATTTAGTTCAGCTCTGATCATGGCTATTTCCTTTCTTCTACTGGGTTTGAGTTTTGTTTGTTCTTGTTTCTCTTTTTTCTTGAAATGTGACCTTTGATTGTCTACCTGTCCTCTTTCAGACTTTTTATGTAGGCACTTAGGGCTATGAACTTTCACCTTAGCACTGCCTTTGCCATATCCCATAGGTTTTGATAGGTTGTATCAGTATCGTCATTCAGTTCAAAGAATTTTTTAATTTCCATCTTGATTTCACTGTAGACCCAATGATCATTCAGGAGCAGATTATTTATTTATTTTTTATTTTTTGAGATGGAGTCTCACTCTATCACCCAGGATGGAGTGCAGTGGTGTGATCTCAGCTCACTGCAACCCCCGCCTCCCAGGTTCAAGCAATTCTCCTGCCTCAGCCTCCCAAGTAGCTGGGTTTACAAGCATGGGCCACCACACCTGGCCAATTTTTGTATTTTTAGTAGAGATGGGGCTTCACCATGTTGGCCAGGCTGGTCTCAAACCCCCGACCTCAGGTGATCCAACCACCTTGGCCTCCCAAAGTGCTGGGATGACAGGCATGAAACACCATACCCAGCCAGGAGCAGGTTATTATATTTCCATGTATTTGCATGGTTTTGAAGGTTCCTTTTGGAGTTGATTTCTAGTTTTACTGCACTGTGGTCTGAAAGAGTACTAGATATAATTTCAATTTTTAAAAATTTATTGAGACTTATTTTGTGGCCTTATGGTCTATCTTTGAGAAAGTTCCATGCACCGATGAACAGAATGTATATTCTGCGGTTATTGGGTAGAATGTTCTGTAAATATCTGTTAAGTCCATTTGTTCCAAGTTTAAATTCATTGTTTCTTTGTTAACTTTCTGTCTTGATGACCTGTCTAATGCTGTCAGTGGAGTATTGAAGTCCCCCACTATTATTGTGTTGCTATCTCATTTCTTAGGTCTAATAGTAATTGTTTTATAAATTTGGGAGCTCCAGTGTTAGGTGCATATATATTTAGCATTATGATATTTTCCCATTGGACAAGGCCTTTTATCGTTATATAGTGTCCCTCTTTGTCTTTTTAAACTGTTGTTGCTTTAAAGTTTCTTTTATCTGATATAAGAATAGCTACTCCTGCTCACTTTTGGTGTCCATTTGCATAGAATGTATTTTTCTACCCCTTTACCTTAAGTTTATGTGAGTCCTTATGTGTTAGATGAGTCTCCTGAAGGCAGCAGATACTTGGTTGCTGAATTCTTTTCCATTCTGCAATTCTGTATCTTTTAAGTGGAGCGTTTAAGCCATTTACATTCAACATTAGTATTGAGATGTGAGGTACTATTCCATTAATTGTGCTATTTGTTACCTTGTGGTGTTTTTTTTTTTTTTTAATTGTATTTTTGTTTCATAGGTCCTGTGAGATTTATGCTTTAAAAAAGTTCTGTTTTCAGGATTTGTTTCAAGATTTAGAGCTCCTTTTAGCAGTTCTTGTAGTGCTGGCTTGGTAGTGGCGAGTTCTCCCAGCATTTGTTTATCTGAAAAAGACTGTATCTTTCCTTCATTTATGAAGCTTAGTTTCGCTGGATACAAAATTCTTGGCTGATAATTGTTTTGTTTGAGGAGGCTGAAGATAGGGATAGCCATGAAATAGCCATGATCAGAGCTGAACTAAATGAAATTGGAACAAGAAAAATACACAAGTTAAGTTAAACAAAAAGCTGGTTATTTGAAAAGATAAATTAAATTGATACACCATTAGCAAGACTGACCAACAAAAGAAGAGAGAAAATCCAAATAAGCTCCATTAGAAATCCCTCCTAGCTTGTGGGGTTTCTGCTGAGAAATCTGCTGTTAATCGGATAGGTTTTCTCATACTTTTGACTCACAGCTCTTAAGATTCTTTCCTTTGTCTTAACTTTAGATAACCTGATGACAATGTGCCTAGGCGATGATCTTTTGCAATGAATTTCCCAGGTGTTCTTTGAGCTTCTTGTATTTGGATGTCTAGGTCTCTAGCAAGGTCGGGGAAGTTTTCCTCAATTATTCCCCAAAATATGTTTTCCAATTATTCTAAGGTTTAGTTGTTTAACATAATCCCAGACTTCTTGGAGGCTTTGTTCATTTTCTCTTATTCTTTTTTCTTTGTCTTTGTTGGATTGGGTTAATTCAAAAACCTTGTCTTCAAGTTCTGAACTTCTTTCTTCTACTTGTTCAATTTTATTGCTGAGACTTTCCAGAGCATTTTGTGTTTCTCTAACTGCATCCATTATTTTCTGAAGTTTTGATTGTTTTTTATTTATGTTATCTGTTTCACTGAAGATTTCTCCTGTCATTTCTTGTATCCTTTTTTTTGATTTCCTTAAATTGGATTTCACCTGCAAGCATGGTACCTCCAAGCAAGGTGCCCCCTTGCTTAGCTTAATAACTGACCTTCTGAATTCTTTTTCAGGTAAATTGGGGATTTCATCTTGGTTTGGATCCATTGTTGATGAGCTGGTGTGATTCTTTTGGGGGTGTTAAAGAACCTTGTTTTGCCATATTACCAGAATTGTTTTTCTGGTTCCTTCTCATTTGGGTAGGCTCTGTCAGAAGGAAGGTCTAGGGTTCAAGGCTGCTGTTCAGATTATTTTGTCCCACAGGTTGTTCCCTTGAGGTAGTACTCTGCCCGTTCTCCTATGGATGTGCTCCTGAGAGCTGAGCTGTAGTGATTGTTATCTCTCTTCTGGATCTAGCCACCCAGCAGGTCTACCAGGCTCTGGGCTAGTACTGGGGGTTGTCTGCATAGTCTTGTGACATGAACCGTCTACAGGTCTCTCAGTCATGGATACCAGCACAGTATTTGGGGTGTCTCCTGGGTCCCACAGGAGCAATCTGCTTCCTTCAGAGGGTCTGTGGGTTCTCTCAGCTTTCCTGGTTTATTTCTGCAGTAGCTCTGGAGCAAAAGTTCACGATGCAAGTCTCCACACACTGCTCTGTACATCACTGTGGGAGCTGCAATCCATATACACAAACACTTTCAAGAAGCAAGATTTAAAACAGATCCTAAGGGATTTAAATAGGGTGGTAAGGAAGGGAATTTCTGGTACATTGAGTTGGTTGAACAAATGCACAGATTTGGAAATACTTACAGGTGGTCTTGAAAAGCAGTATCCCTTCTTCCAGGTCTCTAAAGTTTTGCTCCATGGATATTCAGATTTGCAGTCATATTTCTAATATCAAATATAATCATGTATTTTAAAATGTGAGTCTATGTTTGAGTATCTTTATTCTTTGTAGGACACTAGTCTTTTTATAGGTACTGAAATGTCTATGCAACAAACAGTGTATGATCTGTTTATCTATCTGTAGGAACCTCGTCCCTCAGGAAGTTCCTTTTAAACTGAAGATGCTTTCAAGAGGGTTAAGTAGACCCGTGGTTTTCTTAGCTCTGAAGGTACACTTGTAGCTTCCCTCAGGTACTCAAAGCACTCTATTATAAAGTTTATTTTTTCAATTATATAAGAATTACATGCTCAAATAATATATTTACAATATATAGGAAGAAGAAAAAGTCTTTTATATTCATGCTACACTAAGCAACAATCACTGATATTTGGGTGTTTACCTCTAGGATTTTATTGCACTTCTTCATATAGTGGTGATTAAAATACATAAACATTTTCGTGTTCTACTAAGATTATTTTTTATGTACATAAGGTTAATTAATTAGGTGACAAGGTTTATTTTCACCTTATACCTGAGGAATTACATATGCTCACGTACACAGGATTTATCAGTGCATTATATCATTAAGAGATCATCACACACCATGATGAGTTATCATCTTTTTTTATTTTTGTGTGTGATATATGTATTTATGTTAATTTTTTACCTGATATCAGTCTCACATGGATGAGTGTCTAGATGGACAAAGGACAAAAATTAAAGCAGTGTTAGTTACAGACAGCATTTAATATTAAATTATTTAATAGTAAATACAGTAATATGCTCCATCGAAAATCAGCTAATGGAGGGTTAAGCATTAGCAAGTCCTGTTTGGAGACTTAGCAAGAATTATCAGCTTCCTGATAGTCAACTTTTGGGCTGAAGAGGTTTTTCAATGGAAATGTGTGCATTTGATGAATGCTAATTACATGGTTCGAAATCTTTAGCCAATCCATTTGCAGCTGTTATCCAAGTTATTTTATAAATGTCTGAAACAGCTGTCAACATTCTGAGGGGAAGCTCTTCAATCAATGAATTGACAGAAATGCAATACTTAGATTTTTCTGAGCAGAAGGCAAGAGAACATAATATACACATCTTTAGTGATGTAGCCAGCAATGAAAGGGAACGATTGATACTGCCATTGTGTTTTAAAGTGTTGAAGAAAATGTTCATGCTCATGGGCATGGAAAAGACATTATAAGACTTGGATGGGAGACCCACAAAGTCAAATGGGGTGTTTGAGTGTCCTAAGGATACAAGCAAAGCAATCTTATTTTCCATCAATAAGAATGATTCTAGTGGTGTATAGCAACATTGTAAATCATATTTTAATTAAAATTTTAGTACTTGCTGATGTTATTTGTTTATTGTCTCAATAAAGCATTTTTAACAGATGACATCTGGACATTTTGCTTAATTTCTCTCTCTCTCTTTTTTCTCTATAAAATTCTTTAGTAAATCTAATTGTCGAGAAAGGCACCAGACTGACAGCTCTGGAAAATGAAGCCTTTTATTCAGCTTCAGAATTGGTGTATTCAAAAAAGCACTGCCTTTATGCAGCTATTGGCCTCCATTTCGCACTAGAGAGACTACTTCTTAAAAGACGACTTAGGTTACTTTTATTCTTGACCTAGTATTTGCTTCTTGGCTCAGGTTGCAGCCTTAAGTGGAAAAATAAGCAATTGTTAGGGCAGTGCTTTCTGGATCCTCATGGATCAGAAATTACACTGAACCCACTATGTCATTCCATCTGCAAGTGATCCCCAAACATGACCTACTTAAAAATAACCCAAAATTTTCCTTGCGAGAACGGAAGAATACCTTGTCTGCTCACATTAAATGTACGGCATGTGACAATATGCCTAGAATTATAATGGAAGGATAAATGTGCATGCAGAAATCATGAGCTCTGTCATAAAGGAAAAATATTTAAAAATCTGAGCATCATATGTTGAGTAGCATGCTCATGGCCATCAGAGAAAAAAAGGCATAGAGCAGAGATTCCTATGCCCATTAGAATTATTTGGGAAACATTTAGAAATCCCAAAGCCCAAGTCACACCCCAGATCATTCAACCAGAATCTCTGGGCCTGGGACCACACATGTCTCTTTTCAACATATGTCTTTTCAGCCTGTACATGTAGCCAATGTTAAGAAACTTTGGCATAGAGAACAGTCTCAATATTGACAGCACTTGCAAAAAGATGTAGTTCCTTTGTTAAGATGGCTTCTGTTTATGATCTGGAAAACAAAACATTCTGCCCCTCAATACAATAACATGTTAATATAAAAATGTCTTGCTTTCGGCAAAAAAAAAGTCATCCTTTTTTCCCTATTAATATATTACTTGGTATTTATTGAAAAATTATTTAACTGGTGCAGGGACAAGCTATTAAGAATTTTGCAGAGATTTACATGGAGAATATTTTATTGTTTTGAAATATGAAACAGGAGGTTACAGTGAGCCAAGATCACATCACTGCACTTCAGCCTGGGTGACAGAGTGAGACTCTGTCTCAAATAAATAAATAAATAATAAATAAATAAATAAATGAAAAAGAAAAAAGAAAAATTCACTAGGGGCTGGGCTCAGTGGCTCATGCCTGTAATCCCAACACTTTGGGAGGCCAAGGTGGGCGTATTGCCCGAGCTCATGAGTTCGAGACCAGCCTAGGCAACATGGTGAGACCCTGTCTCTACTAAAAATACAAAAGATTAGCCAGGCATAGTAGCTCATGCCTGTAATTCCAGCTACTCAAGAGGCTGAGGCAGGCAGGAGACTCACTTGAACCCGGGAGGCGGAGGTTGCAGAGAGCTGGGATTGCACCACTGCACTCTAGCTGAGTGACAGAGCAAGACCCTGTCAAAAAAAAAAAAAAAAAAGAATTCACTTGGGATTCAAAGGCAGATTTGAGCAAGAAGAAGAAAGAATAAGTGAACCTGAAGGTGGCACAATTGAAATTATTGAGTCTGAGCAACAGGAAAAAAAAGATTCATGAAAACTGAACAGATTCTAAGGGTCCTGTGGGGCATCTAGCAGACCAACATACGTATTGTAGGAGTCTAAAAGAAGAAGAGAATGTGGCAGAGAAATTATTCAAAGAAATAACAGAGGAACTCTTCCTAAAGTTGACACGAATATAAATATTATATTTAGACATGAAAATAAATATTCAAGAAGCTTGACAAACTCCAAATAGATGAACAGAGACCCACACCAAGGCAAACTACAATCAAACTGTAGAAAGCCAAAGGCAAAGAGAATCTTGAAAGCAGCAAAAGAGAAGCAATTTGTCAAATATAAGTATCCTCAATAAGATGGTCAGCAGATTTCTCATTGGAAACTTTAGAGGCCAGAAGTCAGTGGGCTCATATATTCAAAGGGTTGAAAGAAAGATTGCCAACAGAATCCTATCTTTAGCAAAAATGTCCTTCAAAAATGTAGGAGAAAGTAAGAGATTTCCAGATAAACAAAAGTGAGGAGTTTGTAATCACTAGACCTGCCGTTCAAGAACTGCTAAAAGGACTACTGCGGGTTGAAATAAAGGACACCAGACAGGATCTCAAAGCTGTATGGAGAAATAAAGATGTCAGTGAAGGTAAATATGTGGGCGATTATAAAAGCCAGTGTTGTAGCACCAGTTTGTAACTCCACTTTTTGTTTTTGTACATGATTTAAGGGACTAATACATATTTAAAAATTATTAGTATAAAAGTTAGTATAATTGTAACTTTGATTTGTAACTCCACACTTTGTTTTCTAAATAATTTAAGAGACTAATGCATAACAACACAATTATTGGTTTGTGTTTTTGAACACATAATGTACAAAGATGTAATTTGTTATATCAATAACTATAAAAGGGTGGGGACTGAGCAGTTAAAAGAGCAGAGCTTTATTTGTTATTGAAGCTAACCTGGTATAAATTCAAACAAGTGTATTATAACTTTAGGATGTTAAATGTAATCTACATGGTAACCGCAAGGAAAATATCTATAGAATATACACACAAAAGAAAATGAGAGGACAATTAAAATGTTTCACTACAAAATATCAATTAAAAACAAAAAAGACAGCAATCTGGGAAATGAGAAACCAAAGAATCTATAAGACATATAGAAAACAGGTTGGGCACGGTGGCTCACGCCTGTAATCCCAGCACTTTGGGAGGCCAGGGCAGGTGGATCACTTGAGGTCTGGAGTTCAAGTCCAGCCTGGCCAACATGGTGAAACCCTGTCTGTACTAAAAAATACAAAAATTAACCAGGTGTGGCGGCAGGTCCCTGTAATGCCAGCTACTCAGGAGGCTGACGCAGGAGAATCGTTTGACCCTGGGAGGCAGAGGTTTCAATGAGCTGAGATCATATCACTGCAGTCCAGCCTAGGTGACAGAGTAAGACTTTGTCTCAAAAAAAATAAAAATAAAAATAAAGAAAACAAAAATGACAGAAGTCCCTCCTTATCAGTAACTACTTTGAATGTAAATGGATTAAATTAAATTGATCTCCAGTCAAAAGACAAGAGATTAGCAGAATACAGAAAAATAAAACAATCCAACTATATGCTGTTTATAAGAGACTCACTTTATCTCTAGAGACACAAATAGGTTGAAAGTGAAAGGCTGGAAAAATATTTTTGATGCAAATAGTAACCACATAGCAGCATTATTCAAAATAGCCCAAATGTGGAAACGATCCAAGGGTCCCTCGATAGATGAATGGATAAAAAATATGTGGCATATCCATACAATGGAATATTATTCAGCCCGAAAAAAGAAGGAAATTCTGATACATGCTACAACATGGATGGACCTTGAGGAATCATGCTAAGCAAACTAAGCCAGTCACAAAAATACAACTACTGTCTGATTTCACTTGTATAAGTTTCCTTGAGTTGTCAAATTGAAAGAGACACAAAGTAGAATGATAGTTGCCAAGGACTGAGGGGAAAGAGGGAATGGTGAGTTATTGTTTAATGGGCTCAGAGTTTCAGTTTTGTAAAATAAAAAGAGTTCCAGGAGGAACTCTTGGAAGGTGATAATGGTTGCACAACAATATGAAAGCACTTAATAGTACTAAATGTGCACTTCAAGATGGGTAAAATGGGAGATTTTATGTTTCGTATATTTTACCACAATTTTTTAAAAAGATAAAATTAAAGAGACATCACTATCAAGCTGAGAGAGAAATGGTTTATGTGGAGAGGATAATAAGCCAATCAAGGAAAATGGCAAGGAAATGATAGAAGGAATATCTCAGCAAATTGTTTTTTTTTCTAAATCCTCATTCACTCACTCTTTTTTTTTTAAATTTATTTATTATTATTATTATACTTTAAGTTCTAGGGTACATGTGCATAACGTGCAGGTTTGTTACATATGTATACTTGTGCCATGTTGGTGTGCTGCACCCATCAACTTGTCAGCACCCATTAACTCGTCATTTACATCAGGTATAACTCCCAATGCAATCCTTCCCCCCTCCCCGCTCCCCATGATAGGCCTCGGTGTGTGATGTTCCCCTTCCCGAGTCCAAGTGATCTCATTGTTCAGTTCCCACCTATGAGTGAGAACATGCAGTGTTTGGTTTTCTGTTCTTGTGATAGTTTGCTAAGAATGACGGTTTCCAGCTGCATCCATGTCCCTACAAAGGACACAAACTCATCCTTTTTTATGGCTGCATAGTATTCCATGGTGTATATGTGCCACATTTTCTTAATCCAGTCTGTCACTGATGGACATTTGGGTTGATTCCAAGTCTTTGCTATTTATTCTGAATTTGAAGACTAAACTTGATCCATCTGGCCAAAGGAACAGTCCATGAAATGTGGATACCAATCCTTAGGGCAAATTAGTGTTTGTGGTGATGAAATTATTTCAAAAACTTTTAAAAGATTTTCTTATATTATTGAGAGTGTTTTAGATTTTTTTTTCTCTGTCTCTCTCTCTCTCTCTGTATATGTGTGTGTGTGTGTGTGTGTGTGAAAAAATTAAGAACATCTAAGAAATTTAAGAGGTTATTCTGTTTTCTCGACCAATCTAGCTTGATAACATTTTTGTTTTCTTTTGAAGTATTAATTTTCACAATATGAATAGGTAGCACTTTTTCTCTTTTTTGATGTTAAAATAACACCTTTCCATTGTTTTTAGTGTTTAAAACATGCAAGCCAGTGTATCCAAACTTAACAGTTTCTGGTATGTTTTAAATCTAATTAGGTCATTGTGAGACTCAAAGTAAACTATGAAAAACATAAATTATTGAATAATAAAAGTATGAATTTAGTTCTTAGTTATAAATCTAATTTTGACAAATAATCTTACACAGTAGAAGCCTGTAAAATAAAACATGGAGCTGTGTATAATGTGCAAGAAATTCACTTTAATTCTTAAAGGTGCTGAACTTTGGCTATTTCAATTAAATCATCATTATAATACTTCGTTTATAGAAATACACAGATGCTGGGTCTGCATGCAAAATAAAATGGAGGTTTCTACACATATCTGAACAGAAAATAAAACACCAAAGAATTTTTTTTAGGAAAGGAAAAAAATCGGTTGTTCTTTATAAGTAAAAAATATGTAGGAAAAAACCCCTATTGTGAATATGGTCATAAGGGACCATGTGCCAAACAGCTGGCACTTCTCCTTGTTAAGCCCGATATCTCAGAAACAAAGCTGAATCAACGACTTGCTCCTTCGAAAACTGTCATTACGACCATTATAATCCA
Source organism: Chlorocebus sabaeus (assembly GCF_047675955.1). Lineage (NCBI taxonomy): Eukaryota > Metazoa > Chordata > Mammalia > Primates > Cercopithecidae > Chlorocebus > Chlorocebus sabaeus. The sequence goes on from NC_132917.1 coordinate 105,818,399, forward strand.
ATTAATCATGCTGTGTTTGCCTTCCTTCGAGAGCTAAGGTACCATTTTCTTTTTTTTTTCTTTTGTTTTGATTGGATATGACATCATTTTATTGATTACAAAATCCATTTAAAATATGACATTTAATATATAAGCTATGAAAGTATTATTTTATAAACATGACTTTTAAAAATTTACTCTTTCTTCAGAGTAAATGATGTTAATTTTTCTTCTTTTTTTTAAAAAAATGCTATTTTTTAATTATTATTATACTTTAAGTTCTAGGGTACATGTGCATAACGTGCAGGTTTGTTACATATGTATACTTGTGCCACGTTGGTGTGCTGCTAAGGTACCATTTTCTAAGGTTAAAAGGAAGACATCTTCTGTGAGGGTAAAAATATTCAATGATAATTTTCTGTGCAGTAAAAATAGACATGAACCCATTAGACAACCACACACAGCCCCTGTAACAGCCAGTCCTTCCCTGAGTTAACTAAGCACCAAAATAAAGTTAGCTGTCAGTATAGAGAAAGTGCACAAAAACATATAAATCCTCAATGTGTACACATCCTCAAGTTAGAAAGAGGAAACTAAATGATAAAATTATAAAAGATAATATTTGGTTTGTGCAAAAGTTATTGCAGTTTTTGCCACTGAAAATAATGACAAAATATAATATAAATATATTTTGTCATAAATATCTATATGACACCAAAAAAATGGAAGAATATGAATGTTTACCACTGAAAGATGGTGGAGATAGGAGAAAAAGGCAACTTACGTGTTACACAGTCACTCATTCTACCAAGTGTTTATTGATTGCCTTGTATGTGCCAGGCATGTTTTGGATTGGGGATACAATATAAACAAAACAGACATGGATCCTGCCCTCAAAGCATTTGAAAATGACCTCAAATTCCTCTCATCGAAACCATCTAGTAGACATTTAAGACCCTTCTGCAATATCCTCATTAAGTGGTTGTTACAAAAACTGTGAATTAGCTTGCTCAACATCCATTCCAATTCACTCCTTCAAAAACACTTATGTCCCAGGTTCTAGGCACTGGGTACTGTTTGGAAAACTGTTAGGAATTACAGCAATGAGTAAAACAGTTAAAAAAAAATAACTTTCCTACTATACACTTAATGATGAAAAGTTAAAGACTCTCTTGTGAGCTAGAGTTCTAGACTTGATTTAGTTTCTACTGACAGAGACACTCACACGAGACTTGGATTTGGAACTGAATTAAGTAGGAATAGGTGGGCAGAGAATAAGATATCCCTTGGCTGGTGCAGTTCATGGCAGAGGCCGTGTCATTTCAGGGACTAGAGGTGTTCCCAAAGGTCAGCTAAGGCATGACCCAGCTTCCCTTACTATAATTTTGTATGGTTAATACCTGGTATAAATTCCTTTCACTGAAACCAGTTAGAGCTCCTTCCATTGCCTGCAACTGACCACAATGGATGTGCTGTTTCTGAGCCAATGTTCGTGCCTACTGTTTAGTGGGAATCTCTCTCTGTTGCTAGGATGGTGTGCCTATAAAATACTGATGATTTTTTGTGTGATTACAGCACATACAAGAAACAAAAGATGGCAAAAGCCACAATTCCACTGCTTTTTTAACATTCTCTCTTTCCAATAACGAGCCAAATGTACATACATATAAATCTAGAAGTTATGCTAATTTGTCCTATCAGTTTTAACTTCCCTGCTATAAACTGCATGAGTTTGTTGAATTTCTACAGTGAACTCTAATTTTGACAACATAAAGAAACACTTTGCCGACTGGATAAGAAGTTACTGAGAATATGAATATTTGACAAGTGCATGCCCTGAGGTCAGCAATCTATATCTAAATAGTGCTGGACACATAATTTAGATGACAGGAAAACATGGATTTGCCATAAAAACACAAATGTTTCTAAGCTTCAAAGGTCATTAAGAATGTAATGCTAATAGCTTGGTTGGAAAACTGATATGCTTGTTTCAGGAAGTCTGTATTTCCCAGGATAAAATGTTCCTTTGAGTCTAAAGTCAAAATAACATCATGCAGGTGTTTACAATTTAATCACAGCAAACTCTGTTCATAAAGAGATGAGATAGTTTAATCACACACTAGGCTGTGATATGCTCATTGAAATTGGACACAATTTTAAATATCAGATATGATACTTGATTTTGGAAAACACTTGGAAAATGGGCCAAGAATGTTTCTCCAGTGGAAATAAGAAAGGTGGCATGCAAATGCTTAAGAATCATTTAAGGTTACTGAAGAATAATTGTTAATCATATGATTTGATAAATTGAGATAGAAGATTCTACTTTGTAGGTACTATAAAATGGGATGAGTTAATTGCTATCAGAGAGCATTTAGAAGTGGTTCTACATAAGAGTAAAAAAATGAATTAGACAGTTTCTTTATTTTGATTTGCAACTCTATAAAACATTTAGGAAATAAAACCATCTTGAACCATTTGGCAGGAAGTAATGTTTTCCTTCTTGAACTACCAACTTACTTTGCAATTTTTTCTTGACTCTATCATGGTCTTCCTAGAATTATCATATTCATGTAAATATCTTTTCTTTTTCTATAAGCTAATAAGCCTCTCAAAGGCAGGTATCATCTAAACACCTAGATGGTTCTTGACAACAGAGCCTTGCAAAGCATGTGTCACTAAATATTGGTTGATAGAGATAAAATCACCTTTGTATAGATTAAATTCTTACTTTAATTCCTAAAGTACCAAATTTCTACTTTCCAGCAGGGCAGCAAAGTCAGCAGGAATGCTGGGCAGGATTGTCCACGTCTCCAAATTGTGAAATATCCAGTCTCCCAGTTGACCTTTCTGGAAGAAATCCCGGGGGTCTTTTAGCCCCAGCACTCCAATCCCTCATGGAGTAGGCAAAGCCTGAACAATTCTGGGGTTCATGTTTGCATCTGCCAAGTGTGCATGTGTTGAACTCATGATAGGCACTGTAGAATACAAGGCTGTCGTGTGAATGTGGGAACACTACGGGTGCTGGGGACATGGTGAAGGGACGTTGTGTGATCAATCATAGCACCCACGTTTAAATTTCACACACACCCCCAACACTGTTCAGGCCATAGAAACCATAGCTGAAGGGTTGCCAGATTTTCACTTCTAAAGAGCAACCTAGACAAATAGAATCTCATGTCCTTACACAGGAGATGGCATAGGTGATAACTGTGAGAACAGCAGGCAGAGTTAACCAGTGGGGCTTGGGTGCTGAAGTAGGAGGACAAGTCAGCTGGGTCCCTAAAGAGAAGGGCTACAGAGGGCAGATGACATGGATAAAGGCAAGGATGAGGTGCTAGGACTAGGAGATGCTTCAGCTTCATTATGTCTAATGCGAGGATACTAACAGTACTTTCCTCACAGGGATGGTATTATGACTAACAGAGATAAAACCTTTAAGGCACTCAGTACAGTACTCAATGCCATTGAATTTTTTCTTTCTTTCTTTTTTTTTTTTTTTTTTTTTTGAGACTGAGTTTCACTCTTGTTGACCATACTGGAGTTCAATGTCACAATCTCGGCTCACTGCAACCTCCACCTCCCAGATTCAAGTGATTCTCCTGCCTCAGTCTCCTAAGTAGCTGGGATTACAGGAATGCACCACCACACCAGCTAAGTTTGTATTTTTAGTAAAGACAGTGTTTCACTTTGTTGGCCAGACTGATCTTGAACTCCTGACTCAGGTGATCCACCTGCCTCGGCCTCCCAAATTGCTGGGATTAAGGCGTGAGCCACCATGCCTAGCCATCGAATGTTACATAATGTTCTTTAAAATTTTTAATGTTATATATAATGTGTGTTGTTTATGTATAAAGTATACGTATATGCACATATACATATAATTTATGTTATTCTCTGTTGTATTTTTTAGAATTGCATCCCATGGTCCATTTCAATCAATACTCTTTCTCTGATAGACACACAAGAGATGTGTCACCCTTACCTTTGCTTCCTCAAAAGATCAAGAATGAAGCCAGGCACGGTGACTCATGTCTGTAATCCCGACACTTTGGGAGAACAAGGCAGGTGGATCACCTAAGGACAGGAGTTTGAGACCAGCCTGGTCAACATGGTGAAACCCCTTCTCTACTGAAAATGAAAAAAAAAAAAAAAAAAAAAAAAAAAAAAATTAGCTGGGCGTGGTGGCATGTGCCTGTAATTCCAGCTACTCGGGAGGCTGAAGCAGGAGAATTTCTTGAACCCTGGAGGTGGAGGTGGCAGTGAGCTGAGATTGCACCACTGCACTCCAGCCTGGTGACAGAGCAAGGCTCCATCTAAAAATAAAAATAAATAAATAAATTTTAAAAAAAGATTAAGAATGAAAATTGAATTGGCTGGGTGCAGTGGCTCACGCCTGTAATCCCAGCACTTTTGGAGGCCAAGGTGGGCAGATCACTTGAAGTCAGGAGTTTGAGACCAGCCTAGCCAAGGTGGTGAAACCCAATCTCTACTACAGATACAAAAATTAGCTGGGTATAGTGGTGAGTGCCTATAACCCCAGCTACTTGAGAGGCTGAGGCAAGAGAATTGCTGAAACCTGGAAGGTGGAGGTTGCAGTGAGCTGAGATCATGCCATTACTCCAACCTGGGCAATGAAAGTGAGACTCCCATCTCAAAAAAAAAAAAAAAAAAAAAAAAAGAATGAAAATTACCCACTTCAGAATGTTTCTCATTTTGGGGTTCTGAATCACCATCTTCTGCTTATATTTTCAGGCTGCATCCACTTCTTAGGGACAATGTGATTTTTAAGTTGCCTCCCTGCTGTGTAAAGTGGTACTTCCTCTCTTTTATGCTTGAAGCAGCTTCACTTTGGTTCTAGTTTCTGAAATGTGATTAAGTCTTATTTATTTTCACTATGCCCTTCATGATTTTATTGATTTTAGTTATGTTCCTTATTCACATTCATTTCTTTCATTCAGAAAGTCCCGGTATCCTGAATAAATCCAGTCTGCAATTGTGGTCATTTAGTTCTCTTTTGCCAGATTTCCTTTACCTCTACTCTGTTCATCACGAGGTAGTTCTACATCGACTCCAAATCCATGTGTGAAAGAGATGTCCATAACACCATAGAAATTGTCTACACACTATTATTTCAAATAGAGGAGGCACTACAATCCCATCACCATTTCACAACAACTACTTTCATTGTCTACATGAACTTTTAGGGGGCTTTTTGTTTGTTTGTTTTTTGAGATGGGATCCCACTGTGTTGCCCAGGCTGCTTTCAAACCCCTGGAGTCAAGCCTTCTTAAGTAGCTGGAACTACAGATGCACACTACTGTGCCTGGCCTCCACTTTAAAAAATAACGATAACAAAGTCTATGTAAAAGAATTACAAACATGGCCAAAGAAACACTGACCTTAAGCATATTGTCTCTGAACTTGGGGACTTTCGAAGACATTTTCAATGCACAGCAAGCGGTGTGATCAATCTACCTTTAGGTCTCATGTAAATTTGTTTTATTTTTGACAGCTAAACTTGGAGAAATGATGCTTCAAGCATCACAACAGCATTGACTGACAGCTCCCTAAGTGTTGCGTCTTTTATAGCAAACATAATTGACAGCTCATAGCTAAAGAGCTGCACATCTGTATGGATTTTGTCCATACTGAACACAGTGAAAAAAAATCAAAGAAGATACTTGTTCTATTTGTTATGTATTAAGATTCAATTAATACGGTAAAATATACGCATCTTGGGATAGATTTACTTGTGGGCTAGGACAGGTTCCATTTTGAATAGTATAGAAGCTTAATATATAGCAATTATGTACTAAAATTTCCTCTAATAAATACTTTTAAATTTCAGTGAAATTTACATGACTTGTTTTCTTACCCCATATATATTTATTTAGCTGGGAGTGGTCTAGATCAGCGGTTTCCAACCTTTTTGGCACTAGGAACCGGTTTCATGCAAGACAATTTTTCCACCACTGGGGTTTGGGGGATGGTTTCAGGATGAAACTGTTCCACTTCAGATCAGGCATTAGTTAGATTCTCACCAGGGGCATCCAACACAGGTCCCTCGCATGTGCAGTTCACAATAGGGTTCCCACTCCCATGAGAATCTAATGCCGCCACTGATCCGACAGGAGGCAAATCTCAGGCAGTAATGCTGGCCCCCCTGCCACTGGCCCCCTTCTGTGTGGCCCGGTTCCTAACAGGCCACAGACCAGTACCGGTCCACGGCCCAGGGGTTGGGGACCCCTGGTCTAGATAATTAGAGACTTTTCAAGTTGTAGATTTAAATACCACTCAAGCTATCTTTTGTGGGTATCTGGCTGTGAGGATTAAGTTTAAAAATCTGGCCATATTAAAAACAAGAATTCTGAAATTCCATTTCTAGGTATACACCCCACAGAACAGAAAGCAGGGGCTTGAACAGATATTTGTACATCTATGTTCATAACAGCATAATTCGCAATAGCCAAAAGGTAGAAACAACCCCAGTGACTATCAATGGATGAATAAGTAGACAAATGTGTATATCTATACAATGGAATATTACTCAGGCTTCAAAAGGAAGAAAATTCTGACAAATGCTACAACATGGATGAACCTTGAATACATTGTGCTAAAAATAACAAAGCTGGAGGCATCACATTACCTGACTTCAAACTATACTATAAGGCTACAGTAACCAAAACAGCATAGTACTGGTACTAAAACAGACACATAGACCGATGGAACAAAATAGAGAACCCAGAAATAAAACCACACACCTACAACTATCTAATCTTCAACAAAGCTGACAAAAATAAGCAATGGAGAAAGAAATCCCTATTCAAGAACTGGTGCTGGGATAACTGGCTAGCCATATGCAGAAGAATAAAATTGGACTCCTACCTTTCGCCATACACAAAAATTAACTCAAGATGGATTAAAGATTTAAGTGTAAGACCTCAAATTATAAAAATCCTAAAAGAAAACCTAGGAAATACTATTTTGGACATTGGCCTTGGCTAAGAATTTATCTCTAAGTCCTCAAAAGCAATTGCACCAAAGCAAAAATTGACAAATAGGACCTAATTAAACTAAAGAGCTTCTGTACAGCAAAATAAACTAACAACAGAGTGAACAGACAACTTACAGAATGGGAAAATTTTCACAAACTGCACCTGACAAAGGACTAATATCCAAAATCTATAAGAAACATAATTCAGCAAGCAAAAAACAAATAACCACATCAAAAAGCAGGCAAAAGCATAACAGCCACCTCCCAGAGGAAGACATACAACTGGTCAACAAATATATGAAAAAATGCTCAACATCACTAATCATCAGAGAAATGCAAATCAAAACGACAATGAGATACCATCTCGTGCCAGTCAGAATGGCTATTATTAAAAAAAAAAACTCAAAAAAATAACAGATGTTGGTGAGGCTGCAGACAAAAGGGAACACTTATACCCTGTTGGTGGGAATGCAAATTTGTTTAGCCACTGTGAAAAGCAGTTTAGAGATTTTTCAAAGAACTAAAAATAGAACTATAATGTGAGCCAGTACTCCCATTACTGGGTATATATCAAAACGAAAAGAAATCATTCTACCAAAAAGACAGTATGTTAATCGCAGTACTTTTTACAATAGCAAAGACATGGAATCAATCTGGACGCCTGCCAACAGTGGAGGGATAAAGAAAATGTGGTACATATACACCATGGAATACTATGCAGCCATAAAAGAGGAACAAAATCATGTCCTTTGCAGCACCATGGATGCAGCTGGAAGCCATTATCCTAAGTGAACTAACAGAGAAACAGAAAACCAAATACTTCATGTTCTCACCTATAAGTAGAAGCTAAACATTGAGTACACATGGACATAAAGTTGGGAACAATAGACACTGGGGACTACTAGAGGGAGGAAAGAGGAAAGGGGGTAAGGACTGAAAAATTACCTATTAGGAACTATGCTCAGTGCCTGGGTGATGGGATTATTCATACCTCAGGCCTCAGCATCACATGATACATCCATATATCAAAGCTGCACATGTACCCGCAGATCTAAATAAAAGTTGGAAAAAATGGCAAAATGAAAAAAATTATGCAAAGTGAAACAAGTCAGATACAAAAGGACAAATATTGTATATGATTCCACTTATAAAAGGCACATAAAACAGTCAAACTCATAGAGACAGAAAGTAGAATGGTCGGTGTGAGGGGCTGGAGGAAGGAGTTTGGGGAGTTAAAGATCTCACTTGTCTGTGGAAACCATTAAGTCTTTGTATTTTTTTCCAGGCTTAGATTTTTGTATTGATCCACAAAGTTCTGCAGCTCCAGGGATGCTTTTCAGGAATCCTGTAATGCAGGGCAGAGCAGGGGCACATCAATTTTTTGAGGACTACATCATTTAGCTATGGTCACTAGGTAGGAAGAGGGGAGGAGGATGGGGAAGAGGTGATAAAGGAGACAGGAATAAGGAAACGAGGTATGAGGAACACAAGAGAAAGAAATTACAATTGTGCCAATTTACACTGGTGCCACAGCCTGCCATACCTTTCAGTGTGAATCAGAGAGAGATGGAAGGTGAAAATCAACTCTTCTTGTCAGAAGTATATAAAACAAGTATGTAGCATTTCAAGAATAATGGTAAGTTGCACACCTATGCATCCACCAGTCATCTAAAGATAAAAAACATTGGCACCTCCAGTACCCTTCTGAAGGCATTCCTCTCCCTCCTCCCAGAGGTATTTACTATCCTGAATTTTGTGTTTTCATTGTCTTGCTTTTCTTTACAGTTTTACTATGTAGGGATAAACCCTTAAACAGTATCTTGCTTAGTTTTGCCTATTTTTTGTAAATGGAATCCTACTGTGGCTATGCATATGTGACTTCCTATTTTTTGCTGTACTGGTAAAACTCAACCATATTCGTATGTATAGTTAAAGTTCATTCATTGTCATTGCTGTATGGTGCTCTTTTATCCATCCATCCTCCTATGAACAGACAGGTTATTTTTGCTGTTACCAAAATAAAAATGTTACTATGAACATCCTGGTACATGTCTCCTGATGCACCGTGCAAGACCTTCTGCAGGGTATGTATCTAGCAATGTAATTGATGAATTGTTGGATGTGCTCATCTTAAGTTGAAAAGGTTACTAATTACCTGGTTGATTTCATGAGTTGTACCAATTTACACTCCTATCAGCAGCATCTAATAGTTCCTGCTACCCCACATCTCAACAACACTTGGTGTTAGTACAACCCTTTGATTTTCCTGATGTTCATCTAACAAGCTGACTTTAGAACAAAACCCTCACATTAGACATGACCCCACAATATTGGATTTTTAGGACCTAGGATTCCTGATGCCTACAATAGGTGCTCAAAAAGTGAGAACAAAATGAAAAGAATCTAAGCTTTAGCCATTTGGTAAAGTACATGAGTACATTTCTTTTCTTTTTTGTTTTTTTTTGAGAGAGTCTCGCCCTGTCACCCAGGTTGGAGTGCAATGGTGCAATCTTGGCTCACTGCAACTTCTGCCTCCCGGGCTCAAGTGATTCTCCTGCCTCAGCCTCCTGAGAAGCTGGGATTACAAGCACGTTCCACCGCTCCCAGCTAATTTTCGTATTTGTAGTAGAGACAGGGTTTCACCATGCTGCCCAGGCTGGTCTTGAACTCCTGACCTCAGGTGATCCACCCGCCTCAGCCTCCCGAAGTGCTGGGATTACAGGTGTGAGCCACCATGCCCGGCCTCTTTTTTTTTTTTTCATATTTTAAAGATTAATCAGCACATTTCAATCTTTCCTATGTCTCCAAATTATGAACCTAACGTGAACATTTAGCAGTGTATTTGTTCCCAAATTCAAAGGCTACACAGGAAATTTAATGCAGGAGTACAAGCATTGCCCCTAGAGATGGAAAATGTACTACATTCGTTTTACTGTACAATCTGCAATCATGCATTCTGAGAAATGTGTCGTTACGTGATTCTGTCACTGTGCAAACATCATTGAGTGTAGTTACACACATCTCAATGGTGTAGCCTTCTATACATCTTGGCTGTATGGTACAGCCTATTGTTCCCAGGAAACAAATCTGCACAGCATGTCACTGGAACACTGTAGGCAACTGTAACTCAATGGTAAGTAAATGTGTATCTAAACATAGAAAAGGTACAGTAAAAATACTGTATGAAAGGTAAAAATGGTACATTTGCATAGGACACTTACCATGGACAGAGCTTGCAGGGCTGTAAGTTGCTCTGGGTGAGTCAGTGAGTGAGTGGTAAGTGAATGTGAAGGCCTAGAACATTGCTGTTTACTACTGTAGACTTTACAAACACAATACACTTAGGCTACAATAAATGTATTAAAAAATTGTCTTTCTTCAATAAGAAATTCACCTTAGCTTACTATAACTTTTTAACTTCATAAACTTTTTAATATTTTAAAAGTTTTTGATTCTTTTATAATAACACTTAGCTTAAAACGTAAGCACACTGTACAGGCGTACAAAAACATTTTCTTTCTTTATATTCCTTTTCTTTCTTTATATCCTTATTCTTCTATAAGCTTTTTTTATTCTTTGTTTTTTAGCTTCTTAAACTTGTCTGTTAAAAACAAAGACACAAATACACACATTATCCTACACAGGGTCAGGATCACCAACGTCACTGTCTTCCACCTCCACAGTGTGTCCCACTGGAAGGTCTTCAGGAGCAATAACACGTATGGAGCTCCTATGACAATAACGCCTTCTGGAATATCTCCTGAAGGATCTACCTGAGTTTGTTTTACAGCTAACTTTTTATTTTTATAAGTAGAAGGAGTACACTCCAAATTAACAATAAAAACTATAAGGTATAGCCTGGTAAATAAATAAACCAGTAACATAGTTCCTTATCATGTATTATGTATTGTACATAATTGTATGTCCTTTAACAGGACTGGCTGTGCATAGATTTGTTTACACTATCATCACCACAAATGGGTAGACAATGCATTGTACTATTGTAGCAGGACGAGCTGCAGACAAGAACCCCTCAGACACTGAGCTGTAGAAGGAAAGGGCTTTATTCAGCTGGGGGCATTGGCGGACTCACGTCTCCAAAAACCGAGCTCCTCGAGTGAGCAATTCCTGTCCCTTTTAAGGGCTGACTACTCTAAGGGGGTCCACGTGAGAGGGTCATGATTGATTGAGCAAGCAGGGGGTACGTGAGTGGGGGCTGCATGTACCAGTCATCAGAACGGAACAGAACAGGACAGGGATTTTCACGATGCTTTTCCATACACTGTCTGAAATCTATAGATAATACAAGCAGTTAGGTTAGGGGTTGATTTTCAACTACCAGGCGCAGGGCGCAGTGCTGGGCTATCTGCCCGTGGATTCCATTTCTGCCTTTTAGTTTTTACTTCTTCTTTCTTTGGAGGCACAAATTGGGCATAAGACAATATGAGGGGTGGTCTCCTCCCTTACTATGATGTCTTGATGGCTATAAGCTCATTAGGAGATAGCAACTTTTTAGCTGTGTTATAATTTTAGGGGACCACTGTCTTATGTGAAGGTCATTGTTGACCAAAACTGCATAATGCAGTGCATGACGGCATTCTAGTAAAGAACTGCGACATGAATTTCAGAAAAAGGAAAAATCTCCACCACTACTAACCTTAATTTTAGTACTTAGTTTTTATGTGGTTTAATATCAATAATTTTTTAATAGTATAAATTCTGCTTCCACATACTTACTGTTTTCTACTTGGTTAAATTTCCACAATTAAAATTTTAAAAAAAATTTTAAATAATCTCACAATGTGTAGGAACTACTGTTTAAAGACATCTATTTTAATGAGCTATAAAGTCTTGGTTCTCAGCTGGGCTCATGCCTGTAATCCCAGCACTTTGGGAGGCCAAGGTGGGTGGATCATCTGAGTTCAGGAGTTCGAGACCAGCCTGGCCAACATGGCAAAACCTCATCTGTACTAAAAATACAAAAATTAGCTGGGCGTGGTGGTGGCCACCTGTAATCCCAGCTACTCAGGAGGCTGAGGCAGGAGAATTGCTTGAACCCGGGAGGCAGAAGGTGCAGTGAGCCGAGATCACACCACTGCACTGCAGCCTGGGTGACAACAGCGAAATTCCATCTCAAAATAAAATAAATAAATAAATAAATAAAGTCTCGATTCCCAAACGCTAGTTTATCCATCTGTCGACAAAAAGAGTCAAACTCTGTAAAATATTTTGAAGAGACTTATTCTGAGTCAAATATGAGCGATCATGGCCCGTGACATAGCCCTCAGGAGGTCCTGAGAACATGTGCCCAAGGTGGTTGGGGCACAGTTTGGTTTTATACATTTTAGGGAGGCATGAGACATCAATCAAATACATTTAAGAAACACATTGGTTTGGTCCAGAAAGACCTGGGACTGATAGAAAGGGAATGTTCAGTTTAAGATAAAGATTGTGGAGACCAAAGTTCTTTGGAAGTCTTATAGTGGCTGCCCTTAGAGACAATGGATGATCAATGTTTCCTATTCAGATCTTAGTTAATCTCTTTAGGATTGGGAGGGTCTGGAAGAAAAGGATCTAGCTATGTTAACAGAGATTCTTTACGGATGCATATCCCACCCCTCCAAGGACAGCTTTGCAGGGCCATTTCAAGATATGGCAAAGAAACATGTTTTGGGGTAAAATATTTTGATTTTCTTCCTTGTCTCGTAATGTTATGCCAGAGTCAGGTTGGAAAGTAAGTCACCATACATAGGGTTAAGTAAAACCCATCTGATAAGAATTTATGATTTGTAGGGCATGACTCCCCAAACCCCATAGACAGGAATTTGGGCAAGATAAAAAAATCAGAGTTTAGTCCTCTGACCTCTGCCAATTTCTCATGATATTTTTTGCTAGTCTAAAAGCTAACAACAGAAAGAACAACAGGATGAGCATTTTATACAAGTAAATGCATTCCATTTAAAAGATTTTTATTTATTGTGAAACTATGTCATTCTACCTTTTTAATGTTAAAAAGTTGTTTCGTGAAATGATGGTGATAGTACAGGGTGTTTGCTTGACAACTTTATATGATCTCAGATTTTCTGTGTTTTACTTTTACTGACCCTTCAAATCTAAGTGTTTGTAAACCCTTTTAAAGGGTGCTACTATATCATTCAATATGTGTTTCGTAGAAAGCGCCCTGGGAGTTAACGGCCAGGAGCATGCAAGTTTCAGAAAGCAAGACATACTCATCTCTAACAATTGATCAGTTCTGATTGGCTTTCAAGTAAGGCTTAGTACCAACGCGTAGGGAGGGACGTGCAAAAACGAGAAAGGTAGTGTTTGACCTCACCGGTTTAAGGTTTATCCTGTACAGTTAAGAAACAACGCAGGAAAGTGCCAGTTTGACAGCTGCTGCAGGAGAGTCTTGACTTGGGTCCAGAAGAACGTGGAAAGTTAGAGGAGGGGAAAACCCCTACTAGGATAAGACACACAGGAAGCAACGCCTGGAATCCATCTGGGGCCCCGGCCGCCCTGCCAAGGTGGAGGAAGAGCCCGCTCGAGATGCAGCAAGGGGGCTGGGAGGGAAGGGCTGGCTAAAGTGCCACGTGGAAGTGAGCGCCAAAGAGACTAGGAGAGCGTGGAAGTGAGTTCCAAAGAGACAGAATTCAGGACGTGAAGAGAAAGCGGCCGCGATAAACTACCCACAAGCGCTCCTTCTTGAGGGCGACACCAGCCAGGGGTGGAGTCGGATACGGCCCGCGCACTCCATGCACCCAATCAGCGACTTGCCGTCTCCGGTCGCGGGACACGCCCCCCGATCCAAAGGCCCTAGAAGCTCTTGCTCAGGACAGCCTCTGGAGCCCCGCGCCCATTAGCGCCTGCGCCGTCTCTAGGCCCCGCCCCGTCACCCCTGTGGCCCTGGATCTCCCACAGCTAACATGGCGGCCCCCTGTGTGTCCTACGGCGGAGCAGTTTCCTACCGGTTTCTTCTCTGGGGTAGCGGTACCCTCGTCCGGAAGCAAAGCCTCTGGAAAACCGCGGCAGCTGAGTTGCAAACAAATGTCAGATCCCAGGTAAGGCCTGGGAGGACTGGAAGCGGTTTATCTCTGCCGCGCGAGGATGTGGAGCCAGCGCGGACACCTCCCAGCGTCTCGTGCCTTCAGGCAGGGTAGATATTTAGTGGAGATCTGAGGTTGGGGGTGGGGAGGTGGGTGTTGGCTTGCAGCGGCCGCTCTGGAGATTGTTACTTGTTTTTTCGCGGGTTCGAGCTAGGGGAACTTACCTGCAGGTGAAAGTGGAGCGACCTCTTCTTTCATTTGGCGGCTGAGCTAAAGGTCGGTGCCTAGGTCTGGTGTTGGGTCCAGTCCTACCCTGCCCTGCTGTCCAGAGAGGAGGAGAGCTGCGCCAGAGAAGAATGATGGGAATTGGATTCCTGCAGGGGCCTGGAAGACAATGGAGAAAGTCACGTTCTGTAGAGGACAGTGACTTTTTAGAAGTGCCTTCACTCTGCGCAATTTCTGCCTTCTTAATTTTCCCGAATCTTTCTCTACGGAAAGATGCAGGCCAGAACTTGTACATTTCGTTTAATCCAGAGGGAAGTGGGGAGTCAACAGCTGGTAGGCTGATGATGCCAATTTACTGACATGCGATCTCAGAGGAGGAAAAAGATTTGAGAGGGAAGAAACGAGTTTAGTTTGGGATTATGTTTTAGGCATCTGGGATTTCCAGTAGGTCTATAAATAGGCAAGTCTATAGCTCAGGAGAAGAACTGATTTCGAAGTGCCCTGTTATTTTGTAGATGGTAATTGAGGCCTTGTAAACAAATTAAATTACCTAGGGAGAGTGTACTGAGAAGTAGGCAGAGGGACAGGGCCCTGAAGGACAAATAAGAAATAGGAGGCCCCAAGAGATTGAGAATGAGGGACCAAACAAGCAGGGGAGAAACCAGCCAGTGTGGTATCATGGAAAACAGGTGAATGTTTCAAGAAGGGAGAGTGATAACCAGTATCAATTATTGCAGGGAAATCAAATACTATGCTTTAAAAACTATATTGAAAAAAAAAAAACCCATCTTTTTATATGTTCTTTGTTTTATATTTTAACCTAGATCAACCAATCCATTCTATCTATTCATGTGGATATTTGTTTTTACTTTTTTTCTTACTGGAAAATGTGCTAGAAATTTTTATTTTTTCATGCATCTCTTTGAGTATATCTTTGCTGTATACACATGATTATGAGAGGGACTGTGTCATACAGAGTATTTTTATTGTTGACATTTAATGTGTGTGTTGGGGGATGGCTGCCTTTCTGTCCCTCCTGGTATCTATTCTATGCTTTTTCCATGTTCTTATAATCGTGTATAAACATACATGCACAGGTTTACTTTACAAAAAATGGGACCATATTTGATTGCATTTTACTTTTTTGCTTTTCTCTTCTACATATGCAGTATATTGTAAAGTAGAAATCCTTCAGGGTCCCCTATTATGTTTTTAAAAGCATTTTTAACTGCTGCATACTATTCCATGATAAGAATATATAAAAGTTAATGTAACAATTGATGGACTTTTGCTTTGTTTCTACTTTCTTTGTACCAATAAAGTTTCAGTAAACATCTGGTGTAGTTGTTAAGTACTGGTTTAGTAAAATGGATGAAGAATGATTTCTCCTTGTTACTTTAATTTTCATCTCCTTGACCAGTCTTGAAACAACCCCTTTCTCCCATATGGCAGATGTTTACTGAGCACTTTACCTGAGCCAGGCACTGTGAAGTAAACAATTTAAAGTCGAACAATTACAAGACAGTATCCACCCTTAGCACTCTTAAGGGATGGTCCTGAAATGGCTGAATCCCCAGATTCCTGAATACTACTACAGCATGTATTTTACCACATGAAGTACAGCTCAGCTATAACTGAAACATTTAGCTGACTCCCCTTTAGATTCTTATGATTACATACATATACCTAAAGACGTTGAGAAAGATTTTTTTTTTATCCTGGCGCAGAGCTTATCTGTCTTAAATATTAACATTTTTTCACTTCTGCCTACAACATTAATAGATAGATTTCTCTTAGTAGCCCAAGAGAAGTTGTTTATTATTTTATAAAATAATAAAAACTTTAATCACTTAATGAGTGACAAAACACTATACCTGGTCTTTTGTTTGTTCAAAGTTTAATTTCCTTAATTAGAAAATCTCTTCAGAGGTTACAGCAAACTTGAAGGGTGTAGGAGAATAGAATAATAATAAAGTGCATTTCCTGCAGAGTATTTTTGCATTTTGTTTATATATGTAAATGTATACTAGGTGGTGATATAAACAGTAGATATTACTATGGGTCACAGTTTAAAAAGTTTGAGAAACACTGATTCAAAAAGGAAAAAGAGCGAGTTTTGTTAAGCTATTCCTGGGTTCTCAGTTGAGACCTTCACTAGCAGACTACCTCTTGCATACCAGTCTTGTGGTATGCATGTTTTGTGTTAATACCTCAGTACAATTGCAAATGTCTGAGTGTCCCAAATTTGGGGCGGAAGAGGCAGTCTTACTCATGAATGGCCAGACTTTTCAGATTATATATCCATGAATATCAGGGATCTACAGTGTATTGTGATATTTACAGAGGTATATACAGAAGAGCACAGAAATGATACGCCTGAGTCAGACTAGTGTTTTTGACTGGGTAGAGGATCGTCATGGGCAGCTTCCCCGAGGAAGCAAAGGAAAATAGCGTCTTGAGCAGCAATTAGAAGTTATATGAAAACAGAAAGCTATTCTCTTCAAGGAAGACATAATAGGTGCACAAGGCTATAGAGATGTACTGAGTGATAGTGGGTTTTGTCAGCAACAATTGGTTATAGCATAGGGTTTTGGTGAGAGAATGGTGAGAGACAGGACTGGAAAGTTTGGCAGGAATCAGTATGGTCTGTTTTGCTATGCTTAGGTAGCTGATTTTTTTACCTGTCACAAATGCAAATCGTGGTAGCATTATTATGAGCAGTTGACAGTTCCTTTCCATGCTGTACTACAAAGTTTACCCATGAATTCATAAATCCTCTATCAATATGGCTAATACAGGAATGCTAATATGGCTTCCTATAATATTTGTGATTTTTATAATAAGGAAAAGCAAAAGCAATTGCTATTTTGAGAAGTATTTCTACAAAACAATAGGATGCTTCTTAATTATTCTCTACTACTGAACACTTTCCTGGTGCTTAAACATTTAGTTTTTGCCAAACCAAGATTTCTTTGTTGATTTAGACCATCTGCCAGAGAAGTGATCAATGACATTAAATGGCTTGGTCCTTTATATTTTGGTTTCACTGTAAACACATTTCTGTCTCTGTCTAAAGTATCTGGTTTTTTTGTTTTGTTTTGTTTTGTTTTTTCATCTGCCATGCTCCTGGAGGTTATAATAACCTGTATTTATCACAGCATTCTGTTGGTCTACTTTAGTAGGGGCTTCATAAATTTTTTTTGACAAATGGCTAAAAAACGCTTTGGAAAACAAATGGTATAATTGACTTGAATTTGTATCAGATGCTCTATACAGCTCTGTAAATTAGTTATGCCCCCACCCCTAATAATTTTTGAATATATTTATTTTGAATCCCAGTTAATTAGCAACGGAAAAGAAAAACACTTTGGTAGGATAAGCTATTGCCTTTGAGATCTAATCCTGTCCTTGTAAGCATAGAATTGAGTGTGTTCCTCATTGTTTTAATTACAAAAAATACCTCTACTTTAAAATTTACACTTTCCTTATTTGGCAATTTATAAGTTTCTTATTTAATAAGAGCTTGATAATAAATGCTACTGTCATTCCCACCTCTCTTTCCCTTATAAAACAAGATAAGTAAACTTTCTTGTACTATGCTTCGTTGTTGTAATTAGGATGATGAATATATCAGTTATTTATTGCTACATAACTAATTATCCTAAAACTTAGCAGCTTAACAAACAGACATTTGTTTTCTACAGTTTATGTGGGTCAGGGTTCTCCAGGCACACCTTGCTGGGTCCTCTTGTTCAGGATCTCTGGTAAGGCAACAGTCCAGGTATTGGCCGGGGCTGCAGTCATCTCAAGGCTCCACTGTGGGTGGGGAGAGTCTGCTTCTAGGCTCACTCAGTGTTGTCATTAGCAGGATTTAGATTCTTGCAGGCTGTCAGACTGAAGGCCCCAGGTCCTTGCTGCCTGTTGGCCAAAGCCCTCCCTCAGCTCCTGCCACATGCACCTCTAGGGCAGCTCAGCACATCTGGCTTCCCTCAGGCTGATGAAGAAAAGGTAAAGCAAGAGAGAACAGCAGGCGGCAGATTCACTGGGAGCCATCTTGGAAGCTGCCTACAACAGTGGAAAACCCACGTATACTGCTTTTCTTGTTATCTCAGTGTCTCTCTCATGTATTTAGGTCTTTCCTCTACGGTTCTTATGTGCAGGCATGTATGGGTGCTTATGTGTGTGCACATGTGGGTACATCTGAGCACCTGCTGTGTCATTCTTTCTGTCAGATAGGATTATTAGTTTAAAGAAAACTGCATCTTTACTATGTTTTGTTTTCTTATCTCATTATGGCAACATTCTCATTTTAATATCACTCATTTCTTTACAATTATTTCTGTTAACACTTAATACAGAGCCTGGTCTATAATAATTGTTCAAATTTGTTAAATGAACTGGTAAAGTAGTTTATTTTTAGAATTTTATTCTGCAAAACCAAGCATATAAAAAATAGAATAATATAATGAACTCCACAGATCCGTCAACCAGCTTCAGCAATTATTAGTATTTTCCCAGTCTTGTTTTTATTTTTCCCCTCCCACCCCCCAGAGTCATTTAATGTAAACCCCAAATATTCTGTTATTTTACTTATAGGTAGTTGAATATGCACCTCTAACATAAAGGTTTAAAAAAAAAAAAAAAAGATTCCTTGCCACCACCGTATCTTAACAGAATGAACAGTAGTTTCTTATCATCTGCTACCTATTTCATGTTCAAATTTCTCTGAATTGTCCCAACAGTAGCTTTTTATAGTTAGTTTATTTTAATTGGGTGTTAAACAGGGTTTTTGCGTTTTATTTGATTGATAAGTATATTAAGTGTCTTAATTTATAACAGGTTGTGGAATTAACATAAATGGTAAATTTTGTTTAAGTAAGTGGATTTCCTTATTTACTTAACATAGTCTCCATTTCCCCTTCATAGTAGCATCCCAGTTTCCCCAGGAGGAATTAGTTCTTTTTCACTGGTTATAGTTGAGAAGATCTGGCTATAGTCCGCAATAATCTGGGGCACCTGACTCAAAGTAATCCTGTCAGATGTTCCTCCTCCTGAGATCCTGAGCGTACAGGCAGGGCAGCTGGAATACCATTTTGTCTTAATGGACACATTCTGATTGAACTTGCATGGATAACTTTTAGTTGATAGAGATCCATTGGACCCTGCCTGCTTTTCTTTTCTTTTTTCTTTTTTAAATTTTTATTTATTTTTATTTTTTATTTTTTGAGACAGAGTCTCGCTCTGTCACCCAGGCTGGAGTGTGCAGTGGCGCACTCTCAGCTCACTGCAACGTCTACCTCCCGGGTTCAAGCGATTCTCCTGCCTCAGCCTCCCAAGGAGCTGGGATTACAAGCGCCCGCCACCACACCTGGCTAATTTTTGTATTTCTAGTAGAGACAAGGTTTCACTGTGTTGGCCAGACCGGTCTCAAACTCCTGAACTCGTGATCTCCTTGGCCTCCCGAAGTGCTGGGATTGCAGGTGTGAGCCACTGCACCTGGCCGCAAATTGTTCTTAACAGTGGCAAAGCAAATTCCCTTCAAGCATTCTTGGTGTTTTTAGGTAAAGATCTGTTTTTTTCACACTCCTAACCTCACCTTGTTTAATGGATTATACCAATGAATAATGGACTCCTTTGAATGTAAATATTTTTGTGTGAATTCATTGCTGGAATAATTCTGGACATTAAATAAACATATTCAATATCCAGCTACTGATGCTATGATAACTTTGTAAATTTAATGTTATAAGTTTCCAGAATGTCATACTCTTAAGCAATGTGTAGAAATGTCTTTGAAAAAGATCCTAAAGACTTTTTATGAAAAATAGCAAATTAAGGCCATTTTTTTTAAACCCTTTCTAAATGAACAACAGTGAAAATGTTTATATATATGTTTAAACCTCAGTCATGTTAAAAGTAGGAAAGCCGCCACCTTATGTCACAAACTCTGGAGACTATAGACAGATGCAATTTTAAATCAAGTGAAAAACCAAGTCTTCAATAATCAACTCGTTTGCTTGAGAAGATGCTAAAACGTTGTAGGAGCAAAAGGAACAGTGTGGAAGAGACAGCCGAAGAAAATACAAAGGGATATTTGCCTAACAAAATGGAAGAATTATTTTACCACAGCTACTTCACACTGTCAAGAACATTTAAAAATCAGTTGAGTGAGGAAGAGCTCTATGAGATAGGATAAGACAAGAAGATGTGATTAAAAGAAACTGTTGATGCGAGAATTTTGAGGATAGACCAATGATATAAAAAGCTAAAATTGCATAGTGGCTGCAGTAAGCAGAATTGACACTGCAGAAAGAGGGAAAAAACCATGAAGTCAAGATTTCAAAATCATACGGAATGCAGAAACAAGGGATAAGAAATAAGACTAAGAGAAGCTGATCTAAACTGTGGAGAACAGAAGAACAGATAATTGCTGTGGCTGAAAAAGAGAGCTGAATAAGTCAGTCAGAATTCATTGGATATTTATTTTTGAAGTTGATAGGAGTACATTTAAACATTTTATTCAGAGACACATGTATTGTCACTGGTAAAATGAGAGCAAGCTGTATATGGTCCAGATTGCCAGCTCAAAAGCCATAAAAAAGAAAACCCAATTTTTTTTTTCCTGTAGCAAAAGAGAGAAAATAGGAAGGAAGCATAAAAAATGTAAAGATTAAATAAGATGAATGACAAGACAGAATAGCTGTTAATCCCCATGTGACTTGGGTATTCTCATCTACTAAAATCTCAGATTGGGTTAAAAAAATAAAACCTAAAATTGTCTAAAACTTAAATGAAAAAGATGGGCAGTGATATTCCAGGGAATAGGAGGTAGAAAGGGTTAGAGTATTATGACCCAACAGAGTTGAAGAAAAAAAATATATTACATAGGAGTAGAAAACGTTGTAATGCTGAACGGTACAATCTACCCTAAGATATAACTTTCTGGAACTAAATAGCATGTTGAATAGACCACTGAAACATACAAAAGAAACCAACCATAGGGAAAGAAAATTGACAAAAGATTACAGATATTGTATGGATATAGATTCCTGTCTGTTTGGAATTATTCTCCTGGCTCACTAGTAATGAGAATTTTCTCTTAGTATGAATGGATACTTAAAATATTTTTCTCTAGTTTCTGTCTTTCTTTTTTTTTTTTTTTTTTTTTTTTGGAGACAGAGTCTCCGTCTGTTGCCCAGGCTGGAGTGCAGTGGCGTGATCTTGGCTCACTGCAATCTTTGCCTCCCTGGCTCAAGCAATTCTCCTGCCTCAGCTTCCTGGGTAGCTGGGATAACAGGCACCCACCACCACGCCCTGCTAATTTTTGTAATTTTTTGTAGAGATGGGGTCTCACAATGTTGGCCAGGCTGGTCTCAAACTCCTGACCTCAAGTGATCCACCCACCTCGGCCTCCCCAAGTGCTAGAATTACAGGCATGAGCCACCGTATCTAGCCATCTCTAGTTTCTTTCTTAACAGTTTTTCTGTCTATACTTTACAACCACTGCATCACAGTTCTTTGAATATGTGGTATTCCATCTGTTAAACCGACCGCCTTTTGGTCTCAGCAGACCATCTTCTATTTCACAGAGAAAATAGTGGGCATAAGACATAAGTAACCTTGCCTTTCTGCCTACCTTCCCTCACCTACAAACAATTTGTTTCATTACTAGTAGAAGACTATTTTTTGTCCTAACACTAATGCTTGCCATTTTTTCTGCTTCTCTTTGAGTGTCAACCTCATGGCTCAGGTAAAGATTATTAACAGACCTGTATCGGAAGCTCAGGTCTGTCCATGCTCACACCCACAAGGCCACCTGCCTCCTGGACATCTGTCTTCCTGGGATGTCCATCAACATCTCACACACATTCTCAAATCTGAACGCATCACCTTCCTCCCTGAACTTGCTCCTCGTCTGGAATCCCTTCAGTGAGAGGAGCCGTATGCTCCAGGAGGCACACTTCTCCTCCTGAGGGCTGTGGTTGGTGATTGGCAGGGAGTGTGGTTGTAGTGACCGGAAGGAAAGTCTTTGTGGGTTCACCTGTATTAGGATTGTTTTAGCTGTGAACAAAAACATTTTGTCATGTTATGTATGAAAACCAGCAATATAATCATCCTTTTGGCAATGGAACATTTGGGAGAATTATCTCTACTATGTGATTGCTACTTTTCGGCCCCCTAATCACACCTTTGCTGTGATTCTTGAGGTAGAAAGATAATTTCTCTTCACTTTGAATATGTGAAACAACATTCTCCATTGCCTAAAGAAGACGTAGACTCATAAAGAACACATTTTAAAATCCCCTGGAAAACAGTAAAAACGTAAGATGGGAACCACTATGGTGGGGAGTTGGTGCTGGTGGCACTGGCCTGTGGCAAGGGGGGCAGGGGTGTACAGACAGGCTGTGCCTGTAAAAGAAGGGACCATGCATTAGCCAGTTGTGGTCATGCTTTTACTCATTGACGGCAACACTGTATCTTCACAAAGCATTGTAAGAAATGATAATGATTGGCTAGTAGTATGTTTTAGAAGGATGTGATCTCCTAAGTAAAAATAAACTCAAGTTTCAGGTAATTTTGAATTGCCCTTTTCTTACTCATTAAAGAGTAAGAAGAAACTATATTTTTACTATCTTAATTCGGAAGAGTTTAAAAACATACATTTTTTTCATGAATTGGGTATTGTTACATTTCTCCTGTATTTTTTCTTGTATTTTCTAGTGTAACGTTAGTGACAAATTACTGTAGAGGCATCTGAATTTAGGATTCTCGGAAGGGAAGGGGATGGAGATAGGCGGGATGGTGCCGGTGAATGATGTCTGTCTGAGTGAGGTTTATGTTTATGAAAAAGGCAGTGAGTGGATTGCTAAGATTGTGGTTTTAAAGCCTGAATATTGCTTTAAGAGTGTTTAGAATTGTTGGGGCCAGGATGAAGGTTGAGAGCTACAGGTTTAAGATCTTAAGAAAAGCCAGGACCAGAAAGATCTGTTCTAGTTATTTCCAGCTACCGGATGCAGCTGAATGGCATTTGAAAACATTTTTCTCGTTCTTTAGCATCTTTGATTGAAGGCGAAATCTTAATGCCTTCGAGGGAAATTCCTAGTACCACAGCATAAAAGGACCAGCAGCAGCAAGTGTGATATAATTACTGATGCCTTTAAAAGATATGCGAGCCCTTATTTCTGCAGTTAGCGTGTTGAACCAAATTAATAATAATAAATCTTCTCAATGTTTAGTCAAGCAATTTTTTCTTTTTATCACTTTAATATAAGGACCATGGAATAAAGTCTTAAGCTAAGCCAAAAGATGGTTAAAGATAGGCCGGATTTTTACCCACAAGTAAGGTGAATACCCACAGTGTAAGGTGCTCTTCCCCAGGCCATGCCGTTTGCTCTGATGTTTCCTGCTTGCTGGTTTCTGGTACATCGGTATTTGCTTTTTTAAGGGAGTAGCCTTTTACTCTTTATCACATGTACCAAATATCAAAACTCACTGACATTGACCAATCATTATCAAAAGTGGATGTTTAAAAGAGATCAGGAGGTAGCATACCCCTTACAGGTATTTTTGGTTTTAATGTATTGAAATGCTAGTAGCTTAAACTACATTGTAAGTAAGCTTTTGAGCAGGGGACAGATTCTAGCAACTTTTTTAGCAGACCTTTTAAACTTTTTTTTTGGACTCCTGTCACTTGAATACCATAATAGAAAAAGATAATTACTCGCATATATTATTTTATTTAAGGACAGTGGCCTAGAAGATCACAGTCTAATTTATTTTCTTTTCTTTCCATCTGTATTTTCTGTTAGATATTAAGGCTAAGACATACTGCAGTTGGAAAAACAAAGAAAAATGTTCCCGCCTCAAAACGTGAAACTTACACAGAGGATTTTATTAAAAAGCAGATTGAAGAGTTCAACATAGGAAAGAGACATTTAGCCAACATGATGGGAGAAGATCCAGAGACTTTCACTCAAGAAGATATTGATGTAAGTACAGTTACTCTGTTGGAAAAGTAATTGCTGTAGAGTTTTAGATATTAAAAGCACTTTTCTTCATGAGCCCCATAGCTCTGTGTTTTAATCAAGCTGTCAGAATAAAGAAAAATGCTGCTATCCATTGCAAGTTGGAGCCACAGTTTCAAAGACAAATGTGCAGAATTTACATAGTATGGTGAGTTTTAGGTGTTACCTAGAAATGAGTCTATAAATGCTCATACACTATTGGGAAATGTTTAACCTATTGTGTAGTCTTAGACTCAGCTTTCTTACAAAATGATAAAACAGATGATAATGAAAATAGAGTCAAATTTATATCAAGTCCCATAAGTAAACCTTGGCCCAGTGTTTTTGTCAACTTAAATATATATCTGAATTTTCAAAATGGGGGCATAGTCTAAGTGATTTGAAAATTAGGATCAGAATTCTGTTCACTCTTCAATTACTATATTCCTGATAAAAGCAATAATTGTCGATAGTATTTTTGCTGGACATCCTAGAGTAGCTAGCAAAGGAAGTTGGATTTAACAACTTTGAATCTTGTCCTTATTTTTAAAAAGTAACATCTAATATCCCATGACGTTTTATATTTAACCAAAGAACAACATCTTTGTATAGATAATAACATTCTTATATGATTTTAATATTATTTTTAGTCATTTTGTGTACTTTAGTTTAATTTCAATCTTTTTGTATACCTTTCCTATTTATAAATAGTACTGAAGTATCAGTTTCAGGCCCCAGAGCAACATTTTTTATTCAGCCAGAAGGATTTCTTTCTTTCTTTTTTTTTTTTTGGAGACGGAGTCTTGCTCTGTTGCCCAGGCTAGAGTGCAGTGGCACAATCTTGGCTCACTGCAACCTTTGCCTCCCGGGTTCAAGCAATTCTCCTGCCTCAGCCTCCTGAGTAGCTGGGCTTACAGGCATGTGCCACCACACCCAGCTAATTTTTGTATTTTTAGTACAGATGGGGTTTCAACATGTTGGTCAGGCTGGTCTTGAACTCCTGACCTCTGGTGATCCACCCACCTCAGCCTCCCAAAGTGTTGGAATTACAGGCATTAGCCACTGGGCCTGGTCCAGAAGGATTTCTTATTGCTCTTCTAGGTTACGTGATTTGTAGTTAGGGATTTTGTAGCTGCTGTCCTCTTTTTGAATTTTATGGTAATCTGGACAATATTGGGGGATATTATCTGTGAAGAGATGCTATTCTTCAGTTATGTATAAAATATGAGATGTTAGATATTACTTTTTAAAAATTAGAACAAGGTTCAAAGTTCTTAAATTTAAGTTCCTTTGCTAGCTATCCTGGGACATTTAGCAAAAAAAAAAAAAATTATTGACCTTTATTGCTTTTATCAGGAATGTAATAATTGAAGAGTGCAACAGGAATAGAATTCAGGTCCTAATTTTCAAATCACCTAGAACATAGACTCTCTAGACTCTAGGTTTGCCTACCCTGGACTTTCATATAAGTAGAATCATATGGTATTTGGTCTTTAGTAACTGGCTTCTTTCACTTAGCACAGTGTTTTCATGTTTATCTACATTGTGGCATGTGTCAGTACTTCATTCCTTTTTAATACTGAATAGTTTTTGATTGTTTGGATATACCACATTTTATAAATTCAGTCATCAGTTGATGGGCATTTGGGTTTCCATTTTTGGTTATGAATAATGCTACCATGAATGTGCATGCTGTAAAGTTCTTGTGCAGATGTATGTTTTTATTTCTCTTATGTATATACCTTAGAAACCATTGCTAATCCAAGGTCATGAAAATTCACCCCTATATTTTCTTCTACTAGTTTTGTAGTTTTAGCTCTTACATTTAGGTGTTTGATCCATTTTAAGGTTATTTTTGTGTGTGATATGAGGCAGGGGTCTAGCTTTGTTCTTTTACATGTGGACATTCAGTTGTTCCAGCATCATTTGTTGGAAAGACTATTTTTTCCCATTGAATTATTTTGTCACTCATATTGAATATCAGTGTAACTATAAGGGTTTATTTCTGGACCCTATTTTATTCCATTGATCTATACGTTTATCCTTATGCCAGTACCACTTTGTCTTGATTACTGTAGCTTTATAGTAAGTTTTGAAATTGGGAAGTGTAAGTACTCTTCTTTCCTTCTTGCTTTTCAAGATTATTTTGGTTGTTCTTTGCTCCTTGAATTTTCATATGAAATTTTAGGATCAGCTTGTCAGTTCCTGCAAGGAGCCACCTAAGATTTGGATAGGGATTGTACTGAATCTCTAGATTGATTTTGAGAGTACTCCCATCTGTATGTTAATTAAGTCTTCTGATCTCTGAACATGGAGTGTCCTTCTATAGATACAGATCCTCTTTAATTTCTCAGTGATGTTTTGTAGTTTTCAGAGTCTAAATTTGGCACTTTTTTGTTAAATTTATTCCTAAGTATTAATGCCTTAGAAACTTCTCTGTTGTAAATAGAATTGTTCTCTTTTATAATATTTTTGGGTTTCGTATTGCAACTGAATACAGTTGATTTTTGTTTATTTTTGATTTTGAATCTACATCCTTGCTAAACGTACTAATTCTCATAGTTCTTAGTGAATTCCTTGGGATTTTCTAAATATAGGATATAGCAAGATAGCGCATATATAGAAGGGTGTAGCAGGATATCCCATATATTTATGAATCCCAAAGAATCCACTAAAAACTATGAGAATTAGTAGGATATTTCACCTGCAAATGGAAATAGTTTTACTTCATTTTTCCTAATCTGGATACCTCTATTTCTTTTTCTTACCTAATTGCCTTGGCTTAGAACCTCTAACAATGTTGAGTAGAAATGGCAAGAATGGGTGTCCTAATTTTGTTCCTGATCTTGGGGGAAAGCATTCAGTCATTCACCATTAAATATGATGTTGGCTGTGGGTTTTTCATGGATGCTCTATCAGATTCAGTAAGTTTTTTTCCATACCTAGTTTGTTGAACTTTTTTGTTGTTGTGGTTAGTGTTTTTGTCACGAAATGGTATTGGATATTGTCAGATTCTCTTCCATTTTGATGATTTGTTTTTGTCTTTTGTTCTGTTGGTATGATGTATCACACAAATTGATTTTTGTATGTTGAATCAAACTTGTGTTCATGAAATAAATCCCACTACTTCGGTGCATATACTCTTTTTTGTGTGTTTCTGGATTTGGTTTGCTAGCATTTTCTTGAGGATTTTTATGTCTAATTGATATTGGTCTGTAGTTTTCTTAAAGTGTTTGTCTAGTTTTGATATCGGTAATACTGGCCTCATCGAATGAGTTGGGAAGTGTTCTCTCCTCTTCTATTTTTGGAAGTTTGTCAAGAATTTGTATTGATTCCTCTTGAAGTATTTGGTTGAATTCCCCAGTGAAGCTGTCTGGGCCTGGGCTTTTCTTTGTGCGTTGTTGTTGTTGTTGTTGGGTTTAACTGCTTGCTTTTTAAAATGGTACCTCTCTCCTTGTGGTTTATGTGTCCCTGAGTAACTGTTCTCAGCAGTAGGATTTCATTACCCAACTAAGTTTACCACTAACATGTTTTTGAGCAACTCTTAACTACCTTTTTGGTTTGTCTGTTTGTTTGATTGATAAAGGCAAGGTCTTGCTATTTTGTTGACAGCCTGGTTTGGAACTCTTGCCATCAAGTCATCCTCTGACCTTGGCCTCCCAAAGTGCTGGGAGATTAAAGGCATGAGCCACCATGCCCAGCCCCACTTAACTACCTTTTTGGATGTACATGGGGCATATGTAGCTTATTGAAAACAGAATCATTCAAAAATTTTGTAATTTTGTCTGAGGGGATAAGTATTTTCACAGTGTAAGTATTAAACATGAATTTTGTTGTTTGGAGTAGTTTGTTCATTGCTTGGATGTTTACCCAGAATATTAGTTTGGGATGTTAATATTATTTTCATGAGGACTTAATTTATATAGAGTAGCCATGGTCTATAATTTAATTCAAGTACATAGTTAAAAGTCTAGGCTCACTATAATTTTCACATAGACAAATTATGCACCATTGTATTCAGATTAAGCTATTAGTTATATATTTTAGAAACTAGTTTTTTCATACTAGTTACCCAATTACTAAATGATCGTGAAGACCATTTTTTAATTGCATTTGAGCAAAATATTTAAGATTTAAAACAATTATTTCATATATTAAAATATCTTTTAAAAATTTTATTTGAGTATTTACAAAAGATAAAAACTGGTGATTCCATCTAGAGTACATTTTTAATAGTTAGAGAAATCTAAAAGGATCCTATAGCTTAGTGAATACATTATCATTCAATCAGGTAGAAACAAATTTTAAACAATGTATTTAGTTCCAGTTCTCAAAATATAGAATTATTTTCAGAGTCTAAATTTGGCACTTTTTTGTGATAGAGAAGAGATATTTAACATCACTATGTAAAGATAAGTGGTGGCAGCTATTCTATACTTTTAAAACTGTGCGTGTGTATATATGGTAAAAGCAACTTGATGTCATCTTGTGTGATTGTGTTAACCGAATATTATAAAAATCTACCTTTAGATTAAGTAATCAAATCATGAATTAATAGGAAAAAACATCCAATTGCTTCTTTAAAATATATAGACTCTTCTAAAATGAAGTTGAATTTCTTGTGAGGAATGTAAATGCAGAACACATAGAAAGCTTTATTAGATGGATTTTTTTCTGTCTTTTTATTAAAAATTCACTGTAGTTGAAATGATCTTGTAGAAAAATACAGGACCTGGGATTAGGAGATTCCTTGCGATGTCACTAACTAGTGTAGTTGAGCAAGTCAGCGCTCTCTGTCACTTGATTTTCTTATCTCTAAAATAGTAATACTAACTTGCCTACCTCAGAATATATCTAAAAGGCATGAGATTAATGCAATGTGTTATTATTTCTGTTACTATTAACAGTAATAAATACCATCTGCCATAACTGGAATCGTTCCCTAGTTCTCTGCTTTGTCACACAAGTCTTCCATGCCACCTGAGAATGAGTGCTGGGGAGAATCATCTGAAACACTGTTGGGTACATTGATTTATCACTGATTGACTAAAGGGGAGATTGCTTTATCTCCTGTAGGTTGACATTGTCTCACCTAGCTTGGTATCTAAAAAGACCTTATGGAAGTTAGCGTTAACCATTTTCCTTGACACCAGTGACATAATTCTGCTGTGCTAGACTTTGCTGCAGGTGATTGATCGGCTTCACTGACTCTTGTGGCATTTTATTAAATGTAGTGCACCCCTTTTGGTATTGCATTTTATTAAATTTAGTGGATCCCCTCCACCTTTGTGGCACCTGAGTAGATGTAAAAGCAAAAGAGGACCGTGACAACCATTACTAAAGAATTAAAATTAAATACTCATATGGTTTTCTGTTTTCATTTATGTTTTTTAAACTGTTGTTTTTATAAGTGGCTCAACAGTGTATATCAACTGAAAGAGACACTATGGCTGATGAGTCAGCATTTCCAGGCTGCAACAATTGGTTATTTCTGAAAACAAAAATAATTTATCCAAAATCAAGAAAATATTCTAAGCTTCCGTTGCAATTGCTGTTACATATTTAGAAGTTATAATGCTTTTAAAATATTTGGCTTTTAACATATTAATTAAGACTAGGTGCAGTAACTTTTCTCTAATTATTTAGTTTGATCAGGAAATTAGATATTCCACAAAGGTGAATTTTCCAGATAAGGGAAACCTATTTTTAAGTGTTATTTGTAATGAAAATTACTACCATATACTAAAAACCTTCTGTGTTATGTGTGAAATGCCATCTGGGAGCCTGATATACATCGCCACATTTTATCTTTGTAAAAACCTTACGGGGCAGGTTATCTCTCTTTTTTTTTTTTTTTTTTTTTTTTTTTTTTTTTTTTAGCAATACTAAGACTGTACAAGGTCTTTCTGTATCCAAAGACTGTTCTTTCTACTCTTTCAGATTAATTTTTTAGGTAACATTTTCTAAAATAAATTTCAGTCTCCCTAACCTTATTTAGTAGGATATAGTGAGTATAATTTAACCTTACAGTGCTTTAGGATTTTCCTTTTTAGTATGGCTGTTAGCCCCTGACTGTGGCTGGTAGAGCATGACTGTCCCTGCGATGAATGGCCCGCCTCTGCTGTATTACTGATTCTTGTCATCTCCCTTGCTGTCAAGATGTCTTATGTCTATGTGTCTTCCTCTAGCCACCCTCACCTGTCTTCCAACCTTCTGGCATAACTAAACTTGTTAAGTGTGTGAATTAAAACTAAAAGCCACTGGACTCTGAATGAGGACCTATGTGCCCTCCTAGTAAGTAAATCCATGAATTTATGTCAGCTATTGCAATTCTTTATAGGTCGTTTTCATTGATTTCTAGTTTTACAACTTTACTTCAGAGGGTTAAGTTTGAATAGAAATCTGGCCTCACCGAATACAGCATATATAATTTATGTGTGTAAATTACACCTAGCTAATCTAATATGCTAATGCTTCCTCAGTAAAGTTTATTAAAGAGTACAATGTGAGTTGGTCAAAAGGAATATGATGGATAAAACTTTTGAATGAAAATAATTCTGCTTGTCGCTGGTGGTACTTATTTTAAAGTTTTATCACTTAGAAGATTTATCATTATTAGGGCTACAGGATTCTATATATTTTGGAATTTTTTTTCTAGGATTATTTAACTTAAATTGGTACTCAATCTTTTCATTAAATTTACAAGAAAAATATTATTTTTATTGGTGAAAAAGTAAAGTGCTATAACTAAAAAGGAAGTAGTCTTTGGCAGGTATAGAATTTCATTTCAAAGTAGTTTAATTTTTGCCCAGTTTCTTAAATTATATTGAAACAAAATAAACTACCTGTTGTTCTTACTCACTGAACCATGATGGTGCTACTGATAACCTTGGAAGATCTAACAGGAGGAAAAACATGTAGCCTCTAACAAAATTAGTAGTGTGTATGGTGTTATGCTGAAAGTACTTTAAATGCAGACTACATATTTAGCAAATAGACCTTAATGCTGTTATCCTCAACTCCTGTTTCATAAATCTTTCACAGGTTACTGCCAAATGTTGATCAGTGTATAAAAATTATTTTTGGCTGTAAGAGTATACATAACTGTTAGGAGGAATCTGTCAGATGGAAACTTGAGCTGAGTGAGTCTTGTTTTGTAGTGTAAAGAAAATTTGGTGTGTATGGAAACTGAAGAACTAAGCCCATGAGTGAGTAACAGAGGCAGCAGAAACAGTTTTCCTTATTGACCCCAAGACTAAAGAACAAGTAGGTGAGGAGGGCAGCAAGTGCCAATCTAACTTTATAGACCTTGTAACACCTCCTTGTGCTAGAGTAGACGTGGGGTAACAGTGATTGCTAACCTGTTTAGTGAAGCTTCTTAATCCTGTCATGTGCACCATCAAAAATTCTTTTACTCAAAATCATACTGTGAACACCAAAAAGTTGAGGACCACTGATATTTGCATTTTCCTTTTCCAATGAAGCATGTAGTTGTTATAAAGTTTAGTTTGGAGACCTTTCAGTTATATTAAATATTATGAATACAGACTTGCACTTGCATTTACTAATGTCTTTATTTGGGAATTAAAAGTTAAGTTCTACATTACTATACAATTTCAGGAAAAATGCCAGCAAATTGATATATAGCACTGCTGAAGTCTACCAATTACTTTTTAATTGGTATTATAGACCTCATTCTGAAACCAGAATGTTTTATTCTCCTAAGTGTGAATATGCTATATGAAGTTTCTCTAATTGATTTGCTGTGCCCATTCCATTTGATGTATCATTTTTCACAATATTTCATAATTTGTGCTCACTTCTAATGAACAGAGTCGTTAGGACAGGCATGTCTAAGTACAACTGACAGCTAACATTAGGTGCCAGATGCAGTTTGTAAAGCTATGTAGAACTGTAGAGAACAGTTTAAATAAATTAGCACCTGTACATTAGTCTCACTTGCTGGTAATTTATAAGCGAATCAGTAGAGATGACATTTAGGTAAGTCATTGATCAAGTTAACAGCTGCAAACCCACTGCCCAGCTGGGATGCCTAATTAATAGAGATTGCATTCCTGACCCAGTGCTTCTGGGTTGAGTCTGCAATCCTTTTATACTTTGACTTAAGCCTAAGAATATACTCAAATACTTTGCTTTCATTTTAGGGAACTGTTGAATATCAGTATTCTAGTTAAAACCTAAAAATGGAAGAAATGTGTTTACTAATGAGGATTACCTTACTCCATTTCTTATTTGGATTAAATTTTTAAAATTTACATTCTTACCTTTTCTTTCTTTTCTCTCAGCACTTTTTTGTTTTGGATTCACATTAAGTATAGATGACATGCTGTAGTTCAATGGCCGTTATTACCAGCTTTGTTGTAGAAATCCCCTATTTGGAGACTACTTGGTTGTTAATATTCTGTCTTGTAACAATAGGTATGTTTGTTAATTTCGATCAATAACAGTACAATACAGACTTTAACCTTGTAACCATTTAATGAAGTTTAAAAAACCTTGCTGAAATACATCTCAGTAACGTTAGTACAGTGCTGAGTTGCACGATTAAAATTAATGGACAGTAAATAAAATGAAATTGATAGTAAACAAAATGAAAATTTACTTCCTCAGTTGCACCAACCACGTGACACTGGGCATAGTATCCACATGGGCTACTGGCTGTCATTTTGGACAGCACAGGTTACAGAGTATTTCCATTATCAGAGGAAGTTCTGCTGGACGTGTTAGGATTGCTCCTTCATTTCTTCCCATATAAGAATTTGTAGTTTTTGCCTTGTGTTACTTACAGGAAAGAGAATACTTGGAAGTATAAGTAATATTGGTTTACAGTTTCTCTTTTGTCTTTCATTGAAGCAGTTAAAAACACCTGAAGAATTGGCTTTGAAAACAGTTCAAAAATACTACAAAAGAGAAAAAAGAAATTTAGAAGTATAGAACATGGTTGCTTTTATCTAAATAAAACAGCAATGGACAAGGTGCCACGGCACATGCTGTAGTCTCAGCTTCTTGGGAGTCTGAGGCAGGAGAATTTCTTAAGCCCAGGAGTCAAGGCTGTAGTGCGCCATGATCACTTCTGTGAATAGCCACTGCTCTTCTGGTCAACCTAGTAAGACCCAATCTCTAAAAAACAAACAAAAATTTATTAAAATAGGCACAAATTATAGAAGAACAAAAGGTTTATATGACTTTCATATGTATATACATACATATTTATGTATTAATATGTATATTGCATGGATGTTGGAACCAGAATGGAGAAACATCAAAACACCCTGGTCTAATAGCAACAGCAGTCAATACTAATTTGTGTACTTTTTCTTATGAAAAATTTCATTCAGACAGAAAAAGAGAAATTCTACAATGCGTACCCATATGACTGTCACCTGGATTAACTTCTTAACATTTTGCTGTATTTGCTTCAACTTTATGTTTTTTTGGCTGCACTATTTTATTTTAAAGTAAAATACAATTACAAACATCATGATGCTTCCCTCCTAAATATATCTTCAAAAAATTAGGACATTTGCCTGTATAACCACAATATCACTATCACATCTAAGAAAATTAATCTGAATATAGTCTGTAGCAGGAGGTGGAAAATTTTGTCTATGAGTTTGTATTTACATTTCCCTAGTTGTCTATAAAAGAGTTTTTATAGTTGGTTCTCTCTAGCGCCCTGCAATCCATTTGGTTGTTGATTTATTCTTTGAGTATCTGCTATGTTCTAATTCTGGAGTGAGAAATTATTGACTAAGACAAGGTCTTTTGCCTTCAAAAACACACCTGCAGACACGACCAAGGTAAAATCAAAGATTTGGTAACAGCGCATGGGAGAAAAAAGAACTGGTAGAAAGCAAAATAAGTTATTTGAGGAACAGTTTTGGATGTGCTGTTTGGATACGTAAATGGAAAAATCCCTAAGGAAGTTGACAAATAGTTTAGAACTACAGAAATAGATTTGGTCTCTCTCCCTACATAAATTTACTTGAAAGGAAGAGAATCAAAGATGGAACTCTGAGGAAACAGCACTTAAGGGATGAGCAGAGGTGTGTTTAGGAGGACATCAAGAGGAAACTTGCAGAGAGGTCGGAGGGGAATGTGGCTACAAGAAGGAAGGGAGCCAGCAGCCTCCTGCGGATGAGACCTGAAAGAAGGCCACAGGATTTGAAAAAAGGCCTCAGTGACCCCTGACAAAGTAATTGCAGGACCAGAATTATGGTTAGGCCAGATTGAAATCTGGGGAGGAAAGCAGTGGGTACTTAGGGGAGTGGGTGATTGCTTCTCAGGACAGGAATGCGAGTGAGAATTGAGTTGTTTATGGGCCTAGATGCCACCAGAAGCACAGTCTTGTTTAGATGGGTGCTTCACATGATCCTTGAGGTTGTTCACAAATGTGGCATCATTGGTATGTGGAAGGGAGAAAGGTGGGCCTCACCCCTTCATGAGTGCTGTGAGCAATGTGGAGGCTGAAGGCAGTGACAAGGATGGAGAGGGAATGGAATGGCCAGATGGTGTGGACCTTGAAAGAGGCTCGTTCTCTGTTTGACTGAGGTGGCACCAAGAGGAGTAATGGAGAGCCCAGTGGAATAGGGAGGACTTCCAGATATGGCTGCATTTGATCTATGATCTTGAAAGATCTTGAAAGACAAACAGCGATATGTTAAGTGGAGAAGAACAACAGCAGTATTCCAGGCAGACAAAACAATTTGCAAAGGCATTTGTTTAGAAAGCAATAAATGACTGGATGACTGGTAAAAAGAGACAGATGCAAAGTATCACTGAAAAGAGTAGATGACCACTCTCCTTTGTACCCTCTGTGTAACCTGTAAATATTTCTCTCATAGGTCCTGTGTGTATTATTTTATCATGCCATGTTGTTTTATGTGTACTATTACAGCAGCCCCTGTATTTGAGACTATGTGTGCATCTGTCTCCACTGATAGAATGAGGTCAGGAGCCATATCTTAATATGTATCTTTCTAAACTAGCAGAGTGCCTAGAACTCAGGTGGGATAAATGTTTGTTGAGTAAAATTTATTTAGGTAAATAATCTGTTTCTTTAAGCACATTTGGCTTTTTCTCCTAATTTTACTACTAAATAGCTGGATGTCCTTGATGTCAGTGAAAAAGCGAATCTGTTACCTGAGAGAAGATTGGTTCCCTGGTATGAACAAAGGAGCATATGTTATGAAATTAAATTTCAGAAGGTTCAGGTTCTGGCTTTGCCATTTATTTCAGTGTAAGCTACTGAATTGCTACTTCTTCATCTGTAAAATAGAGCTCATGAATGCATGCTATTTTATGTCATAAAATAATATGGGAAATAATGTGTTTTACATAAACTGAACATTTTTGTATAGTTAATTAATATGTATTGAATGACTACTGTGTTGTATTTTTACAAATACCTTTGTAAATCCTCACAACAACTAGATAAAGTTGATATCCTCGCACATCAGAATCACTGGGAGTGGTAGTATTTGAAAAGTCTTATTATGGTTATAATAAGACACAATGAGGATTATGTTATTACTTACACTTTCATCATGTTTTCATGTTCACCGCTTCCTTTCTTTTGAACTCTGCAGTGTTTAGTGAAAGTAAAATTCCTGTTTTATAGCACGTAATACTCTGCCCAAAACATATTTGTAAGGCTGTTCAACTCAGTACTAGCACTCAAGATTCTCTCATTATGTGTATTTGCTGTTTATCTCAAAAGGATATTCATCCACTTGTGTTTTAACGACTGTGGTAACTGAAAGTTAAGCAGACGTAGAAAGCAACACAATTTTTTTTTCATAATAGCCACATAGTCCTTTGTTTGCTTCAGAATTTGTAAAAAAAAAAAAAAAAAAAAAAAAAAAAAAAGAGAAAAAGAAAAAGAAAAAATTCTGCATAGAATGCCCATAGGAGATAAATGGAAGTAATAGGTTAGGTTGTGTTACTACTGTTCCACACATACTAAACAGATGGCAGATCGCGTGCCGGGAATGAACCTTTTCTGTTTTGTGTGTTTTGTTATTTGGTTTAAAAACAACTGGCCTATTTTATTTCCTGTTCCCTCTTTTGTTCGTTTTTCTTTCATGTTTTGTTTTTCATTGTTTTCACCAAATGTTCAATATTGCTTTTTATCTGACATGATATCTTTTGCTTTGTGGACCTTTTCACAGTATTTGGTATAGTACCTAATATAGTGAGGAATTATAATTTAATAAGTGTGTATTAATTTCCTTTTAGCTGAGAAAAAATTTTTAAAGGCAAAACCACATTTTCTGATACTTTCAAAAAACT
The DNA here is from genome assembly GCF_047675955.1 of Chlorocebus sabaeus. Taxonomy (NCBI): domain Eukaryota; kingdom Metazoa; phylum Chordata; class Mammalia; order Primates; family Cercopithecidae; genus Chlorocebus; species Chlorocebus sabaeus. Next base: position 105,854,959 of record NC_132917.1, read on the forward strand.
TCTAGCAAATTCTTTGTTGGCTTATTTCGTCTTTTTAAAAGAGAGATTGCCCGTAAGCCCTAGACATCCTTTGCAATCGATGCTTTCTTTTCAGTTTCCACCCATTAGCTTCCTCCTGACTTTTCTGTCTTAGTCTTCGTGACAAATCCAGCTGTAGGTTGCAATTCTTCAATTTTCGTTTCCCTCTAGGATTCTATTCATTGGTCACGTAAGTTAACAGTAATTTTCATATTTGGAAATGATGCCAATGACAGCTTGAAACTTGATTGAATTGTCTCCTTTGTGGTTACAGTGTGTTCACTCTAAGTCGAAGAATTGTGCTTAGTCTTCCACGCCGTCTAGTGTTCTGATCCAGGCCCTGGCTTCAGTGATCCCTTTGCTAAGATGCCAACCAGCCTTGGGCTGCCCTGTATGACTGAGAACGAGGCCTGAGGTCTAGATGGGCCACAAGTGCTATAGGCTAGTGTTGGCTTTGCTGAGACAGGTTGCGTTTGGGAAAATCTTATCTATTTTTAAATTTTTAACATTTTTTCCCACCTTTGTATTTTGAAACTTTTCAAATTTCCAGAAAACTTGAATATTCATTGAATAAATATAAACACATACCCCCATCACCTAGATTTGCCAGATTTTAACATTTCGCCACATTTTCTTTGTCTCTTTGTATATGTAAAACATTTTTTATTGATCCATTGAAAATTGCACATAAACTTAGCCCCAAAATATATCAATATGTATAGGTACATTCTTCATACCATTCTAAATGCGTACGTTCTTCATACCATTATCTCCCACAATATCACATCTGATACAATGATAATAATTCTATATGCCATATATATAATCTTCGTGAAAATTCCTCAGTTTTCCCCAGAATGTCTTTATAGCTGACTGGTTGTTTTGTAGAATCCAGGCCACTTGTCTTGTACAATTGTGTCACATCCTGGCTTTCTGCTTGCTTTGTCATGATCAGATTTAAAATGTATAAAGGATACTACTTAGGTGATATTGTATACTTCTCATTGCATCCACAAAGTCTAAGAAGTACATAGTCAGTTTGTCCTGCTGTGACTGATCCCTCTAGTGGTGACCACTAGACCTCTTATTGTAGAAGTAGCCTTTTCCCTTTGTAACCAATCCATAGGGTAATATTTTGAGTTCATGTGAAATTTCCATTCTTCAGTAACCTTTCAGCCAGTGGCTTTAGCATTTGTTGGTGATCCTTGCCTGAAATTGATGGTTAATTTGGAAGTTGTAAAATGGTGATTTTTCTACTTCTGTCATTACTTTTACTTTTATAACATATTGTTCTGTAAAGTAGTTTTCTTTTTCTTCTTGCCTCTCCTCCCAAGTGTGTGTGTGTGTGTGTGTATGTGTAGGTGTGTGCGTGCACATGAACGTGCATGTCACATATTGAGTGTGTTGTGAAGCATTATCATTATTCTTTTATTTTTAGAGACAGGGTCTTGCTCTACCACCCAGGCTGTAGTGTAGTGACGCTGTCATAGCTCACTGCAGACTTGAACCCCTGGGCTCAAGCATTCCTCTCGCTTCAGCTTCCTAAGTAGCTGGGACTACAGTCATGTGCCACCACACTTCTAAAAATTTTTTTTGTAGAGATGGGATCTCACTGTCTCTAAAAAGGGATCAGACTCATTTTGTGCTTTGTCTGCCTTATGCCTAGAATCAGCCATTTCTCCAAGGTACTTGGTTCCTTATACTGGGATGTATGTAGAAACCAGTTGATCCTCCCACTGCTCCTAAAGTTCCATTGCTTTATGCTTTTTCAGGGAACAGAACTAGGAAATAATATTTTTTGAATATTACAAGAAACAGTTTTTAAGATAAGAGTTTATATTACTTAACATTATAGGGTTTTCCCTTTTACATTTGGATCTCTTCTATAATAAAATATTGGTCTCCATAAAATTAATATATTTACTTATTTGCTTTATGCTGCAGTATACATAAAATGTTACAGAATTATAATATCCATGTTCTGACTGGCCATAAGCCTACCAAGTAAAGATGAAGACTTCTTTGCAATTATTTTGTTGTTGTTATTTGTTTCTGGTTATATTTTTAGTTTCTTTATAAGCATGATTCTTTAATATATAAAACATTTACATGCTTCAGAGCTTAACTATACGAGGGATGCCCACAGGAGTTTGCCCTCATCCCTGTGCCCCTCCCTCTACTCTCACCCAGCCCTTGAGAAATGATTTTTATTGGTTTCTACTTATCTTTTTTTGTGTTTATGTTGCAAAAAGAAGCTTATGCGTATTTTCCCCCTATACTTACATGCCTTTTCTTTTTCTATTTCTTACACCAAAGCAGCGTTCTAGGTACATTTCTTTTGTATCTTGGCTTTTCTCTGTTTTACAGCTCTATAGTACTAGATTGCACAGATGTGCCCTCATTTATTCAGCCAATCTCTTATGTATGGGGATTTGGTTGTTTTCAGTATTTTGTTCTCATAAATCAGTGAATAACGCGTGCTTATGTTCTTTTGTATTCATAGGGGTGGATCTTCTGGGTAACTTCATCGAGTCAGATGGCTAGGAAAATATGTATGTTGTTTTGTTAGAAAGCTCCCACCTTCCCACTGAAGAGGTTATAGCATTTGGCATTCCCACCAGCAAGGTGGCAGGGTGTTTTTTATAGCCTCACCAACGGTGTGCTGTCAGACTTTCGAACTTTTGCTAGTCCTGTTAGATAAAAAGTGTTCTCTCAGTGGTTTTAATTGCACTTATCTTGTTATGAGCCATATATTTCTTTTAAAAATATAATTTAATTAGTCAATCTTTTTTTTTTTTTTTTGAGACCAAGTTTTTCCCTGTAGCCCAGGCTGGAGTGCAATGGGGTGATCTTGGCTCACTGCAACCTCCGCCTTCCAGGTTCAAACGATTCTCCTGCCTCAGCCTCCTAAGTAGCTGGGATTACAGGTGCCCGCCACCAAGCCCAGCTAATTTTTGTATTTTTAGTAGAGACGGGGTTTCACCATGTTGGCTAGGCTGGTCTCGAATTCCTGACCTGGTGATCCCCTCGCCTCGGCCTCCCAAAGTGCTGGGATTACAGACGTGAGCCACCGAGCCTGGCCTGTCAATCTTTTTTTTAAAATTACTTATAAATTTTGAGTCATAGTTATGAAAGACTTTCCCGTTTCTTAGTTATAAAGGAATTCGCCCGTGTCGTATGTATTTGTTTTTATTTTGTATGTGTAACCCTCTCACTCATTTGGAGTTTACTCTGCTATGTGATGTGAGGTTTGGATTTCAGTTGTATCTTTTTTTCCCAAATGGCAGTCAGTCGCAGTATCACTTATTAAGGCCCATGTGCGTAATCCCAATACTGGTAGGCCAAGGCCGGAGGATCATTTGAGCTCAGGAGTTCAAGACCAGCCTGAGCAACATGGTAAGACCCTCGTCTCTAAAAAAAAAAAAAGAAAAAAAAAAAATTAGCTGGGTGTGGTAGTGCAAGCCTATAGCCCCAGCTACTCCTGAGGCTGGGGTGGGAGGACTGCTTGAACCTGGGAGGTCGAGGCTGCAGTGAGCATGATTGTGCCACTGCACTCCGGCCTCAGCGACAGAGTGAGGTCCTGTCTCTAATAAAAGAAAAAGCCTACCTTTTTTCCCTGCAGCGAAGGAAGGGGGTGGGTGGAGAGGGACCTAGTTAAAACAAAGAAGTTTGCTAAAGGGGCACACTGATGTTTGATCCGACTTTTTATTTGTTTGTTTATTTTGCACTCAAGCCTGCGTGACAAAGCATGTTGCCCAGGCTGGTTTATAACACCTGGCCTCATCCACCCACGTCAGTCTCCCTCAGCACTGGGATTACCGGCGTGAGCCACCGTGTCTGACCTAGGTTTTTTGTTTTGTTTGAAGTGTAATTTTGTTCTGAAAAAAGCTGAATGAGAGAATGAAGCTTGCCCCAGAGACACAATTAGGCTTCCTAATATGACTGAATTTATACCCCCAAATTATAGACCTCTCCTTTCGGGGGCAAAGTCTGATCCAACACATTTACTCTGTGGGCGGGCAGAGGAGGCCCACTCAGAACAGGCTCTCTAAATGAGCAGAAGTGTATTTAAATGCACTACCGGGTCCCAGGCCGTGGACTCTTCCTCTGGCACTGTTCAACAAGAAGGAAAGTATACATTTTGTTGTTAATGGTGAGGCAGGGTATTGGAGAAGACACTATACAGGCTTAAGCTATTGTTCTCAGCTGGGAGGCAGTGCTGCTCCCTAGGATGTAGGGGCATTTGGAAAGGTGTGGGGGTGAGATTTATCACGAGCACTGGGTATTACTGGTGTCGACTGGAAAAAAGCCAGGAATATTAAATGACCTACAGTATGGGAGAAGGGTGCCTGTGATGGAGCTGTCACACCCACAATGCCAGCAGCATTCCTATTGAAAAACAGACATGGAATAAGAACTTGTTTGGGAAGAGTGTAGTTTAAAAACTCTGGAAAAAGTTGAAAGACCATCTGAAGACATCAGGGGTGTCATAGTGGGTGAGACTTAGAGCCTGCTCTTTGCAGCCTGCTCTTTGATATGTGCACGACCAGCTGGGAGCTGGAACAATTGCTCTTAAGCACATTTCCACAGAAGCTGGACAGGAGCATCTCTAAGTGATCCTTTAAAAATAAAAGAGAGATTATTTGTGCTTTCATATTCAAGGAGTGACACATTTAAAGCTCACACTTGAAAATTGTCAATAACCAGTTTAATAGTTAAAATTTTTTCTTTTTGGATGAGTGTGTAGTAATTTTATCATCCCATTGAAACAATTATGCAATAAGATAATGCTTTGAAACTCTAATTCAATGTTCAGCCTTTAGAAAGCACTCTATAACTATTAGTTCTAACCTTTTTTTATATAACAGTTGTTAACTAACCTTTGTGTATATTTTCAGAGAGCTATTGCTTACCTTTTCCCAAGTGGTTTGTTTGAGAAACGAGCCAGGCCAATAATGAAGGTAGTTATTTTCATTACTATTTTAAAAATTTCACTTTTATATGTTACGATAATTATCTAATACATTATTATTTTATTTTACAGCATCCTGAACAGATTTTTCCAAAACAAAGAGGTAAGTTTGTTCGAGAATGAGATCAACAGTTTTTTCTTTACCGTATTTCCGTGTCAGGTTATATATCAGCAGTTGCGCACACATTGTAGGGTGGCCCCCCGTGTCATGGTAGTTGCGAAGTAGGTCAAAAAATTTTGTAACTAACAATGAATGAGTGAAGTTTGCAAACCATATCTTTTAAATTAAATACTAAAATTAGAGGCGGTTAGAGCTTATGACTATACGAATGTCACTAATTATTTGCATTCCAACATGTCCTTTTGAAGGAGAGTTTGGTACAGAGCTGCTGGCAACTAATTCAACTTCTGTTTATAAGAAAATTTAAAACTTTCCTTGATTTTGGAAGCACATTTTCACTGACTATAGATTTTCTTTTCTGTTCTCTCAATACTTTAATGATGTAATTCCATTGGCTTATCTTACATGCTTCTAGTGAGCAGTTAGCCATCTTCTAATTGTGTCTCCTGTTTTCTCTGGCTTCTATTAAGATGTTCTCTTTGTCTTTTAAATGTGTAAAAAAAAATCTTGAAGAAAATACACAACAAGCTTTAAGGTTGCCAAGAAATTGAATAATATATTTACTATACATTAGAAGCCTCTTATCCAGTGAGGACCAGTAGTTCTCTGTTAACTTAAAAAGTATTAAAGCTAGAAATCATTTCTTTAAAAAAACACTCAAACTGTAACTTGAACTTACCCATCAAGCTTTTGCTGTGACCCTAGAGGTTTGGTGGTTGTGAGTGTGTCTGCTCCTCCCCGCAGCTTTTATATAACCATGCCGCTGATGCATCATCGCAGTCTTTCACTTTTGATTTTCTTGCAGTGGAGCAGTGAACTTACACTTCCTAAGAAATCTGAGTGCAGAATATTTTTGTATTTCTATAAATTCTTCCCATCAACCTCACTGAAGTTGGCATGACTCTTTTTTTTTTTTTTTTTTTTTTTAGCAACTTGCCTTTCTGGAGCATTCAACCTAGTTTTCCTAGAAGTAGGAACTTTATGTTTGCACTCATATTTCATTTATTTATGTAATACTTAATTCATGTATTTATAGAAATAAGTACAACTGCAATAAAATAGGCTTGGGAGTAAACACAACTACTAGTAAGCATGAAACTTAGCAGCAAAAATGTGTGGATCTACTTGAGAACAGCTGGGTGGCCACAGGTGCTCCATGTGCAGGCCGCTTTATCAGTGTGTTTAGAATTAAATAAAAATTGGTAAGATAGCAGATATTTCCATGGAAGACTTATTGATTTTGCAGTGGTATTTCTGCTAAGTCCTATTTTCATTCAAAGCTAGGAATTTATTCTCTCACTCCAGTTCACTCTTGGAAATGATAACTTTTAGTTTGAATCTTGTTATAAATGTTTTGAATCTTTTTATAAATATGCTCTATCATTGGTATTTCCTCAATTCTTAGACATGGTTGATTATAAGTTATACCATCAATCTAACAATAGCTTTTGGGGAAATAACAAATGAAGACTATGTTAAAAGTGCACATCACTTTTGCAGCTACAACTCAAGTGTTACAGAAGTAAAACTATGCACAGGGCACAGTAACTTCTATTAAACACCTAGTAGCTTTTCAGTCAATGTTTGTAATGACAGTGATTTTTTTCTTCTTCTTCTTTACTAACTCTTCTATTTTTGTAACCTCTCAGGCTCCCCACCTATTTCTCTGTCTCTCTCTTCGTTCTTTATATCTCTGCTAGTTGCATCTCTTCTTATACATCTGCCCCCTAAGACTGGTTAGTTCTTTCAAATTGTACCAGCTTCTCAGTATTAGAAGTTTATTGTTATTAGCAGCCAGGTTGTATCAACTGAAACTTCTGTATATCCCTGCAAAATGCCCATGTGTTATTTTGAAAATATGTCACTTCTGGTAGGATTATCTTAAGTTGTAGTTTACTATATGTAGCTATATGTAAACAGTACTCCTTGAGAATTAGTAAAATATTTTTTGTTGCTTATGTACCTACCTCCCAATTTTGTTGTATTTCGTAAATAAAGGATAAACTGATTTTTTTGTATGCTAAAAAAGTACCAGTGAATTTTAGATTTGGGTAGATTATAGCATACTAATACTTTCCTTATTAAAAGATGGAAGCTTCTAGATTGAGTTAATATAAAAGTCTTGCTCTTTATGATTTAAAGCAAGTGATAAAAATATTAGGTGAAACAAAGATAACTACTGGGTCAACAGGAGCAAAGAGTAGCACCTCATATTAGACAAAATGGAATTCAAGGAGTGTGAATAATACTTCAATGAAACAAGAATGTTAATTTATGTTGATAAAACCTTATCTCCATTGAGTAGATTTGATGACCACAAACCTTTTTGCACCAACATTTAGCATTGAAATATTTAAAGCAAAAGCTGTTAACTAAGGCTCTAACAAATTTGAATAACACAGCATGATTTTATAGTTACAGATACAAAGAATACATTTTCTATGCAGAGGCCTATGGACTATTACTAGAATTATGATGTAATTGGCCATAAAGAAAACCTAACGAATTCCAGGTAGTAAAAATCATATCGTTAGATTTTTCTGAGTTAAAATCAGTAAAACCATATTACTGTTGAATTAAAGAGAAAATCAAAATTGAGGTTACAGACATGACAATGAAAACAGTTCCTGTTAAATCCTATGGAATATGGACATTGTATTATACAGAGACAAGCATATATTTGTTAGAAATTAAGAAAGAATGAATATAAATGAACTAAATTTTCAGTTCAGGAAGCCAGAAAAAGAAAAATCGAATAGAGGAACATAGCGAAGAAATTTAAAAGAAGGGGTATGATAAACAAAACCATGTCATTCTTTGAAAAAGCTAGTGAAGTCAATCAACTTCTGGCAAATCTGGCCAGGGAAAAAAGAGAAAACATAAGAGGGCAATATTAAGAATTGTAAATAATAATATTCCGAGGGTAATTTTAAAGTATACAATTGTTATGGGTAACTTTCTTCTAACTTGAAAAATCTCTCAAGTAAGAATTGTTAGCGTTTATTGAAACAGAGTAGACCAGGCATAATTCTAAGTGCTTCCTATGTGTTAACTTACACTCTTCACAATAGGTTTATTAAGTAGATACTGTAATTTCCCCCACTGCACAAATGTAGGAATGAAAAGCACATGGAGTTTAACTTACCAAGGACATAACAGCCAGGAAATAGTTGAGCCAGAATGTAAAGAGGCCCAGGCAGTTGCGGCACACACATGTATGTATGACCACCAGACTCAACTGACTCTCAGACATGTAGTTGAAAGAATAATATAATTGCCACAGATGTCTTAATGAGGAGAGTATTGGTTAAACTGGTGGTCCCCAACCTTTTTGGCACTAGGGACCAGTTTTGTGAAGGACGATTTCACGGACCAGGGGTTAGGGGATGGTTTCGGAATGATTCAAGCTCATTACATTTATTGTGAGCTTTATTTCTATTATTACATTGTAAGATACAATGAAATAATTATACAACTCACTATAATGTAGAATCAGTGTGAGGCCTGGGCTTGTTTTTATGCAACTACATGGCCCCATGTGGGGGTGATGGGAGACAGTGACAGATCATCAGGCCTTAGATTCTTATAAGGAGCATGCAACATAGATCTCTTGCGTGTGCTGTTCACAATAGGGTTTGCGCTCCTATGAGAATCTAATGGCACCGTTGATCTGACAGGATGTGGCGCTCAGGCGGTAATGTGAGCAATGGGGAACGTCTATAAATACAGATGAAGCTATGCTGGTCTGTGGCCTAGGGGCTGGGGACGCTTGCTATAGAACCAAGTGCTCTTATTGTGAAACACCCACTCTGGTCCCAGTTGACCAGTCATGACAGCAAATAAAAATCAGTAGAAAAAAAAAAAAAATCAGTAGAACCTGGTACCTGTCCGTGGTCCAGGGGTTGGGTACCCGTGTGTTAATCTAAAAGCTGCAGAAGTTATCAAAGGACACCAAAGGTCTAATGAAAGAAGCCCAGGCCCAGAAGGTTTTGTCAGGAAGTTCTGACATACCTTGAAGGAGGATGTAACTATTGTTATCATTTAAACTGTTATAGAGCAGAAGAAAAGAATGAAACTTCCAAATTCCCTTCAGAGGCTCACACAATTATCAAATCTGGACACAAATTTCATGAAAAAGAAACCTATAGTCTGTTGTCACCAAATAAAACACTAGCAAACCAAGTAAACTTTATATTAAGAGAATATACCAGAGGGCCTTTTTTCTCTCCGGGAAAATAAGAATGATTTATCTAGTTCTCTGTGTTGAGTCAAGATTAAAACATTTCAATAAATAAAATTTAATTAACAAAATTGAGCATTAATTTTTTTGGTAAAAACACAAATTAGAGATCATATGAGCATCCTGTCAGTTGATGACTCTGTGGCAGCCACATCTACACACAAAGAAATCAGTATGGGATGGCATGTAATGATGATCTAAGTAACGTGATGGTCTTATTGGTAGCAAATGAATTGCAGTCTTTCACTTCCTTTATGTGTTTTGGCAGACAAGAACTGTTTTAAAAACACTGAATTCCAACTATACGAATACATATCTACATATTCATACCGACACATTCATATGTATCTGCATGCATGTGCCTCCTTTTCTCAATTCATTTAATGGTATGCTGAAAAATAGGCTGTATGCAGAAGATAACAGAGTTTGGTCAAGACTTTAAAAATTATTGTGTGTTTTTGGAGTTAAGAAATTCAAACTCTAGAACAGAAATAAAGTGGCTAGTTGAAGAATATACATACAGCTTTCAATACTTTTAAAGTAACAGATATTATGTCCTTAAATCACAAAAACTAAAGGACAGAGATGATAAATTATTTATGTTGAAGTTAAAAATTTCTCTTTGACAAAGACACCAGAAAATTTGAAATGTGCCGGAGGCCTGATACCTAGAATAAATTACTCACAAATTAACAAAAACAGCTTACTAGAGAAATGAGCAAAGGAAAATAAGCAATTCATAAATGGAAAAAATTAAACTATCAGTAAACATTTGAAAATATCAGAGGTCAGAAATAACATCTTGTAAAACAATAATGAGAGGCAATTATCACCCATCAGATTGGAAATTGTAAATATTGTATCAGCAACAAATTGGAAAGAGTCTAAATGTTCATCACAGGGTGGCTAAATAAACTCATGCTGTGGAATAATATATAGGCCGTAAAAAGAGTGAGATAGAGCTAGTTGTGCTTGTAGAGGTGTAACGTTGAGTTGAAAAAGCAAGTAAAAATGGTGTATGTAGCATAAATACAGTTTAACACCACTTTTATCTTTAAAAGCACCACACAGACAATCCTATGTCATGCAGGCGTACATACGTAAATGCACAGAGAGTCCAGAACAATAAACTCCCGCCTTGCTCTGGCAAAAGAATTTTAACATATGATCTGGGAAGTATGTGTTACTTGTGTAAAGTTACTTTTGTATTATAGATAACTGAATAGGGGAGGGCAGTATCAAGAGAAACAGAAACTAAAATACACAAATAAGACTTGCAAAATATATGAGATTTATATAGAAAATTATGATACTCAGTTAAAGATCAGAAGTGAAAATCTGAATAGTTGGAAAAATTCCATGGTTCTCTAAGGGAAGACAATATTCCAAAATTGCTGCTTTCTAAATTATGGATAAATTGAATGTAATTTTACTTAAAGTTTTGGTACAACTTTTGGGAGAAACTTGTCAAGTCTAATTGTGCAAGAAGTAGTGGTAAAAAAAATTTTTTTTAAGTAATGAAGGGAGCTCATCATACCTGGTATCAAAACCCAGCAAAAAGCTCTGCTAATTAAAATGGCGGTTACTGACACAGGGTAGACAGACCAATGAGCAGAGTACTGGCAGCATATGTTTGTGCCTTACTTAGTTAATTCTAAGACTTTTTTTTTTTTCCTCAAATTTTAATATCTGACATACATGATGGGGCATCTTAAAATCTGTGATACCTTAGGTTCAGTGAAGTCAAGTTGTGTGTGTGTGTGTGTGTGTGTGTGTATACACGTTCACATATGTAATGAAATCAATCCCATGATATGAGACTCAACTCAAACATATCTCCAAGCTTACCAGTAGAGTCTTGTCTGCAACCATGATGTTTGTCTTTTTTTAAATCACTTTCTGACAGACACTAACCATACAGTGAAAATCAATTGCATAAGAAAAGAAAAATATTAGAAAATATGCTGGATTTGATTCATGAAGTCTATGACAATGATTTTGGAAAAGTGCTGAAATCATCCATAAGCCATTAGCAAATAAGAATTTGGTTTTTCAAGCTAAGTAGCCAAGCAAGACTTTCTTTTCAACATTTATTATGAAAATGTGGTCTTTGTTTCAGAAGAAAGACATCCTCCTATATAATACAGGTGGTATTTCAATAGAAAAGCCTGTACTATTCAAAAAACTGTAGAGAGATAATGACTCTTTGCTGGACAAAATAGTTCTTGGATTTCTGCCTCACAAACATAAATTCCAATAGATTAAATATTTGAACATGAAAATAAATAAAAATTCCAGAAGAAATACAAGAAAGTAATTTTAGAGAGCCCAAAGCCTTAAAGCATGTTTCCTCAGCGGGGGCAAACATTGGTTCACGGGGGTGGGGAAACCTAGCTGTTACAATGGTTTGTGGCCCTCCGGTGGGCCACAGTATACATCAGCAGATGTGTAGTGTGCCTGTGGTATTAACATTTCATGGGGGCGCTGCAATTAGGGAGAAAATGCCTATAAAGGATTCCTTCATGGGATGAATCATGAAAAAAACAAGTCACACTGCCATAGAGGAAAAGCGACAGATTTGACTATTTACATATTTTAAACTTCTCAATTATGAAAGGTAACGTAAGTAAAAGTAAAAGGCAAGTGATGACCTGGGGGAAAATAGTTTACAACTTCTGTAATGGACCAAGGAGTATAATCTGCTTCAGAGAAGCATCTCAACAGAGATAGCATGGGCAGAGGACACAGAGTTAGCATTTGTCTTGTTTCTTAGACTAACACCACTTCTCAGTTTGCTTGGTGGTGGTTAGTTAGATGTGAATGGCCATGTGTATTCCAGAAGGAATTGCACCCAACACCTTTTTGAGGCCCTTCTGTTGTCAATGTTTTACACTCGGAGGTGGATGACCACAGGGTTGAAACAAACGATGTAGCATAGAAAAATACATTTGTTAGTTTTCATCTTTGTTTACCTGTTTTAGATTCTCTGAATGTACTGCATTGTTTACTTTATCAGTTTTCCCTTCTAAAAATATGGGAGGGCATTATGTGTGTAGCCAAGCCTAAATTTTTTTATTCTAACAAGATGATTTTGGCTATTTTATAAGCTTTTATTTGAAACAAATTACAGAAATTCTCATAGTTAATATTTAGTAATTTTTAAATTAAATGTAAACATTGTTTTATGTTAATGGTATGAAATATTAAATATCCTAAATATTTGCATATAAATATGCTGAACTAAATATCAAAATTCTAAATGTTGGTGATTTTTGTATTTTTTGTTACTCAATTATAAATGTGTCTCCTAACTGTGGTTAAATGCAGCTATTTGGTCTGTCTCTGTGTATATTTTTATTTGTTTTCATCTGGCTTTTTTATCAGCAATCCAGTGGGGAGAAGATGGCCGTCCATTTCACTATCTCTTCTATACTGGCAAACAGTCATACTATTCATTAATGCACGTAAGTATATTGCATTTATGATAAATAATACGAGCTGTAAGCTACAAAACTAGTTATACTGGATACTGTTCTCAGCTTCAGAATTTACCTAGTATTTTATAATGGACAAAAATAAGACTTCTAGAGGTAAGACAGTGTTGATGAAATGATTTATATTAATTCATTTTGCTAAAGGTAAACTTTATAGAATTTATATCAGAATGGTTTGTCTTTAAAATGCTTTTACTTACAAATTGAAATCATGTTTGAAGATAGATGTTCAACTCAATTATATAGTGTGTGCATGTGCTTCCAGGGTAAGGAAGGAGGAGGCCAAGTGTATGATGCTGTCAGGGGCTCTGAGGCATTTGCCTTGAAAAAGAATCAAATGGTTATTTCTCATTTGGTTTTTGTTATTTATATACAATTTTTGCCTTTCATAGATTAATGCAGTGTATGAGCCTAGAATTTGGGCCCCAAAACAACCTAAGAAATGATTTTATTACAGTTTGACTTCCAACTGCATTTGGTGTGCTGTGAACAATTTTTGTTTTGTTTTCAGAGCTATAAGTATCTGATAGTGTGCAAATTTGGAAGAGTTCCCCAGAATTGCTGTTAAAAAAAGGCTGGATGCCAATATTCTGTTTTTATTTTTAGAACATGATATCAAGTTCTATTTTACTCATTATATGATTTTTTAAAGTTTCAGAAATATTTATTGGGCTTCCCCCATCTACAGTCAGATTGCAGTGGCTTGAATCAGTGCACACATTTACTCTGCTTTTTAGAATTATCTGCTGTTTATTTGTGCTCCACAAACCCAAAGGACAAAATTCCCACTTGTCAGGTACATTTATTTCTTGGGGAAAAAAAAAGAAAACCTTCTTTTCGCTTTTTGTTGACCTTGGGCAAATGAGCTTCTTGCCCTGGCAGAAATGAAATGAATGATAAATGTAGAGTGTGTCTTTGCTGAGTAATGGAGCTGCGGCTGGGGCTCCGGCTCGTAGAGGTTCTCTCCCGCACAGCCCGAGGCTGCCCGAGGACCCCTGCTGTTCATTTAAATAGGTATGTCAAATCTGCCTCCAAACGCTGCCGGTTTGATCTGTGGTAATATTTGTGAAGGTTCCATATGGACTTGAGCCCCCTGCAGTGCTAAGAAATAATGTACAACGCTTCATGGTGCAGACGCAAATTTTCTCTGAAAAGGGATGCAATGCTGCGTTTTAGCTGTCGGAGGGGATGATGGAGCTGACGCGCTAGGCCTGTCAACTTGTTACACGGATGGGTTGCACGCAGCGAAGCTGTGGAAAATCTGTGCCTTTTAACTTTTCTACTTAATCACGGTTGTAGCATTGCCTTTAGACTGTATGCTACATTAATTCTCTTCCTGCCTTCTGCCTTTCATCCCAAGTTTCACGGAAAAAAGTAAAGCATGCAGGTCTTGTAGAGGAGCCTTATCAAACAGCTGTCATCTGACATGCCATTTGCATTTGTTTTGGCTGAAACTGAGCAACCCAAGGGCAAGATATTTTGTTGCATTCCATCATAATGAGGAAATTACACATCCTATAAGAGACCTAACTTTTTTTTTTAAGTTTGTTTTTATGTTTTAAAAAGTATTGTTCAAGAAACTGATCAGTTTCTAAGTGGATAAAATGTTACCATACTCTCTGACTAAAATGTCAAATGATATCTGATCAATAAACATTCTTTGTTTTTGAGTAATTTAAGTTTTGTTATGGATCAATAGAAGAGTCCTTTGGACTTTTCTATTTTAGTGCAATGCAGTAATTTCTAAATGTATGCCCTGTGCATACATTTCAGCATTATGTATAGCAGGTGTTATTAATTACAGCTGCAGTCACACCAGCCTAGTTTCCCAGATAACACATATCACGATCACCTGCCGGAGATACTGAGACTTTGAAATAGTGACGAAATGTTCATCATTCACCCTACAGAAGCATTTTTGTAGCAGCCAGGCACGGCGTAGAAAGTCAGCTATAACACTAGGAGCCATCTCGCCTGTCTGCACTCTCTTTGTTCTGCCTGGTCTTGATGGTGAGGGGAGCCGTCCCCTTCCCACCGTGAGTGATCACAGGATGGCCGTCCCCACTGCGGCACGGGAGGTCGCCCCTGAAGACTGTGGCAAGCTTTAAAGACTTGGAAATGAATCCTTGTTGCTACCATTTATTTTCGTTGATAGAATTTTTTCCCTATGTGACAGGGTAACAGACACTAAGCCAAACTGTTTTTCCCACGTCGTTGCCCAACTGTAATTGTGTGAGGCCTGGATGCCATTGGCCAGGAGTTGTGACAGGAAAACACATCTAGAGCCTGCGTGCAGTTGGCGTGAGGACACCCTTCTGATGCCGATTAACCTTTCTTATCCTCCTTAAAGATGCCAAATCTTCTTTTGAGTATTTGGTGACTGTTTGCATACGAAGCATATATATTACGTTATAGCAATTAATAAAAGATGGCGCTGATGCACCTTGCAGTTAAGATCAGTGTATGATGCTTTAGTGGATCCTGTTTCCAGTTGTCTGTATTTAGTCTGTCCACTTTCTGTGGAGAAATGGGGAGGTTTTTGAGGAAAAATAGCCATGAAATATAAGATACAGTTTATTGTTCCTGCCCAGAAATGAAGCGTGATAGGAAAGTATAAAGTGAAGGGGGATTTGCTGATCCGTGATGGTCTCACGTTTTGGAAACGTGCCACACTCCACAGGTTCACTTGCAGGGCACTTGGGCCCCCATTTTCCTATGGATATAATGATCTGCATGTCTGCAGTTTCCTGGGAAAGTCGATTAAAAACGCATTTATTTTACACTAATAAGATGTATGTATATAATGAAAAAAGTATAAAACCATAGTAACAAATAATTTCTTAATAAAAAGTAATTTAAGAAGAAATAAGAAACTTCCTGAGTTTCTGAAAGCATCATTGAGTACCATGAAGGGATCCCCTGCATGGTGGCTGTTTCACCAAAAATGGATGGCTTCTTATTTCCTTAATGTCCATTTAGCTAGTAGAACTTGTTTGCTTTTCTGACATGATTTAGGGTTTTAGGTTTCAAGAAAGAGAGAAAGAATAAAGTTTCCTGAAACAATTGAGCAAAGGTGTAAAGGAGAGGGAAGAATGTTAAAGAGGATATAGATGTCTGTGTAAAAAATAAAATGCTATACAGCAAGATAACCGAGTTGTGGCTAGCCTAGGTGAAGACTGTGGGGAGTGGAGAAGGGACTAGGCCAGAGAGTGGGCTGCCCGTTGGATCCAAGGCTGTAAACCCCACTAGGGTTACCCCCTTTCCCACAGCAGCTTGGGCCTGTCCAGGACAACGAAGCTGGTGACAAAGGCCGCAGCCTTGGTAGTCATGGTTCAGTTTCTGAAGGTCCTTTAATTTGAAGAAAAAAACATTTACCAATATGTATGTTTCTGGAAATAAATAAATAAATAAAATTCACTCACTAAAAGTAAGTTGAAAATCCTTTAAAACTCATAATGGGAGGGGATTATTTAACTCTGAAGTGGTAACCCTTTTGTAAAACATGACCCATTAAGTCAAGGCATGTCTGTAACCCAGCTCTTCCCAAAGTGCTTTCTGCAGAATACAAACTGTGAAATGTTCTTCAAGAAAGGGGCTCTGAAGTGTTCGTTTAGGAATGTTACATATTGTGTACTGGGGAACTCTAACAAGGAGACACTTAGTAGAATCCAAGCTCTGTGAAGTCCTTAAGTAAAGAAACACGTTGCTTTCACACTCTGCTGCTCAAACCGAGTGGACTGTAGAACACTTTCTACTCCAAACTCCTTTTGATGTCCCACAAAACCAGTGCTTGGGGAGGACCGTAGTACAGAATATTGAAAACTCTGTACATTGTCATTGTAGGCGTTACTCACATTAGATAAATACATTTTCTCAAAAGAGAGGTTAATAAAGTCCCAGTTTTAAGACTGATATCAGCCCCAATACCTTAAGCATTTATTGAAGTTTTACAAAAGCTCCCCTCATCTCAGTCTTTAAGAAAAGGAAGGTATGCAACTCTTAAACACTGCACTAGGAACTTAGCATTGTGTAGAAACTTCATTTATGTTTTAGAACCAGTTTTACAGTAAGCAATTCAATATTTTCAAACTTTTTCTTTAAACTGAAGGAGTTACATGGCCACAGATGAAATTTATACTGAAAAAAATATATATGTATTTGTAAAATGAAGGGATAAGTAGTAAAGTTTAAAATGTGAGAGAAAACCAGGTAATTCTAATCCTTATAACTTATGTGTAAAGAGGGTTCATTTGCCTTGTGAAAGAAGCTCCTGGCGTATTTGGAGAATCTCCAGTTCATTTTAAAGGACTTCAGTAACCTACTCGGTTCTTAAAGCCTGGAAGCAGCCCCAGAAGTGTGCTGCTTCGTTATGTGAAGATTCCAGACTCTTAGCAGAAGTCTCGGGGACTGAGTATCACAGAATTCTTACTTAGTTCAGATGTCTCTAGATCGTCTTTGTGACCTTGTTGAAAACTCTTGGATGTAGTGCTGTCTTTTAAAATGGAATTAAAATAGTGACCCTTCTCACAGTGAGGTATTGTGGAATAACTACAACTATGTAAAGTGCTTATTTTTAAAAAAGCTACAAACTGGTGCTAAAACATATTTGCATGCTGTTTTAAGACTTTCCTTGACAGCAGGAGTTAATTCAGTAATTAATTCAGCAGTCGAAATTGCTGTTCTAGAGGTGTCTTTAATGTACATTTTCCTCCCATATGAATAATTACCATTGTATATCTGGTATGCTCCAAGTGTACCAATTAAGAAAATTAATTTTTTAGAAAAGGATTCAGCATATTATTGTCTCTATGTTGGTTTTAATTAGATTACCTCTTTGTAATGGTATAATTATTATACTATATGATGGGGCTTTAATTTGAACAGTAAAAATATATGCTGTCTGAGTTACAAGAACTTTCAGGTCATCACTCCTGCATGTGGACTTCCCCAGAGTCCTTTTTCATATGATCCATCTCGAGATGACTTTCTTTGTATGTTGAATGGCATTTATGTGATGTGCAATCTATATAGTATATTGTATTGTATTCACAAAGTAATACCAAGAGTCTACAACAGAAGTAGACTTGGAACTTGGAACTTGGAACTTGAGATGCATAGCATAAACCTCTCTTAGTTAATGATAAGTGGATTATATTTACATTTGTTGATTTGATTTTGTATATGCCAGCGGCCAAAAAATTGAGGAGATTATTTAAGAAATTGATTTTCTGTGATTTCTTTAACAAACACAAATTTTAAGTCAGTTACTTTACTGTTACTGTATAGTATCTAAGATAATTACTATTAGTTACTATTTATGTTATGTACCAATATACAACCGACTTTTTCTATATCACCTCCCCGTGAAATGTTACTTGTTTACACTTCCTAAAATTGGAATTTCCACATGATTTAATAGAACCAAAACAGATTTCAGAAGGATACTAAAAATCATAGTGCTCATGCTCTCAGAAGGGTTTAGATTAAGCATTTCTTTTCTGTAACCTGAGCATCTGGTATTTTCAAATTAGGCACCTTCTAAATTTGACTCATACATTATGGAAATCTGATGACACGAGGGGTGGATAGGCTTGCTTTGATTTTATGAAATATTAATCATAGCTGTGATTAATGATTCAGCATTTCACATCTGGGTTATTCCTGTCATATTTGAAAATTACACTGTTAAATACAGTATATAAACTTAGTGTAGGTGGGTCATACTAATTCTCTAGTGTCCCTTAAAAATTAAGTGGAAACTTAACAATATACCAGAAGCTACCAGTGGTAATCTGTGATGTTGACAGTTCTTGGCATATTTTATACCCTTAAGGATTTTTTTGATGTAAATTAGTACACCTCTCTTCAGGGAGTTGAAGCTATAGAATCTACTTTCCAGAGAACTGTTGTCTCTAACTAGCCAAGGTAGAATCTTAAGAGTGGTTTTATTATGCAAAATAGAAAGAATAAATGGAAATGGTGCACCAGTAAAATTGTTTATTTGACTCTTGAAAGCCATACCTCACCCCCGCTATCATTCTTGACCATTACTATAGGTCAGGCACTGTGCTAAGTACGTACTTCACATATATTTTCCTATTTAAAGAAGTGTATGGAGTGGTTTAATGGGCATTATGTGATTTGATGGGTTACAATCATCAAATTGTAAGCATTTGCCGCAAATGAATCGAATTCACCGTGTTTGAAATCTGACATGTCCTTTTCATGGGTTGTTTTCTCCTCTTCCACATTTTTTTCAGACGGTTTTATTTGTACCATTTATACATTGTTATGGATCTCAGTACAACATTAGGAGGAAATGGCATCATGGAAAAATACTTTAAGAAAAATAAGGATTTAGAGTAAAAATTGCTCAAAAGTCTTTGGGAGATGACAGCCTATACTTTGACTTAAAACTTACGTACAAGATAGGTTGATTGTTGTTATTTTAGGTGACTTAATTATTTCCGAAAATTAAGTAAGCCCTTGTAAGCAGAGGAGGGTAGTAAATTACTCAGCAATTTACTACTATTGCTGGCATTCTTTTAAGTTCATGTATTCTTCACTAGTTTGAAAGATAGACTTGCACTCTCTGAATCTCAGGACTCTGGACCCGGCAGCTGAGAGGCTCGCTGCAGTTTCCTTACCAGAGCACCCCGATGGAGCCACAGTCTCCCGTGGTCCAGCCTGCTGACAGGCTGTGCTGGGTGCACAGTGGCGTGCTGTTTGCCCGAGTCTGTCCATTTCATATAAGTGGGGAGCACTCATTTTTTTTGGGGGGGTGAGGGAGTTCTTTATTTGTTCAGCTCATTTGAGAATTGCTTCTAGAAACAGGTGCATTGAAATTTTTCTGATATACTATCCATTTGAAGTCCCAACCCATTATTTTAGCCTTTAAAAGTGAGTTAAAAGTACCCTAACCACAGTCAACAAGGCTTACCAATTCTTGGGAGATAAATTGTAAACTTTTACTTTCAGTTGAGTGACAGGGATATATGTATGTGGATGTATACCCCTGTTTTTCTATATGTGGATGGTTTGTGGTTTTGCTTTAGGGTGGACAGCTGGCTTTTGTTTGCTTTTTAATTGTCAAATACATTCCTCTGCTGCTGCAGGTGATGGATGTGTACTTGGAATGTAGTTGTAGGGACAGTTACACTTAATATGAATACTAGGATTAAATTAACTTCATTTGTCCCTTTGCTATTGTGTTGAACTAGATTCTCTATAGTTCTTAGAATGTACATTTCTAGCCAGTCTAGGCTTGGATGCTGCTGCTGCTGCTGCTGCTGATCTAGGGACTGTACTTTTAGAATTGCTGAGCTAGAGTGATGGATTTACTTTCAATTTGAGATACTCACGTCCACTGGTAATGTCTAGCTCACCACCAGTTTTGTAGCTTCTAAGTGCTGTTTCTTCTTTTTGTCTCTGCTTCTTTTTTTCTTTTCTCTTCTAAACTATCAATTCTACTACCCTTAATGAAAAACAAAGCCAAAAACACTTACCTGAATCTCCCCAGCCAAAAGGAATGAATTTTTACGTCCTTATTCACTGAGGAGTCCTACCCATTGAGTATTATATCAGCTTTTCTCACCTATGTTACAAAAATTCAAAGGCTTAGTCTGGACACTCCCTCCCTCCCTCCCTCCCTCCTCCACTCCCTCCCTCCCCCCTTCCTTCCTTTGATTCCTTCCTTTGATTCCTTCCTTCAGTTCCTGAAAACAGGTTGCAGAGTGAAGACTGTGCTGAAATGCAAGCACTAGTAAATATGATGACAGGGCAAAGGGACGTTTCTCCTACACTTAGATAAAACTTTATCAGCAACATTATGAGGTAATATGGCAGTCTAATCAGAGCCCACAAGAAGTTGCCCCTGAAAACTTGAAATTATTAAGACTGTTTGAGATATGGATTGACATCTCTTATCAGTAACAAGGTGTATCTTCTGAGATTTGCTGATACTAGAAGGTATCATGATTAGCAAAAAAAAAAAAAAAAAAAGTAAATTTATGTCATCTCTAGCTCGTTCTTTTAAAATGCCTATCTGCTCATTGGATATTAGTATGGTAGGTTATGTGTAAATTATAAATGAATAAATACAAATGTATTGAGTGTTTCAAAAAGTTAAGTTTGCTCAGGCAAAAGCTGTACTGTTTTGCTTATTGTAAACTCATTGCCTAGAAAATACATTTCATTGATGATCCTTATTGCTGGATTATTGCTTTTTGCAAGTTCTAACAAAATGGCAAACTTCTGCTTCCATTGTAATTTAACAAGTGACATGCATTCACAGATTTTTTTCAGAAGTAAATTAATAGGAAGAAATCAAATAACAAATATGATAGAAGCTCTTTTTAAGATAAAAACTATATGATAAGGACTTAAATATTATTTAAATATTAAATAAGTAGTAAGTTGTATTAAATAATACATAAGTACCTGTAAATACCATATATTTTACTGGATAATTCTCTAAGTTTAACGTACACATTGCCATATAAATTAATGATTTTTCCAAAGGAAAGGGAAAATCGTTTAAGGTTTTTGGTTTTTTTTAACCAACCTCACTGAAGTAGAGTTGTAAAATTTTTATAGAGTTATTTTAAAATCAGCTAAAGTTAAGTGTGCTGTGATGTATGACCCTAAATTCTCATTGAAATTACTCTATCATCCTTTAGTTTAAATGAGAAATAGTGTTATTAAAAGCATTTTCAGTTTTATTTACTCTGCAGCTTAATTCTCTGAAGAGGAGGATACCTTAGGAAGTACTTACAGGAGAAAACTATAAAACATATCAGAAGTTATAATGTATCGTTGCTCTTAATTTTTAGCATGTACCGTATATTTTATTTGCCATAGGATGTATATGGAATGTTACTCAATTTAGAAAACCGTCAAAGTCAGTTGCAAGCCAAAGGTCTGCTTCCAGAAAAAACTGAAACCAGGTAAGCTCTTTTCTTGCGTTAAAATATAAATAAAATTTGAACTAAAAACATGCCACTCATTGGTATTTTTTTAGACATACCTGAAGCCTAAAATTTGTTCAGTATTTTATCATTAAGCATTAAGGTTAGGGTTCAAAATAATAGGTGGTTTTTGTTTAGGAGAAAGCATGAATTGAAGTTATTTTTATGTTATTTTTATCCCAGATTTATATATGATAGGATATTTAATTACAATACCTGGATATGATGCGCTCAGAATTTTTATGTATATAGCTGCACACTTATTTAGCGTTTGCATGCTTTAATTTTTTACATTTTATTTTTATGGTTTGGTATATCAAGGTTTCTGCTTCCATTTGGCAAACAGCGATAGATCAGATCCATCAAACTGATCAGCCAGTGTTAAAGTTTGGCCTATCTATTCAAGATTTCTTCCATAAAGGAAGAACACCTTGTTTAAGTTAAGTTAAATGCACTCCTGTCCCTTTAGTTGGACTTGCTACCACATTAGTATATTGACAGGTTAACGTTGTATCCGTAACATCTTCTTTGAAGTAAGTTATACAGGCACAATTTTAATCTTTAAGAAATCTGGTGGGCTTTTGATACCAAATGAGTTCCATAGTGGCATATTTAACTCTTAAAACATTTGCTAGAGTAGATACCTTTTCTAAAGTAGATTGAGGAAATGGAATATATGTCAAAAATAGTTTAGTTGGGTAAAATTAGTGCTATATAATATAAAAACTTATTTCCAAATCACAAAATTGCTACTATATGTGGGATCTTTTGTGATATAACTCTAATTGCATGGCTAATTAAAAAGAGAATATATGTGATATTTTAACAGAAACCCGATTGGCAGCAGATGGCTGATTAAGGAGGAACTAGAAGAAATGTTAGTGGAAAAACTGTCAGATCAAGATGTAAGTAATTAATCTTTTTAATTTAAGGGGACCTGTGCCATAAGAATGCAGACAATTGCTGTATTTAGGATCCTAATAGAAATGTTCCTCAAAGCAGGTGTTCCTAAGATGATTTTTCTTTCTATCTTTAAAAAAAAAAAAAAAAAAAAAAAAAATTCATCACTGATTTCTGCCTTGGGATGACCTTATCTGTGGTCAGGAGGTGCCTTGTCGAGTCTCCGGGTACTCCTCTCATAAGTGCCCTCATGTCCTGTGCCAGTTGTTTTAGGGAAGCACAGCAGATGTTGTTTGATCTCCTTCTGTGAGGCCAGTAGCTAATTTTACAAGCTGATAATAAGTGTAAGGAGTCATTATCGGTTAAGTTGAAAAGGGATGCAGCACATAGTTACCTTCATGCAATTTACTGTTTACCTTGTGTGCCATATCTGTAAGGTCAGTGGTTTTTATCTTGGGATCTGCAAACCACCTCTATTGGAATCCCTTGAAATGCTGGTTACAAACTACAGAGTCCTAAGCCTTGCCCCAGATCTATTGCAGTCTCCAGGGGGTTACCCAGGAATCTTTTTAACAAACTTTCCAGGTGAATCTTATACCCCATAAAGTTTGTGACCCCCTGCTTTAGGTCTTATTTTGTTAAATGTTCCAATATATCAACATTATCACAGGACAGTTGATGTCCTAAACATTTCGATGTTCCAAATTTGTTACTTTCTGGAAGATTGGGTAAATCTTCCAGAAATATTTCAATTTCATAAATTTTTCCAAGATAGAGTTTTTCTTTGATGGTGGTGGCTAACATTGTTAGTACTTTGCCACCATATATAGATTTTAAGTCATGTACTTGAATTGTTCTTTTTCTCATTTAATGTATTATAGAAATTAATGATTTGGAGAAGTTGCAGTTTGCTTAAAGTGTCAGACATTTGGTTAGTGGTGAATCCAGCGTTAATTTCTAATATCCTAACTTCCAAGTACTGCTGTACTTGAATTCAACTGAAAAATCTCTGCTTCTTCACTGAACGAATAATTTCATTATTTCCTCTGTTTCTGGCTGCTTTGATTTTTTTTTTTTTTTTAAATAACTTAGGTATTCTTTTTTCTGCTTTGTAATGTCCCAAGAACTTTAATACAGGTGTACAAGTATGAAAACAAAGGAAACAAGTTATATATGATACTTTGTACTTTGGGGTACTGGATATCAGAAGAAATCCTGATGTTTATGGCTGGTATCAAGATGAGGGACGTGGAGGTGGTCAGTGACTTCTTAACCTAGTTCAGAAGCAAGGCTGATTTCCACCCGTAGTGCCCCTTTGTAGGTGCAGAAGTAGTCATTGAGAGTCTGTGAGATGGAATCAAGAGAGCAGCTAAGCACAGAACGCCCAGACCGGTGACTGGAGAGGAGCATGGAGCTCTGTCCACCCAATATCCTAGGTAGCTAAATGTTTCACCCTTTCTGGAAGAGTGCCTTCTCTTTCATTACGTCATAGGAAGCTGGAGTCGAAGTAGTTCTTTTAATATTAATCTTACTGGTGAAATTTTTAAAAATTTCAAACTATTAATGGCAGATTTTTACAATAAAGGCAATAGTGACAAAGATGAGTATGATGTTTAAGGCTGACAAAAAACATAAAGAAGGCTATCAAAGACTGAGTTTCACAATCCATATTAACTAAGAATCTCAAGCATTAGTTGTTTCCTTCTCCATAAACACTTTAGAGTGATTATTCTGGCTTCTAATTTTAAGGGGTTAATTCCAAGTTGTTTACTTTCTAATCACATGTTCAAGAACTATTAAAAAAAATGCACACAGGAGCAAGGATAATTTATTTCAAGAGGTTGCCCTTTAAGTCAAGTATCTCTTGAATTTTTAAATAGCTTGATTGTTCGGTTTTAAAGGAAATCATAAACATTAAAGTAACACAGCTTGAACAGCCAAAGATATATTTGCCAAATGTATTATGAAATATAATTTAAGAGGTACATTTTCTCAAAATCAAACTCTTTCCATATTACTATACATAACTTACTTGAAATTATTTATAAAGCTCCACTTGATACAGTTCTAATAAAAGAGTGGAAATTACACTTGAAGATCATCTAAATACTTTTTGAAAGTGAATTTAAATCTAAATTTCATAATCATAATACAGAGAAATTGATTTTTCTTTGAATGATAAATCTCTTTGTTTCTTGAAAGAAAAGATTTGGCACTAAAGATACGCAGGAAAAGCGATGCATCTGCATGCTGTTTTAAAAGCAGCGTGAAGATGCAGAAGTGTCATCCTGTCAAAATTCATCAGGAAAAGCAACATTGGAAAGATCAAGGATGCAAAAATAGAAAAAATTTAGCAAATGCAATTACACTTGCACCTTCTAATGAATTTTTATTGTCTGCAGTATATGAAGCTCATTCAGCTGCTAGAAAAGTTATTGACATTGCAGTGCGGTGCTGCTGAGGAAGAATTTGTGCAGAGGTTTCGAAGAAATATAGCTGTTGCATCAAAACAACAGCTGATTGAACCTGTACAGTATGACGAGCAAGGAATGGCCTTTAGCAAAAGCGAAGGTAATGACGTTCTGTGGAGAGAAAATAAATTCAGTGAAGGTTGAAAAACTACAATTATTTTTTATTTGCTGTTGCTCTCTGTTATCCATTAGATTTTTTATTTATTTATTTTTGCTACTGTTACATTGGATTTCCTAATTTTTAAGATTCTATTGAAGTTTTTCAAAACTGAACTTTATAATATCCCAAGAAAAAAATGTGGATGCATACCTATACAGTCATATTAACACTTTTTATTTTCACACATTTATATTATTAAATCTTTTAATTTTCACATTTTAAGCTGCTAGAATTGGCACAATATTTATAATAAAGTTTTCTTTGCAAAAAATGAAAATGCTCAGTGAATCTGCATATCAAATGCCGAAACTATGTAATATGAAAACTTCACATCCCTAACTCACATTATTCTTGTTCAGAGCCATTAGACGTAGTCTAACTTTGAAGACTTGACCTATTAAAATGTTTACAACTCTTAAAAGATTTCTCATCATTGTCATTTTTAACTACTGTGGTGTTTCCAAAGAAATGTGACCTTTCCTGAGTATTTTTTTA
Organism: Chlorocebus sabaeus; assembly: GCF_047675955.1. Classification (NCBI taxonomy): domain Eukaryota; kingdom Metazoa; phylum Chordata; class Mammalia; order Primates; family Cercopithecidae; genus Chlorocebus; species Chlorocebus sabaeus. The sequence continues at coordinate 105,880,796 of NC_132917.1, forward strand.
TTTCTACTAGTAATATTTCATCATACTATTTATATATTTCTAAAACTTATGTTGTTAGATATATTCTTACTGTTTATGAAAGAAGAACGCTGTGTAAATTGGTTGTGGATTCTCGTAAGTAAGGGAAATGAATATAAATTACTTTCTTGGTTGTTCACACTAATTTAAAATCATTGTAGTATTTCTAAAATGGAATTGAAGAACAAAATTACCCCACAGTGAGCTTTATTGCATCTGTTGTGGTGTAGTTTACCTGCTTTATTTTGGTTTGACTTGAAATAATAGTTATAGGACCTGCTTATATACAGTGTTGTATATTATTTTGGGGAAACAAATTCTGATGTAGTTTTACCTGTCTCAAAGCACAGGTCTTCAAGATATTTACTAATAGGAATTTTATATTTTCGAAGGTAAAAGGAAGACTGCAAAAGCAGAAGCAATTGTTTATGAACATGGAAGTGGGAGAATAAAAGTAAATGGAATTGATTACCAGCATTACTTCCCCGTGACACAGGACAGGTTCGTTTTGGGTTTTGATTTTTTTGTTTTTAAAGGAAACATGCTTTATGATACATCATGATCATTTAAGAAGGCTTGTGATCTTCTAATTCTGTTTATCTGAATGATTATTTCTCTTTACCAATGTAACATATCAAACTAGCTAATTGAAGCTATTTTTTAAAGCAGCTTCCTGATTTTTTAAAAAGCATCTCTAGAATTCCTCATTAATTGACTCTTATTCCCCTTTTCATCAGATCCTACTGCAGTTTGAGTAGTCTTATATGTAGCTTATGTTCTGAAGTGCAGACTGTGCCAAAACATAAGAAAGGTAGATTTCCACCTTCTGGTTTGGAGACAGGTGTACACAAAACAACCACCACAAAAACCAGCCTTGGCACTTAAAACTGACCTAACCCACTAGGCAAGGAAAAGTGCAAGTAATTTCTTGTGGCTTGTGTTTGTTTTTCTGATCATAAATATTGGAAAAATTCTGCTTTATCATTTTGGATTTTTTTCCTATTCAGAGGAATGTGATTATATGTATTGAGCAAGCAAAGAAACCTGGCATTTATGGGTTAAAGTAAGAACTCATCAGGCTTTTCTTAGTTCTGGGTGCTAAATATGGTAGTTTTAATTTTTAAACTTTGTATCCTATGGAGAAATAGGCATTAATCATAAATAGATACTACAGCTCTTCTAATCTAAATATACTCATCTCAGAACTCTCTCTGACTTGCTATATAAAGGCCTCTTCTTGATATGGTTATTATTTTCCCAGTAGTTACTGTCATTATCCACGAGTAACAGAAGTTTGGTATGATTAGTTCCTCCTTTCCTAATCCTTCTCCTGTTTCCTGCATATGTTACGGTATTTAAGGTCAAAAGGGCTAAAGCTCTTTTGATACCAATGCTGATGTAGGCAAGAGAGGAGCCTCCTAATACAGTGTAAGCTTCTGGGCGCAATCATTACTTTAGGATGTGTATGTTTATTTTATTTGTGTGTGCCTGTGTCAACAAGCAGTGGATTCTTAACTCCATTTAAGATGAATTAGTTCTGCTATTATCCTCACAGGGCAGGGGATGGAAGAAGCTTTTGTTTCCCTTAGGAAAAGCCAGAGAGAAACCCATACTCCGGGGGCTGATAACTTTAGCTTTGGGAACTGTAGGAGGAATGTCCTTTAACCAATAACCTGTCTGTTGATTTGTATTCAGATATAACTCCTGATGATTTAACAGCAAGTCTCAGTTATGGCTTGATCTCATAATGAAATTATATTGTAGACCTTATTCTTTGATTTGAATTCAGCAGCTGTTTACTAAGGATCATCTGTTTCTCCAGTCTTGTTCTGGGCATTGTGAAGATATCAGAGATATTTGAGATATGATTCCTATTGGCAAGAAACTTTCTACACGGTTGGGAAGCCTAAGGCTAGTCTTGGTGGGAATGGGCACCTACAACTATTTTAAAGTAGTTGTCGGGATTTAGGGCAGCCACATCAGGAACTTACAGATCAGCAGTGAGGTGACCATTGACTAATAGGAAGACTTGCGAACCCAGAATCAGGGATCTTGATCGGAGTTTTCTCATCACCTAACACACAGTTAAGTGGGTTAGCCATGTAAGTGAAGTTATAAGGGAGGCTTCTGGACAGCCAGTTGTTTGGGAGGTTAAACACTTACCCGGCTTCATTTTTAAAATTTTATGATTCTTTAACAAATGCTTATATAAATAAAGATAAATAAAGAGACTTCAATTAAAATCTAGAAAAATAGATTTCATAACGTAATTACTAGTTATATAACTGAGTCATGGACCCAGATGGTTAGGTAAATGCAATAGTGGAATTAGATTTTCAGTCTGTAAATTTTCTTCTTTTTTTTTTGAGACGGAGTTTCACTCTTGTTGCCCAGGCTGGAGTGCAATGGCGCAATCTTGGCTCACCACAACCTCTGTCTCCCAGGTTCAAGCGATTCTCCTGCCTCAGCCTCCTGAGTAGCTGGACAGGCATGCACCACTATGCCCGGCTAATTTTGTATTTTTAGTAGAGACGGCATTTCTCCATGTTGGTCAGACTGGTCTCAAACTCCCAGCCTCAGGTGATCTGCCCACCTCGGCCTCCCAAAGTGCTGGGATTACAGGCATGAGCCACCGCGCTCAGCCTGAATTTTCTTTTTTTTTAAGAGACAAGTCTCTTTATGTCACCCAGGCTGGACTCAAGCTCCTGGGCTCAAGCAGTCCTCCCACCTCAGCCTCTTGACAGCTTGGACTGCAGGTCCCTAGCTGAAATTTTCTTTAGTTATCATAGTATATTAATAGCTACTACTTATAATACTGTTTTTATAACTTATGGCTACTTTTTTTTAGTTTCTTGGAAGCATTTGTTCAAAAAGGCAGTATAAGTTTATGGGTTTTTTGTTGTTGTAGGAGTTATGTCATCCCTAGATCGTATTATTATTAATTCTGATTTGCTGTGGCTTTTGAAAGTCATCTTTTGCCCATCTGCATGTGATTATTTTACTAATGCGGTATGAAGAATAGCACTTGCATGTCCTGTCCACACCTGTCTCTCAGCTTAACTGTGTTATATAAACTTTATTTTGGGTCCAGAAGCTACAGTGTCAAAGAAAGCAAATACAATGTAAGTGAGCTTTTCTGAATAAAAGTGTAGCAAGATATTAAGGCAAAATAGCAAAATCAAAGTGCTTGACAAAGGTAATGGTGAACATCTTCCCTAGCGTGAAAATGGTATTCAACAAATACTTGTTGAGTTGAGCAAGAGCAAGTCCAGGGCCATGTTCTATCTGTGGTGCCTGCCCCAGGGTCTTGTGGGCCCTGACCGACCCTGAGAGAGCAGGCCTGCCAGGGGTTGTGTAGAATGTCAGCCTGGCCCCAGGAGAGTAGCAGGACCCTGCGATTTAGAGAACTATAAGAATGTTGGGAATATGCGTTTGGTGTCAGGGAAGCGCAAGGTCGAATACAGTTTTAGAAACTTTAAAAACTAACCATATCGAGATGAGCATTATACATTATACAGATATATTTATAGTATATTTAGGGAATCCAAATGACATTTGATAATTGTTTGGGAAGGCTTATTGATTTTATATCTGATCATTCAATCCAGAGACATTAAATTCAATTGATTAATGGAGTTCCCCAACTGTAAGACATCTTTACGAAGTTATTTTCAAGCTTTGCGAAGATCTTCTGAGGTAAAGGGGATCAGCAAACAGTAAGACAGAGTGTACTGCCATACCCAAGAAAAAGAAATAAACCTTACAACTCTCAGCAAATCATTCAAAATGTCAGAAATGTGTTTCTATATCTTGGTAAAATGGATTGATTGAGAAGTATGGAAAGTATAACAGTGGCATGCAGAATATTGTTTTTATGAATATTCAGAATTTCAGTTGTTTACATAATTATGTATCTTTATAGTAAATGTAACCACATTTACTTGTGCTGTGCTTTAGAGAACAGCTGATGTTCCCTTTCCACTTTGTTGACCGGCTGGGAAAGCACGATGTGACCTGCACAGTCTCAGGGGGCGGGAGGTCGGCGCAGGCTGGAGCTATACGATTGGCAATGGCAAAAGCTTTGTGCAGCTTTGTCACCGAGGACGAGGTCGAGTGGATGAGACAAGGTATGAGTCTAGGTGGGACGGGCATGGTGGCCCAATACTGGCTATACATGTTCGTCGCCTTCTTGTACTAGTGCCTGAAGTTCGTGAGAAAATACATAGTTACATGTGTAATATTTCCCTTCGCTATCTTGTTTCTTGCTACAGAACCAACAGTATTTCTCAGGTTTGATTTCTACAAGGTGAGCTTGAATTAGAAAAAGGGGAGAACTCCCCGCATTGATTATTTGAGCCCTGCTAAAATGTTCAGTTCCAAGGTCAGGGAAAAGTTAATTTTGTCCTTAATGCATAACCTTTTGTCCAGCTTAACAAAGTGCTTAGCTTAGTTATATTTAAGAGACAAATTGCTTGTTTTTGTTTTATCAAGAAATGTGTGGGTGTTTTGTTTTTGAAACAGTCTCTCTCTGTCACCCAGGCTGGAGTGCAGTGGTATAATCATAGCTAACTGCAGCCTCAAGCTTCTGGGCTCGAGCAGTCCTCCTGCCTCGGCCTCCCAGGTAGTTAGGACTATGACGTGCACTAGCAAACCCGGATAATTTTTGTGTATTTTGTAGAGACTGCGTTTTGCTATGTTGCCCAGGCTGTTCTCAAACTCCTGGCCTCAAGCAATCCTGCCTTGGCCTCCCAAAGCACTGACATTACGTAGCATGAGCTACCACACCTGGTCTGTCATCGAAATGTGTAATAATTGTTTGGTTAATGATAAAGTTCTTTGAGTATTTTGTTTTTGTAAGTTATTGGAGGTTTCAGTTTTTTCCCATTGCGGTGTTTGAATTTTCTTTTACCCTACTCTGTGTAACCCTGTTACCTGAGCATGAATACAAGAGTCCCTGTGTAATGTGAAAAAGGATGGGCAGTTAATTCTTTCATTAGGGTACTGCTTTAGCAGTTAGAATAAATCAGGGAAGTTTGAGCTGAAGACTGTCTTCGCACTGTATATGAGAAGAGGAAAACACCGTGTGTGCCGTCAGCCAGCTGCATGGTCCTGGGCAAGTCACTTAGCACCTAAGTTCATAAGCTCCTCCTCTGGGCAAGTAGGATGGTCTCTGTGCACCAGACCTGCTAGTACAAGCCACTGGGGTTCAATAAAAACACTACCTATGGCTTAGGCTACTTAATTGCTTAAGGCCCTTAAAAATCCATTTGCTTATAAGCAATTTGTCATCATATGGGATTCATATCTAGTCATTGAAGTAATTTGCTAGAACCTTAACAATTTGATTAGTTTAAGCTCCTGTGCATATCTGAAAGTAATAAAGCATTCTTACTTACAATTAAAGCTAGAACTTAGGTCTTGTCTGTATTTTGTCAAATACCGGTGTTTTATTCCATGTATGTCCTTTAAGTACAAGCAAGTGTAAAAGCTTACGGGTATGTAATAAATAATTGAAGTGTTGCTATATGTACATTAAATGGTCCTTAATAAAATACCCAAGGCTTGTATACAGTAAGAGGAGTGCTAACGTTGGAAGAGTGAAAAAGACAAGGTAAAAGTACATTTACGTATTTATAAAAGCAGTGTAAGAGCTTTCCCATCAGTGGTATTCTTGGAATCTGTGGTCTTTACTAATTTACTATAGCTGCAGCCACTGCTGGGCTTTTCCGTGTGGGCCATAGCTAGGAGTCACCCCAGCAGTTGCCTAGAAACATATTCACTCCTGATGACTGGGAGAATGACAGTTTCCTGTTTCAACTGACTTTATTCTTCTAGAAGAAACTGCCTGTGCTGAGAATACAACTCTAAAACTTATCTTTCAGATTCTAAAACAAACAAACAAACAAACAAAAAAACAGGGAATATTATTGGCATAAATTAAAATAATAAGTTTCCTTTTTTAAATGTTTGACAAGTCATATTTGTATGTATATGCATATTCATGTAAACTGTTAATAGATGATATCTAAGTACTTTCTCATACTTCACCATTACAGTAAGTTTTTCTTCTCTGCCTCTTGTCTCCATTAAAACTCTGGCCTCTGCAATAGTAAGTGTACAGGTTAAGTGACCGCCCCCACAAGAGCAGCTTTAGCTCACTTAGATTAGGCCAGCTGAAAAGCCAAAAGGGAACCATGATTCTTATAAGGAAAGCAGGTTTAAATAACGGAACTGGTGTTTGTCTCAGAGGTTGGAAAAATACCCTCAAAGAGTGGAAGCAAACTGCCGTCACGAGGTTGCTACTGGGCTGGTAAATTACTGTGCTGGTTGCTTTCCTCTAATTTTTTTTCTCAGACAACAGTACGTATAAATTCACGGACCTGCTTTTCTTCTTGGCAGCGTGCATATTAATGGTTCCTAAAGGCTTCTGTTTTTATGCTGCAGCTGGGCTCCTCACTACTGATCCACGTGTGAGAGAACGGAAGAAGCCAGGCCAAGAGGGATCCCGCAGAAAGTTTACCTGGAAGAAGCGCTAAGGGTTTGCTCCCAGGAAAGAAGAGGAAGAGCTGTGTGTGTGTGCTGGCACGTGGCAGACACAGAGGAAATAATGACTGACCAGCATGAGGGCAGTACTGTCAGAAATGTCTTTGAGTTGTGAGATGGATTTATTTTTAAATGCTACTTTGTAAAGGTGACCTTTAAAAAATAAAAGAAAAAGAAGAATGTTAGTCTTATTCTGCCACTCTATTTTTCTTAACTTTTTCAGAAGATAGTTTTAAGAAGCATAATTCATAGAATCTGGCATATTAGACCTGAAAGGAATATTCAGCAATATATAGTTGAGTTACCTCATTTTGCAGACAAGAAGGCTAAGCCCCCAAAATTAAGCAACCAACCAGAGCCATACTGTTGGTACTTTTCGTGCTAGAGCTAGACTGGCACTCATTTCCCCTGATTCTGTTGCTTTCCCACTTGGCAATTGTCACCGCATAGTTTTCAAAATGAGAGGTGAGAGTGCTCGCTCAGAAGAATGAAGTAACTGGAGTCGGTCAGGAGCTCAGCGGAGCCAGGGAGCTGAGCTGCCAGGTGTGGGAGGTGCTGGTGCAGACAACAGCCAAGTGAAAGGCACAGCCGAGCCTGTCTGCGCTCACTCGCTGCAGGAATACGAGCAAGCACAGCAGAGAAGGCACCCCTGCCCCCTATTTTGGATCAGTTTTGTTTTGGGGGTATTTAAAAGTTGTTTTATTGTGTATATTTAAGGTATACAACAGGATGTTTTGATATACATTTACGGAGTGAAGTGATTACTGCAGTCAAGCAAACTAGCATAGCCCTCATACAGTTTCCTATGTGTGGGTGTGTGGAAAGAGCACCTAAGGTCTCTTCTCATTTCCAGCATACAATACAGTGTGATTCACTGTCGTCCTCATGTTATTCGTTACGTCTCTAGACTTACTCGTCTTACGTAACTGCAGCTTCGTACCTTTTAACCTGCATCTCGCCCTCCTCCACCCCCTGCCTCTGGTAATTACAGTGCTACTCTGTGCTTCTGTACATTTGACTTTTTAAGACCCCACAGCTAAGTGAGATCTTGCACTACTTATCTTTCTGTTCCTGGCTTACATCCTAGTGTCCTCTAGGTTCATCCATGTTGTGGCAAATGGCTGGATCTCCTTTTTCAAGGTTGAATAGTATTCCATTGTGTATTTATATGCCACAGTTTCTTTATTGAAACAATTGTGGATTCCATTTTGGATCAGCACAGATGTGGAGAAAAGTGGCTTCAAGCTCCCGTTCCCCAGGAAGTCTCAGCTGAGGTGCCTGAGGGAGGACTTGGCTGAAGGGAACAGATCCCTCTGAATGAAGGCACCCAGCCAGGAGTGCACATAGCTCTGGAAGAGCATGGGCTGCGGGAGGTGGCCTGAGTCCTTGACTGCAGCCCCCAGAACCTGTCGTGCACTGGCTATGCACAAGTCAGGGCTGGGGAGTGTAGCTTGCCCCCGTGAGGCCCACCCGGCAGTCTTCATGATTGACCATGGTTTGGCATGAAAGATCACACATCGGTGTTCAGCCAGGAGCTAGACGCCTCAGTCATAGCTAAGCGTTCAACTGCGTTTTGCTCTAGGATTTCTAAAGTACCTTAAAATGAAGAAGCTTTGGCATTTTAACTCTAATGCAATTGTGCAGTAGGTTTTTGAGGGGGGAAAGTGGCAGTTGGTGACGGGTACTTTAAAATCCATTTCAGGCCAGGTTTGGTGACTCACACCTGTAATCCCAGCACTTTGGGAGGCTGAGGCAGGTGGATCACTTGAGGCCAGGAGTTCGAGACCAGCCTGGCTAACATGGCGAAACCCCATCTCTACCAAAAAATACAAAAATTAGCTGGCTGTGGTGGCATGTGCCAATAGTCCCAGCTACTCAGGAGGTTGAGGTGGGAGAATCGCTGGAACCCGGGAGGCAGAGGCTGCAGTAAGCCGAGATTGCACCACTGCACTCCAGCCTGGGTAACAGAGTCAGACCCTGTCTCAAACAAACAAAAAAAAATTCATGTCAATGCAGTTATTTTAAGTAAAAATATTGCTTCAAGAATTAGACCCTTAATGCTCAATTATCCACTGATTTCTTCATAAGTGTCTATTTTTAAATAATCTTGAAGAAGTTCTGAGACATGTATATACACATCAAACCCTTTATGTGGTAAAATAAAATAACGTGATGATGAACAAGTGAGAGTGAGTACCATCATGCGGTACCCAGTGCCCTTTTCATTCCAGATGAAACTAGAAAATACTTTCTGGGGTTCTTTCTGTGTGGCAGTCATTCTCTAGTGAAATTGTCTGTGTCAGGTTTTGGTCGGTGGTGTTGATTTAGCCTGTATGTGTTGGAGCATACTTTTTACCACTTTGACAAGAGAGAAGTGATAAGTGGTTCCCCCACGTCGCGTGGGTGTGCTGAGATGGGATGGCGGGTGGCCCTGTCAGCACCGATCGCCCACTTGCTGAGCTCTTGCCATACCTGGTGTCCTCCGGGGCAGTGCAGAGTTGCCTGGGTATATGCAGTCTGGCCCCTGCATCAGCTACTGTTGGTGACGTGGAAGAGACCAAGTTCTCAAGTCTAATGGGAGACCTGCTCCTGCGATGCCACAGGAGGAGAGCTGAGGAAGGGGGCCTTGAGGACGGTAGCTCCCTGAGGAGGAGGCGGTGGGGAAAAAAGAGGCCATGGGAGGAGAGGTGGGGAGTACAGAGAGAGGAAATGGCAAGAAAGGAGGAAGGAAAGTTCAGGAAGTGTGCAGGGAGTGAAGGCAGGCAGGCCAGGACATTGCTGGGGAGGGAGGAGAGCCCTGTGGAAACCAGCTGGGAAGGAGGCTGAGGCAGGTTTGTGGAGGGCCTGAAAGTCATGGTTATGTTCCTGCACTGCCAAAGGGGAATCACTTAGTCTTTTTTTCTCCTTTGAGAGTACAGATGAGGGTTGAAATTAGAACTATGTTTTTAAACTGTATTTTAGCAACCCTTTAAAAATATATATATTAATTAGAGTCATAGTACATAATACAACAACAAAATCAGACCCTTAAGTCTCACCTTCTTCTGGGTCTCAGGAACCCCGAACTCCTGGGAAAAGGCTTTGAGGATCTCCCCATCAGGAAGGAAACGGAGGGATTGCAGGAGCAGGGAGTCATTAGAAGGAGGAGACCTGCCAGCCAGCCTTTGTACACAGAGGGGATGGGACCCAGCACGGGGAACAGAAAGGAGGCAGGTGTGAGAAACGTCGCCACTCTCTCCTGGACGGAGTGTGATAGCTGATTGGCTGCGGGAGAGCTGGGGGCGGGTATTCGGTATGAGATCCACAGGCTGTGGGAATGCAAAGAGCCAGGAAGACTGGAAGAAAAGTTGGTGGGAGGAGGAAACATCAGAAGGGTTGGCTTGGGTTTCCTTGAGTTTCAGGTGTTTAGGGCCACCTCAGATGAAACGCTTGAAACACAGTTGGAAATGAGGGCTGTGACTCAGGCGATGGGTCAGCCTGCTGACAGATTTGGGAGGCTGCTGTATGGAAGGGGAATTTGAAACATGGGCTGGATCAGCAGGGAGGATTGGGCAGGGAAAAGGCCAAGGCTCAACTAGAGAAAGAACCATCAAGTTTAAAGTAGGAAGGAGGGAGGAGCCAACAAAGGGAGTGGTGGGCGGTGATAGGAAGACAGCAAGCCAAGCACAGCGGTCAGGGACGTCAGTGACGACCCAGAAGCAGCCTCCAGGAGAGGCGGATGTTACCGTGCCTTTCCCGGTGATGTCGGGAGGCAACACTGGCTTGTAACCTCGCAGGCCACTGTACCCCTTGAGTCTCAATTTCTTTGAGTCAAATTGGGGTCATTTTCTGCCCTACCAGCCCCATCTGCCCTTGTGTGACGATCAAGTAAGATAAGTGTAAAACCACCGGCCATCTGCGCCATTCCAGCTGTCACAGGAACTAGACTGTGGACAGTGTTGATGTGAGGCCGCCAGGGAAGAGGATTAAAGCATATCGGAGCCCTTGTTCCTTTGTTTAGTCTTGACACAGGCTCCTTTGTCACCAGGTTTGTTACCACAGCAGCACTTAGCTTCTCAGACATCCCATACCTTTGTGGGAAATACCTGTTGGGAAGTATTTTTGACACACACTGTGTGCATATGTTGGGAAAGGCTCTCTAGGGGCTTTTTTTTTTAAACAGGCATTTGACAATATTATTGCCTTAAGGTGACAGTGAGAGCTGATGCTTCTATAGCTCCTATTCTGTTCCAGATACTGTTCTAAATACAAGTAACACATTCGATCCTCTCAGCCAACCCTATGAGGTAGATATTGAAAAAATTAGTGCTCAAAGAGGTTCAATAACTTGCCCAAAGTCCTAAAGCTAGTGAGTGCCCAAGCCAGGTTGGAACCTAGAATCCCGGCTCCAGAGCCAGTGCTCTGAACCACTGTGGAGGAATACCAGGCCGGCTATGATAGCACGCAAGCCAGGCACACAGCCTGTGCTCAAACCGTCTGCGAAAGGAGAGAATACGGCATTGATCCAGTCAGAAGACTTAATGGGAGAGGTGGATGTCAGCCAGATCCTAATGGATGGGTGTTGATTAGTAAGCATTATACTATGCTCTCCAACCAACCTAGAACCCTCATCTTATTCAGGAAGGCGATGTCATAACCACTCCATCAAGCCGGGATCATTACGAGGACAGTCAGTGGGCCATATGTTTGGAGGAGAGCATTCCGGGCACTGTGATGGGAAGAACTACGAGAGTCCAGGGATGAAGTAAAGGTGACTGTGCTACTTGTTTGCCCAGGAGGGCCCCACCATCCTGCTATCCCAGTGTGACTACTAGATAGTTAGTTCCCCCTTTTACTTCCAAGCGTCCCAGTTTGAATGATAAATCATGAGTTTGAAGAAGTCTGCCAAACATTGAAGTCATTTCCAGAGTGTCATAGACATGTGCGTTGTTTCTCGGCATAGGTCCTTTGTTCAGAACCTGCCCTAAGGGGGCCGTCTCCATGGCCTAAGGAGTTTGGTTTTGGTTTTTGTTGTTGTTGTTGTTGTTTTTAAGGACAATGAGCCTAGCCTTTGCAGCACAGAATCCAGTGGGGGAAGTGCAGTAGGTGTTGGTAGGAGGCTCTGGAGATAAGACCTGTACCAGGTGGGAGTGGAAGGCGGGCCCCCAAGACTGCAGAGGTATTGGTGGTGATGTTTATCTGAAGTTGGGAGGTGGTTACCTTAGTGTCCACTTTATTATACCTTCCAAATATGACTCACATGCTTATTGTGCACTACTGTATCATAAAAGTGGATGAAAACCCACCTGAAGAAGTACGTCCATGGTTCAGAACACAGGCTCTGGAGCTCCTGTGTGACTTTGGACAAGTTGATCACCTTAAACCTCTACTGCTCATTTGTGAAGAAGGGAGAATAGTAGCACCTGTCCAAGGATTTCGAGGATTCGGAGCAATCCACGTGAGCTGCTTAGTCTATAGGAAGAGCTCTATAAACATTGGTTAGGATTCTCTTCCCCCCGCAGAAAATCCCTTGTTAACCTCTGTCATAGGGGCTAAACCAGGGTGCACAGAGACCCGAGAGTGTGGAAGAGGGAGCCATAGAGTGATGGAATCAATAAGTAGTTTCCTTGAAAATGAATGACAAAGTCACTTGGTACATTTTCCGTCCTTTTTTAGCGCTAAGTTCGTTGACCTAACTACTCAGAAAAAATTAAAACAGAATGGTATCAATGTTGGAGAGATTCAATGTTGTAGACCAGGTGTTTTTATGCCAGTTAAAATACCTCAGCTAGTCTCCATTCAGGAAACCCCACAGACATTAAGTGTGTTCAGCCTCTCACAGAACTCTCAGAACCATATTAGGTAGCTCCTGCTAAGAACTTATAAATATTTATAAGAAAGGATCAGTACATCATTTTTATAAATATTGAAGTTTAATAGAAAGGCTGTAATGCATTCTCCAAAATTAAGAGGCAAGGCGTAATAATAATAATCAGGCAAACAGTTATTGCCACCTTTCCTCAATAACTTTGTAGGCTACAGAAGTGTAGCTAAAGCCTTTCTTCTTATTCTAAGTCTTCGGTTAAAACACTTTAAAGCCAATAAACTCGTTACTAAAAATTGAAAGTAATCTTTGAACACTAAGCTATAAAAACTACTGAACCTCAACACAAAATCAAAATGAATACAAAAGCAAAATTGTACATTTATTTTTCTGTCATTTCACAGAAAATACAGATTAATACTGAGGTACAGAATGTTAAAATATATTTTAAAAAGAATTCAAATCATGTTACTGTATGACCTTTCCTTCAACATAGGCCATTAGCCTTTTAAACTAAACAATCAATAAAATTAATGTCATAGCCAAGAAAAAAGAACAATAGAATTAATAATTATATTAGAATTAGAGGATAATTAAAGAGCATGATTTTTATGGAGCAAAGGCCTGTATTTAGCTATGGTTTTCTGATGCTTTGACAAAATTCTGGGGCCTTGCTGACCCTGGAGGGACTGGCCCTCCCAGAGCTAGCCAATGTTTAAAAATAGTAAATTTTCTAGAGATAGTGAAGGACTAGCCTGCAAGTGCACCTTTCCTATACAAACCAGCCAATCCAGAGCCACGCCCAGCCACCTCCTTTATAGGCCGTCACACCCCAGGCAGAAATTCGCCAGCCCTGATCACCCCAGGGCATCGAAGAATTAAGGACAATCCCCACATGCCAGAGCCTGCTGAAATGAATGCAAGCAGCCAATCCTAAACCCACTGAAATTACTCACAGTAGCCCATCCTAAACCCACTGAATTTAATGCAAAGTAGCCAATTCTAAACCCACTGAAATTATGCAAAACAGTTCATCCTAAACCTGAAGTGATGCATAGTAGCCAAGAAATGATTTGAAGTAGCCAATCCTGAACCCACTGAAATTACTCAAAGTAGCCAATCCTAAACCCCCTGAATTTAATGCAAAGTAGCCAATTCTAAACCCGCTGAAATTATGCAAAATAGTTCATCCTAAACCTGTTGAAACGATGCATCGTGGCCAATCCTAAATGCACAAAAATGATTCAAAGTAGCCATTCCTAAACCCACTGGAATTACTCAAAGTAGCCAATCCTAAAGCCACTGAAATTATGCAAAGTAGCTAATCCTAAAATCACTGAAATGATTCAAAGTAGCCAATCCTAAACCTACTGAAATTATTCAAAGTAGCTAATTCTAAACCCCCTGGAATTATTCAACATAGCTAATCATAAACCAAATGAAATGATTCAAAGTAGCCAATCCTAAATCCACTCAGCTGCCTACCCTCCCTCTTCTTCCACGAAAAGCCACAGTCAAGGCTCTTGCCCATGTGTACCCTCACTCCTGCCTGCCCACGTGGTCCTGCACGACGTGGCTGCCCCCTCCTGGGGTCTGTGAAAAATAAGCTGTCTTTTCAATAGCAGTCGTCTCCTGATGGGTTGACCTCCCCATATAAATAATAATAATAATGTCTGGCACTGTTACTATAGCAGTAAAATAGATCAGAGTATAACTTGCCTGTGTTTGTGTCTTTTTGTATTTGATTTTCATTCACTCATCAAATATTTATCTACTAAGGTGATAAGCATCAGCCAGCCAAAGTTCCTTCTAGAAAACTTTTTGAAAAGGAAGAAGGAAGACCCCTTTATTAGAGTGATGAGTTCATATCACTTTTCATTAAATCACTGCCATGGAAGCTTTAACAAAAGTTAAAGCCGCTGTTGGATCTTCTATGAAAACTGTTCAGGAGAACTTCAAATTTATTCCTTTTTCATTTTCCCAGGACTTGATTGTACTTTCTGAGAAAGATTGAAACCTCTCCAGGGGAGTCAGCCTCGCAGTAAGAGGTCTCTCCCTCCATGGCAGGAATGAAAGATTCATCCGAACTCTCCATAATTGTATCTAACCTCACGGCAAACCTTCTCCACCGAGGTTGCCATCATTACTTTTGCGGAGTAAACTGTTCCCTCACAGCGTCCCCCTCTATTAAGTTGAATCTCTTTTTTGTAATTTCAGAATATTGCTTCTTTGAAGTGAGGGGAGGAAGTGGTGGAGGGAAGGTGTTTTTTCATAGTGGTGTTTAATAGATAAAATAAAGGACGCTGAGGACTGTATTTCAGTCAGGGGTTGTATTCGGTGATATTAGGACACTCTTGGTTGCAGGCTGCAAAAGTCCAACTTGTTCTATCTTTTAATTGAAAGGAGGAAGCTCTTTCAGTTTATTGAGAAGGTCTTTGGTTGTCTAGTGTTCTTGAGAGAGGAGTTGAACAGCCGACCCGCAGGCAGGGTAGTAGCATCTGGGTCTCACAGCTGAAATGCCCCGGAAGAGCCCGTCGCCACCGTGTCTGCATTCTTCCCTTCTCAGGATTCTTCCAAAAGATGTCAGGAAATCACCCACTGGCTTATCTTGAGCTGGCTCTAGGGAGCTGGGATCATGCTGGAATGATGGCAGCTCCAGTTGAAGTTCGTGGTTGGAGCAGAAGGAATAATTCCTAGAAGACAGCAGGTCGTCTTCCCGGAAGGCAGTGAGTCGCACAGACAAAAGAGCCATCTTGAAGTAGAAGTCGTCATTTCAGTTTGTAGAATGCAGTCTGAAGCCTCTCTCTACCACAGGGTATTGGGGGCCCCTCACGAAATGTCTTTCTGCCCCATCTTTCATTCCGGCTTGTTTCCTCCTCCCCACAGTACCCTCCCACCCGCCATCCCAGATGGCTGAGCCCACACGGGCCCTAGCACCTTCCTCTGCCTCTGCCCACAGGGGAGGCCTGGTCCCTTCCCACCTCCACCCCGCATCTCCTCATGCCCTGCAGCACCTGCCTGGGGCACTTATGCTTCTGGGGTTCAGTCATGTGTGTGTTCTCCTCCCCCAAGACACACAGGGATCCTGTTCCACCCATCCTTGGTCCCCAGGGCCTGGCACACAGAAAGCACAGAAATCAGTATTTGCCTAGTAGTTGGAGGACCTCATGACCAATGCCTCATAATGGTGTTCAGGTAATTTGGAAGGTGGCCATCTGCCCACCCGTCTGCCTTGTGCATTCTGGATTCTTCTGTCAGTCAATCCATATTTACTAATAACGCCTTTGGGTCCAGCAGTCAGGGTTACAAAATACAGTCAAGTCAGAGTTTTTGTCCTGAGAGCTTCGAGTCTAATTACAGAAAAACAACAAACAGAGAAAACAATTAGAAAGCAATTAAATCCTGGCTGTGAGGTGCTGACTGTGAGTGCCAGGGTAATGACTCAATGCTGAGGGCTTGTCCCCACATGGTGGGGGCACGACCTCACCTGTCGGATCAGGCTGGGAGCAGGTAACAGCCTTGTGGGGTCTTGGGCTCTCGCTGGGAGAGGCCTGGCATGGTGCCGGGCACATCTTAGGTGCTCAGGTGCCATGCCTCTCTTTGAGTCTCTGTGAGCCTCCGTTTTCCTGCCTGAAAAATGTTGACAAAACCGTACCCTCCAGGGCTCTGGGCCACTCGAGGACTTAGACGCAACACCAGCAGAGTTTCTGACACAGGATGGGCCCTGGGTAAACAGGTGTGATCACATCGACAGCAAAAGCAAGGCTGTCCCAAGGGGAAAGTGAAGCCCGAGTCACAGGGAGCATTTAGAGAGGCAGACCTTTTCTCCCTGAGAAAAGAATTCATCGGAAAACGATACTCACTTGCTGTTGTAGTGGGTCTGGGAGTCCCAGGCCATGGTTGTTTCTCCGTCTGCGAGTTGGTTTGGCTTGCACTGGCTGGTTTGGAGTTCGCGGTGATGTTCTTTCTTCCAGGGGCCCTGCTTGGTCCTCACGTCTCTCCCTGCACCTTGCCTGCTCCAGCACGGTAGTCACAGGGTGAGCAGCTGCAGCCCGCTCAAAGATTAGGAGGACTTTCTCCATAGACATCTTTGCACACAAAGAACATCAAAGCTAGAGGCCATTGTGCACACAGTCAGCACTTTGGCCTTCTGTCGGAATAAGGTGAATTTAAACGACCCCAGAATTCCCGTAAGCCACGCTGGGGTAATGGAGTGAGATGAAAGCAAAGGACTCTCACCCTGGCCAGCAGCATGGACAAGCCGTGCTGAACGGCAGCGAGGGACTCTCAGTGCCCCTGACGCACACCATGGGCTGGGGTCCACATCCCACCAGCTTCAGAACTCCTGTTCAGTTCATTACTCTGATGGCACACATTCACAATTTTTATTTATTTTGAGATGTGATCTCACTCTGTTGCCCAGGCTGGAGTGCAGTGATGCAATCCTAAAGCACCAAACTCCTGCAGCATCAAACTCCTGGGCTCAAGTGATCCTCCACCTCAGCCTCCCGAGTGGCTGGGACACTAGGTGTGTGCCACCACGCCCAGCTAACTTTTTAAACGTTTTATTGCGATGGGGTCTCTCTATGTTGCCTGGGCTGGTCTCAGACTCCTGGCATCAAGTGATCCTCCTACCTTGGCCTCTCAATTGTAATTGGGATTACAGACATGAGCCACCGTGCCCAGCCTTCAACATTTTGTAGTCAAATTTGATCACGATGTATTTAGTTTCCAATTTTCTTGCTCCTGCCATTAAAATAATTGTTTAAAAAGCATCGTGGATTAATTTGGATTGATTTTGTACATAATTTCCCTAAACATAAGCCCCGAGTGTCGTGTGGTGTGTGACGGGTGTTTCTAGCTGCCTGTGGGGCCTCCCCATGTGGGTACTCTCCCTGCTCAGACTGACTCTCGTTCCCTCCCTTCCCTCTGCTCCCAGCCTTCCTGCCTCCGCATGTGGGGTCTGCAGGGCAGCAGGGGGCTATGCTGGGCCGAGCGGGGGCAGCCCGTCATCACAGAGCCGCCTGGGTCTCCACTCGCCACTGCTGAGGCTGCCCTGCTTATCGGTAGAAACCTTTGTGGGTTTCTTGGGTCGAGGAAGCAGCAGGAGAATTTGGTAACCTCTAATAAGCCACCCCAAACTCCATTCAGATCTTGAACTTGCAAACTCAGCTCCCCTGACAGAATAGAACCACTCCTGGGTCACTTAGAAGGACAGCCACGATATCCTGTTGTCCAGGGAGCGTGCCTCAATGCTTGTGAGGCTGGAAGGATAACAAGATAAAAGTGGCTCTGAAGGAAGTGTTAAGTATTTCTCATCTCTTTTTTAATTTTTTGAGACAGTATCTCACTCACTCTGTTGCCCAGACTGGAGTGCAGTGGCACAATCTCGGCTCACTGCAACCCCCGCCTCTCGGGTTCAAACGATTCTCCTGCCTCATCCTCCTAGTAGCTAGGATTGCAGGTGCACCACCATGCCTGGCTAATTTTTGTATTTTTGGTTGAGACTGGGTTTCACCATGTTGGCCAGGCTGATCTCGAACTCCTGACCTCAAGTGATCCGCCCACCTCAGCCTCCCAAAGTGCTGGGATTACAGGCATGAGCCATTGTGCCCGGCCTGGTATTTCTCATTTCTAACACACTTAGTATGTGGCTGTGACCCATTTCATTATATTAATAGCTCTAAAGTCTTTTAGAATAATCTTAAGCTATTTGATTAACTTCTGAGCTCAATAAGCACACAGTAACTGTTAGATCTGAGTCTCCTTCATATTCTATATTTTAAATCTAACCTCAAAATAGATTCCTAGCCTCCCTGTGAAGGTGTTGGGAGCCTCCAGAAAGGAGCGCAGCCTGCCCACACCTGCTGTTAGCCCAGCAAGGCTGCACCTACGGTGTCATCAGATCAGACATCATGCTGGTTTCAGCCACTAAGCCTGGGGTAATCCATCACAGCAGCCATAGAAGCTGCTACAGGTGTTTATAGAGTACCGGTTGTTACTTTTATACCAGAGAGAATGGAGACTGGTGGTTTTATGTTTCAGAACAGATAAAAAGAATGACGAGATCAGGCTGGTGCGACAACTCAAGGTGCCTGGGAGATGTTCCAGATACAAACCAAATAATAAAATTTCTTTTCCTCTACGTATGACGAAGCCTCTCGCTAGCCAAGTCTTGGGCCTTGCCCATGGATGGGTTAACTGGGTGTGGTAGCCTGGAGCCCTGTGCTGGGAGGACTCAGAATGTGAGTTTCACTGGACCGGAAAGAGCCCTGTGGGACTTGAGGTAACCTCAGTGGGGCAGGGGCTCTGAGAGCATCTCCCGTGCCCTCCTGGGCAATCCAAGCATACACAGGTGGTGAAGCAAGATGCAAGCTGGCCAAAGCGTGGGAGTGGGGTTGCCCTCAGTCACGGGCCCCCCACATCAGGGCGCACATGCCCCTAATAAGCATCTGTTTCTTTCATTCATCTAGCAAATGCTTATTGATCACTGCCCCACACAGCCCTGTGCTAGGCACTGAGGATGTCCCTGGAGCAGATCAAAAGCCTAGCCCTCATGGGACTCACGTTTCAGCTGGGGAAATAAGCCTTAAACGGAGCCAAGTACCTGATGTTCCCCCTGGTAGGAAGCACCAGGAAGGAGGGAAGGGGATGCTAGTCCAGGGACCCCACTTTGAGAACCACTTCTCTAGTTTATTAAGAGTTCTCAAGATAGAAGAGGTTGCAACTTAAATAGGATGATCACGGGGGCCTCGACACCACAGTGGTGTTTGAGCAGAGATGTGAAGGCAGCGAGAGGGCAAGCAACACGCACATATGAGACCTGAGGGCTCTCCGTGGGGAGCTCAGCTAATGCAAAGCCCCTGTGGTGGGATGAGGAAGAGGCAAATGTATCTCAAGCAGAGAGAACAGGGGAATAGTAGGAGATGAGGTCAGAGAGGCCAAAGGGCAGCCGATAAGGCCCTGACATGATTTAAGGCAGCCATGTTTCCTGGGCTAAGCGGGAAGCCATGGGAGCGTTCCGAGAGAGCTAACTGCAGCGGGTGGGAATGGAAGCAGGAAGCCCAGGGTGGTGGCTGCTGCAAGTCAGGTGACAGACGGCAGTGGCTTGGCCCACGGTGCTAACAGTGGAACTGGAGGAAAGGAGCCCGACTCTGGATTTATTGTATTGTGGTCAGTTGAATTGCAGTAGCCTCATCTGTGTAGAGATAAGATGGTGAAAATCAGTAGTGAGAGGGTGAAAGATACATGAATAAGAAAGGGGTGATCTCATTGATGTTCTGCATCCGTGGTTCTGGAAGTTACCTGTGCACCGCAATCACCTGGAGGGCCCAAGACGCGTGGCTGGTCCCACCCCCAGGTCTTTCAGGACACCCGAGAGAAAGCCTGAGAATCTGCATTTCTCACTACTTTCCAGTTGATGCTGATCCTGCTGGTCCAGGGACCCCACTTTGAGAATCACTTCTCTAATTTATTAAATGTTCTTAGCACAAGAACAGCATCAACTGAATGTCTCAAGTGGCGGGGAATTTAGGGATCATTTAATCCCACTGTTGCAAGCCAAATGCTTCCCCAGGCAGGCAACAAATGCAGGGAGCACTGTAAGACCCGGGGCACCTTGGAGGCCAGAAAGTATGTGGGGGGGATTTGGGGTCCACTGGTGTGCAATCTCTGACACCCGCCCCTCATCCCCTTTAACAGATCAGGAGGCCCAGGCCCAAGGAGACTGTAGTTAACCCTAACTGCTATGAACATATGTAGAGTGAGAATTAAAAATAAAACCCTAAGCCCCCCAGCCAGCTGAATAACTTCCTCTTGACCAAGGGGACCCCAGAGAAACCTTAATGAAAATTCTGGGCCATAACAGGACAGGAGGACAGACGTGTCATTATATAATACCTTCCCCCTTTTGCAGTTTAGACACAACGGACCGGCATTAATATTATAACAGAGACCATAAGACTGATAGAACAAACTCTTTGTGGCAATAAGGTACAAAATTATAAACAAGACCTAAGGCCATGGCAGGGAAGGGTTAAGCCACGCACCCAACATTTAAAGAATAAACTAGGTTCTGACTGCCAGAGGTGGTTCTCTCTAGCAGCTGAACGATCACTGGCCTTGACATAAGCAGTGTTCAACTAGTTGCAGCTCGTCCACCACCAGACACTGACTAACTCACCCCCTTTCCACTAGCCACAACTACAGCTTTGATTGGACAAGAGACTGACTTCTGTAACTTTCTCCTGATAAGAGACCACAGGCCATGGGCTGGTTCTGGCTGGTTTACAGAGGCTGCCCACTTGAGTGTGTTGACGCCCTGCTTCACCTTTCGACATATAGGGCCTAATTATAATTCATTTAAATGTTACATCTCCAACCCAAGGAGAACCTGGGATGTATACAACATGCATGTTTGCTTATTACACATGTGCAAAACCCCCTTTCATGAATATTCATGGATCCTCCTACATCCTGTTGAATATGTATACCTGGCCAAACCCTTCAGCTGACATTCCTGTCTTATGCTTCCCTCCCTCCAAGTGCCTGCCTTTATGGCTTTGGCTGGAGGCTACACTTCCCAGCGTATTGGAATGTGTACCTTACAGTCTGTAACCCTTTATAAGAAATAAAGCTCTCCTGCCCAAAGTTACAGATTTCCTGATTGTTCCGTTTACCATAGCAACTAGAAAGTTCAACCTGTTAATTTTAATCAAATACTGACCAGCCCTCATTCCTGAATTGTATTAACATAATGATTCATTTGAAGTGAAAAAAAGACAAATTGTAACTAGTTCTCATGTAAAGCAGTATGCATGTTATGTGCCTGTATTTGCCTAAAAATATATGCCTGTGTGGATAAGTCTAGATAATGAGATTTTGCATAATGTTTACTTTCTGCATTTATATATGCTTGGAATTTTTTAAAGCTTGTTCATAATTCTTAAATGGCTTGGATTTCTTAAAGTCTGTGCATAACTTTTAAGAGGGGAAAACAGAGATTTTCGGTGTGAAAATAAGAGCACCTCGATCTCTATTAGTACCCTTGTTTAGCCACAAGATGGAGTAGTTTACAACCGAATAAGCAACTAGGCGCACAGACACCAGGAGGAAGAGATTCCTGCCCCACTCCTGGATGTAATCTAGCGATTCATGCGCATTTTAATGCCTCTTGAAAACATCGGGCGTATTAATTATGCTTTTTAATCCATCTTTTGCAGATGAATCTCTAAATTCTGATTTTTTCTTATGCTTACATTGAGCCTACAATTATCTTACCTATTAAATTGATTCCTTTCAATGAAAGAGGTAAATTATTACAGACTAGAAGCCAGAGCTAGGGTACTTAGCAGCAGCAGCTTTCTTTCTTTCTTTCTTTTTTGAGATGGGGTCTCACTCTGTCACCCAGAGTGGAGTTCAGTGCCGCCGTCACAGCTCACTGTAACCTCGATCTGCTGCTCCCAAGCGATCCACCAACCTCAGCCTCCCAAGTAGCTGGGACCACAGACGTGCACCACTACTTTCGGCTAATTTGTATTTTTTGTAGAGAGGAGGTTTCGCCATTTTGCCCAGGCTGGTCTCGAACTCCTGAGCTCCAGCGATCCACCTGCCTCGGCCTCCCAAAGCGCTGGAATTATAGGCATGAGCTACTGCTCCCAGCCAACAGCAGCTTCTTCTAATGAAGGGAAATTCTTGCAGATGGGAGGCTGAGATCCACTTCTTCCACCCCACGTGCCCTGTCTCTAGCATCGAATGGCTACCATTTGACTTTTGAGTTGCCATTTCAAAATGCCTATTTGTATCAATGTTTTGAACCACTCATAAGCTCTCTAAATATTAGTGTACCCAAAAAAGGGAAAAATAGAGACAATTTAACTCAAAATAGAAGAAAAATATTAACAGGTTGAGGCTTAGGACGGCAGTCTATCCTAAGACTTGGGCGCGAGGGAGGTAGGGGTTCTATGAAAAGCCGCTCGCGGGCTCCTCCAGGGATGAACCCCAATAGAATGAAAGCTACGTACCTGTGTGCTGGATACAGGACTGGCAAGGACAGCTGTCTCTGCCCTGCCTGCCATTTGCAACCCGTCCCAGCATGGCGCCTGGGCTAGGCATGTTCAAGGTTTAGCGAGCATCTTTTCTATTAGAAGCGTCCAAGTACGCTTTGGACTGCAGGAAGGAGACACCCATTACCATCAGCACTCAATCTCAACATCAGAGGTGAGGAGCTTTGAATGGAATGGCCATGCCACGTAAAATCCATCCTATTAGGCCTCAATACTGTCAGGTAGAAAGGAAAAAAAATCCAGTGATATTCTGTTTAAATAGGGTAATAGCTAATAAAATATAAGGCTACTTTTTGTTGTTGTTGTTGCTATTGTTTTAATGAGAACTGTAGCATTAGGATTCAAAACAAGCTTTCCAAATGGAAAAAGAAAAAAAAATGTCAACCATAATCTTACCATTATCTCCAGCCAACAGCTAGTATCAGTTTAGGGATTCTCTTATAATGTATTTTCATGGGAAAGCATACTTCACATAGTTGCAATTAGAGTATACATACAATTTTAGGACAGATTTTCCATTTACTATCATAACCATGTTTCTGTATAGCTATAAGCTGCGTAATTATAACTTTAATGACCTCATAATATTCCATCCATTGAGCATATGTTCCATAATTTACTTAACTCGTTTCCATACCATTAGCCACATGTGCTTTTTAAAAATAATATTGTAAATAATGTGCCAGGAGCATATTTGTACGGATGCTTTTTCTTTCATTTATCCTTTGGGTAAACTCCCCAGACTAACTTTATATCCATTGCCAAATGATTTCCCAAAGGACTTTGCCATTTCCCACGTGTGTGTCCCAGCCCCACTGTGTCAAGATCAGCCTTGAGCGCTCGCATTTTCCAAAGGCTCTGGCTTCCTCACGGCCTCTGTGCAGTGCCTGCCCAGCCGCTCTCCTCTCCGGTCTCAGGCAGCCCTCCTCTACTGAAATGGAATGCTAGTAAACATGAGCTCCTCCTCTTGTCCTCTGACCTCCCAGTCCTGATCCCCCTGACCACCTTTCTGCACTGGTTTTTGTCCCTCTATCTGTGAATGAGCTCAAGATCTTCCACTGGTCTCCCACAGGCCAGGACTTAGGAGCTACTGCCTGTTTCCCTAACCCCCAGTTGCACACTTCTCCTGACGTCTATACTCCATATACACCCACACTCTCCTTTATGCCTCAGTCCAGGGCAAGCTAGCCCCTGTTCCTACCCTTTCCACAGAATGTCCCTTTGTAAGGTCACCAGCAATGTTACCTGCAGAAATCAGTGTGTACTTTTTTTGGTCCCAATTAATTTGATCTCTTTGAGGCATTTGATACCATCCTTCCAGAAATATTTCCCCCACCGTGGCTTCCACATCCTCCTACCCTTCTGATGCTTCCCACCAAATGCCTGCTGTCCCCTCTTCGTTGACCCAGCCCCTAACCATTGGTTTTCCCCCAGAAGGGAGCACAGTGTGGGTTAATGCACATGGGGCAATGCAGTGGGGCCTCATCCTCTCTCTGCTGTCATGTCAGTTCTGAAATTTATAAGCCCTAGTGTGTTCCTACTGCCCCATCTTTCAAGTCCCCTTTCCAGGGTTTCAATTTCCACCTCTTCTTTTCAGTTCCACACACATGATCTACAGACAAGCTCATCTACTTCCAAGATCCCGACTCTCCCCTATGCTAATGACTTCCCAATCTGTGTCTCCAACAAGATCTTTCTGTTGAGTTTGACTCATACCATATGAGTTGGGCACCTGTATCCAAATGTCCTGTGGAATCTCAGATTCAGCAGGTACTGAATAGAATCATTCTTTTCCCCTCCCACAACACCTGCCAATTTACCCATGTTCTCTTAGTCAATGGTACCACCCTCCACCTAGGTGATCAAGTTCAAAGGCTGTCTGTCATCGTAGACCCCTCCTCCTCCTCACACCCACAGCCACTCTGGGGAGCTTGTCCATCTCACTCCCTAAGAATCTCAAGTCTCTGGCCACATGCCTGTTCTTTATTGCTTCCTGAGCTCAGTTCACATCTCTTGTCAGCTCTTGCCCGGATTATTCCCATGGCTCAGCAACTGCCTCCATGCATTAGCTCACCCCTCCCAGTCCACCAGGAGAGGCCATGTGGTGCAGCATGAGTGTCAAGGCTCTGCAAGCTGACTGTTCAGATACAGTTCCTGGCTCTGTCTTCTGCTATCTGCAAGCTCGAGTAGGTTCCACTGGTTCCTAAGTAAGATGGAGATAATAACAACATCAACCTCAAAAAAGTAAGTGTGAGGATGAGGCGGTTGTGAGGATTAAATGAGTTGATGCATGTCAAGTACTTCGCACAGCACCTAGCACACATTGAGTATTAGTTGTGTGATCATCATCATCATCATCTTCTGCACCAACAGGGAGCTCTTTCTAAAGGGTTTTTCCAACCACTACTCTGCTCAAAACCCAGCCATTTGAAGAGAGATTTGTACACCGCGTTCTTAGCAGCATTATTCACAACAGCCAAAAGTGAAAACAACCCAATGACTATCGAGGGACGAGTGGATAAGCAAAACGTGGCGTATCACACAATGGAATGTCATCCAGCCTTTAAAGGGAAGGAGGTCTGGCACATGCTGCAGTGTGGACGCCGTGCTGTGGGAGACAGGCCAGTCACAGAAAGGCAAAGACTGTGTGACCCTACTCACAGGAAATACCTAGAGTGGTCCGTTCATAGAGACAGAAAGTGGAATTGTGATTGCCAGAGGCTGAGGAGAGGGGAGTAGGGAGTTATTGTATAATGGTTACGTTTAGTTGAATTACAATGGTTGAATTTAGTTGAGGAAGATGAAAAAATTCTGGAGATGGATGATGGCGATGGTAGTGTGACAATGTGAACGTACTTAATGCCACAGAGCTGTGTGCTTAAAATGGTTAAAACGGTAAATTTTATGTTATATATATATGTTTATACGTTTTTATAACATAAAATATATATTTATATATACAAATTATATATAATATATAAAATATTCTATATTTTATATTAATATTAAATATTTTATATATATTTGCATAACACGAAATATGTTATATATAAAACCAAATTTATATATAATATATGGTTTTATATATTAAATATGCACACGTGTATATTTGATGTGTGTATGTGTATGTTTTTTAAACCACAATAAGAAAAATGCAATAGAATAAAAAAACCCTTCAGTGTCTCCTCTGTGCCTACAGACGCAGCTGAGAGGCCAGGGCGTGTGCCGAGCCCTGGGGGATCTGTCTCAGTTTACCTTTCAGGCCTTGTCGCCTGCTCTCCCTGGCTGCAGCGACACAATGCTACTGTGGTCTCTGGGGCCGTGACCTTGACCAACACCCGGCCTCTGGCAGGGCGCTCCCCTGGTCCCGGGCCTGGCCCTCCGCTTCCGTGGGACTGGATCCACAGCGCCACCTTCAGGAAGCAAGGCCTCCATGCAGCCCCTTGCGCCCCACGCGCACTCGCTGCTCATGTCCACCCCAGGCGTGGGCGTCCACTGTTCCGTCTCCCTTACGTGACTCAGTTGTCGTCTCTGCCTCAGCCCAGTCTGTGATGGAGAGTAAAACATCAACTCATATTTACCAAATGAGGAAATGAAGAAACGAATCTTTTCTCAAGACAAGAGCCATACATAGCAAGGCAGTCATATTCCTTGGTTTCATTATGTCCCTTGGTTGTGGAATAAATGGCAGTTTTTAATCTCTCTAAATGCTAATCATAGTAATTTTCCTCCAGTCCATCTACCTAAGCTTCCTTCTCACCCTAACAACTTCTGACAGTGTTTCACTGTGGAAATGTTTTTGAGGAGGGTGTGCCTGCAGGACGGTCCTGGCTGCCTCCTCCTTAGGAAGACTGGTTTAGATGAAGCTGTCTCCAGGGAACATTGGGCAAAAGTTGCAAGTACAAGATAATCTGATGCGCCCTCCCCAATACATTGTCTCTCCACCACTAGTGTATATTTGAAACAATTACAGCCATTACCCTAAATTCAGCAGTAAGCCCAGAAACTGAAGAGCTGTTCACCAGGGAATGCCCTGTGTCACTTGTGAAGTGGGCAGCATGGCCTGTGCTGTGCCCGGGCTCTCAGACAACCTCAACACCGCTCAGTTCCTACTAATGGGAAGAACCAGGGGATTGGGACGAATGCAGAGAATTTGCACTTGTTCATGCCCCTGTTAACTGAAAAACAGAACTAACTTCTCTCTTTCAGGCTTGAATCACCCATAGAGATAAGAAGCAAAACTTTTTTTTTTTGAGATGGAGTCTCGCTCTGTTGCCCAGGCTGGAGTGCAGTGGCCGGATCTCGGCTCACTGCAAGCTCCGCCTCCTGGGTTCATGCCATTCTCCTACCTCAGCCTCCCGTGTAGCTGGGACTACAGGCGCCCGCCACCTCGCCCCGCTAGTTTTTTGTATTTTTAGTAGAGACGGGGTTTCACCGTGTTAGCCAGGATGGTCTCGATCTCCTGACCTCGTGATCCGCCCGTCTCGGCCTCCCAAAGTGCTGGCATTACAGGCTTGAGCCACCGCACCCGGCCAAGAAGCAAAACTTTTATAACAGAAAAATTGCAAAGTCAAACTGGATGGACTTCAGGGAAAAGCCATTTGTATTTGAAGATCTATGGAGATGTTTGCAACAGGATTACTGGAGTACTGTTCCCAATCACTGAAACCCACACAGATGATGACTACTTCTGTGAGGACACCTGGTTTCATAGAATGAATGGAGCTATCTGACTGTAAATTCCCCTTTTGTAAAATGAACCAGGTTTTCTCTGGGGCATTATTAAACTTTTGAAGGTGTATTTTCACACTCTCTATAATTCCTACTTTGTACAGAGTTCTGCTTCAGCTCTGAAGACAGGGCAATCTAACCAAGCATTCACTTTTATCCTTCACTTATTAAACTCAACAGTCAACACAAGTTGACTCTCAAGTTGCGAGGTGAATGTACATGTCTACGGTGCATAGACTGCAACCTGCCCATAAAAAACCTGTTCATGGAGACCACTTAGAGGCCTGAGGCCCCATGTTTTCTTATGTGGGGATAAGGATGTTCTCCAAAATCAGTCTCAAAATCAGAGCTGGACTTTTCTAGCCTTGCCAATAGACTTCCACTCGGACAAGCCAGCATATGGCACTGTGGAATGTCAGAAATGATTCTTGCTGAACTCTCTCATTTAGGGAAGGGGAAATAGGTCATCGATTCCCCTGAGAACACACAGAAACTTGGTTGGTGCTGCCAAAACAAGAAGGCAGGGTTTCCCGCCTCCCAACTCTGAACTGATACTACATTTCAGCAACCATAACATTCATGGAAAAGCGAGTCCTGGCCAGGAAGAAGGCCAGAGGTCCCATATAAGCCCCAGGCACCATGGAGCTCCCGGGCTGGTGGGATCCTCCCCACACCTTAGGCCACATGGGACAAACTTGTTTATTTGTTGACTCAATCATCCACATATTCATGTGCTCTCCAGTCATTCACTCTTTCATTCAACTGGGAAGTAGCACAGCCTGAGTCCAGATCTGAAACACTTGGCCTGAATCCAGACTCTGCCACCTACTTGTGTGATCTTGGGCATGTTATTTGCCTCCCCTTGCCTCACTTTTCTTAACTGTAAAATGAGGATAACAGTATTATTTACCATATTGTTGTTGTTTACAATACAATGCAGTGGTTATAAGAAATACATTAATTAGCATATATAAAATGCTTAGAACGGTGCCTGGCACACAGCAAGTTGTAGAGCAGTCTCTAATCCAGCACTAAGTTGTGGAAGAAATACCTCCAGTTCTGGAAGGAATGCATAGGCTGGTCTGTTTGAGGCCACTCTCTCAGCATGTTTGGCACTGCCAGCAGCAGTGATGATGAAAGCAGCGACCTGTCAGTCAGAGGCCTAAGTTTCACAGAGCGGAGGAATTTAGGGGTCACAGGAGGTGTTGGCTTGTCTCAGTGCTCACGTATGTCTGAGACTGAAATGAACCAACATAAATGAATATAAGATTTCAAACAATATTTTGGTAGTATGCACATAAGATTGAAAGATTTGTTTAAAAACATTAGCATAAGTAGAATATGAGGTTTATGGGTTTTTCTAATGAGAGAGACAAGAAATGAAGCCAAGTGCTCATTTCTGCCGATTCATCGAGATGATAAGAGGCGTTAAAATGTTGTTAGGAGGAAGTTTGCTGCTCTCCGCCGGGGTCTGGCAGAGTCTCTGCATTTAAACAGAGAAATTTCTCTCTACTTCTATTCTCAAAAGGCATTTCAGGTGTGAGAGAATCTTCTTGAAATATTAATAAATTAAATAGAAAACAGCTTATCATAACAAGAACTTTTCCTGATTATCCACTGATTCGCATTATCTACAAACAGGAAATAATTTCATAGAAGGCTTTTATTTTTAATTTCGTAAAGTGGGGGGTGGTTATTTTTGCAAGTACAGATGAATATGGCTGATTTTTTATATTTTCTTTAACTTAAAATATTTTTTATTGCAATTTTGGAATGACTGAAGCTGCTATGAGCATCCATGTACCTGGCTGGGAGTGAGCACAGGTCTTCATTTCTCTGGAATAAATGCCCCAGAGCACAACTGTGTGGTAAGAAACTACCAAACTGTTTCCCAGTTGGCTGTGCCATTTTACGTTCCCACCAGCAATGTATGAGTGGCCCAATTTCACCGCATCCTCACGAGCCTTTGGTGTCATCACTATTTTTTATTTTAGTCATTCTTCCAGGTGTATATTGATATCTGATTGTGGCTTAATTTGCATTTCCCTAGTGGTCAGTGATGTTGAACATCCTTCCACTAGCCTGTTGGCCATCTGTATCCTCTTCAGTGAAGGTGTGTTATATCTCTGTCCATATCTTTTGCCCATTTTCTAACTGGATTGCTTTTGGTTGTGTTTCGTTGTTGAGTGTTGAGGATTCTATATTCCAGATACTAGTCTCTTATCAGAAGTGGGATTTGCAAATATTTCCTCCCACTCTGTAGCTCGTCTTTTCATCCTCTTGCCAGGATCTCTCGCAGGGCAAAAGTTGTTCATTTTGATTGAGTCCATTTTTTCCTTCTATGAATTGTGCTTTTGGAATCAAGTCTGAGCTCCAACTCCTAGTCCTAAGCCCAGAAAATGTTCTACATTTTTCTAAAAGGTTGATGGTTTGACATTTTGCATTTTTAAAAGCTTGTGATTCGTTTTCGGTTGATTTTAGTTGTGTAAGTTGTGATGTTTCAGTCAAAATTCATTTTTCTGCCTGTGGGTACCAGTAAAATTGAGCACACCAAGCCCCAATCCCAATTTCTAAATACTCATGTTTATTTTGAAGAAATCCTGACTCCTTGGAGAAATGCCAGGAGTGTCTAGGTCAACAACTGTGCAAAGGGAGCATGGTCGTCTTGTGCTAATGTCTTGTAAAGTTAACCACACACTTGCCATATGACCCAGCGATCCCACACCTGTGAAAACTATAATATGTCCACACAAACGCTGCAAATTTCATGGCAGCTTTATTCTCACAAACCCCAAACTGAAACAGCCCAAATGCCTGTCAACAGGGGAATGAATAAACAAATCTGGTACATGTTACAGTGCAGGGCTACTGAGAAATAACAAAGACCCGACCACAAATACGCACAAAAGTGTAGATAAATCTCGAAAACATGATGCCAATGAAAAAATAACAGACACAAAAGAACACGTATGATTTAATTGATACGAAAACTGAGAAAGACAAAATGAATCAGTGGTGATGAAAGTAGATTGTGGTGCCAAAACTCACCCAAAAGGGGCACGAGAAAACTGGTAGGATGATGAAAATTCTGTGTCTTGATAATGGTGGGATCATACAAGTATTCACCTTTGTCAAAAACCTCCGAACTCCACAGAAGTCAGAATGATTGCATTTTATTTTCTATAACTAATATTGCACTTAAATTGATGCTTAAAAAAAAAAAGATTAAACTGGGAAGTCAAGAGGACACAGAAGCCACCTTGAAGGGCTTCCTCTGGTCAGATCAGGACAATTTGGACATCCAAAAAAAATCATCACTTTTAAATAAGGAAGAGGAGGCTGGGCGTGATGGCTTAACACTTTGGGGGCCAAGGTGTTCATCTGGAATCATTTGACACGGGAGTTCAAGACCATCCTGGGCAATATAGTGAGGCTCAGTCTCTACAAAAAAAAAAAAAAATGTGATTAGCCAGGTGTGGTGACCTGTGCCTGTAGTCCCTGCTACTTGAGGCTGAGGCAGGAGGACTGCTTGAGCCCAGGAGTTTGAGGCTGCAGTCACCTGTGATCGGGCCACTGCACGCCAGCCTGGGCAACAGAGAAAGACCCTGTCTCTAAAAATAAAAAATAAAAATACAATAAGGAATACACAAAAATCTAGGGGACCATAATGAGTGTATGAAGAGTGAAGTGCAGGGAGAGAGAAATTTGTCTTTAGGGATCCATATCTAGGAAGTAAACATGTAAGAAGAAGGAAGGAGATGGTCGCCAGCAAAGGCAGGGTTGTGGGTGAGGCAGCGAGCACAGGGTGTGATTTTAGGGTGCTGGCAATGTTCTAGTTCTTGATCTAGGTAGTGGATCTATCTAGTGTTCCCTTCAGAACTACTAAACTGTGCATGTCTATATGCACGTTATATTTCACAGTAAAAAGTGCATCGTCTGTATTCAGAGAAGCAAAAATCTAAGTAGCCCCTTTAAAAATATGATTTCAAGCCGTGGATTCCATTTCTCTAATCCAAGCACCTATTCAATTTGACAAGGGGAGATCTGTGTGTAATTAAAAATAGAGCTAATTCTTGCATAAATGTTATCAAGAAAGCCTTTTTTACAACTACAGATAGGCCTTCTTGGAGAACCCAAGATGAGAAATATCAAGTTGTCAGAAGAGAAACAGCTTTATAATAAATTATCTCTCTTCAATTTAGAAGGGTTTGAAAATTCCTCTAGCGATAAAATGTCTACTCTTTTCTAAAAATGGAAAGAGGAAACAGAACGGAGAATCTCCTTAATCTGAATGAACATCCAGCCTACTGAGGGTCTTAGGTGGGCTGTTTTCTCAAGCTCTCTCTGAAAATATTAATTAAGTTTATCAAATGAAATTTGATTTTCATGAAAAAAGAATTTGATTAGGACCTTGAGGAGAACTGATTGGAATCTAATGTGTTCAGAGGTTGGGGTCGGGGGCTCCAGCAGTGCCTGCTTGGGGCTAATTGATGAGCACCGCGGGTTCATTTTTGCTTCCTTTCCTCCCCTCCACAATGGCTCCACTCCCCTATCATTACCTTGATAATAAAAAAAAAAAGCTTGATGATAAAAATTGAAAATAACAGGCATATTCCATCTCTCTGAGCTCAATCTTGGGTGAAAACCTTTTCATCTCCAGAGGTTTCATCTTCTTCTTCTTCTTCATTTTAACACATTTGTTCTGCTTTGCCCAGAAAATTATTTTGGTTTGAGACTACTCTTATTTATTCATTCTTGTGGATGAAAGCAGAGGCCTGGATCATGCAAAATGATACAAATCCAGGAATTTTTTCTATTTGACTTTCAAATGTGGGCTTGTACTTATGTGTCATTATGCGTATGTTTAATATTCTGGGGGCATTCAATTCAGACAAAATAACATAGTTGCAGGATAAGCATCTACCTGGGAAAAGTCCGAGAGGCCACCCCGGGTTCTGAACCCACTCCTTCACCAGCATCTAGGCTCAGAGGACAGGCAGCCTTACCCCTCGACAGAGGTCAGATTAAAGCCCGCCCCCACCCCCAAGCCCACCAACTTTTCACCCTCTTCCCTGAAGCAAGAAAAGCCCAGGGCTTCCAGGTGCTATGTGCATCATCTTAGATGCAAACATGGCACGTGCTACTGATATCTGGGAAGGGAGCTTTGCCTTCAAGGAGATGGCTTCTTGAAAGTCCAAATATCACCTTTTCTAGTCTTTCCTTCTGGGCCAATCTTAAGGTTAGTTGTTGGCTGGGTCCCCCTACACTCAAGGGGAGGAGATTGACATGAGGAAGAGACAGGATCACAGGAGCCCCCTACAGTCCTTCTAACTTAACTGCTGCGTTTATAGCCATCTGCCCACCAAAACAGGCTAATCAGGTGACACAAACATACAAGCAAGCAAGCGCTGAAGCCGTTTGAAGCAGCCTGTTCACAGCTAGCATCTCTGGGTCTTCCCTCCTGACCATGTTATACCCCCTGCTCATGACTGGCTAATTTAGAAAGAGGAAGGAGGAAGAGAGGAAGGAAGGATGAAAGGGAGGGAGGGAAGGAGAAATGGAGGGAGGAAAGAAGGAAAGCAGGAAAGGAGGAAGGGAAGAAGGAAGGAAAGAGGGAAGAAGGGAAAGAAGGAAGGAAGGAGGGAAGGAGAGAAGGAGGGAGGGAGGGAAGGGGGGAGTGATTCTGTAGTTAATGACCTCTGCCCAAAGGATAGAGATGAAACCCTCCCTGTCCTGAGGTTTCCTCCAAAGCTGTCTAGAAGTTTCAGGTGGGCATGGACATGGGTGTGGGTGTGGGCGGGTCAACCCCAAGCAAAACCAGAGTCCTCCTCTCTGCATCCTTGCCTGCTTTCTCTCCTGTAGTTCCTCCTCTCAACTCCTGAGGGGCTCCCTTTGGTCCCCTCAGTGGGGAATCTCCTTGTACTGCTACTCCGTGTCCTCAGCAAACTGTGCTCAGGACTCTCCACTTGGCTCCTGATGTGCAAAGGAATGCTCTTGAAACATAGAAGGAAATAAAAACAAATAAACCTTTTTCTCACTCCAGCCAGGTCTACAGAGTACACTCCTGCCATGGACTCAAAATACCTGATTTGTCATCAAACCTGAGCAGGGATCCCTTTTTCTAGGCATTTGCAGTCTTCCTCCCAAGCTCTGACTGCCACGGATTCCATACAAGGGTAACCTACATCATCTACAAGAAAGGAAAACACAGCAGTTTAATAGCACAAAAACATTATGCCTGCAGAGTTCTTCAGAAAGATCACTCAGGCTGCAGCACAGGAAATGAATTAAACACGCACAGGACAGGAGACAGTGAGGCCATTGAGGATGCTGTTGCAAAAACCCAGGCAAGGCATGGTGGTGAATTTAACTAAGGCGGGGCGGTGGAATGGCAAAGAGGCAAATTAAAGAAATATTAATATTTAGGCTGCTCTGCCTATGGAGTAGCCATTAGTTGTTCCTTTACTTTCTTAATAAACTTACTTCCAAAAAATAAAATAAAATAAAGAAATACTTAGTATTGATATTAAGATGTTAAGGCTTCTTACTCAATTGTTTGCTCCAGGAGGAGACAGCATCTACACCGACTGAAGGAGCAATGCAGGAGTGTAGATGGGTGCATGATAAGGATTGTGGACCAGAAGGGAGGACACAGAAGACTAGATCAGGCTAGGCCTGTTAGCATCAGGAATCAGGACTTTGCCAGTTGGCTTGGAGTCCCTGGCTGGGTTTTCTAGAAGCAGATACTGAGATGGAGCTTGGGTGCAAGATGTTCACTGGAGGTTTAAATGGGCCGAATTACGTCTTCCCATTATTCACATGTTGAAGCCCTAACCCCCAGTACCTCAGAATGTGACTGTATTTGTGGAGGTCTTTACAGAGGAGATTAAGTTAAAATGAGGCCCTTACGGTGGGCTTCATCCAATAGGACTGGTGTCCTTCCAAGAGGAAAAGGAGATTAGAACACAGACACACTCAGAGGAGAGACCATGTGAGGACACAGCAGGAAGGTAGCCATCTGCAAGCCAAAGAGCGAGGCCTCAGAAGAAACCAACCCTGCTGACACCTTGATGTTGGACTTTCAGCCTCCAGAATTCTTAGAAAATAAATTTATGTTGTTTAAGGCCATGGGCCTATGGTACTTTGCTATGTAGTCCAAGATGACTAACACAGAGATCAGAACCTGTGAAGGGAAAGGGCAGAGGAAAGAGTGGACAGAGAAGGACACCGTACTGTGACATGCACCCCCACAAAGCTGTAGCCAATCTGGCAGGAGGCTTTAAGGCAAGAACGGCTCCCCAGAATCACAAGACAGCTGTGCCTTCCTCCTCTCCCTCACTTAGTCTGTAGATGTGAGTGGCCGTTGTATGAGTGTGATCTTGGGCAAGGCAACTCTCTGCAGCTCGAAGGACCAGAAGGAGCTGATGAGTGGAGGTGCCTGTGGCCCGTGCTTCCTGCGCTGGGCAGGGCGGTGCTGCCTCACAGAAAGTGGCACAGCTCTATGTCTATCCCAGCCCACCCCTCGCCCTGTTCCGGTAACTGCATCTTCTCCTGGATCCCAGTAGACCTCCGTCTCTAAGAGAAAACATATCTGTGATACAACCAGTGTGTCCACGGTCAGGAGCTCACTGCACACCTCCTTTGCTGTCATTGTAAACTGGTCCTCTAGTTTGAGGCTGTGTGGGGCCTGTTATTTACAATGCAGATTTTGTTATTATGTAGGTATAGTAAAACCAGCAGATCAGGAGATGACTGCCTTTGAAAAGATAGTTTGTTACTCACAGTTCCCAAGACAAGGGGGGCAGTCATGCCATGCAGAGACACATGAGGAAACACCAGGGTCAGTCAGGAGGCAGAGGGGACGGTTGCTGGGTAGTACGGGCAAGAACATTCATTGTGGCTTCCACAGGAAGGAACGAGTGAGGCATGGTTTGCAGATTTAGTATTGGCTCGTTTGAATAATTTCAGCAGGCTCTGGGGTGCAGGGGCTTCCCTAGTTATCTGGTACCTGGCCCTGGGGTATGAAGGGCAGGAAAATACTGACCCGGAGTGTGAGAACTTCATAAAGGAAGTGGTTGGTGTGTGGGCTCTGGATTGGTGCATATGAAAAGTACACTCACAGGTAAGTCGTCTACTGTCTTCAGGAACTGGCTAGCCCTAAGAAGGGCAGCTTTGCCGGACGCAGTGGCTCACGCCTGTAATCCCAAGCACTTTGGGAGGCTGAGGCGGACAGATCACCTGAGGTCAGGAGTTCAAGACCAGCCTGACCAACATGGAGAGACCCCGTCACTACTAAAAATCCAAAAACTTAGATGGGTGTGGTGGCGGATGCCTGTAATCCCAGCTACTCGGTAGGCTGAAGCAGGAGAATCGCTTGAACCCGGGAGGCGGAGGTTGCGGTGAGTTGAGATTGCACCATTGCACTCCAGCCTGGGCGACAAGAGCAAAACTCCGTCTCAAAAAAAAAAAAAAAAAAAAAAGGCAGCTTCCCTAGGGTCAACAGGGCCCCACATGACAAAGCATCAGAATAAAAAGATATGCACAATACAGGCTCACATGCCAGTGGCTCAAACACCAGGTAAGCCTGTGGATGGTGGTGCTGAGGCCGCATGAACGGGAAAGGCAAACCTCGATCCAGAATGTGTATCTTTCCTGTGAAAATGAACCGCTGACGCTTTCGGAAAGAAAGACGTCCAGTGTAATCATCTTGCCAGCTGACCAACTGGACGCTTTGAGGAATGGTGCCATATTGGGGCCTATTGTCCGTCTCTGTTGCTGACAGGTCAAATATCTGGCAGAGATTGTGGCAAGAACAGCCTTGGCAAGCAGGAATCTATGCTATTGTACCCATGTGTGCCCTCCATTTCTGCTGCCATGGCCATTTAATTCATGTGCTCACCATGCCGGCACTAGTGGTTAGTGATAGAGACTGGCTGGCCATCAAATATTTGAGTCATTTTGTCTATTTGGTTGTTGAGCGCAATGATTCTCAACGGAGACAATTTTGCCCACCCCACTTTTGAAGGCATTTAGTAATGCCTAAGACATTTTTGGTTTTCCCAAGTGGGAGGGTGCTAGCGGCGTCTAGTTAATAGAGACGAAAGATACTGCTAAACATCCTACAATGCACAGGACAGTCCCCACAACAAAGAATTATATGGCCCAAAGTATCAATAATGTTGACAAGTTAGTGTCTCTTCCAAGTGGATTCACTCTTGTGGATGACAACATGTTTTACAATTATCTTCATTCTTCATGATCCCTCCCACACATCCATCCACATGACTTTACCCTAGACTTCTTTGTGCATGATATTCCAATCTTATTCCTAACCTTATTCCATTCCTTACTCCTAACCAGTCAACCAGACCATTCACCATTGCCCAAGAGTCCATATATATTCTAACTCATGCTACTTCCCTTCTCATATAATGTCAATGATCAAGTATACTGCTCAAAGCTCTGGCCTTTGCAAATATTTTCCCTTGCCATTGTCTTTCAAGGTCACCCTTGAAAGTACTCTAGTTGTTGTAGCATAGGCTGTAGTGTACTTGATGTCCATTTGCAACTTCCACCCACACGCCAAGCCAACCCATTTGCAACCCCAGCTCAGGCTTTCTCTTCCTCCTTCTTCTGGTTGTAAAGGACCCACACAAACACACATGGCCATAAATGTGAATTGAGATTAGGGGAACTGGTACAACAGAGGTAGACGTCATTGAGGTCTGGAACACTTGTGCATGCATTCCCTTGAGTCTGGAATGCCTGAATGCATCAATTTCATCTAACATCTTACAGAGGACTGCTTGTGAGTCAACCCAACCTTATGACTTGGGGAGTCTGCCAGGAAACAGCTCGTGATAAGTAATTCTCCCTGCCTGGTCACTGGTCACTTGCTGTTTTGTGGTCAGGAGACATAACTCTACAAGGATCTGGCACAATGGCAGAAGTTGCTTGTCAAAAGATAACATGGCTTCATTACAGAACCTCAGGGTCTTGTGACAAGATTCTTCCACTGGGCCTGTCGCAAACTCAATGTCAGGCCTCTGAGCCCAAGCCAAGCCATCACATCCCCTGTGACTTGCAAGTATGTGCCCAGATGGCCTGAAGTAATTGAAGAATCACAAAAGAAGTGAAAATGCCCTGTCCCGCCTTAACTGATGACATTCCACCACAAAAGAAGTGAAAATGGCCAGTCCTTGCCTTAAGCAATGACATTATCTTGTGCCTGGCTCATCCTGGCTCAAAAACTTCCCCCACTGAGCACCTTGTGACCCCTACTCCTGCCCGCCAGAGAACAACCCCTCTTTGACTGTAATTTTCCTTTACCTACCCAAATCCTATAAAACGGCCCCACCTTATCTCCCTTGGCTGACTCTCTTTTCGGACTCAGCCCGCCTGCACCCAGGTGATTAAAAAGCTGTATTGCTCACACAAAGCCTGTTTGGTGGTCTCTTCACACGGATGTGCATGACACTCCGCATATCATCTTTTCCTACATTGATATTTCCAATACCATAAGTTCCAAGTGACATAAATTCTTGCCCTGAAGCCTAGACCCACTGCAGAGCCATTTCTCATTCTGGGCCCCACTCAAAGCTGGGAGACATTTACATTACTAGTACATGGGCAGAAGTAGTATAGAAGAAGCTGTGACACAGTCCCCCTCCAAAAACTAGAGAGGTCCACCATGCATTGTACTTTGTTCTTCATCATGAGAGGTGCAAGATGGAATAATTTGTCTTTCATTTTGAAGGGGATGTTCCAGCATGTTTCTGTCCATAGAGCCCCTAAAAATGTTACCAATGTGGCCAGTCCTCAAATCTCTGTAGGGGTTTATCTCCCACCTTCTGGAGCACATGTGCCTTAGCAGGGCCTCCAGTGTCCTAGCCACCTCCTGCTTATCTAGCCCAGTCAACATGATGTCATCTATGTAACGGATCAGTGCAGGTGGTCCAGATAGTGCAGGTATTTTCAGACAACATTACAACAGAGAGTGAGTTGACATAACCTCAGGGGAAACTGTATATGTATATTGTTGCCTGTTCCATGTGAAAGTGAACTACCTCTGATCCTCTTTTTCTAATTGTGATAGAAAATAACACATTTTCTGGATCAATGGCTGCACAGCATGTGCCTCAGGCTGAATCACTGCTGTATTCTGAATGTTTGTGTCTACCCAAAGTTCATATGTTGAAATCCTAACACCCAGAGTGACGGTATTAGGAGGTACAGCCATTGGGAGGGGATTAGGTCATGAAGGCAGAGCCCTCATGAATGAGATTAGTTAGTGCCCTAATAAAAGAAGCTTGAGAGAGACTCCTTGCCTCTTCCACCATGTGCAGATACAGTGAGAAGCATCATCTATGGACCAGAAAGTGAATCGACACCAAATCTGCCAGTGCTTTGATCTGGGACTGCTCAGCCTCCAGAACTGTGAGAAATACATTTCTGTTCTTGTAAGCCACCCAGTTTAAAGTATTTTGTTAAAGCAGCTCAAAGAGTCTAAGGCAATCACCCTGCTTTAGCAAAGTCACCTCACCTAGTGCAGCAGCTGCAATCAGGGCATGACTTTGTTGAGCCTGTGGTGTATCTATAGTCTTCCTCCAGGATCCAATCAGTTTAACTGGTGATCAAAAGGAGGCATGATAGGGCTTACCGTCTCTGCATCTTTTACACTCTTAAAAGTGTCCATAATGTCTGCATTGCCACCACCCCATGCAATGTTGTTTACGACCAACTATCTTGTCTAGGTGGAAGGGTGGGCAGTTTCAGAGGTTTCCACTTGGCCATTCTCACAGTACCTCTTACCCCACAGTCCAAGTACCCAATATGAGGGCTGCATCAACTGCTAAATATGTTGATCTAATTACACACTTTGGAAATAAAAGGCATCCAAATTGCAAGGGAAGAAGTAAAACTGTTTCTATTTTCAGACAACATAATTCTACATTTAGAAAATTCCAAAAGAATCTACACTGAAGCTACTAGAGCAAATAAATACATTCAGCAAAGCTTCATGGTACAAGATCAACATATAAAAATCAGTTGTGTTTCTAAACGCTTGCCATGAACAATCCAAAAAGAAAATTAAGAAGATGGTTTCACTTATAATGACCTAAAAGAATAATATACCAGAGAATAAATTTAACAAGGAAGTGAAAGGCTTGTACAGTGAAAACTAAAAAACATGTTGAAAGACGGGAGATCGATATAGATGAAAAGACATCCCAAGTTCTGGATAGAAAGACTTAAGATTGTTAAGATAATAACACTACCCAAAGCAATCTA
Source organism: Chlorocebus sabaeus (assembly GCF_047675955.1). Classification (NCBI taxonomy): domain Eukaryota; kingdom Metazoa; phylum Chordata; class Mammalia; order Primates; family Cercopithecidae; genus Chlorocebus; species Chlorocebus sabaeus. The sequence goes on from NC_132917.1 coordinate 105,920,246, forward strand.
CAGATTTAACACCATCCTTGTTCAAATTCCAACAGTGTTCTTTGCAGAACTGGGAGAGCCAACCCTCAAATTTATGTGTAATTGCAAGGGACCCCAAATGGCCACACAATCTTGGAAAAAATGAACAAAGCTGGAAGACTCACATCTCTGGATTTCAAAACTTACTATAAAGCTAAAGTAATCAAAGCATATGGTACTGGCAAAAAGATAGACACATAGACCAATGGAATAGAATTGAGTGTCCTGAAATTAATCATACATGTGTGGCCAATTGATTTTTGATAAGGGTGCCAAGTCTGTCAATGGGGAAAGAACAGTCTCTCCAACAAATGGTGCTGGAACAACAGGATTTCCACACTCAGAAGAATGAAGTTAGACCCCTACCTCACATATAAATAAAAATTAGCTCAAAATAGATCAATGACCTAAAAATAAGAAAGAAAACTATAAAAATCCTAGAAGAAAACATAGGGGTGAGTCTTCATAACCTTGGATTGGGCACTGGGCTTTTAGGGGAGAATCCGTTCCTTGTATTCTTCAGCTTCTAGAGGCATCTGCTTTCTTCTGCTCGTGACCCTTTCCCAGGACTGGTATCACTCCAACCTCGGCTTCTGTCATCACAGCTTCTTCTCTAACTGACCAAAAGCGTGAGTGACAAATGAAAAAATACACTGGACTGCATCAAACTGTAAAACTTTTTCTATCTAGGGACAATTGTTAGGCGGGTAAAAAACCAGCCTATGGAATAGGAGAAAATATTTGGAAATCATTTATCTGATGAGGATTAATATCCTGAATATATAAAGAACTCTTAACACTCAACAACAAAAACACAAACAACACAATTAAAAAACAGCAAAGGAGTTGAATAGACATTTCTCCAAAGAAATATACATATGGCCAACAAGCACATGAAAAGATACCCAATATCTTAAGTCATTAGGGAAACACAAATCAAAGCCACAATGAGATACTCATGCTTATGAGGATGACTATAATAATAATAATCAGAATGTAACAAGTGTTGGCAAGGATATGGAGATATTAGAACTCTTGTACATTGTGAGTGGTATGGAAAACAGTTTGGCACTTCCTTAAAATGCCGAACATATAATCATCATACGACTCAGCAGTTTCACTCCTTTGGTTTATACCCAAAAGAATTCAGAACAAGGACTCAAACAGATACTGGTACAGTGATATTCATAGCAGCATTATTTACAATAGCCAAAAGGTGGAAGCAACTCAAGCGTTCATCAATGGATGAATGGATGCACAAAATGCTGCGTATACATATAGTGGAATGTTATCTGGCCAGAATAAGGAATGAAGTTCTCACACATGCTACAATGTGGCTGAACTTTGAAGATATTATGTTGAATGAAATAAGCCAGACACAAAAGGACAAATATTGTATAATTCCACTTTTATGATCTTTCTAGATTAGGCAAATTCATAGAGGCAGAATATATATTAGAGGTCAGCAGCAGCTGCAGGGGGGGGAATATGGGGAGTTACTGCTTAATGGTTCCAGAATGTTGGTTTGCGATCATGAAAAAGTTTTGGAAATAGGTAGTGATGATGTTTGCAAAACACTGTGAATGGATCCTTAACTTACTCACATCTACAAAGCCCTTTTAACATATAATGTAACTTATTCACAAGTTCCTGGTATTAGGATGCGGACGTCTTTGGGGCCATTATTCTGACTGCCATACAGACTGTCTGGATTTTTCTGATAATCATTTCTTTGAATAAAGTTATTTTTAAAGATGAATTGACTGGGCCCATTTATCACTGGTGACTTTCTATTTAGGCCATAGCCTGGTCACTGGTCAGCCCGTAGTGAGCTGCTTTTGGCTCAGCCATCAGCCCTGGCCTCTTCTGTTTTAGTCAGGAAGACAGAATGCCATAGTACAAGGCAGGCATCCTTCATATGACCAAGGAATGGCTTCTGGCCACTTTTTGTTCATGAGCTTTTCTCTAGTACTATGACCTGGAGAGATATAATACTATCCCCACCTTACAAATAAGGAGACTGAGGCTTCAGGAGCTAAAGTAACTGGCTTCCAGGTGCTCAGCTAATAAATGGCAGAGCCGCAATTCAATGCCCAATTTGGTGTGACATCAAACCCGCTCTCTACCCCATCACACTGCTACCCTTGAAGAGAAAGCAATCAATTCTCTCCATCTGAGGCCATGGCATTCAGGTGGCCTTCATTAATGTGACACCCCCATGGAAATACGCTCTTGATAACAGCAGCCCAAGAGCAGAAAAAAGTGTTTTGAACTATGAGCCCTGAAAACTCAAGAGCAGCTGTAATTTACATTTCTGTAAAATTACCACTTTATGTAGAAAAACAAACAAACAAAAACAAAACAACCTGTTCATGAGTCGCCTTAGTAGATACGTGGCTTCCTTCATGTGAGCAGAATGGCGTGTTGGTTAATGGTTCTCATAACAAAATATGTCCTAGGGTCATTATTTCTAATAGGCAGCAACATCAAGCAGTAACAAAGCTGGCGTGCAGCAATAGACAGTGTAAAATTTTAATGGGAGGCATTTTCTGGATTTTGATTTTAAATGCCTTGTTGTTACAAAATGAAAACAGCTTTCAAGAAGGATAGGCATCATGTTGGAGGTGAGCAGGTAGAACTCCTCAAGTATGTTTGCTTGAGACACCACAGTAAAGAAGCCTGCCCAAATCGCTTCTCCCTGACACTTAAATTGCATCATCATCAATAATAACATCAAATTACACACCATCTGAGAACAGCTAACTGCTTAGCACACACATAATGTGAGCAGAAAAATACTGGTGAGTATTCCCATGCCAAGATCAACTCAGAAGAACCTGTCTGACACCTACTATGTACTGGGTATGGTGCTAGGGACTGTGGAAACAGTAGGAATGCATCTGATACAGTAACCATGACATCAAACAGCTTGACCTCCAGCACCACCACGTGGGACAGATCCACGATTCTGCCAGAACTCAGAACTATCAGTTGTGCTGGAAAGGCAACGGACTGGCGGTCATGGAGGGGCAGGACTTACAGAAAGTGGAGAAGAGTTAGGCAAACAAGGGCAGAAGCAACACAAAGTTTAGGGCAAGGAATCTGTGTTTATCCGGGTTCTACAGGGAAACAGGACCCATAGACTGTATAGAGATTTCTACAAAGAGACTGCGTATACAGTATTGGCTTACATGATTATGGAGGCTGAGAAGTCCCATGATGTGCCATCTTCGAGCTGGAGGCTCAGGAAAGCTGGTGGTTTGGTTCTAGCCCAGGCCCAAAGGCCTCAGAGTGAGGGTAGCCAGTGGTGTGAGTCCCAGTCCTAGTTTAAACGCCCAAGAACCTGGAGTTCTAATGTCCAGGACCAGGAGAAGATGGATGCCCCCGTTAGAGAAGAAAGACAGCGAAACTGCCCTTCTCTCTGCTCTTTGTTCTATTTGAGCCCTCAAGGGATGGGGTGTTGCCCACCCATGCTGGTGACTATGATCTTCTGACTCAGTCCACTGATTCAAATGCTCATCTCTTCCAGAAACGCCTCACAGACACACACAGAAACAATGTTTTGCCAGTTATCTGGGCATCTCCTCGCCCAGTCAAGTTGACACATGAGATGGACCATCACAGAAACCATATAAAAATTATTATTTATTGCATGGCTTTCAAATTGCAGGTTTTGACTCGTTTGTGTATTGTGAAATCGATTTAGTGGATTTTGAAAAGTGCCATGGGAAAAGAGAGAAAACAGAGTATGTTGCACATAGTAAGGGCAAGTATTATTTAATAAAAATTTTAATATAGTTTTATATGGGCAGATACATGGTCACAATGTGAAATGTATTTCTTACTGCAGGTGACAGTCCAGAAGAGATGATAAAACTCTGATTGAAGAGAAGCTGTTGTGAACTCATTATAAAACTGGGGCCTGTTAATCAAACCCATTACAGGAATCTACTTTTCTTGAAACACAGATCACCCAGTGATATAGTCAGGGTTCAGGAGCCGTTTCTCCTGCGTGTGCCACGGAATAAATGTGCCTGGAGCATAATAATATTAACAATGGACTGGCACTTACGGAGTGGCACCATGTCCTAAGTGCTCCACGCGTATTCTTTCTTCACAAGCCCCCATGCAGGAGGTACTATTGTTATGCTTATTTTACAGATGGGGACACTGGGCACAAAAGCCAACACCTTCCCAGGGCTGTGCATCTAGAAAGGGCAGAAAACAGCCTGGAATTCAGCATGATCCCTTCATGTTTAGCTTATTTCACACTGATTCCTGCTAAGACTGTAAGCTTTTTGAAGACAAAATCTGTCTCATTCCACCTGACATACGCTTGTTTATTGTTTGGTATTCGTGTTACCTCTTGTTACATAACAACTACCCATACTTAATGGCATTAAACAATCATATTTTATTATGCTCACGGATTCCCTGGGCCAGGAATTTGGATGGGATACAGGGCGGATGACTAATCTCTTTTCTACAATGCTGGGGTCACAGCTAGAAAGATTCAAACAGCTGGAGGTAACTTGAAGGCTGGACATTGGAATCATCACATGTATTCTTACATCCGGGGCCTGGGCTGAGATGCCTCAAAGGCTGAGACTGTTGACCTGAGCACCTCTGTATGACCTCTCCCTGTGGCTTAGACCTCTCCCAGGCTCAGTTCTGAGTGGGTGTCTCCCAGGAGGGAATATTGGAAGGTAAGCATGCCAAGTGAGCCACAGGGTACACGCCTGTTATGATCCAGTCCCAGGAGACCACTTATCAGCTCTTCTAGCATTCCCCATTGGCAAGGCCATCCAGGGGTCCACAGGGAGGGGACATGGACCCCTGATGTTTTAGAACCACCCCATATGACATTCTCAACTTTTTTTTAGTTTCCAACTAGGATATGAAAGTTTCCTTGTCGAGACAACTGGATCTCCTCTGATGTGGGAGCGTGACTGGCTCAAATTCCTTGTGATGCATAGGGCGCTCTGTGGTTAATAATCTACTGTTCATTAGAATGATCTGTCGTCTCTATAATAGTAAATGGGCTGGAACCACAGATATATTTACTGCCTTAATTTAGTTGCTAGCATTAGGCTTATTTTAAAGTATTTTCTCTCCATTTGGACTAAATGTCTTTTATCTAAGCTTATCTTCAATGTCAATAAGCTTAGCATTCCTCAACAGCTGGAAGCCCAGATATTATACATCTCCCCTTCCATTAATCTTCTGTAAGTTGATCTTTATAGTCATCTAATCCATTCATCACCGCAAGCTGTCCTTTCCACACTTGTATGGTCTTCCATTTAGTTAAACCAAACTCTATTTCTTTATCGAGACTGAAGTTCTTTGTCATTTTCATAGTTTATAGAGTTCTCTCTTAGAGCTGGTTTGAAGTGTCAGATTGTCCACAAAGAACAAATGGGTCCTCATAATGTTCTTCACTGTGTTTCATCTGAACACACTACCAGACATTTTTGGTAAAAATTATTTCCCGAAAGAATCAGAAGGTCTGAGTATCCCCCAAATACTTCATTCTGCAAGAAGACCTACAATTTGAGAGTCCTCCCATGAGCAGGACCAGACACCACATTTCACTTGTTCATCTCATTCCACAACAGCCTTAGACTCAATTTTACATGATGGCTACGTTATGTCTAATTGATACAAAGCATACCAAAAGGTTTCTTTAAAGATCACCATAATCCATATTACAAGAGAGGGAAGGAAAAGAGAGTTGCAAGTGAGGGAATGAAAATGGTAGAAACGTACAAGGAAAAGGGAAAGGTTTATTCTTCTCAGAACAAGGTCACTGAAATTCAGGACCATGCCAGGGCAAGTAACTGCGCTTCCCCTTTTGGGGATGAGAATATACAGCAACCAGGAGGTGAAGATACAAAATCAGAGACTCATCATGGTGGCAGCTGAATGTGCCTCACAGAGGCAGGTCTCTTCCTCCCCAGGCCCTGCCCATCCCAGGGATGGGTTTGAGTCACCTGGGCTAGTCACTGGGCTGGCTACAGAACATGGAAATCCTGGCCTGGGCCACACTCCTTGGGAGGACAGTCTATTATTTGTGTGTATGTTATACGAAGTATTGTTTGTACCAGTACCAGCTCGGGCAATGAACAGGATGTTATGGGGAACACCGAGACTTGATAACAGTTCCAGCTCTCAGTACGTGCAGTCTGGAGAGGCTGATACAATGCACACAGCAACCAACAGCTCTCATCACAACCAACAGCTCTAATCACAAATGCAGGGCAGGCCCAGGGACTCAGACTGAAGAGACCTTCCTCTGCCTGAGGTTGTCAGGGACAGATTCATAAGAAGAGGTAAGGCGTGGGGAGGCAGGAGAAGGAACATTGTGTTCCATTAACTGAGACCAGTTCGACTGGGGTGAGGGGACAGAGACTGAGCCCTTCCCTTCAGCATCCCAAGGATCATTTCCTGGATTCATGGTAGTCGGGAAGCCCACAGTGTCCAGGGATCCCACTGAGGCCGGCAGTAGGCATCCTCACCCACTCTCTGGCCTTTGGCGAGGAGAGAAGAGCCATGTTCTCTTCTGCACATTCTGCTTCTACTGCAGCAGAAAGCAGGCATGGGCCCTGTTTGTTTGCTTAAAGCAAGGCTGTGTGACTCCTTTGGGGCAGTCATCCCTCTGGGCTTCAGTCACTGTGGTCTCCCATGTAGGGGCTGCCAGCAGCGTGAATGCTCCAAGCACCTTGCCAGCCATTTTGTGCCAGGCACTGTACATATATAATGCCCCTGGCAGCCCCAATATACAGGTTCGATCCACAACCCCAGTTTTTCCTGATGGGGTAACTGAGGCACACAGATGCCAAGTAATTCAGCCGAGGTCACACGGCTAGCAAGAGGTTTGGGATTGAAAGCCAGGTGGTCTGAATCCAGAGCCTGCCTCTTGGCCACTCTGCTCTGCCACCTCTTATCGCTGCCCTTCAAGCCACCTACCGACAGCCAGCCTCGGCTCTGCCACTAGGGGAGTTCAGGGAAGCTGACTGTCTGGGTGCCCCTGCCACAGCCTGAGCTGAGCCCCTTCATCCTCCTCAGATGCTCTTCTAAGGTACAGCCGAGCATCCATTTCCATCTCACACCTGCACAGGTCTTAAATATAGCATAAAGCTGGCACGCTAACTTCCCTCTCTTTGCTGTGCTCGGGCCTCAGGACACAGGGAAACCAGTGGAGAACGCAGCTTTCCTGCTGGGGGCCAGACCCTGCAGAGCCTTCAAGAGCCCACCCATGGGACTCCAAGGGGCTGCAGGTTACACTTCAACCCACCTCTGTAGTTCGTAACCTGCACTAGGGTTCAGACAGTTTGTGTGAATTGAATGGAAACCCTTATAATTCACATCAAAGTTCTGTGCATGCGTTTTTCTGGAAGGATAGGCTTCAGTCAAAAATTTCAAGAGGGCAGGGACAGGGTAATAAGTGTTTGGCCCTTGACGGATCACGTTCTCTAGTTCGTGGTCCCTCGGTGACTGCAGGCCAGCAACAGGTTTGCAAGACGCTTGTCCATCAGCAGCTTTGGACAAAACTCCGGCCCAACCAAAGCCGAGCAGCACAGTCAAAGTGCTAAACACAGACCTGGAAGATAACTGTTCAGTGAATAACTATCAGCTGTTTAGTGATAGTCGGAGGGCATTGGGAATTATTGTTAATTTTGTAAAGTGGCATAATAATACTGTAATTATGTTTTTAAAAAGTCCTTAGCCTCTTCGATGGGGAAGGGAAGGAGTAGATAAAAGAATGGAAAATGCTGACAATCTTGGAAGCCGAGCACTTGTGGGTTCATGATACTATTCTACTTTAACATTTTTAAATTTCACAATAAAAAGTTTTTTAAATAAAAATGAATCAAAGCTACTCTTTATACCAAGATGCAAATGTCTGAGTCAAGCAAATGACTGAGAATCTTACTTCTCCCAGAAAGGAAGCCTAGGAGTCTCCTTGCAGGCCCAGGCAGGATGGCACGTGCTTGTCCCACTCCCAGCCTGGACCCATCCCCACGGCTGCTGGGCATCCAGCCCAAGACAGAACAGGTAGCATCTGGGTCCTCCTCTTAAAGGACTCAGATCCGGCATTCTCCTCTCAGCCTGCCACTCAGTATCCCTGCGTCCTTGGGCATTTCAACTCCCAGGTCTCAGTTTTGCTGCTCATAAAATGGTTGGACCATCCAGAGGCGAGGTGTGCGGGCGGATGGAAGGAGGAAGGTGAAGGTGCTTCCCAGAGGTGACCAGGTAAGGCCGGGAATCGAGCATTTTCATAAGATTGCTGGCGGACGCGGGGGTGGGTGGAGAGCATCACGATTAAGAGGGAACACACACACACGCACACACACACCTCCTTCCTCCTTCCCCTCCTCTTCCTCTCACCCCACCCCCCGGGGGGCGGTACCCTAGTCTCCCGGGGGAGGTTTTGGGGCGGAGGACCGGGGAGGACTGCGCCCAGGAGGGTGACCGGCCACAGCAGGAGGGCTTGGGTTCGAGCTGCTGCAGCTGGGTGGCCGGCGCCGCGGCGACCCCTCCCCCGCTTTCCCTGGCCGCCGCCCCCTCCTCCTCCCGTCCTCCTCCTCCTCTTCCTCCTCCCTGTCCCCCATCCTCCTCCCGGCCCCCGGCAGCTGCGGCTCAGGGAGCAGCCGGAGGCGGCGCCGCGGCCGCGCAGCCTTTGTCTCGGGCCGCCGGGCGCGCGGGGCCCAGCGCAGGCGTAAGTGACCGGTGGCCCGGCCTCTAGGGGCTGGGCGGGGAGCGGGCTGGGGGTCGCAGGCGCTTCCTGCAGTGGGGGGCGGGGGGGGCCGGGCCGGCCAGATCCTCCAGCCGCTGGTGTCCCGGGATGCTCGGGCGGTGCCGGCGCATGGGGGCGCGAGGAGAGCCGAGCGGGTCCACAGCCGAGGAGGGCACCGGGCGCAGAGAGGGGCGCGGGGCCCAGAGAGGGGCGCGGGGCCCGCCGGGCCGCGGGGCCGGGGGAGGGGGTGCGGGCTCGCGGGGCGCCGCAGCTTGGCGCCCACAGACGTGCGGCTTGGGTGCAAATCCTGTTTCTCTGGGCAGAGGCCACGCGGGGACGGAGGAGGCAGAGAGGACGGGCAGTGATGGAGAAACGGGAGAGGAGCCGGCCAAGCGCCACCGTCACCACCATCACCAACCACCACTACCATCACCATCACTGACTGTCGCCCATCCCAGCTCCCCTGCCTCACCTCCCATCTCATATCCCTGTGCAGTGCCAACTTTATCAGATCATCTCCTTTTCATTGGGTGCTACTTTGGAAAAGCGACAGAGTGCGCCAAGTCAGGAATAAGTACATCCGCTGTGGGACATTTATCTTCCCCTTTCCGTGTAGCTACCTCAATTTTCCCGTCAGGAAAGGGGGCACAGTGGCATTTCCTTCCTCTAAATCACACTGAGATGGCTGGGTAGCCTCCAGTTTTTCCAGTCCTGGTACTGGACGGTTTTATGTGCTTGGCAATGATGATGATAAAGTAATGTCTTCATTAAATTGGACAGTTGGGAGTTTTCAAACTTACTCTTCTTTGATTTCTGAGTGTGGGTATACCAGTAGCAAAAAGAAACATAAGGAAAGTGAAACTTTGATTAACATAATACCAAGAATAGATGCAAAACAGGCACTTTTGTAGGGACATCACCCAAGAGAGCTGCAGGCAATGATTTTCATCTGCAGTGTAGAAAGCACCCCGCCAGTGCCAAGTGGCTGTGGGGAGCTCCTCAGTCTGGATGCACAGTTTTTTCCGTGGGGTTTTCACCCTACCTACAGAATGCTTTAATTGCTGTTTTTCAAAATTGGCTTTCACCAGGCCCCAGGGACGGCTGACCAGTCAGAACAAACACAGCGACAGAGCCCCGGGACTGTTGGGAAGCCCAGCACCAGAGGGCATGAACCTTCTTAGGAGAAGTAAAACTTACAAAAAACAAGCTCTTAAACCCCCCGCCTTTTCCCCTATTGGTTAGAAAGTGAATCTTGAACTTCTGTGTTTTATGTTCTAGTCTAATAAAAGACAGCTAGAAAAGCCTACGTTTCTTGACAAGCTTGGAAAATCTTCTTCCCGTAAAGTCAAGTAGCAGGGCTTTTTTTTTTTGACTGAGTCTCACGCTGCCTCTCAGGCTAGACTGCAGTGGCCTGATCTCAGCTCACTGCAACCTCCGCCTCTCGGGTTCAAGTGATTCTCCTGCTTCAGCCTCCGGAGTAGCTGGGATTACAGGTGTGGGCCACTATGCCTGGCTAATTTTTGTGTTTTTAGTAGAGACGGAGTTTTACCATGTTGGCCAGGCTGGTCTGGAACTCCTGACCTCAGGTGATTCGCCCGCCTCGGCCTCCTGAAGTGTTGGGATTATAGGCGTGAGCCACCATGCCCAGTCAGGGCTCCTTTTTAATAGGGCTGTGGAGTCCCACTACCTAGTGGTGTTTTTTTGCCGTGTCCTGTTTTTACAATTCAAGAAGGAAAGTGATCATATTAAAAATAATGTGAACCCAGCTGAGCTGCATTTGTCATTACCATAGTTTAAAATTTAAAATTTCTCAAATGTCGAGGTATAATTATATGTCATTAACTCAATCCTCTCTAATTTGTGAAGCAGGGTTTTAAATAGGGTATGTAATTCTGTGGAGAATGACTCTGAAACCATTCTGAGGGCCTGAAATGTAAGTAAGGCATAGTCAGTCTAAAACAATGACATTTTCAGAACAAAGACTTAAAGAATTACTTTGCTATGTTTTTAATTCCGGATCTTTAGGAAATAATTAGCATCTCAAGGAAGCTTCATGCCAACGATAGTGTCTTAGTCTTTTGGGTCTGCTATCACAAAATGCCTTAGACTGGGTGATTCCGAACAAGAGAAAAGTATTGCTCGCAGTTCTTGAGTGTGGCAAGTCGTGGATCCAGGTGCTGTGGATTCAGTGTCTGGGGAGGGCTAGCTCTCTGCTTCATAGATGGCACCTTCTCTGTGTCCTCACATGGTACCTGGGGCACACAGGCTCCCTTGGGCCTCTTTTGTAAGGGCACTAATCCCATTCATGACATCGGGCATTCGGAAGCTAATCTCCTAAAGTCCCACCTCTTGATACTGTTGCATTGGGGATTAGGTTTCAACATATGAGTCTGTGGGGACACCAATATTCAGACTGCGGCAGGCTGGCGTTGAGTTCCAGTGTTACATCCAACACACATTGTTTTAGCCCGTACAAATTGTTATAGCCTATACTAATTCCATGTTAATTTAAAAACAATAATTTGCTTTTGTTGAGATACGATATTTACATACATAAAATGCACAACTCTTCAGTGGACAGCTTGATGAATTTTTGCCCATGTGCCCCCTGGTGTAACCTCTACCAGCAATAAGGTACAGACTATTTCCACAGGCCTAGGGGATCCCCTGGTGCCCTTGCTAGTCGGTACCCCCTCAACAGAGCCACTATCCCCTCAATGGAGCCACTACCAGACTTCTATCAACATAGAAAAATAATTTCTTTTAAAATAATTTCTAAGTAATTTATTTTACATTTCACTCCATTAAATGCAATTGGGCTGTTCCTTAAATGCATTTGGCCTATTCCATTTATGACCAAATCCGGGGGCCCTGAGCCCAGTGCTGTGTAGACATGAGACTGTATAGACATGAGACATGGTATTATTAGCACATAAGGCAAAAAATTCAACAAGCAGAAGCAATACCCTGTGTGCAGAACAGAGGCTTAGGGGAACCCATGAGAGTCTGGGTCTAACCCAGACTCTTTTTTTGTTTGTGGGGGAAAGGGAAGGCTTTTTGGAGGAAGTGAATTTTAAGTTGAAAATGGAAAATTGGGTAGAAGTGATCCAGCTAAAACGTGGTAGGGGGGAAACGAAAGCCTATTCTAGGTGGAAGGGACATCTTAAATCCCAGCCTCAGAGATAAGAAAGCATGGAGTGTTCGAAGAACAAAGCTAAGTGGAAAACGGTTGGAGTATAGGGCTGTGGGAGAAAAGTGGGAAATAATGCTGGAAAGGCCGTAGGGACCCTTTCAGATTGACACAAAGACCCTGCTGAGGGGTGGGGCTTGGCTGTAAGAGTTAGGAGAGCTCTAGGACAGGCTTGCGTAATGGGCATGGCAGGAGAAGACTTGAGGACTCAGCCGGTGGCTGTGGGGTTGGGAGATTACAGGAGGTGTGGGTGAGGGGCCAAGTGGGCATTCAGGTGAGAGACAGTGGTGACCTGGACTGGGCAGGGGCAACAGGAATGGGGAGAAATGAATGAAACTGCAAGAATTATGGGGTAAAATGAACACAAGTTGATGTTCGCCAGATGAGAATTCAAGGATAGCCCTTCGGTTTCTTGGGTCTTACAAAATGGATGGTTAATGGTACTCTTGGAAAGATGGGAGAAGAATCTTGTATATATAATATCCTCCTTTGCTATGTTTCTTTCTGTGTGGACTTAGTTTCAGTTGCAAGTTAGTGTGTGATGCATTCAGGTAGAAATACCTAATGGGGAGTTGTAACTCATACTGACTGAGCACACTCCATATGCCAGGCGTGCTCTGTCACTTGGGATGCAGTCATGAACAAGACGATGAAAACCCTGCCTTTGTGAAACACAGGTGGGAGCTGCAGCCTGGAGACCCACAGGGTTTAAGTGGTGACAGAAAGCTTCGGAGTGAACGAGATGTCTCAGTCAGATTTCAGTGAAAGAGCAGCAGCTCAGTATAAAATCCCAAGAATGCTAAGAGACTAAGAAGGAACAGAGGAGACATGGCAAGGAAAGCAAGAGAAGTTGGGCTTCACAGGTCTAGGGAGTGATCCCTAGTGTCATACAACAACTGTGAAGTTAAGGGAGATGAGGGCTAGAGATGGTCTATTGCAGTGTTTCTCAAAGTGGGGTCCCCAGACCAGCAGCAGCAGCACCAAGAGCTTGCTGCAATTGCAGATTCTTAGATCTACTCCAGACCTGGTGACTTGGGAGCTCTGAGGGAAGGGCCTAGCAATCTATGTTTTAACAGGGTTTTCCAGTGATCCTGATGCGTGCTAAGGTTTGAGCACCACAGCTCTATTGTGTTAATTGATATAAGTCATTGGTGATGCAGAAACTTGGTGAAAGTAACTTCATAAAATTTACACCCTATTTGGGCAAATTTTAAAAATGTTTCATGGGACTGTTACCATTTTATTCTATTTGTTTAGAAATTTCAAATGTTTTATTTTCTTTTGCAATAAAAATGTTTTTATTTTCTTTTGCACAGTTTGGGGTTTTTTTCCCTCTTTGATTACTCATTGATAGTTGATCCATATGTTTTTCCCATCTGTTCTGATTTGTGAAGTTTCATTCCTATCTCCTTTGAAACACATCACTTTACAGGGTCTCAACATGTTAAGGCACCTGCATCATTGATGTTGGTTCACTGCCCAAAACAGAGTGCAATTATGAAGATAAGTGAGTCTCAACTCTGAATGGCAGCCTGAGAAAACACCTACATGGTTAATTTAGCTCTTCCAAAAAGTTCCAATACCCTATTAAGTATATATTTCTAATTATTTGAACTTGTTACTCATGAGAAGTAATTGGAAGTGTGCCCTTTTCATCTCAAGTGATCCAACAACATAACCATAATTATTGTACTTCTAATGCACTTATAAAGGAAAGAACTCTTACTAACTAGGTCTTTTCCTGGTCCTTTTGTTGCCATCCTCCCAGGTACTTTATTGCATTTGACAGGAAGAATTAGAGCACAATATTTTGTTTTGCTGTCATCAGGGAAAACCTATGGTAAATGAGAAGAAACTGATGCAGATACTACTCTTGTAGCTATCCCTGTTTACTGAAAACATTGCCTTTTATAAGAACAAAAACTGGTAAGTAGTTCCTGTACTCTGTATAGTAACAAGCACAAAGAAGGACCACAAATGTTGAGTGAATGGATGGATGGGTGGGTGGATAGATGAATGAATCAGTGGGTGGATAGGAAGATAAATGGATAGATATAGATACACACGTAGAGAGCAGACAAAAGAATGGATATGTGGATGGATGGGTGGGTGGATAGATCAATAAATGGATGGATGGATGGATGGATGGATGGATGGATGGATGGATGGATAGATGGATGGATGGATGGATGGATGGATAGATGGATGGATGGATGGATGGATGCATGGATGGATGCATGGATGGACAGATAAATAGATGGATGAATCAGTGGATATATGGATGGGGTAGATGGATGGGTAAATAAATGGGGAGGTGGAAGAGTGAATGGATAAAAGATAGTGTGAGAGACTTTTACCTAAAAGGGCAAAAACAGTCTTTAAAAAAAATATTACTCCACCTGAGGAAGGTACAGTACAATGAGCTCAACTGAACTGAAGACTTGGATGGCTTAGTGACGTCGTCCCTTATTTCTAATGTGGTCTTGTTCAAATTCTCTAACATCTCTGTGTTCCTTATGTGAAAGGATAGTATCACCTACCCCACCTGCTGCCAGGTTTGTGGTCAGGATCACATTGAATAATGGCCATGAATGTGTCGTAAAAATTGTAAAGTGCTATAGGAATGTACATAATTCATGTTATATGTGGTTAGATAATGGATTGTCATCTGGGGTTGCTTTTAAATATGTTAGGACTTCACTTTTGCTCTGCTTTGGGGATGTCTCATTCATGTGTGCACACATTTGTCATTGGTAAGCTTACTGTATCCAAGTGTGGGGTGCGTAACAGCCTGACCAACGTGGAGAAGCCTTATCTCAAGTAAAAATACAAAATGAACCAGGTGTGGTGGCGGGTGCCTGTAATCCCAGCTGCTTGGGAGGCTGAGGCAGGAGAATTGCTTGAACCCAGGAGGCGGTGTTTGCAGTGAGCTGAGACTGCACCATTGCACTCCAGCCTGGGCAATAAGAGCAAAACTCTGTCAAAAAAAAAAAAAAAGAAAAAAGAAAAAAAGTAATCTGAAGTAATTTGCTATTGAGACTATATCATGAGTGATTTATTTTCCAAGTCAAGAGCAAGCCAGTAGCACACAATGAGCTCCTCCTCCTGCCCCTCTGCTGGTGCTAATGATCCTTAGAAATAAGCCAGCTTATCTCTCCACTATTTGCAAGGTGCTCTCACAAACATTTTCAATACACACATCCTGTTAAGTAGGTGTTGCCACTTTACAGATGAGGAAGAAGGAGAAGCATTCTCCAGTGAGACCACCGAGCCAAGACTCCAACTCAGGTGCTCTGGCGAGTCCAGTTCTCTTTTCATGACTTCTCAGTCATGAAACTCCCAGCAAAACATGTGTTGTATTTCAGAGGTGTCAGTCTATTGATCTCATTTGTGTGTTGATCCTTTTGAAGACTCATCAAATAGGTGGAAATGGGATTGGAATTGGCAAGTTGTCAGGAAAGGGCACATAATGCACACACCACCCAAAGGAAGGTGACTGCCTGCACGTGCTTTTGATCCTGACATAAGCACGGGAGCTTCCTACTCAAGCTCAAGTTCAAGTTGATTGTTTGCAAAGCAGAAGTGAGCTCTGATGGAGCTAGCATACCCCCTGAGCCTCTGGGCTGCATTCAGGGGGTATATCCTTGCATCGGGTACATAAAAAAACGTAAAGGCAGTAGGACTTATAGCAAAGCATTAGTGGATGTTCTCAAGGATGTAGTTTATAGTCAGTCCCCATAAAACTGGTCTTTGAGCCAATTCACATGAAGAAAATAGATGCATTCTTTCACCATCACTTTATTCATACATCTTACAAGCATTTATGGAATGCTTACTGTATACAAGAAGCCATGGAAATAAGGAATATTTTTTCCAATTATCTTTTTTCCATCCCTTAACCTTTTACGAAAAAAGGACTGAGATGGAAATTAGGCAATAAAGCAAAAGGAGTTGTGAAATCGTAAGAATAATGATGAGAACACCCTTTTGACTTTCCTATTATTACTGGCCTCAAACACTCAACCTGTTTCAAAATTGCTTCACAGCTCTAGCGTCTTTTGTGAGAGCTTCTTTCTTTATGTCATAGAAGTCTTCATACAGCCTGGTGCTTGAAATTTTATTTGGAAGATGACAAATCATTGTATATTTTTGGAGACAAGAGGCTTTGTAATCGCTCTTCAAACCAGGTCACAACACAGTATGTAGAAGACTTTCTCTAGTCAGGGGGAATGGGTCAAGGAAAGTGCATGGAAATTGTAAACAGACCACAAGCTCCCAGAAAAATCATGTTCTTGAGTGCAAAGAGTGCCAATCTGCATTGAAGGCCTGAAGAGGCCTCTTAACATGCTGGTTGACTCCTAGTTCGCCATTTTCCTCTCTGTGCCTCAGTGTCCTATCCGCAAAATGGAGATTATAATAGACACTTGTAGGGATATTGTAGGGGTCAGCTAACACATTGAAGGCCTCCTGTGCACCATGTGACGCATTTCTTCTGCATTATGTTATTTAATCCTTATTATAACATCCTACGAGAGACGTACCATTATTAGTCCCATTTTACAGATGAGGAAAAACTAAGTAGGTACAACACTATTGAATATCTGGAGCATAGTAGATCCTCAGAAAATTTAGCATCTATAAGTGCTAAATTCAGTTTCCTCCAGTCAATGAAGACAATAGTACTTGCCCTACCACTGGGGAGTAGGCTTGTGGGGATATTCAAATAAAACTTTGACTATGTAAGTACTGTGATGGGAACGTGCTCTAGAGACACATACACTCCCAGATGTCAGGTTGGTGTGGCCACTGACTGCACCCACTACTACACTGGACTAGACACCAAGGGGAGTCCCACTGATAGCCCCAACAGGAAGGCAGAGGCACCCAGGAAAAGGGGTCTTCCATGCTCATGTCCCTGTTCTCAGCTCTGCTTCCCATGCCTGCGTCCCTCGCCACCTCAACATCCTCCTACTCCCATCTTGAAATCTGACTTGGTGTGACTCTGTGAAGCAAGACCTTTGACCCCTGACTGCCTTTCAGGGGAGGAGCAAGGTCAAAGTCCAGGAAAGAAAGACTGTTATCTTTGAGGAGCAATTTGCTTCTTAGTGGTGTCTTTATTTCTCTTGGAGGTAATGGCGTACACCTTGCTTCTTTAAAGAAGAATTCCAACTGCATTGCTACTTCTTGCAAGTGCCCCCTGGTCTGGTGCCTGGCTTTGTGACCCCCATTGCTCTTTCCAAAGTGGTGCATGTTCTCATCATAGGAAGAATAGGATTTACACATACACCTCCTTCAGGTTAGCCTCAGCTCCTAGTGCTGTCAGGGGCGTTTTAATGGGCAGTTATTGGACAAAGTAGGAAGGAGGAAGAACCTTGACCCCATCCCCTAGGTCTGGCTTTCTGGGATCAAGAAGCATATGACAGTCAGCAGGGATTAGTGGAAGAGATGAGCTCATCCTTTCTCCAGTGACATCAGCCTCTCCCTTTCTACAGGAAAGAGAAGAGAGGGGGTGTGTAGATGCCTTTGACTGTGACTGTGTTTATGTCCAACACACTGTGAAAAATATGGGTTAAACGTCTATAAGCTGGAATCTGGTTCTGAGTTGTACCATGAGGACTTTTGGCTTATTTTTTGGGGGAAGTCCATGTGCCTTCATTACAAAAAGTGCTGACTCTGCCTAAATTTCTTCCATGTAGTACAAGACTATGAACTGCATGACAGGCATGGTAGCTTATGCCTGTAATCCCAGCACTTTGGGAGGCCGAGGTGCTTGGATCACTTGAGGTCAGGAGTTCAAGACCAGCCTGGCCAACACGGTGAAATCTAATCTCTACAAAAAATACAAAAATTAGCCAGGTATGATGGCATGTGCCTGTAATACCAGCTACTCCGGAGGCTGAGGCAGGAGAATCGTTTGAACCCGGGAGGCAGAGGCTGCAGTGAGCCAAGATTGTGCCACTGCACTCCAGCCTGGGTGACAGAATGAGACTCTGCCTCAAGGGGAAAAAAAAGAAAGGACTATGAAATGTAAACATTCATATGGGAAGTTTTATTATTTATTTGATGCTCTTATTGTAGTAACAGAAATAAAATCTAACAACATTAAAATTAATTAAAATTAAAATATTAACCTCATCAGTAGTTAAACATAATCTTAATGTGTGCATTTGCTAATTTTTCTTCTCTTCTACATCAAATGAACGAAATGGATACAATGAAAAATGTTCACTGCTGGCTGCTGTTGACATCCAATGCCATGATATACAATGAAAAGAGAGAGAGCATCTTAATCTCACAGACACATTGTCTCTACTTCAGCAGGGTTTGTCTAACACAGTTTGCTTGCCCTGCAGAAAGCTTTCTAGTGTTCTAGAAACTGCCTTATGAAGTTTCCCAGAGACAACATGGTGGGTGAGAAAGAATATTGGACATGAGAGAGGAAACTTTGCTTTTGTTTGGACTCCATTTCTAACTAAGCATCTGACATGTGCAGGTCATTTTATCTCTCTGAATCTCACTTTCCTCTTTTGTAGAATGGGTATGTAAGGTGCATGACTGCCGGGGTCCCACCCAGCTCTGCAATGCTATGATTCTGTGACTTTATTCATTTGTGTGCTGTTTCTCATCTCTTTTCTCTTACATTCTGAACTCAGCGTGCATTAACTATATGCTGTTACCATAATTACCCAATCACTGAACACTGCATGATAGAGACTAAAGTCACTACTGTTTATGTTAAACTGTTTTATTATTTTGGAGAGGGTGGGAGAGAGCTCTATGCATGAAGCTCTAATTATAGTAATATAGTGCATTAGATTATAGCTCTCTTTAGCCCTATTTTATTCATGATCATAGCCCAGGAAATCCAAGCCAAGTTTTTTCTTTCCATGCTGACATTGACCACATTTCACACATCCAACAAGAGGCGAGTGCTCCTGAATGAGAAAGATGGACTGAGACTGTGAGCCTCAGTTTCTGGAAGGTCAGCTAATGGGAGGGCAGGGGCTGCACCCATCCCACATGACACTCGTGAGTGAGACACACTTTCTGGTGCTGGCCTGGTGGCTAGTCCTGTGCAATCTCTGTCTCAAGGCCTGTGGGGACTGTGCACCTCCAATGTATGAATTGGAGACTCCACCTGGTGCCAGAGATTCATCAGAGAGGCGTCTTTCGAGAATATAATTTTTTCTTAAACATTTTTCCAGAAGAAATATAAGTCAGGTATTAAAACGAGCTCAACTGTATCTTGGAGTGGAACACAAAATTGCGCAAATATTTAACATGTAACAAAAGCCTTAAAAGAAATTTCATGCATATAGAGACTAATTTGGGGCATTCGTCCAGATCATCCCTCGTATTCCTCTACTGTTCGGGGCCCTTTGATGGAAAGTATTGCAAATGGTAATTGCTAACATTTATTGAGTACCATGAGCTGTTCTAAGCATTTTTGTGTGATTCTCTTTAGGTACTCTAATTATCCACACTTTGCAGATGAGTTAAATAAGCTAAGTAATTTGTCCAGAGTTTGCACAGCTGGTAAGATGTAAACCCTAGCTTACAGAGAAAACACCTTTAGCCACAGAGGGTGTACTGCCCATATTGCAGACTTGTCATAAATCTAAGAAGGGCAGGGAGCTTTGCTTTAGAGCATCTCCACAGTTGCTTCCAAGACATACATAGTGGACTTGTCTCTAAAGCCTCCTTTTCTGGACCTTCAGAGAATCCCAGGGCAGAATAGAATCTCCTGGAACTGGTGCACCTTCTAGAAGTAAACAGATGCTTCCACACTATACCTCCTACTCACAAGCAACCAGCCCAGTCTTGTAGCTGTTGATAGGTCTGCTTCCCTCCTAGGCCACTAATCCAAGAAGGCCTGATTCTATGCAAGAGGAGAGACCCTGTCAGAACCGTAGATTGTGTCTTGTAACTATGACATGGATTATAAGACAGATGTAAGCAAAAGTCTATGGTTGTGGATGGGGAGGAAACACCAGTTTTGACTTAGGTAATCAAGGAAGGTTTCCTTGAGACAGACAAGAGCATGAGTGGAGGCCTGGGATGAAAATGCACAGTGTGTGTCCAAGGTCTGGAAGTGGATCAGTTTGTGTGACAGCAGAGGAAGATAAGGCAGTAAACAGGGAGGTGAACCATTATATTAATGGCTTTGAACCCCAAGTAGAAGCTCAAATTTTACTAAGTAGCCAGTAATGAGCTGGTAAAAGTTTTGGAGGTCATGTTGTATACCTTGAATACATACAAAAAAATTTATTTTAAAAACAAAACTTATGGAGGAAGGGAAGCAAGGGATAAGATTTGTGCTTAAGGAAATAAACCTGGTTATAATCTATAGAACAGGATAGACTAGAAAAAAAGGAAGAGATTGACAGTTTAGAGACTAGTTAGGAAACCATTAAAATGATCTAAGTGAGAAATAATAAGTTTCCAAACAGGACAAAAGCATAGAACATGGAAAGAAGCATACTTGTAGCTTGGGGAGTATTGAGGAAGTGAAATCTTTTAAATATTGTTCCAATATTGGAAGTGGAAGCAGATATGACTCCTAAAGCAAGAGGAAAGATAGTTCAACTAAAGGAAATACGGATTTTTTTCCTCCAGAAAGATGAAGTAAACATGGTTGTCCTTATTTTTCCTACTAAGTCAAACTAAAATCTCGGGACATTGTGTGTAAGATGAACTTAAGAAGACTCTGAAAAGGGGAAGGAAGAAGGCAGACAGACCCACCAGGGATCTCAGGACTTGAAGCATGGCATGAGAGTGAGTTCCTTGGGTTTTTTCCTACCTTTTGAATCCCAGAATTTCATAACCTGTTGAGCAGGAAGATCCCGCTACGAATCCCAAGTGAGGATTTCCGCCACATGGAGGACAGCAAGAAGCACAGCGATGTCAACAACCAGGAGGAGGAGCCTACAGACCTTGGTCCACTGCATCTGCTGTGATTTCAGAGTTGCCAAGGAGGACTCAAACTCAAGTCACTGATGGGAACAATGTTGTACTTACAGAAAGAAGAAAAGATGCAGCAAGATAACATCTGTAGGGTGTGCTGGTCTCCCATGGCCAGCAGGTGTGGGGCAATGGGTGGGACACACAACCCTCTCTTGCTGTGGGCAAAGACCCTGTTCTTTCCCAGTGGGGACAGATACAATCTTGGGGCTGGCCAGGTGCCATATGATACATGTGTAAACAGTACAAGGAAGCTTACTGTGTAATCACAGCAGGAAAATATATTCTTCTAATAAATAAGAAGAATCTTCAGCTACACAACAGCTCATTACCCAGCTTTCATATGGGGGGAAGTTCCAGGACCAGGGCAGTGATTAGATAATCTCAGGGCAGGTGGCAGGTTGCATGATAGCTTCTTCTCCAACATAACCTAATCCCCCAAATGCCCAGGCTTCAATAGAAACCACTCATTATACAAAGAACTAGGGAAAAATCTCAACTTGAATGAAAAAAATCAAGCAACAGATGTCAACACCAAGATGGTATATTAGAATTATCTGACAAGGATTTTAAAGCTGTGATTATTTACCCTGAGCATCACAAACACACATGAAACAAATGAAACAACAGAAAATCTCAGTGTAAAAATAGACAATATAAAGAACTAAGTGGAAATTTTAGAACTGCAAACTACAGTAAGTAAAATAAAAATCTCAGTGGATGAACTTGACAGTGGAATGGAAGGGAGAGAAGAAAAAATTCAGTGATCTTGAAGGTAGAAAAATAGAAACTACCCAATCTGAATAATAGAGAGAAAGTAGACTGAAAAAAAAGAAAGAGAAAAGAACAAAAGCTCATGGACTTGCGGACTATAAAAAAAGGAAAAAAAACTCTAACATTTATGTCACTGGAGTCCAGGAAGAAGAGGATTTAAAGTGCAGGGCTGAAAAAGTACTCAAATAAATAATGGCTGGAAATTTGCCACATTTGACCAACGAGATAAGCCTTTTGTCAAGAAACTGAGCAAACCCCAAACAAGATAAACCCAAAGAAATACATACCAAGACACATCATCATTAAATTTCTGAAAACTAAACGCAAAGAAAAACTCCAGAATGCCACCAGAGAAAAGTGATGCCTTACTTATCGGGGGCAGGGTGGGGGGCTACAATTTGAATGACAGCAGACCTCTCTATCGGGAGCCAAAATAAAGTGACAAAATATGTTTCCAGTCTTGACACAAAAGAGCTGTCGATCTAGAATTGTACAGCCAGTGAAAATATCTCAGTAATAAAGGGAAATCAAGACCTTTTCAGGTGAAGGAAAAATCACATAATTTTCAGATGTACTGTAAAATAACAGAATATAGAACTATCCTAGAGAATGGCTAAAGGAATTTCTCTAAACAGAAAGAGAAATAAAAAAGGAATCAGAGAACAATATGAAAGAAGGAAAAATGTAGTAAGCAAAAATATAGGGAAAAAGAATATGTTTATTTTCTTTGAGTTTTCTAAATTTGATGATGGAAATAAAAATTATAACATGATCTAATGTAGTTCTTAAAGTATGTAGAATATTGAAGACATTACAAATGAGAAAGAGTAAAGGACCATACGGGAGGTAAGTTTCTACATTCATTAAAATTGGTACAATGTCAATACCAGTTGAATATGATATGTTGTATATCTATAATGTAATATCTTCAGCAATGACTAAAGAAGTATACAAAGAGATACATTTAAAAACACTATAGATAAATAAGAATAGATACTAAAAATGTTCAACTAACCCACAAGAAGGAAAACAAAAACAGGAACGGAAAAGCAAACAACAGAGAACAAATAGAAAGGAAAAAGCAAAATGGCAGACTTAATCCCTAACATATTAATAATTACATTACATATAAATGGTTTAAATATGCCAAATAAAAGACAGATTCCACAAAGTGGATTAATAAATGTGATTCTCCTATATGCTGCCTATAAGAAATCCACTTCCAATATAACTATGTGAGTAGATTGAAAATAAAATGATGGGAAAAATTATACCATGGTAATATTTTAAAAAACAGAAACTGCTATATTAGTATCAGAAAAAGTGGAATGCAGAGCCAAGACTATTCCTAGGGACAGAGGGACACTACATTATGATAAAAGAGTTAACACTCCAAAAATATATAGCAATCCTAAATGTGCATCCACCAAACAACAGAGTATATAAATGTAAAGCAAATACTGATAGAGCTGAACAAAAACTGATAGAGAAATAGACAAATTCACAATCTTGGTTGGAGCTTTCGACACCCTCTTAACAACAGATAAAACAACTAGAAAGAAAATCAATAAGAATATTGAGCTTAATAACACTACCAATCATGGGCCCTAATCAACATTTACAAAACAATCCATCCAACAGCAGCAGAATACACATTATTTTCAAGCACTCATGGAACATGTACCAAGATAGACTATATCTGGGTCATAAAACAAACCTCAACAAATTTAAAGGAATTAAAATCATACAATGTGATATTCTCCGACCACAATGAAATCAAACTAGAAATCAGTAACAGAAAGATAAGAGGAAAATCTTTAAATACTTGGAAACAAAACAGCATACTTCTAAGTAATTCATGGGTCAAAAAGGAAGCTTCAAGGGAAATGAAAATACATTAAATTGAATCAAAGTGAAGATACAGCATATCAAAATTTGTGGGACACAGTTACACCAATACTTAGAGGGAAATTTATAGTATTAAATGCTTACATTAGAAAATTTGGAAAAATCTCAAATCAATGATTTAAGCCCCCACCTTAAGGAACAACAACAACAAAAAAGCAAAAATAAACTCAAAGCAAGCAGAAAGAAGAGAATTATAAAAATACAATCAGAAATCTGTGAATTAGAGCCAGGCACAGTGACTCATGCCTGTACTCCCAGCATTTTGGGAAGCTGAGGCAGGAGGATTGCTTGAGCCCAGGAGTTGAAGGCTGCATTGAGCTAAGATCCTGCCACTGCACTTCAGCCTGGACAACAGAGAGAAATTTCATCTTAATAATAATAATAATAATAATAATAAATAATTTAAAAATAAAACATAAATCTGTGAATTAGGAAACAAAAGAAGAGAGCAAAGTAATGAAACTAGAAGGTGGATCTTCAAAAAGATTAAAAGAAATGGACAAACCTTTAGCAAGACTGACAAAGAGAAGACACAAATTCTATTATCAGCAATGAATAGCATATCACTACAGATCACACACATATCAAAAGGATATAAAAGAATGTTATGAGCAACCTTATATACATAAATCTAACAACTTAGATTAAATGAACCAGTTACTTAAAAAGCACAAAGTACCACAACTGCCCCAATATGAAACGGATAATTTGAATAGCCCTGTAATTTTTAAGAAAATTGAATTCCTAATTTAAAATCTCTAGAAAAAGAAATCTTCAAGCCAAGATAGTTTCACTGTATAATTCTACTAAAAGTTTAAAAAGGAATTGACACCAGTTCTACCCAATGCCTTCCAGAAAAAAGAAGAGGACAGAGCACTTCCCAGTCCTTCATATGAAGTCATTATTATCCTATACCCAAACCAGATAGTACCAACAAATACAAAAAAAGAAACACCATGAATATAGTTTCAAATTTCTTTATAAAATATTAGCAAATATAATTCAGCAATATAAAAAAGGAATGACACATTATAACTTAGTGGGGTTTATTCCAGGTATGCAAAGCTGGTTAAATATATGAAAACTAATCAATGTAATCCACTATAATAACAGGCTAAAAAAGAAAAATCACACAATCATATCAATTGATGCAGAAAAAGCATTTGACAAAATCCAGTACCCATTCATAATTAAAACTATCAGAAAGCAAGAAATAGAGGAAAATTTCCTCAACTTGACAAAGAAATCTACAAAAATTCTAGAGCTGACGTGATACTTAAATGGTGAAAGACTGAATGCTTTCTAAGATCAGAAACAAGGATGTCCACTCTCACCACTTCCATTCAGCATAGCACTGGGAGTTCAAGCCATTGTAATAAGGTAAGCAAGGGAGATACAAGGCACTCAGATGGAGAATTACATGATTGTCTCTGTAGAAAATCCCAAAGAATCTTTAAAAACTCTCCTAGAAATATGTGACATTATAGTATAAAAGATTAATTAACCCAAATCAATTACATTTCTGTATAATAGCCATAAATACTTGGAAACAAAAATACAACACTATTTGTAGTAATTAAAAAATTGAAATAGGTATAAAATTTTTTTAAACATGTATAAAAATGCTGAAAATTGTAAAACATGGATGAAACAAATCAAAGAAAATCTAAATAAATGGAGAAACATGCAATGTTCGTGGATTGGAATAGTCAACATAATGAAAATGGCAATTCTATTCAAATTGATGTGAATGTTTAATGTAACTTCTATCAAAATCCCAGGAAGGTTTTTTTGTTGATATAAACAAGATTGTTCTAAAATTTATTTTAAAAGGCAAAGGAACTAGAATAGCTAAAGCAGTTTTGTTTTCTATAAAAAGATAAAATGGAATTAACTAGTCTACCCAATTTCATGGCTACGGTATTAAAACCTGCATGGTATTGGTGGAAGATAAACACTTGGATCAATGGAACAAAACAGAGAACCCATAAAGAAACCCACACAAGTACGGCCACTGATTCTGAAATCAAACACAAAGGAGCAAAAACAATTCAATGGAAGGATCATCTTTCCAACAAATGGTGCTGGAGCAATTGGACATCCACAGGGGAAAAATCAAGGTTTAAATAACCTTGCACTTTATACAAATGTTAGCTTAATATGAATCGTAGATTCCAATGTAAAGCATAAAACTATAAAACTTTTAGAAGAAAACATAGTGGGGCTTGGTGAAGAGTTCTCAGAGATGACACTTGAAAGCACAATCCATAAAAGAAAAAACTCAACAATTAGACTTCATCAAAATTTAAAATATTTGTTTTGTAAAAGACCTTTACAAAAGGACTAACAGACAAGTGATAGACTGGGAGAAAATATTTGCAACTCACATGTCTGACAAAGGACTCTTATCTAGAATACATCAAGAACTCTCCAAAGTTGATAGTAAAATAAAAAAAAAATCTAATATTAAAATGGGCTACATACGTGAAGACGCATGTCACTGAAGATGATCTATGGAGAGCAAATAAGCAGATGAAAAGACAGCATCATCAACCATCAGGGAAATGCAAATTGAGACCACAGTGAGATGCCACCATACACCTATCAAAGCACATAAATAAAATGTACTGACAATAGCAAATACTGGCAAGGATGTGAAGAAACATCTCATACATCGCTGGTGGGAATTTAAAATGTTACAGTCATTTTTGGAAAATCATCTGGCAGTGTCTCCAAAAGAAAAAAAAAGAAAAGAAACTAAACATATGCTTACATTGCCACCCAACTACCTCACGCCTGGGCATTTGTCCCCGAGTAATGAAAACGTACGTGCACACAAATACCTTATATACACCATTGTTCATAGCAGCTTTGCAACAGCCAAAAACTGGAAACGTCATTTAACAGACAAATGGTTAAACAAACTGTGGTATATCCATAACATGAAATACGGGATTTCAGATGAACATTGAGTAATTGTTTAGTACAGATATGTCCTAATTATTTCATGAGACATACTAAAAAATTACATGTTACTTATCTTAAATTCAAATTTAACTGGACTCCCTGTATTTTTACGTGTTAACTCTAGTAACTCTAGTTTTCGTTCATTTGGACTAACATAGTTCTCCTTCTCTAAACCATGGGCAACTGGTTCACATCTCCCAGGTAGCTGATGCAGCTAAAATGAGTGGACCAGAAGTATGCTCTGCAGTGGCATGGAGCTAAAACTCCTGGGAACAAATCATTCTGACTCCACCTTATCAGATGTGATCAGGGCAAATCATTTAACACCTCTAGTCCTCAGTTTCCTCATTTGTTAAATGGGGAGAGGAAGGGAGGTTAAATGAGTCCCTCTACATGAAAATCCACTGGAACTGGAGAGTGCAATTCATGTGATAGCATGTCATTCTAAAAGATTAGCCTGCTGCTGTGGGCCCAGTAGAAAAGGGGCATTGGCGTCTGCTGCAGCCTGAGATAGGCCTGAGATGCCTGAATTGGCTTCAGGCTTCTCTTGATCTTGATGCAAGAGTCTGTTGTCATATTATTATCAGTCAGCAATTGTCACAATAATGCTATGTAACAAATAAGCCTAGAACACAGTAGCTGACAACAGCAAACATTTATTCTCATGCTCATGGATTTGCAGGTCCACTGTGGTTCGGCTGACCTAGGAGGGGCTCAGATGTGGGACTTTTATTTATGCTGTGGATCAGCAGGGCCTGGCTTCTGACTTCAAGTTGGGTTTGGATCTGCCACACCTTCGTTCAACTGGAGGTCAGACTGAGGGCTGTAGTTACCCAGGGCATATGTTCTCAAGGCAGATCTCTGCAGCATGTTTCAGCTTGCTTGTGTCTGCGAACATTCCCTTGCAGTGCAAGCAACAAGTAATATGTAGGGTAGGGAAATCTGTCCCACCCACAGCAGGTGATGGTGAGAAGTGAATATTTGCTCAACAAGAATCCAGTCTTGATGTGGTTTGGGCTTTAGTTTAGGTCAAACTTTGGTTCAAGATCTTGGAACAGTCTAATCTCACCCACTCAGATTGGGTAAAATTGTCTTGGCCTCCTCATCAAATCTCAGACTGCAGTGAGCTAAGCCTGATTCCCTGGGGCGGCTCAAAGCTGGAACAATGTTCAGATTCCCTTTGCATTGGCACTGCCTACTTCCTAGAAGACGGCCTGGCCTTGAGTCAGCTTCCTGGAGATAGGCTCAGGATGGTACCCCACCTGATGTTTTCTTCATGGTGGGAAACATCTTTTATCTGCCTCTCCAAGTCCCCATCCCCACTCCCACCTCCCACCATTTTGTCACTTCCTACCCTTCTGAGTTATATGGACTCATCTCCTTGGATCTGAAGAATCACTAAAGAACTAGCAGAAAATTGTAGTAGGGAGGACAGCGAGGTTGGGTATTTGTTCCCCATAGGGTAACCTTGGTCTGACTGTGGAGTAGCCTTTAGCTGCCTGTAGGGTAGCCTTGGACTGACTGTGGGGTAGCCTTGAGCTGACTGTGGGGTAGCCTTGGACTGACTGTAGGGTAGCTTTGAGCTGACTGTGGGGTAGCCTTGGACTGACCGTGGGGTAACCTTGGACTGACTGTAGGGTAGCTTTGAGCTGACTGTGGGTAGCCTTGGACTAACTGTGGGGTATCCTTGGACTGACTGTGGGGTAGCCTTGGGCTGACTGTGGGGTAGCCTTGGACTGACTGTGGGGTAGCCTTGGGTCACCTGTAGGGTAGCTTTGAGCTGACTGTGGGGTAGCCTTGGGCTGATTGTGTCCCTCCACCAAAGTCACTCCTCTTCTCATGACAGCCTTTGTTACCATTTTATCTTTCCTTTAGCCATACAACCTGTGGTGGTAGCAGCTCCACTGTTACTAGTGTGGGTTTCTGAAATACACCCTGTGTGGTTTCTCTACAGCCAGTCCACATCTTCATAAAGAGCTCCTTTATTAAGCCCTCCTCAAGGTCAGGCACTGTGGCTCACACCTGTCGTCCCAGCACTTTGGGAGGCCAAGAAGAGAAGATCGCTTGAGGTCAGGAGTTTGAGACTAGCCTGGGCAACATAGCAAGACCCTGTCTCTACAAAAAAAAAAAAAAATTGTTGGATGTGGTGGCATGCTCTGGAGGCTGAGGCAGGAGGATCACTTGAGCCTGAGGTTGAGGCTGCAGTGAGCCATGATCGGACCACTGCACTCCAGCCTGAGCGACACAGTGAGACCCTGTCTCTCAAAAATTAATAAATAAACGAACCCTCCTCAAATTGCCCTAATTTGAGTGTACCATCTATTTCCTGCTGGGACCTTGATTGATACAACCTTAGATTTCAGATTGGTCCATAGAAAATAAAAGAAGGGACCTTGATATATAGGCCCTTTATAACTATATTCCAATTATGTATTTTATACATACATATATATATGTATGCACACACACATACACACATATATAGTATGTGTGTGTGTATAATTGTTCTTAGTTTCCCCTAGCATGATAACACCATGAAGAAGTCAGAGGTGCATCGATTTCTACCAGTTTAAATTCACATTTATTGCTATAACCGCAGTGCTCAAGAAAGCACCGGCACACAAGAGAAGTTCAACAAATATTTAAATAATTCTTGAATTAATGAAGATAAATGAACACTACTTCTCACACAGAGCGTGTTTGCCTTTATTTGAGAGAGAAAAGAATACTGTGTTCTTTGTTATAGAAAAGGCTAAAATAACTGAAGTATCTAAGGGAACACTATCTCTGACTTGGAGATGTTTTTAAATTGTGGTAAAATAGACCTAACATAAAATTTGCCATCTTAGCCATTTTTAAGTGTACGGTTTAGCGGTACATTCACGCGGTTAGGCAACCATCACCACTGTCCATCTCCAGAACTTTTTCATCTTCCAAAACTAAAACTCTCCATCCTCCCTCCCACCATCCCCTGGCACTGCTCTTCTCCTTTCTGCTGCTATGAACTTAACTACTCTAGATACTTCGTATATGTGGAATCATACAGTATCTTTCTCTTTGTGACAGGCTTCTTCTACTCAGCACAATGGCCTCAAAACTTGAACACGTTATAGCATGTGCCAGAATTTCTTTCCTTTTTAAGACTGAGTAATATTCTATTGCATGAATATCCCACATTTGGTTTATCCATTTACCAACTGATGGACATTTGGACCGCCGCCATCTTTCGGCTACTGTGAACAATACTGCTATGAACATGGGTGTACAGGGAGCTGTTTGAAAACATTCCTGCTTTCAATTCTTTTGGTACATACCCACAAGTGGAACTGTTGGATCATACGGTAGTTCTATGTCGAACTTTTTGAGGAACTGCCGCCCTGTTTTCCACAGCAGTGGTAGCATTTTACATTCCTACCAGCAACGCACAAGGGTTGCAGTTTCTCCACATCCTCACCAATACCTTTTATTTTCTGTGTTTTTTAACTAGTAACCGCCCTAATAGGCCTGAGGGGTGTCTCGTTGTGGTTTTGATTTGTGTTCCCCTCATGATGAACGATGTTGAGTATATTTTTGTGTACTCATTAGCCACTTGTACATCTTCTTTAGAGAAATGCCTATTCAAGTCTTCTGCCCGTTTTTAATTGGGTTGCTTGTTGTTGTTGTTGATTGCAGAAGCTCTTCATGTATTTCTGGTAGTCATCCCATGTTGGATATATGCATTGCAAATATTTTCCATGGTTTGCCTTTACACTTTATTTTATTTATTTATTTATTTATTTATTCATGGTTTTTTTTTTTTTTTTTTTTTTTTTTTGAGACACAGTCTTGCTCTGTCTTCCAGGCTGGAATGCAGTGGCACCATCTTGGCTTACTGCAACCTCCACCTCCTGGGCTCAAGTGACTTTCCTGCCTCAGCCTCCCGAGTAGCTGGGATTACAAGTGGCTGCCACCACACTCAGCTAATATTTTTTTTTTTTTTTTTTTTTTTTTTGAGACGGAGTCTCGCTCTGTTGCCCAGGCTGGAGTGCAGTGGTGGGATCTCAGCTCACTGCAAGCTCCGCCTCCTGGGTTTACACCATTCTCCTGCCTCAGCCTCCCGAGTAGCTGGGACTACAGGCGCCCACCACCTTGCCAGGCTAGTTTTTTGTATTTTTTTTTTTTTAGTAGAGACGGGTTTTCACCGTGTTAGCCAGGATGGTCTCGATCTCCTGACCTCGTGATCCACCTGTCTCGACCTCCCGAAGTGCTGGGATTACAGGCTTGAGCCACTGCACCCGGCCTATTTTTTTTTTTTTTTGTAGTTTTGGTTGACCACGTTGGCCAGGCTGGTCTTGAACCTCTGACCTCAGGTGATCCACCCACCAAGCCTCCCAAAGTGCTGGGATTACAATTGTGAGCCACCACGCCTGGCCGCCTTTTCACTTTGTTAATAGTGTCTTTAGATGCACATAAATTTTTAATGTTGATGAAGTTCAATCTATCTTTTTTTTTTTTGGTTGCCTTTATCAGATTTGGAGATTCTTTGGGGCATCATTACAGTGCGAAAATACAATATTCTTTCCTCCCAGAGCCCGTACTCCTGGGTGGTCCCCACTCAGACCCCTTCACACATCCAGCAGAGCAGGTGAGGCTCAGTGTCATATAAATTCTGTTTATTACTCTGTTTCCCACCAGACTGGAAGTTCCCAGATGCAGAGAAGCTCACTTTCCTGTCCATCAAGGGTCCTGGCAAGAGGCCTGGCACAGCACAGGGTGGGACTGTGTAAATAGTGAGAAGTCAATGAAGGGGTAACTGAATAAATGGCTCCAGGAAGGAAGAAATTGGCCTCTCAGCGGGGCTGCAAAGCTTCAGCCCTGGTTGTTTGCAAATCTCTTTCTTTCTTTCTTTCCTCATTGTCCTGGGAGGTCGCTTCTCAGTGGGACCTGGCTTTTATATAATTGTTTGCAGCATTAACAATACTGTTCTATGGCTCTCAGGCAGTGGCCTAATTTCCCTCCTTTAATACAAGGTACATGCCTTCTGTGGGAAATCAGTGATTTATTGAGTGACCAAGGACTGTTTCTGTCCGTAATAGAAACCAGTACAGACAAGCTAGTTGCTGAAGGTGAGGCAGGAACATGACCAGCTACTCCTGAATAGGAAATTAATTTCATACCCTGGTGTGTCCTTGCTAATTTGGAACTGGGTTCACCATGATGCTCTCCCTTGAATGGCTGGCCTCAGGACAGCCAGTCCAGACGCCTTTTTAGTGAACTTTGTGTATATAGCTCCTTCAGGAGCCCCTGAGAATCTTCGAACACAAATTCAACATGAAATCAAAATTGAGAGCATTCATTTCACAATAAAAGAAAATCTACTGAATAGAGCATGAATGGTCGCTAATTATCCTTTCCTAATTTTTCATTCCTTTTGGGACTGTTGGTGTCACTATCAGATAAGGGGTGGCAGGCACCACAGCCTAGGAAAAAATAATAGAAACGAAAACATGAAATTAAGAAAATTCTCTCAGTGAACTTTTGTGCAAATTGGGACAAGGCTATCATTATAAATCATTATTTAATTTTAGCAGCAGAACATCCCCATCAAGCTTATAAGCCATTTTTGTCTTGCTGGAGCAAGCTTGAAAAGTCATGACATTCTAGAAAGAGCAGGGCTTTGAACTTATACAAAGCTGGATTTCAGTTCTTACAACGCTTCTACCCTTCCCTCTTATGATCTTGCACATGTTATATAACTAGCTTCAGTTTCCATTTGCTTATCTGTAAAACAGGGATAATGAACAATGCCTTGGAGAGCTGCTGTAAGATTCAATGAAACAGCATTTGTAAAGCACGTCACACAGGCTGCGTAAATATCAGCCCTTAACCTCCCCCTTCTGCTGTATGTGGCATTTGTCATGGACACAGCAGTCCAGGGATGAATTACTTGTTAGGTGATTACTAATTATCTGCTGATTCCTTCATCAAACATTTGTGAGTCCCTTGAGAAAGGAGCTGTGGTAGTGAGGGTTTAAAAACTGGGTTAGTGTCTGGAAGCGTCGTCTGGTTTGTAGTTTGCTTTATTTCCATGACTTGTTTCCTAATTGCCCCAGATACTTGGGTTGGTTTGAGTAAGTTGTGGTGGCTGCATCGACCAATGTCAGAATTCCCCGCATGGTGTGAACTGCACGGAAGGATGCTTTGGATTTCTTTCATTCATTCATGGCTGCATCTCAGGGCCCAGCACTCCCCCAGGAGAGCCCTCAGCACTCAGGAAAACCTCTCACCTGCATCCAGCAAGCAGCCGTTGTTTTGGCCTCATCTAATGCAATATGATTTCCTCTTTCCTGAGGCTCACATCAGAAAAGAGACCCAGGCGGGCCACGGGAGCATTGATGGTTTGGTTTTTATCTCTTTCATTTCATTGGAGCAGGAAGTGAATGGAATGGCTTCCTCCAGGTACTATTTCTGCCCCCAGGAAAGAGCAAAGGGAAATAGTAATGAGTGGAAAGAAACTTGTAGGGTTAAAGGATTTGTAAGAAATTGTAAACAGACTACGGAGCCCAGAGGCAAGTGAGGTGAATTGGAATCCTGTTCATTAAAGAGATAGCAGGCGCTTCCTTATTTGTTATCACAAATTTCTCCATTTTTGTTCCCCCTGGAGAAATCTAGCTCGCAGATATTTATAGTTCAGACTCCCAGAGGAAGGAAGCCCCCATCCCTGCTGCTCGGAAGTTATCTTCTGCTGACAGAGCACAGTGGAAGCACTGACCCTGTGTCTGCAGGGCCACATTCAAGAGGACAGAGGGTCCAGGGATTTCCAGGAGGAGGAACAGCTTCCAATTGTTCTTTTGGAAAAACACATTCTCAACAGAGACATCATCATCTGTTCTCTTCACTTTTAAAGAAGGTTGGCAGCCACGATTGGTATTTTTCTAATATTGCCCCGAGGTTGGAAAAGCCCCCCCTCTCTGGGATGACCAGAGGGGATTTGTTGACAACCAGGAAGTCCTCCTCCATCTATGTGATCCCACATCACTTCAGAGTGAGCAACGGAACGTGCTTGCACCTGGTCCATGGCAGAAGCACCGCCACTGGGCTTAGCCTTCTTGTCCTGAAGTCATTCTGCTCACTTATTGAACACTCATTGTGGCCCAGAACAGTGCCCTGGCTCTGGAGACAATATTCAGGGGTCACACTTGTCATCTCCAAGGAGCTCAGGCTCTAGAGGAGGATGCAAAAGAAAACAAATGGATTCAGAACTGTTTGGAGGGTGCTGTCTACAGTGGAGCCCTAAGCACTGTGGGGGTTGATGGGGTTCAAGACCTGCTACCCGAACACCTTGGCATTTGAGAAAACAGCAGAAGCAGGAAGGTTTCTCTCACTGTCCCCCCAGAGGCAGGTCATGAGACACTTGAGTGAGATGTGCCTTTTCTGTACCCAGAGGCAAAGAGCATCCTTATCTCTGAAGACACAGGGACACAGAGAGGAATGTAAACAACGAGGCCTTGTTAAGTTCTCCCCAGTTTATTGCCATTAGATCAGATGCCCTTTGTCCAAACTTATTTTTCTACAACTATCCACTTCTTCATCAAACCAAGCATAAAAATATATGTGTAACCATTTCTTCAGGTCTTCGTTTCCTCATGAGGGCTCCTGCGTCATGTAAAACTTACGTTAAACATATTTGCATGCTTTCCTCTTGTTAATCTGTCTTTTGAGATAAGGGTCTCAGCCATGAATTGAGGATGGTCGAGGAAAAACTACTTTTCCTCCCTGCAGGGTGGGGCTGTGAGGCAGGCTCATGGGAAGGCACAGATTTCAGAAGGGTCATGTAGTGAGCAAGTGGGGACTGATGGGGAAGGAATGTTGCCAGCAAGTGTGAGAAGGCTTGTGACACTCAGGGCTGTGAGGGGGCACATGTGGCAGCAGCAAAGGGCCTGGCAGGGCTGGAGATCCCAATGGGGAGGCAGAGGGACAGGAGTTCAGAGGACAGAGGTCGGGGGTTTCCGGGAAGGCCTGAAGCATGTCCTGCCTTACATGAAGGACTTGGTACTTGACTCTGAAGGCCACAGAATTCATCCAAGTTTCCTTGCACACTGGAGTTTTGTATCTTCTGGCTTCGAAAAAAATATTTTACAATGGAAATGTTAAAATAGACACAGAAGTAGAATAATATAACCAACCTCTTCATACCTGTTATCCAGGTGCAATAATTATCAGTACACGGCCTGTCTTGTTTCGTTTCTATTTTCCATTGCTCCCCTCCCCGTGATGACTTATTTTAATTAATTCAACCCCAAGACATCATATTATTTCATTTGCCAGGAGTTCAGGATGTATCTCTAAAAGAAAAAGACTATTTTTAAAAACACTATAATCTCATTATTGCGCCTTAGAAATGAACAATCATTCTATAATGTCATCTAATAATCAGCCAGTTTTCAAGTTTCCCCACTTGGCTCAGAATGTTTCTGTATAGTGATGTGTTCGATCCAGACAAGATCCACACATTTCATGTGGCTGATAAGTCTCTGAAGTCTTATTAGATCATAACAGTTCCTCCGCTTCTCACTACCACCTGCCCCACCTCACAGACCATGCACACTTCTTTGATTTGGTCATGGAGAGGATTTGAGCAGATGTGTCATGGGCCGGGGATTCTGGCTAGTACAATCCCCTAGGGTGGGTAGACAGAACAGGGCCATGTGACCCAGAAACATGGTTGGAAAAGGAAAAGTGTGCAAGGACAAGGCAGTAAAGATGGAAAGGAGGGCACCCAGGTCTGAGAAATAGTAAAAGTGAAACTGAAACAACCAGCTGCTGATTGGAGGGACAGGGTGAGCGAGAGGAGGAGTCAGCTTGTGGTACCCAGCTTTCTGATTTAAGCAGTCGGGGTACAGGGTGTTATTAACTAGAAGGAGAGAGTTGGGGTAGTGTGAGGAGAAAAGTATTATTGGGATACAGATTTGGTTGTTTAAACAAAGACCAAAACAAAACACACACACACATGCACACACACACACAACACACGCACAAAGTGACTTAGACAACACTATTTTCTAACTAAATGTTAAAGCATAAGCAGCTTACAACTAAGGAGGTAGCTCCAAGGTATTGGGATGCCAGCACCTTATACTACTATATTAGTCTGTTTTCAGCTGCTGATAAAGACATACCTGAGACTGGGAAGAAAAAGGTTTCATTGGATTTACAGTTCCACATGGTTGGGGAGGCCTCAGAATCATGGCAGGATGCAAAAGACACTTCTTACATGGTGGTGGCAAGAGAGAATGAGGAAGAAGCAAAAGTGGAAACCCTGATAAACCCATCAGATTTCACGAGACTTATTCACTGTCATGAGAATAATATGGGGAAAGACCAGCTCCCATGATTTAATTATCTCCCCCTGGGTCCCTCCCACAACATGTGGGAATTCTGGGAGATACAATTCAAATTGAGATTTGGGTGGGGACACAGCCAAATCATATTAATCCACCCCTGGCCCCTCCAAATCTCATGTCCTCACATTTCAAAATCAATTCTGCCTTCCTAACAGTCCCCCAAAGTCTTAACTCATTTGAGCATTAACCCGAAAGTCCACAGTTCAAAGTCTCATCTGAGACAAGGCAAGTCCCTTCTGCCTATGAGCCTGTAAAATCAAAATCAAGCCAGTTACTTCCTAGATACAATGGGGGTACAAGTATTGGGTAAATACAGCTGTTCCAAATGGGAGAAATTGGCCAAAACAAAGGGGTTACAGGACCCATGCAAATCTGAAATCCAACAGGGCAGTCAAATTTTAAGGCTCTAAAATGATCTCCTTTGACTCCAGGTCTCACATCCAGATAACACTGATGTGAAAGGCGGGTTCCCATGGTCTTGAGCAGCTCTGCCCCTGTGGCTTTGCAGGGTACAGCTCCCCTCCCAGCTGCTTTCATGGGCTTTTGTTGAGTGTCTGCAACTTTTCCAGGTGCATGGTAAAAGCTGCCAGTAGATCTACCATTCTGGGGTCTGGAGGATGGTGGCCCTCTTCTCACAGTTCCACCAGGCAGTACCCCAGCAGGGACTCTGTGTGGGAGCTCCAACCCCGCATTTCCCTTCCATGCTACCTTAGCAGAGGTTCTCCATGAAGGCCTCACTCCTGCAGCAAACTTTTGCCTGGGCATCCAGACCTTTCCATACATCTTCTGAAATCTAGGTGGAAGTTCCCAAACCTCAATTCTTGACTTCTGTGCACCTGCAGGCTCAATACCATGTGGAAGTTGCCAAGGCTTAGGGATTCTACCCTCTGAAGCCACAGCCCAAGCTATACATTGGCCCCCTTCAGCCACGACCTGAGTGGCTGGGACACAGGGCACCAAGTCCCTAGGCTGCACACAGCACAGGGACCTTGGGCCTAGCCTATGAAACCATTTTTCCTCCTGGGCCTCTGGACCTGTGATGGGAGGGGCTGCCATGAAGGTCTCTGACATGGTATGGAGACATTTTCCCCATGGTCTTGGGGATTAACATTAGGCCTTGCTACTTATGCAAATTTCTGCAGCCAGCTTGAATTTCTCCCCAGAAAATGGGTTTTTCTTTTCTATCACATAGTCAGGTTGCAAATTTTCCAAACTTGTATGCCCTGCTTCCGTTATAAAACTGAATGCCTTTAACAGTACCCAAGTCACCTCTTGAATGCTTTGCTGCTTAGAAATTTCTTCCACCAGATGTCCTAGATCATCTCTCTCAAGTTCAAAGTTCCATAAATCTCTAGGGCAGGAGTGAAATGCTGCCAGTCTCTTTGCTAAAACATAACAAGAGTCACCTTTGCTCCAGTTCCCAAGAAAGTTCCTCATCTCCATCTCAGACCACCTCAACCTGGATTTCATTGTCTATATCATTATCAGTATTTTTGTCAAAGCCATTCAATAAGTCTCTAGGAAGTTTCAAACTTCCCTATATTTTCCTGTCTTCTTCTGAGCCCTCCAAACTGTTCCAAACTTTGCCTGTTACCCAGTTCCAAAGTCACTTCCACATTTTCGGGTATCTTCTCATCTATACCCCACTCTATTGGTACCGATTTACTGTATTAGTCTGTTTTCACACTGCTGATACAGACACACCTGAGACTGGGAAGAAAAAGAGGTTTAATTGGACCTACAGTTCCATATGGCTGGGGAGGCCTCAGAATCATGGTAGGAGGTGAAAGGCACTTTGTACATGGTGGCAGCAGGTGCAAGGACTCTGCACTTCAGAGTCCTCCTGGGTAAAATAGGAATAATAAGGATTTGTGTACATGCATGTAAAACAGGCATGGAGTAGGTGCTAGATACGTTTGATTTATGATTACAAGGGATAACAGTAAGTTGTGTCACTGGCAGTTGGAAATACAAGCAAGTAACTCCAGAGAGGGGTTAGAGGTAAAGATCTGGGAATTTGGGCACGGAGGTGGGGACGTGTAAGATCCTCAAAGTGGGAGCTGGTAAGTGGCAGCACATGCCCAGGGAACACCACGAGTTAGGGGGCTTCCCTGACCCTCCCCCACCAGGCCTGGTCTCTGTACCATAGATTTCTCACTTTCCCAGCTCCTACCAGCCGCTCCCTCTCCGTCATTCAGCTGATGGATGGAAAAGCCCAGCTCTCTTAGACGCCATGGGATCAGGCCCCATGCCGAATCCAGCCCAGCCTGTCAAGCCCCACACAGAGTAGGTGCTCAGTAATTTTTTGTTGTTTGAAGGAATCAGGTGTCAGGGGAAGGAGGAGGATTTTCCTGAGGGTTGGGGGAATCTACAAATATTTGTGTGCCAAACAGGACTTCGTGGAGAAGAAAACATTAGGATGATGCTGAGGGGAGAAGGGAGGGTTAGTATGACCAGCACTGCCCACGACTTACAGCAGCTATGCTCCACCCTAAGGCTTATTAAGTGTTAAATTGGTTTTGCTGAGGAGGAAGCCTTGAAATGCGGTCAGCCAAGTGGATCTGATCACACAAGCAAGTGAAAAATAAGCAGCCAATGTAGGGAATGGCTGAT
Organism: Chlorocebus sabaeus; assembly: GCF_047675955.1. Lineage (NCBI taxonomy): Eukaryota > Metazoa > Chordata > Mammalia > Primates > Cercopithecidae > Chlorocebus > Chlorocebus sabaeus. The sequence goes on from NC_132917.1 coordinate 105,958,797, forward strand.
GAGAAGCCGAAAACACACACATTTGTGGCTTTCCTCGAGGTCTGCTGGTCATCTTCCTGGTGCTTATCCACGAAGCCTCAGGGGGACATCCAATAACTCCAAGCACTTATTTATTTGCAAAGGACTGCCAAGTATTTTACAAACATAATAAATGACCCTGAGGGCAGAGGAATGATCCTGCTTCTCTTCCAAGAAGGAAGAAGGCACAGTTGGGAACTCAGTGTCCTCCTCCGAATAATCCATCATTGTCAAAGCAAGCGCAGACGCCCCAGCTTCCGGCTCTCCAGCTTCCGGCTCTCCCGCTGTGACTGCACCACCCAGTGAGAGCAGGAAGGGTTCCTAGGCACCGCGGAGGGCTGCATGTTGATGCCCCTGAGTTCACAAATTCACATGTCGAAACCTAAGCCCCAGTGTGACGGTGTTACAAGGCGGGACCAGTGGGAGGGGAACAGGTCGTGAGGATGGGGCCCTCGCAAATGGAATTAATGCCTTCATAAAAGAGGCCCCGGAGAGCTCTTTCTGCCATGTGAGGATACAGTGAGAAGGTGGCTGCCTGCAGCCCCAAAGAGAACCCTGACCGGAACTTGACTATTGCTGGCTTCCTGATCTCGGACTTCCAGCCTCCAGAGCTGTGAGAAATAGATTTCTGCTGTTTATAAGCTGCCCAGTTTATGGTACTTTTGCTATCACACCTCAGATGGACCAAGACAGAGGCCATCCACTCCAACCGCATGCTCTCATCTTGATGATGAGGAAACTGAGGCTGTGAAGGCGATGGGCAGGGCAGAGAGTGAGTTTCACTGAGTACCCACTCTGTGCCTGGTCCGTGCTAGCCGCTCCTTCATAGGTCCTGCAGAGAAGCCTCATAAATATTTTCTGTAGTTTGTTGGAAGCATTAATATGCATAGCTCAGTCAGTGAAGGCAAACCTCCATGGCCAGTTATTGGCAGAGCTTTGGCCCAAACCCGAAGTCCACGCCTGCTGCATCTGTCAGGAGGGGCAAGGTGATGCTGTGGAAACAGCCCATAGAGGGACAAAGGGCTCTCTGTAGCTCATGCTCTATGTGCACCATGGATTGGCAGGGGCTCTTTTTTCTGTTGTCGCCTTCATGTAGGAATACGCGAGGCACCCATACCAGGGGAGGTGCCACCTCCAAGTGCCAGGAGAGGAGAAGGAAGACAGTGACTTGTAAACATACGCCCAGAAGCACACACGTCACAGTTCACTGGGCACACAAACCACTTGCCACACCCATCCTCAAGAGAGGGGAGAGGGCAAGTCTGCCGCATGGTTGGGAGACACGCAGGAAATACCTGGTGGGCAGCGCGATGGGATCACCACCACATTTTTTCTCCTGCCCCTCCTGGCCCTCAGAGAAGTGCTGAGATGATTCTTGGATGGCACAGCCCCCACCCCTCCCTGTACATCACTCTGCTTTCCCCATTATCTCCCTCTGCCTGGCTAAAAAAATGCCAAAATCTTTGTTGCTTTTCCTATGGCAACTGCATATATATGTCGGCAGACATTTACGGACTGTAGACCTGAAAGATGACATAAAAAGATAACTGAAATTACAGGCTACAAAGTCTAATAAAATAGCATTTGGATTTCCCCAGATTCTTGACATCAATGTTTATTTTCTACATGACATTGGAAAGGCATTCTTTTCTAGACTCTCTTTCTTTCTCTCTTTCTTTTCTTTTCTTTTTTCTTTTCTTTTCTTCCTTCCTTCCTTCCTTCCCTCCTGTCCTCCCTTCCTTCCTTCCTTCTCTCCTCTCCATCCCTCCTTCCTTTCTCCCTCTCTCCTTCCTTCCCTCTTTCCTCCCTTCCCTGCTTCCTTTCTTTTGCCTCCAAACTGTATGCAGAACTTTTATATTACTTTAATTTGAAATTAATTTAAGGGAGTAAAGAGAGTTCCTAAATAGCATTTTATAAACTGTACGTGGGTGTATATCATCATGGAAGCATTTTAAACATAGGCAAATTTAGAGTGCATGGTACATGGTTGTTTTAAAATGTGTTTGCGAGTGCTTTGACACACCTCTCATCAAGCAGTGGAGTCTATGTCCCTCTCCCCTTGTAGCCCAATGGACCTTGTGACTGCCTTGGCCAAAGAATGTGACAGAAATCCTGATGCCAGACTCTTTTGACACAGGTGAGAGAGGACAGCACAGGGACATACACCTTGGGAGCCTAGGGCCACCATGTAAGAAATCTGAAAGAGCTGTCACACTGGAGAATCACACACACAGGAGAATCACACACACAGCCTCCGATGTGGGAGTCTCCCCAGCCCAGGTGCCAGGCATGTGCCTGAGTGAGCCCTGAGCTGATTCCAGCCCAGCCGACTGTAATTACACGAGAGATGGTCTTAGTCCATTCAGGCTTCTATAACAAATCACTGCAGACTGGGAAGCTTGTAAACAACAGAAACTTATTTCTCGCAGATCTGGAGGTTGGGCAGTAGGAGGTCAGGATGCCAGCATGGCCAGGGTCTGGTGAGGGCCTCTTCCGGGCTGCAGGCTGCTGACTTTTCTTTGGGTCCTCAGGTGTCAGCCAGCAGCAGGCAGCAAGCTCTCTTGGGACTCTCATCCTTATTGCCAAAGGCCCACCCCAAATCCCATCACACTGGGGAGTGGTGTTTAACATACGAATTTGGGTGGGAGGACACAAACATTTAGTCCATAACAAAAAAATCAAAGCAAGAACCACCTAGCAGTGTTTGTTAAATCCCTAGGAGCTTGAGAGAGAATAATAAGATGACAGCAGTCGATGTAAGCCTCAACGTCTTAAATGTGACATGTTGCACAGCCACAGCTAACGAGAGCACATCTAATGAACCCCGTGTACCCATGTACCCAAACAGCAGCTTCAACAGTTATCAGCTAAAGCCAATCTTGTTACATCTAAACTCACACAGTGGCTCTACTTTATATTATTTTGAAGCAAATCTTGTATGTTTCGTTACATCATTTCATCTATACATATTCCAGCATTTGTCTAAACAGGTGATTACAAGCATGTATCCCATGTGTATGTCTATACATATAGACACATATATATAAAAACACAGCACCATCTGTTGTTGGTTGAATTGGGGCCCCCAAAAAGATACGTCAAAGTCCTAACCCCCCATACCTGTGAATGTGACCTTATTGGGAAATAAGATCTTTACTGACGTAATGAAGTTAAGATGAGATTAAGGTGGACATAATCAATGACTGATGGGCAGAAAGACCCACAGACACAAAGAGAGGAGGCCACATGAGGATGGAGGCAGAGGTAGCCGGGATTACAGGCACGTGCCATCACGCCTGGCTAATTTTTGTATTTTTAGTAGAGACGGGGTTTCACCATGTTAGCCCGTGCAACTGGGCTAATGGCCGGCAGATTGAAGCAGTGCTTCCGCTTTGAGTGACCAAAGTGGGAAGAGAACCCAGGTTGCTGAGTCTCTTGCGCTCCTCCAAGTGGTGAAACAGCTGTGAGTCTCTGCTGGAAAAGCATGAAATGGTTTTCCATCTTCTCTAAGTCTAAGCAGAAAACTTCCTAGCTTGAGAAGCCGTCCCTTGATGTGTGGCGGACAGAATAGCAGGGCCCGACCAAGTGTGCTTTAGGAGTGTGGCGGAGGGATTCTAAACAAGCGATCTGAAGTTCTGCCATAGGAAAATTAGTCCCTTTCTCCTGAGCTTTGAATTTGCATCTTCCAAAATATGCGCAGTAACCCAAGTGGTTCCCCCGACCCTGGAGACAGTTAACTCATTAGAGTCCCTCCAGGACTGGAGGGCCCGGATGGCAGGCAGGCACGAGGGAGCCAGAGGAGGGGTCCCCAGAGGCTGCCTTCTCCCTACAGGCTCTGGTGGGGTTGGCTAAAGCACAAGCCCAATGCGGCAGGCCGCAGGATTGGGGGTGGGTCCTCCCAGCTCTCCAAATCTTGGAACTGTAGTTCTTATTCCTAGTTCTACCGCTGGGCAAGGCATTCTGCCTGCCTGAGCTCGGCTTCCTTCCACGTTGAAGGAGGGTGTTGGGCTGGACAGCGCAGAGGCCCCTTCAGGAACCTTCCATCCGTGACATCACTAACTAGAGCGGCACTCACCGAGGCCAGAGAAAGGGCTGTCTGTTTTTTTTTTTTTTTTTTTTTTTTTGAGACAGAGTCTCGCTTTGTCGCCCAGGCTGGAGCGCAGTGGCGCGATGTCAGCTCGCTGCAAGCTCCGCCTCCCGGGTTCACACCATTCTCCTGCCTCAACCTCCCGAGTAGCTGGGACTGCAGGTGCCACCACCACGCCCGGCTAATTTTTTGTATTTTTTTTTCTTTTATTTATTTATTTATTTATTTATTTTTATTATTATTATATTTTAAGTTCTAGGGTGCAGGGTACATGTGCATAACGTGCAGGTTTGTTACATATGTATACTTGTGCCATGTTGGTGTGCTGCACCCATCAACTCTTCAGCACTCATCAACTCGTCATTTACATCAGGTATAACTCCCAATGCCATCCCTCCCCCCTCCCCCCTCCCCCCTCCCCATGATAGGCCCCGGTGTGTGATGTTCCCCTTCCCGAGTCCAAGTGATCATTTTTGTATTTTTAGTAGAGACAGGGTTTCACCGTGTTAGCCAGGATGCTCTCGGTCTCCTGACCTTGTGATCCACCCGTCTCGGCCTCCCAAAGTGCTGGGATTACAGGCGTGAGCCACCACGCCCAGCCCAGCTGTCTGCTTTTACAGCTGGTTGTTGACCTGCCAGTTAAGTTGGGCTTCAAGGAAGAGAAAACAGAGTGAATGGTGGCTTTCGCAATAAAGATGCTTGATCCACAAAGGGAACCAAAAGTGCAGGCTCCAGATCCAGGGCTGCGGGCTCCGCAGTGCAGCTGCCGCTGGTTTTCAGCCTTGTGTGGCTTCCTAGGTGCCAAATGGCTGGACCCCCCTCTCACACTCTTGCGCTTTATACAGGAGCAAAAATCTTTCCCGGGAGCACCCCGGACGCCTCCCCTAACATCACAATGGCCAGAACTGGGGCCTGCCCACCTGCCTGGATGTCCAGGTGTGTCCGGACCAAAGCTGAGCTCTGTTGGCGGCAGGAAGAGAGACTCCTGTTGAGCAGGCAGCCTGTTGACGAACCCAGCCATATCCATGTCTTCTCTGAGCTTCTCAGGTCAGAATCATGGCATTAATAACAGTGTTATTGCCATGGAAAAGAAAATGAGCTTCAGGCAAATCTGCTTTACGACGCCACTTCTGGAAAATTCCACTGGCAAAATGTTGGGCTTGCCTCTATTTTATTCCCTCTCCTAGCAAGGGACACCTCGTTAGGAAGCCTGTTTTGATAGAGCCTAGGGTAGGTTTTGTCATGACCCGGTGGGAAGACGGGGCCACCAATGCCCCTCCCTTTATGAGGAGCCTGTGCCCCCTTCAAAGCTGGTGTCCTGAGCTCTGCCACAGGTGAGCGAGACAGAGAAATCCATAGAGGTGTCTCCATAGAACCCCAGGGATTTCGTGCTGTGGTCACCCCCACAGAAAAGCATCCACGCTGGCCCCTCGGCCAGGAGCTGGCCTCTGACAGAAGCTGCTTCCCGTTTTCACGGCGTTTCCTCAAAGACTTCATCTGCTCATCCTGATTTCCTGGTGAAAACGATTTCCCCATCACTAGCCCGGTGCTGACTCCAGAACCCAGGCACGTGGGGTGAGAGGGCCAGGGGAGGAAGAGGAGGGGTGGAACGCTGCCTGACAGTCTACTGCCGAGGAAAGATAGGAATGAATGGCAGACGTGGAGATGGTGTTTTTAAAAAGATAGAATTAAGGCAGGGTGCCACAAGGCTGCCTGCCCTGTGGACCAAGCATGGGATTTGGAGACCAATAACCCTGGCTGTGACATACATTAGCTGTGTGATTTTGGGACCCTCAGTTTCCTTATCCGTGAAATGGAGATAGCAATGCCTTCTACACAGGGCTGCTGTGAGCAGTGTGGATACTGTCGTTGAAGCATTGAGCATGCGATTATGAAAATAACAGAAATGTTTTCTGTCTTGAGAGTCAGTTTAATGTCACTGAAAACGCGTATGTCTTAGGGCCAGTGAAACCTCAGCTACATCCTGTCCTGCTGCTTCCCCTCTCCGGGGCCATTGGCAAGTCACCAGCAAACCCCTCTGAGAGTCTGTAGAATGGGCTAATGCCATCTGCCTTATGAAGATTAGAGAAGCTATTCAGTTTTAAATCTTTATTTTTGTGGGTCTATAGTAGGTGTATATATTTATGAGCTACATGTTTTGATACAGGTATGCATTGTGTAATAATCACATCAGGGTGAATGGGGTATCCATCCACTTACGCACTTAACCTTTGTGTTTAAACAATCCAATTTATACTCTTTTAATTATTTTAGAATGTACAATTACATTGTCATTGACTATAGTCACCCTGTCGTGCTATCAAATACTAGGTCTTATTCATTTTTCTAACTATATTTTTGTATCCATTAACCAATCATACCTCCCCACTACCTCCCACTACCCTCCCCAGCCTCTGATAACCATCCTTCTACTCTCTATCTCCATGAGTTCAATTGTTTTAATTGTTAGCTCTTAGGTAATAAGTGAGAGCATGGGATGTTTGTCTTTCTGTGCCTGCCTTACTTCACTTAACATAATGGCCTCCATTCCATCCATGTTGTTGCAAATGACTTGATCTCATTCTTTTTTATGGCTGAGTAGCACTCCATTGTGTATATGTACCACCTTTATCCATTCATCTGTTGATGGATGTTTAGGTTGCTTCCAAATCTTGGCTATTGTTAATAGTGCTGCAATAAAACATGCGAGTGCAGATCTCTCTTTGATATGCTGATTTCCTTTCTTGTGGGTATATATCCAGCAGTGGGATTGTCGGGTCATATGGTCACTCTGTTTTTAGTTTTTTGAGGAACCTCCAAACTGTTCTCTATAGTGGTTGTACTAATTTACATTCCCACCAACAGTGTATGAGAGCTCCCTTTTCTGCACATCCTCACCAGCATTTGTTATTATCTAAAAGCCATTTTAACTGGGGTAAGATGATATCTCATTGTAGTTTTGATTTGCATTTGTCTAATAATCGGTGATGTTTAGCACTTTTTATATGCCTGTTTGCCATTTGTATGTCTTCATTTGAGAAATAAATATTCAGATCTTTTGCTCCCCCCTTTTTTTGAGAAAGGGTCTCCCTCAGTTCCCCAGGGTGGAGTGCAGTGACGTGACCATGGCTCACTGCAGCCTCAACCTCCTAGGCTCAACTGATCCCCCATCTCAGCCTCCTGAATAGCTGGGGCCACAGGCACGTGCCACCACACCTGGCTAGGTTTTTGCTTTTTTTTTTTTTTTTTTTTATAGAGATGAACTCTTGCCATGTTGCTGGTGTTGAACTCCTGGGCTCAAGTGATCCACCCACCTCAGCCTCCCAAAGGGCTGGCAAGGTCACCTACAGCTAGGGATGTGCTGGAGCTGTAGACAGCAGTGCCACTGATACTGAGATGGAAGTCTAGGAACACCTGGGTTCCTTGTCACTGTTGTTTTGCTCTTGGCAAGGAGGGATTTGGAACCATGAGGCCTGCTTTGGACAAGTTTGAGATGTGCTTACTTAGATACCCAAGTGAGGCTGTCAAGCAGGAAGGTGGGTTGAGGCACCAGGGGCTTCAGGGAACGATGTGGGCTGAAGGTACCATCCACACTAAGATGGGATTTACAGCCAAAGTCTGAATGAGCCCTGGGGTGAGCCCAAGGGAGTGAAGAACCTGGACGGAGGCTCTGCTGATGGAGTTAGATGCCATTTCAGCTGCAATCACTACTTCATTGTCTGCCTAGACCTGGAGATAGAAAAGCTTTTATTTCCTCTCTGCCATGCCTCTTTTTCCACTCCTTACCCCACACGGCCACACCCACATCTCAGATCCTGAAAACAAAGATGGTTCTCAGTCTCAAGAGAGTCTAGTTCCTCCCAGGTCTGGGACTAGAGAGAGGCCAGTGTGCTACTGTCTTTGGGTGCAAAACTTAAGGTGGTGCCAAAACACACAATAATCAAGATAAATTATATATATATATATAAATTTTTTTTTTTTTTAGACGGAGTTTCACTCTTGTTTGCCCAGGCTGGGGTGCAATGGCACGATCACAGCTCACCACAACCTCCACCTCCCAGGTTCAAGTGATTCTCCTGCCTCAGCCTCCCTAGTAGCTGGGATTACAGGCATGTGCCACCACGCCCGGCCAATTTTGTATTTTTAATGGAGACGGGGTTTCTCCATGTTGGTCAGGCTGGTCTCGAACCCTTAACCTCAGGTGATCCGCCTGCCTCCGCCTCCCAAAGTTCTGGGATTACAGGCGTGAGCCACCGTGCCCGGTGATAAATAATATTTTAATGCAAAATATGTTTAAAAACCAAATTAATGCCAAAAAGTTCATGATGAACAAAATATCAAAATGTTTTTTAAAAGACAGTAGCATTGACAGTACCTCACCCTATTGGAGCCAGAGGCAAAAGGAAAGAGCTGAATTCTGCACCTGTCTTTAGGTAGAAAGTAAAGCTCCCCACTTCCCTCAGCCTGGGCCAGGCCTCCACAGCCTCCTCCAGACTCCCCTGCACATTGAAATCAATCCTTCTTCTTCTTCTTTTTTTTTTTTTTTTTTGAGACAGAGTCTTGCTCTGTCCCCCAGGCTGGAGTGCAGTGGTGCAATCTCGGCTCACTGCAAGCTCTGCCTCCTGGGTTCATGCCATTCTCCTGCCTCAGCCTCCCGAGTAGCTGGGACTACAGGCACTCGCCACCACGCCCAGCTAATTTTTTTTTTTTGTATTTTTGTATTTTTAGTAGAGACAGGGTTTCACCGTGATTACCAGGATGGTCTCGATCTCCTGACCTCGTGATCTGCCGTCCTCAGCCTCCCAAAGTGCTGGGATTACAGCACTGAGCCACGCGCCTGGCCAACCATTCCTCTTTTAAGAAAATGCAGGTGGCTGGGCTCCATCCACTTCAAGTTACTGCAAGGAGAACGTCAGGGGCGGGACCTGAACATCCCCAAGTGATTCTATGGCACAGTCCGGACTGAGAATCCCCGAGTTAAACGCTGCGTTACTTGGGTTAACAACAGTTGCTGCCAGAGTCCAGAGGGCCACTAGAGAGCCAGCCACCCCTCCTCTGGGGCTTCTTTAGCAGAGAGAGGTAGAAGCAAGTAATTATACTTTTATTTTTCCTGCATAGAAACTGGAGAAAAGCTAAAAGTCGGGAATCTTTCTGTGAAGCCCAGATTTTTAGGTTCCTAGAGAGCCCTTGCAGCCACAGACTGTTGGCTGACTCCTGGCTCACCTGCTCACTCACCAGCCAACAGTCCTGAGTCCTGCCTCGCCTGTCATGGCAGGTCGTTAGGCATCACCAGGATGCAGCATCACCTTCCCCCACAGAAACAGCATATTCCTCTGTAAGCGGATTGTGAGAACCAATCTCAAAGTGAATGTCATTCACAGTGCCTGGAATGTGCTAAGGCCTCAGCAAAGGGCAGCCATGGCTACCACTGTTATTACTTAACTAACTTAAACTTCATAATAATGGCACTGAAGGTGAAAATACGCATTCCTTTAGACAAGTGGACAGATTCTGCAGTTGCATTGGGTAAATTCACTGTGCTTTCCTCTGGGAACCTATGTTGATTTAGTCTGGTAATACATATTTATTATTTACCCACTGAGAACCAGGCACTATTCTAGGCACTAGGGCCAGGATGGGGGAAAATAAAAGACCAAGCCTCTCCCCTTGTAGTGCTTATGGAGAGACAGAATAAGTCAAAGAACAGGAAAATGTATCATTCAGTGTGAAGTAGAGGAATGTGCTTGGAAGAATAAAGTGGGGTAGAAGAGAGAGAGCCTGAGTGTGCTATGTTAGCCAGGAGCAGGAGGACACTAGGGCACAGCGATGAATGAGGTAGAGGAGTGAGCCATGACCTCATCTGGAGGAAACACAGTGCAAAGGCCCTGGGTAGAAATGCTCCCGGCTCTTCCAAGAACCATAGGGGGCCCACACGGCTGCAGTGAAATGGGAGAGGTTAGAGCCTGGCGGGAGGGGAAGGGATTGGTCTCTGGGTTCATACTCTGAATGCGATGGGAAGCCGTGGGAAGGTTTGAACGGGGAGAGTGTAGTATGGCTTGATCACTTGTTATACATATTAACGAGAGATAAAAGAGTCTAATAAATCCTGATGCATTAGCCACGTGGGGCAGTGGGGGAACAGCTGCTGTAGAGGCTCCCAGTGAGGGGATACCTGCCCCAGAGAGCCAACCCTTCCTGAGAACACTTCCTGAACCCTGCCCAAGGCCCAGGGGTGGGCGCACTCCTGTAAGACAGGGTTCCAGGAGCAGCCCTTGGCGCCCTTGGCCACCACAGGTGATCCCCAGCTCTCAGGGCCTTGCTACTGGGAGCCACCACTACTCTCTCTCTCCCAGCAATTCTTTCATTCTCTCTGTAGAAAGAAAGACAAGAAGACCAGAGGAGTTAGAAGCAGAATTTCCGCACCGGTGAATGGCTTCTTGAAATAACCCCAGGGTTCTAAGTGTTCACGTCCTTGGGTGCTTGAGCTCTGGTGGACAAGATGTCCCTTCTTCCAGCTGGGAGCTTGAGAGCCACTAAGCACTCCCATATGGCCAGGACCTCCTGGCCTCAGTCAGTGCTGGGCTTTTTTCCAGCCTGAAATAAATGCTCAGCTATTTACCGGTCTGTGTGCTTCAAAGCAGGCACCCAGGTGAAACCAGGTAGGCTGCAGCGAGGTGCTGGGGAAGTGGGTGTAACATCTTGGGAGGCCCTCCTGTGTGCAGGTCAGGAAGGAGGGTTGGAGCCCGCAGCAGAAGAGGTGGGAGAGCATCCAGCAGGTACATGTGCAGCTCCTATTGTGTGCTAAAGACAATCAGACAATTCCAGGTGCTCAAGGGACACAACTAACAAAACAGGCAAAGGACCCAGCCTTTGGGGGCTGACAGGCCAGAGGGAGACAGCTCCCCTAGCTGAGCTCCTGCCCCTTCCTTCCCAAGTAAAATTTCTGCTGTCACGACTCAGGGATCAAAACTGCTCTGCCAATGGCTCTGGTTGCAGTCTTCCCCACTTCTCAACTTAGCCTTTACAAAGTCAGTTAAAAAAACCTAAAAGTCATGCTAAAATCAGTCTTCAGGGTCGGGCAAGGTGGCTTGCGCCTATAATCCCAGCACTTTGGGAGGCCGAGGTGCGTGGATCATGAGGTCAAGAGATCAAGACCATCCTGGCCAAGAGGGTGAAACCTAGTCTCTACTAAAAATACAAAACTTAGCTGGGAGTGGTGGTGGGCACCTGGAGCCCCAGCTACTGAGGCAGGAGAATCGCTTGAACCCGGGAGGCAGAGGTTGCAGTGAGCCGAGATCACACCACTGCACTCCAACCTGGGTGACAGAGCAAGACTCCATCTCACAAAAAAAAAATCACTCTTCAGTCTTTGGAGATGCATTCCACAGACATGCATTGTGCACCTGCTCCACGCTGGACAGCGTTATGGGCAGAATGTTCATTGCTTGCTGTTCATTTGATTTTTTAAAAAAACATATCATTGGGTCTATATGGAATTTATATCTGTTGAGTTTTCTGGAAGTATAAGAGCCACATACATAAATAGTTAACGGTGTTAAAGAAAAAAATATTCAACGACACTTGATAAAGCACAGTAGAGCTTACTTTGTTCAGGACCATCTTGATAGGTGTAGGGACAGTTACAATGGCGTTTTGCAGCAGGGGAGAGATTGGGCTCAAATCCGAATCCAGCAAAGGCAAGTGGGAGCAGGGTCAGGGTTAATGGACAGAAATTACTGAGAGGAAACATCAAGGGTATGAAGGATTCTGGCAAAACAAACCTAACAGGCCTGAAAAGAGGCCAGGGTGACCGGACATCCCCTGGGGATGGTGGAGGCTGAGGACCCTGATCAAGTATGGAGGATGATCAGATGTCAAAGACAGGAAGTTCTTGCCAAACTGACTTAGCAGGATTCTTTGCTAGGACTGGGTTTTACAAGGAAGTGTACAGATGGGCTTAACAGGAGATTGAAGAGCCTGACTAAAGTTTGGTCAAGCAGAGACTCTTTGTCAACACCGACACGCACATTTGTGCGTATTTAAATCAGATTATAATTAGTGTAACTGAAATAAAGGCAGATCTGTACCTAACTGGAGCTGAAGAAAGGGTTTGCGAAGAAACTGCAGGCTGAAATGAAGCGGGGGCAGCAGTGTCCCCCCGGGAACACCTTTTATTGCGCTTCATTTGGGCTTTGGGGTGAACTCCTGACTCAGCAAAAGCACAGACAGCATTGAATCTCCTGTGATACAAAGAACTAGAAGACTTCTCTAGTTTGGACTTTTCTTGCATTGATAAAGGTCTTCCCCTGAGTGTCCTAAGTGTACCAGTGTGGAGACCAAATTCCTTATACTTGAGTCACATGCCCTCCTCAGAAGAGCTCCTAACCTTGGACTTCTGCATAGTAAGGATTTAATGAATGCGTGTAAATGACATTTCACACATTTTAGTTTATTTGTTTTTACCAACTGTAAGAGAACTTAGCCTCCTGGGTCTTCCTGGAGAAGCAGCTATTTTCTCTTCAGAAACGATATAATCTTCCCTTTTCTGTACCAGTGTATTTCTCCCCTTTCCCTCCAGCCTTTTCTATTTGGACCCGTGTCATCTTCTTATTGAGGAAATCAATCAGAGGTTGCTTTTTATAAGCTTTCTCATTCTGGTTGATTTAGCTATTATTGGACCATTTTGATTTTTTCCTAAAGTGTTCATATTTAATTACATGTTTTTCTTCTGCCTTTGGTTCAAGTGTGCTAATTATGTAGTATTTAGTCTGTCTCAAGTTTATTATTAGACTTTTCATTGTTCCTCTATTTGCTAAATTGCAGAGAATTTGTATTTTTAGGATTCTCTCCATTCATGGTGTCATTCCTTGAGGAAAGCCAAAGAAATATTAAAAAGTTGGCTTCACTCAGTGTTTCCAGCTCCAGGTGTAGAAGAATCCTACATACTGAATTGAAGCTGGTTGATTCTGTTGTCAGCCAGCCTGTGAGCGATACTTTAACAAAGTCTGCTTGGTACCAGAGCCTTTTCTTACAATGAATGGTTGAAAACCAGGGGAACTGAGGTACTGGAATGTTTCATCAGCACCTTTTGGTACTTTCAGTGCAGCTCCTGCTATAGAATCTTGCTTTGAAGATGAATATAAAGCTAACCACATGGATAAACTGTGACCTGGCTCAGAACCTGTGACTCCACCATACCACTGTGAGTTTCTGATATAAGCAGGCAATTAGCCCACAGCTGCTGCTGCAGTGCCCTCTCTTTCAACATCAAGGGAGCCCCATCTACTTTCCTCTCCTTCTTCTTGGTCATTTCACAGCTTATTAGAAGCTGTTTCATAGAATGGTGAAGGGCATGACTATTACTACTATTCTCACTTGACTCAGTTGTGCGTTCATTCAGTCAGCAGTTATCTGCTTAAGGGCTACTATTTTAGGTGCCGAGGATAGAACTGTGTACAAACTAATGTTCTGCTTCTCATAGAGTTTATATTACCATGTCAGGAAATGTACTCTAGCTAAAAACAAATGAAAATATAATCTGTCAAGTGCTATGGTAGGTTGGTTCCCCAACTCTTTACACCCTGCTCATATTACAATTATGCATCGCATTTTACCATGTAACAGTGGAGTTTCTCCCCCAGGGGACAGAGTACATTTTCCTGCCCCTTGTCTTTGGACTTGGCTGTGTGACTCCCTTTGGCCTGTGGGATATTTGTGAGCATAATGCGAGCACAGGCTTGAAATGTACTTGTAGGGTTTGGCCTGCTTCTTGTACTTCTGCAAATACATACTGCCATGAGAACATGACCTGGGTGGTCTCTGGTCCCAAAATAATGAGATACTTGTGGAGCCAACTTGGACCCAATATACAGCCTGGAGACAAGCCCAGCAGACCTGAAGATGAAAGAAGAAACACTCAACTGAACTCAGCCTGAATCAGCCAATCCAGTAGGCCTATAGGTCCATGAGCCTGAGAATAAAGGCTTGCTACTGCAAGCAACTGAGCTTTAGGAGTGACTTGTTATGAAGCATTATCATAGGAAGAGCTGAGTAATGGAGGTGATAGTATAGGCTAAAAGAAAAATAATGCAAAGTAAGGAATAGAAAGTACTCATTGCCAGGAAAAAGGAGTACTATTTTCTTGTGAATGGCAGAGTAGGCTCTTTGGCTATGGTGACATTTGAGCAGAAGCGTATAGTACTCACCACCATTGTTGAGCAGTTACTATATGCCAGACACTGAGTTATCTTATTTATTTTTCATACATTTAATGTGGTACATGCTGCTAATATTGTCATTTCTAAGACAAGGAAATTGAGTCGCAGAGAGGTTTTTGTGATTTGTCCGAAGTAGCACATATAGTAAATAAAAAGGTTGGGATTATCTTCTGTCTCAACCCCCACAGGGTGTACAGCAAGGCACTTCTGGCACTAACCATCCAGAGTTAGCATAGTCTCCACAAGTCCAAGATTATGGTCTCGAAACAAGACTGCCCTTACATCAGATGCCAGCTGCACTTCGAGGGTCATCAGGCTGCTCACACTTATGACTGTCTACAAATTCAAGGGTTCCCACAATCCCCCTGTAACCCAGGTTCAATAATTTACTAGAATAACTTGCAGAACTCAGGAGAGTACTATACTTACAACGACAGTTTTGTGGGTTTTTTTTTTCTTTTTTTTTTTGAGACTGGGTCTCCCTCTGTCACCCAGGCTGGAGGGCAGTGACATGATCATGGCTCACTGCAGCCTTGACCTCCTGGGATCAAGCAATTCTCCCACCTCAGCCTCCCAAGTAGGTAGGACTACAGGCACACACCACCATACCTGGATAATTTTTGTATTTTGTTTGTTTTTCTTTCTTTCTTTGTTGTTGTTGTTGTTTGCTTGCTTGTAGAAACAGGGTTTCTCCATTTTGTCCAGGCTGGTCTCACACTTCTGGGTTCAAGTAATACTTCCATCTCAGCCTACCAAAGTGCTGGGATTATAGGTATGAGCCACTGTGTCTGGTCCAATTACAGTTTTAGTATAAAGGATACAATGAGGAGAAACAGCCAAATGAAAGACATAGGGTGAGCTCTAAGGAGCACAGGGTTTCCATGCCTCTGTTCATGGAATCAGGGCACAGCACTCTCCCAGGACATCGATCTGTTCACTGACCAGGAAGCTAGTCCTGAACTTCAGTGTCCAGAGTTTTTATTGGAGTTCATTATGTACATTATTGATTGAATCATTGATCCCATGATGGGCTCAATATCTAGCCCCTTTCCCCTCCCTGGAGGTCAGGTGACTGACAGTTCCAACCTTCTAATCATGTGGTTGGTTTTTCTGGTGACCAGCCCCATCCCAAAACTATCTAGGGTCCCACCATAAGTTGTCTCATTAGCATGAGAACGACATCTCTATCATAAATTTCAAGAGTTTTAAAGCTCTGTGCCATGAACATGCAAATGAAAAATGTGGAAATGGAAACTCCCTAAACAGATTAAATAGCAGAATTGATTCAGCAAAAGGAAAGCTTTGTAAACTGGAAGAAAAACCTAAATAAATCACCCAGAATGCACAGCCGAAAGATGAAGACATGGAAAATAAGAGAGGTTTGAAGATACAGAGAAAAAAGTGAGAACTTCCCTCAAATGTCTAAATAGAGTGACAAAAGGAGAAAAAGGAAGAATGAAAGAAGCAAAATTGGATGACATAATGGTTCAGAATTTCTAGAAATGATGGGAGGCTGGGTGCGGTGGTTCATGCCTGTAATCCCAGCACTTTGGGAGGCTGAGGCGGGTGGATCACGAGGTCAGGAGATCGATACCATCCTGGTTAACATGGTGAAACCCTGTCTCTACTAAAAAAAATACAAAAAATTACCCGGGCTTGGTGGCAGGCGCCTGTAGTCCCAGCTGTTTGGGAGGCTGAGGCAGGAGAATGGCGTAAACCCGGGAGGCAGAGCTTGCAGTGAGCCAAGATCACACCACTGCACTCCAGCCTGGGTGACAGAGCAAGACTCTGTCTCACAAAAAAAAAAAAAAAAAAAAAAAAAAAAAAAAAAAAAAGAAAGAAAGAAAGAAAAAAAAAAAGAAAAGAAAAGAAAAAGAGAGAAATGATGGGAAAACTTTAGCTTCCTCAGCTTCAGGAAGCCTAACTAATGTCATGTAGAATGTTTAAAAAACATCTGGAGCTTCTAGATAATTGAACACATGGAGGTTCCTGGAGGGTAGTGTGCCCTGAGAGGGTATAGACACTCCATATCCTTTCTCCCACACCTCACCCTACACATCTCTTCCATCTGGCTATTCATCTGTGTCCTTTGAAATATTCTTTATATGGCCAGGTGCGGTGGCTCACGCCTGTAATCCCAGCACTTTGGGAGGCCGAGATGGGCGGATCACGAGGTCAGGAGATCGAGACCATCCTGGCTAACACAGTGAAACCCCGTCTCTACTAAAAATACAAAAAAAAAAAAAAAATTAGCCGGGTGTGGTGGTGGGCGCCTGTAGTCCCAGCTACTTGGGAGGCTGAGGCAGGAGAATGTCATAAACCCTGGGGGCGGAGCTTGCAGTGAGCCGAGATCGTGCCACTGCACTCCAGCCTGGGCGACAGAGCGAGACTCCGTCTCAAAAAAAAAAAAAAAAGAAATATTCTTTATAATTAACCAGTAAACATTCCTTTTTCTAAACTTTTTTTCTCTCTAATCACGGAAGAATTTGGGATGCAAGCACCAGCTTCTGCTAGACAAGATCCCTCCTATAGGATTCACTGTGGCTGATAAAGTACACTGTCTATTCTTCCTGGAAATAGATTTTATTGAAGCATTGCTGATCCAGCCCCCACAGAAAAATGTGTCCATAAAAATTCTCCAGAGCTTGGCCAAAGACTTTTTAAATAGAGAAGAGAATGTGGTAGTTTTGTATTACTAAGATAACAGTAGCAGTATCCACAATGATACAGACAAAATAAAGTATTTCTTTAATGGCACCCAAAAATAAAAATAGGGTCAGATGTAGTGACTCCCACCTGTGATCTCAGCACTTTAGGAGGCTGAGGTGGGAGGATTACTTGAGCATAAGAGTTCAGGACCAGACTAGGCAACAGAGCCTGTCCCTACTTCATTAATTAATTAAAATAGAAAAAAAAAATAAAGATTAAAAATAAAAAAGACATCTGAAACTGAGCATAACATAGAGAAATTATAGAACACCAAAAATAAAATTTTTAAAGTCATCCAGAGAGGAGAAACAAAAAACAAAAACAGCCAGATTAAACACAAAGGAATTACAAGACTGACAGCTGAGTTCTCAACCTAGAGTGAGGCAAGGAGACAGTGGAATGATGTCTTTAAATGACTAAAACTGCTAACTTAGAAAGGACTAGAATGGAGAAAAGGATGCTCATTGAGGCTTTTAAAATAAAGTGGAAATGGGAACCAGAAAAATAAAAAATTTTTAAAGAAATTTGGAGGTGCCATCAATTGGGTTTGTGGGTTAAAGAAGAGGAAACCTTTAATCACAGCTCTGAGGGTTTCATGCTGGTTGTCTCGAGTACTGTGTTGCCATCGTACTCAAAAATTGAAAGTCAGAAAGGAGTGAATTAGAGAAAAAGATGATGAAATGGGGATTTGCTGTCATTATTACTATAGTCATTTCTGATTATAAGTGTGAAACATGATACATACATATTCATTTTAATAATCTCTTTGATTTTGCCATTTGATAAATGAAAATTAAAACCACAATGAGATACAATCTTCTATCAGTCAGAATGGCTATTGTTTAAAAAGTCTAAAAACAACAGATGTTGGGCTGGGTGCAATGGCTCATGCCTGTAATCCTAGCACTTTGGGAGGCCAAGATGTGCGGATCACCTGAGGTCAGGAGTTCAAGACCAGTCTGGCCAACATGGTGAAACCCAGTCTCTACTAAAAATACAAAATTAGCTGGGTGTGGTGGTGCATGCCTGTAATCCCAGCTATTCAGGAAGCTGAGACAGGAGAATCACTGGAACCTGGGAGGTGGAGATTGCAGTGAGCCGAGATTGTGCCACTGTACTCCAGCCTGGGCAACAGAGCAAGACCCCATCTCCAAATTAAAAAAAAAAAAATAAAAACTAGATGTTGGTGAGGATATGGAGAAAAGGGAATATTTATACACTGTTGGTGGTGTAAATTAGTACAACTTTCATGGAAAACAGTACGGAGATTTCTCAAAGAACTAAAAGTAGAACTACCATTTGACTTAGCAATCCCACTACTGGGTATATACCCAAAGGGAAAGAAATCATTATATCAAAAAGCTACATGCACTGGTATGTTTATCACAGCACTATTCACAGTAGCAAAGATATGGAATCAACCTAAGTGTCCATCAGTGGTGGATTGGATTAAAGAAAATGTGGTATAAATAAATACCATGAAATACTACATAGCCATAAAAAAGAATGAAATCATGTCTTCTGCGGCAACACGGAAGGAACTAGATGCCATTATCCTGAGTGAAATAACTCAGAAACAGAAGGTCAAATACTGCATGTTCTCAATTATAAGTGGGAGTTAAACAATGGACACACATGGATATATATGTGTGTGTGTGTGTGTGTGTACACACACAGAGAATATAATAATAGACATTAGAGCCTACTAAAGGTGGGATGGAGGGAGGAGGGTTGAAAGATTATCTACTGGGTACAGTGTTCACTATTTGGGTGACAGTTTCACTAAAACCCCAGACTTCACCATGATGAATATATGCATGTAAGAAACCTGCACTTGTACTCCTTAAATACATAAAAAAGTTTTTTAGGCCAGGCACGGTGGCTCACACCTGTAATCTCAGCACTTTGGGAGGCCGAGGCAGGTGGATCATGAGGTCAGAAGATCGAGACCATCCTGGCTAACACGGTGAAACTCTGTCTTTACTAAAAACACAAAAAATTAGCCAGGCATGGTGGCGGGTGCCTGTAGTCCCAGCTACTCAGGAGACTGAGGCAGGTGAATGGCGTGAAGCCAGGAGGCAGAGGTTGCAGTGAGCCGAGATCGCGCCACTGCACTCCAGCCTGGGTGACAGAGCCAGACTTTGTCTCAAAAAAAAAAAAAAAAAAAAAAAAAAAGTTTTAAAAATTGTAATGTGGAAAAAAAACTGCAATTTTCTATAGGTAGAAATATTTTATATGTTTTTTTTAAAAAATAAGGTGAAACGTATCTATAGAAGAAAATTAATAAATTGTGAAAATACACGCAAAGAAAAATCTAAGCAGTCATTGCTACAGAGTTAACACTCCTGTTAAAACTTTGTGGTTGAGGCGTTTGAATGCCTCAATGTTCTGGTACCAGTAGGATACTCAGGCAAACCTTTAGAAGCCGGGGACAAGTGCAGATGCTGATTGATTTTTGATGGTTGGCTGAGCATGTGTTTAATCTTTGGTTGAGACGTTTGCACTTTGAGCGGAAGAGGGAAAAAAGCATGAAACGACGTTCTCAGCACTTTCCCCTCATGCTGTATGCCTACTGCAGTGAACTGGGATTGACAAGGCAAACGTTAGTCATGAATGCATTAACCTTGTTTCCTTGGGAACCACCGAAAGGAGGGGAGAATGCCGGTCACATTTAGCAGCCTGCTATGTGTAAGGCAATTAGTTCCAGGATTTGTCAGATGACAGTTCTATTTTTGAGCACTTTCTTATCAATTAGGAGAAAAATATCTGACGTACAGAGATTTCTCAGCAGTTTGGGTTGTGACTTAGTTTATAAGCAACAGGAAGGTAAGTTCAAACTGCCTCATACAAAGATCATTATAATTTGTTCCTCTCAGTGGAGGGTCTTGATGGATCGACTCAGGGTAGGGGTGTAAGCGAGGAGTGAAGAGGCCGATGTTTAGCTTGTGCTCCTCAGAATGGAAACAGATCGTGGCAGACATCTGCTTCATCCTCAAAGGCAGCCCACACAGTTCTTCAGTGTTTTTCTCTGGAAATTAATAGTGATACAGATTATGGAAGTAGTTATTTTATGTCAATCATATGGGTTTGGGGAAGTTTTGAGCAAAAATAATAAAAATAATCACCACAACTGCAGCCACATACTATACGCCAGGCTGTGTGCTAAACATGTACATCCATCGTGTCACCCAAGCAGCCCAGCAAACCCTGGGAGCAGTCAGGAGATGAAAGATTGGCCTCCAGTATGAGCATGAAAAAAGAAAACCAAAAAGTTGTGAAGAACTCATAAACTAGAAGTTCTCTGGGTGTGGACAGTGTCCTTTATCCACCAGCTTACAATGCATTTATGCCCATTCGAAGTTAAGAAAACTGAGGCTTAGCTGGGCATGATGGCTCACACCTGTAATCCCAGCACTGTAGGAGGATGAGGCGGGAGGATCACTCAAGCCCAGGAGTTCAAGACCAGCTTTGGCCACAAAATGAGACCCCATCTCTACCAAACATACAAACAAACAGCCTGATGTGGTGTTACACACCTGTAGTCCCAGCTACTCAGGAGGCTGAGGAGGGAGGATTGCTTCAGCCCAGGAGGTCAAGGCTGCACTGAGCCATGTTTATGCCACTGCACTCCAGCCTGAGTGACAGGAAAAACCAAAAAAAAAAAAAAAGAAAGAAAAGAAAAGAAAAAAAAAGAAAAAAGATGAAAAGAAAAGAAAGAAAAGGAAAAACTGAGGCTTAAAGATCTTAAAGCTGTAGAGTTAGAGTTAGTTAAGAGCAAAGCAGAACTTGAGCCTAGTTACGTCTGTTTACATGCCACGATCTTATTATGCCTCATTATTCAGAGCATGGACGCAGCCTTGCAGCATGGGCTTCACCTGAGGCTTGGCCTCACCCAGACCTACTGAATTAGATTCTCCATTGTCACTCGACCCCAGGTGGTCCTGAGGGAAGTTTGAGAGACTTGACTCTACACCCATGCAGCGAAGAACAATTGTATGGGAAACGTGTATCACTGGTCATCACTGGAGTGATATAAACAAAAGTGCCAAATGAGTGGGTAGACAGAGGAGACCTAGGATTTTAGAGAAGGAGGCTGGTGTCAAGAACTGGGATGGTAAGGGAAATAAACCCGAAGAGGGTGAACCTAGAGGGAAGAGTTAGGACCCAAGTCCAATAGCACTTGAAACATTTTTTGTAAAACATCCTTCCCACCTAACCACCCCCTGTCTCCATGCACAGGGGCTACCGGAGTCTCCAAATTGCCCCAGGCACTGTCTTTCCTGAAGTTCAATATTTTGTCCGTAATCTGGTGACTGCCTGTATTGGGAGGCACTACCAAGTGGTGAGGACAGCTCAGGTGAAATGAGAGACCGTCTTCTGGTCATGACGGCACTGGAGAATGTCTGCCTTGCAGTCTCCAATCCTGTTTGGAAGTATGTGTGGTGAGACTAGTCATCCACTAAGCCTGCATGTCTCTCAAAGCAATCTTAAATTAGAAGTCTATCTCCAAGGAGTGTTTTCTGTATTTAAATTCAAAGATGAAATACCCATGTTTGAAAAATACACATATTTGGGCATTGTGTTAGTCAATTCTGGCTGCTATAATAGAATAGTATAGACCAGGTGGATTATAAATAACAGAAATATATCTCTCACTGTTCTGGAGGCCGGAAGTCCAAGATCAAGGCACAGTAAACTTGGTTCTTGATGAGAGCCCTCTTCCTGGTTCACAGACAGCACCATCTTGCTGTGTCCTCACACGACGGGAAGCGTGAACAAGCTCCCTGGGGTCTTGTCTCATAAGGGCACTAATCACATTCATGAGGGCTCCACTCTTGTGACCTCATCACCTCCCTAAAACCCCACCTCCTAATACCGTTGCCTTGGGGTTAGGATTTCAACATATGCATTATGGGGTGGGAGGGGCAGGGCCACAAATGTTCAGATCACAGAAGTCACAGACGATGATTTAAGCCTATCTGAATTTGTTTTAGTGTGTGATTCTTTCTTTACATAGTCCTGCCTGGCATTTGCCTATTTACAAAAGAGACAGAAAATGCCATTATTTTTACCAATTAAACATTATCAAAAAGTCAAATCTAAATCCTCACCCTGTTTCCATAGCAGCCGCCCTCCCTCTGGCCTCCCCCAGCCTCCTGTGTCCTTAAGAAGGTATCACCATGCCCCTGCCACAGCCTCTCCCACCCCAACCAACCCACCCACACAGTCTCCCAGATAAACAGGCCCTCCATCAGCCACTCCTGCTAGCCCTGGGTGTGGTCTCCAAAGTGTTTGTGATTCACAGGCATGATGGAGAGCGTTGGCATGTAAGATGGCATTTCTTGTGCCATCCCTAGTTTATAACTAGTCCAATGTGGCCGGGCGCAGTGGCTCACGCCTTTAATAATCCGATTTTAAAAAATGACAAAACAATTCTCAAAAGAAGACATACAAATGGCAAACAGGTATACAAAAAGGTGTTCAATATCACTGATCATCAGAGAAATGCAAATCAAAATTACAATGAGATGTCATCCCACCCCAGTTAAAATGGCTTTTACCCAAAAGACAAGCAATAACAAATGCTGGTGAAGATGTGAAGAAAAGGGAACCCTCCTATACTGTTCATGGGAATGTAAATTAGTACAACCACTATAAAGAACAGTTTGGAGATTCCTCAAAAAACTAAAAATAGAGTTACCATAAAATGCAGTGATACCACTACTGGATATATACCCAAAAGAAAGGAAATCAGTATATCAAAGAGATATCCACACTCTCATGTTTGTTGCAACAGTGTTCACAATAGCCAAGATTTGTAAACAACCTTAAGTGTCCATCAACAGATGAATGGATAAAGAAAATATGGTACATATACACAATGGAGTACTACTCAGCCATAAGAAAGAATGAGACTGAATCATTTGCAGAAGTATGGATGGAACCGAAGGTCATTATGTTAAGTGAAATAAGCCAGGCACAGAAAGACAAACATCACATGTGCTCACTTATCTGTTGAAGCTAAAAATCAAACAATTGAACTCATGGAATTAGAGAGTAGGAGTATGGTTACCAGAGGCTGGGAAGGGTGGTGGGGAGATGGGGATGGTTAATGGGTACAAAAAGTATAAAAATAAAAAGAATGAATAAGTCATAGTATTTGATAGCACAACACGGTGACTGATATGATTGACTGTGTCCCCATCCACTCTCATCTTGAATTCCCGGGTGCTGTGGGAGAGACCCAATGGGTGGTAATTGCATCATGGGGGCAGGTCTTTCTCATGCTATTCTCATGATAGTGAATAAGTCTCATGAGATTTGATGGTCTTAAAAAGGGGAGTTTCCCTGCACAAGCTTTCTTCTCTTGTCTGCCACCATGTGAGATGTGCCTTTCACCTTCCACCATGATTGTGAGGTGTCTCCAGCCACGTGTAACTGTAAATCTAATAAACTTCTTTCTTATGTAAATTTCCCAGTCTCAGTATGTCTTTACCAGAAGTGTGAAAATGGACTAATACAGTGACTATAGTCAATAATAATTTAATGATACATTCTAAAATAAAAGAGTATAATTGGATTGTTTGTAACACTAACAAAAGATAGATGCTTGAGGTGACAGATACCTCAAATCTCATGCTGAATTGTAATCAAAACATCTCATGTAACCTATAAATATATAAGCCTACTATATACCCACAAAAATAAAAAAATGTTAAAAAAGGTAGGCCTTAACTGATTATTAAGTAGAGTAAAAAAATGATGGAGTGAACTTTGTAGGTATCAGGGGAAACAGTGTTCCAGGAAAGTGAAAGCTAGTGCAAAGGCCCTGAGACAATAATGTAACTGAGAGTTTTGAGAAGCACTGAGGGAGCAGTGTGGCTGCAGAGAGTGAGCAGGCTAGAGAATGATAGCGGGTAAGAGTACATAGTGGCTGGAAGTTTGGATAGTGCTGGATTATTTTTAACGGACCTTAAAGGCTTTGGTAAAGGTATTGGAATTTGTTCTGAGTGAGATGGAAAGAGGGTTTTGAGCAAAGGAATAAGGGATCTCCCTTACATTTTGAAATGACCACTCTTGCTCCCATGTAGATGAGCAAGACTAGAGACAGGAGGCTACTGCAATAGTCCAAGCAGGTATGATGGTGGCTTGAACAAGAGTACAGGGGTAAGAGTCGGGTGGTTCTGGATATATTTTGAAGGTGAAGTGAACAGTATTTGCTAACGGGTTAGATGTGGGGTATAAGAGAAAGAGGAGTCAAAGATTAATGCAAGGATTTGATTTAAGCCATACGAAAACTAAAGTTGCCATCTGCCCAGAGAAAGGACTGGATGCAGAGCTGGATTTGGATGGGGCAAGGAGTGAATTTGAGGCGCCAGCAAGACATCCTGGTGGAGGTGTTGAGAAGATATTTGTTAAATATAAGTATCTGCAGCCACCACAATGGCTCACACCTGTAATCCCAGCGCTTTGGGAGGCCAAGGTGGGAGGATCACTTGGGGCCAGTAATTTGAGACTAATTTGGGCAACAAAGTGAGACTCCATCACTACAAATAAAAGATTTTAAAAATTAACCAGGCATGGTGGCACATGCCTGTAGTCCCAGCTACTCAGGAGGCTGAGGTGGGAGGATTGCTTGAGCTCAGGAGTTGGAGCCTGCAGGGAGCTGTGATCACACCACTACACTCCACTGTGGGTGACAGAGTGAGATTCCCATCTCTTAAAAATAAAAGTATCTGAGTTCAGAAAGGAAGTCTCAACTGGGAGATACAAATTTTGAAGTGTTCAGCACACAGATGTCCTTAAGTGTCTGGAGATGATCGTCTCCAGAAAATTACCAGTTAGTAAGCCTTGGGACTTCAGGAGATCACCTACAGAGTGAGACGTCTGAGGACTGAGGCTTGTGATTTCAGTATTTAGAGGCTGTGAAAATGAGGAGAATCCAATACAGAGACTGAGAAGGAGCAGCTCAAGAAATGGAAGGAAAACCCAGAGGCATTGGGGGACCAGAGACCATGTGAAGAAAGTGTTTTAGGAAGAAGGAATTGTGTTCAATGCTGTGGCCAGGTCGGCTAGGATGAGAGCTGAGAAGTGACCACTGGGTTTGGCAATGTGGAAGGTGGGCCAGGATTGGGTCTTTCCCAGGAGTAGGTAATAAGGGAGTATGTCGTCTGGACAGAATTTAAAAATAAATTAACTGACTAAAATTAAAAAAAAAAATTAACTGACTAAAAATGAGCCTTCTTTTTATCCTCACCATGCAGTGGCAATTCTGGACAATGTAAGTGAAAACAATCTTTAATTGGTCTAAGTTCTACACATTGCTGCAGTTGTTATTGGGTTTAAATAACACATGTGAAAGCTTTAAACTAGCACATCTGTATTACTTTCCCTTAATAAAATGGTATCCTCGAGAGAATGACCAGCATATAGTCAGCCCTCCAGATGCATACTCAACTACATTTTTTGCTTCTAGAGTCATTTGCAACAGTCCAAAATGGTTTGAGCCCAGTTCACCATTTCCAGCCCCCGTGAGACCATATTCCTACATTTAAACAGATTTGCCATGGACAATGACAGCAGAGAGATGGTCCAAACACACACAGACCAGCCTGCACAACATAGTAAGACTCCATCGCTCCAAAAACAATTTAAACATTAGCCAGACATGGTGATGCCTGCCTGTAGTCCGGGCTACTAGGGAGGCTGAGGTGGGAGGATTGCTTGAGTACAGGAGTTCAAGCCTGCACTGAGCCAAAATGACACCACTGCATTCCAGCCTCGGTGAGTTAATCTATTTTTACACTGCTCTAAAGAACTGCCTGAGACTGGTTATTTATGAAGAAAAGAGGTTTCATTGACTCACAGTTCTGCAGGCTGTACAGAAGCATGGCTGGGAGGCCTCAGGAAACTTACAATCATGGAGGAAGGCAAAGGGGAAGCCCGCATGTCTTACCATGGTGAAGCAGGAGACAGAGAGAGAGAGAGACAGAGAGAGAGAGAGAGAGAGAGAGAAAGCATGAGTGAAGGGGGAAGTGCCCACACTATTAAACCATCAGATCTCATGAGAACTGACACACTATCAGGAGAACAGCAAAGAGGAAATCCAACCCCAAGATCCAATCACCCCGGCCAAGCCCCTCCCCTGACATGTGGGGATTACAATTCAGCATGAGATTTGAGTAGGGACACAGAGTCAAACCATATCAGTAACAGAGTGAAATCCTGTCTCTAAACAAACAAACAAACAAACAGAACTTGAGTTACTTTATTCTGTCATTTTGTATAACCAACTGACATTTTTATTTGTGTTTCAAATTTAGGGCAGTATAATAGAGTACAAACTGCAAGGTGCAATGTTTTGGTTGCATAAGGGCAAATTTTCATTGTGAAATATACTGAATTTGAATAGCTTCGAAAGGGAAATTTATTCTTCTTTAGTTGTGTTTAAACTAGAAAATGAATCAAGAAAACAAAGATCATTGATGACTATAATTGTGCTGTGTAGAGGAGAGGCTGTTGAAAATGACCTGGTTGGGTGTGAAATACGCTAGGGATGTCTTCTTTGGAGGTCATGATGTAATGTCAAACAGAGCAGTTTTGTGGAAGTGGTGGGAAGAGAACACGATAGGGGTTGAGAGAGAATGGAAAAAGAGGACGAGGAAACAAGGAGCGGAGACAACTCTTTCAAGAAGCTTTGCTGTACAGCGGGTAGCAGGTACTGTGAAGTCCAGGGAGGGCTTTCAAAAATGTGAGATGCTACTCTGAGCAACACGGCAAGACCTTGTCTCTACAAAAAAAAATAGCCGGTCATGATGGCATTCACCTTTAGTTCCAGCTACTCAAGAGGCTGAGGTGGGAGCATTGCTTGAGCCTAGCAGTTCAAGACCAGCCTGGGCAACACAGCAAAACACTGTTTCAACAAAAATGAAAAATAATAGCCAGGCATGGTGGAATACAACTGAAGTCCTAGCTACTTGGGAGGCTGAGGCAGGAGGATCACTTCAGCCCAGGAAGTCGAGAATGCAGTGAGCTATGATCATGCCACTGCACTCCAACTTGGGTGACAGAGCAAGATCCTGACTCTGTTAAAAAAAAAAAAAAAGGTGAGGATGCTATTGTATATGTGTGCTTTAATGGAAGTGAGCCAATAGTGAGGGGAAATAAACAATACAAGAGACAGAAAGGAGATGTACTGGAAGAGTGTCCTTGTTGGGAGGGGATGGCATCCTAAGAACAGTCCAGCTGTGGCTGGGAGATGGCAGATGCAATTATTTTGCTGGGTTTGGGCACAGCCTGGGGAGATTCTATTCTTGCTGCTTCTGCTGGTTCTGTTAGGCTGGAAGCAAGTCACGCAACACAGGGGTAAGTGGGAGATGACAAGGATTGAAGAGTGAGAAAAAGGTATGGAAGGGCCCTTCTAGGAGAGAGGAAGGCCAAGTTGATCAGAAAAGTGTAGACAGCTGTGATCGTCAGCGGTTCCATGCACGGATTTGCAGGGAGAGCAGCCAGCACTCCAAACACCTGGGATGTGTTCTGCTGATACGAACCATGGCACCTGGGGTGAGCTCCTGAACCGCTATGAGCCTCAATTTCCTCATCTGTTTCATAGTGATGAGAACCCTGATTCATGACTCTTTCTCTAAGAATTAAATGAAATCAGTAAACACCGTAACACAGGATCTCACTCACATGAATGCTGCTTTCCATTTCCTTCTCTTTGGTGCACGGGTCTCGCAGACATTGGCATCACTACAAATTAACCCCCTATTTGTTGCTTCTGGAAACTGGGTCCCTCAGTCCACACTACCCTCCCCAAACCCTCTACAATGACTTAGAAATATATCCCCATAATAGTCCACAACACCCATCACCCATCCCTGGTTCCAAAATAACTAACCATATAGCCTGCCTCCCTGATCAGGAAGCACTCCTCATTGGGAGAAAAAGATGCCTTAGTCCCATGTGAAGGTCAGAAAATACCACCCCACCCTAGCCTTTCTGACTACCCAAAGTATGACACTGGGCTTGGAGTGAGGTCTAATCCCAGCTCAGCCGTTACTAGTTGTATAATTTAGTCAACCTCGTATGCTCCAGTCCACTGACCAGTGTGTGACCCTGGGTATGTTATTTGCCCTTTAAGCTTTAGTTACTTCCTCTGCAAAATGGGTTAACTAATAGTCATTACCCATGAAGGAAGCTTTGTAGTCATTGTAATGATTACATACAATGTAGGTAAGAAGCCTGGTTCTTAGAAATACCATTTGACCCAGCCATCCTTTACTGGGTATATACCCAAAGGATTATAAATCATGCTGCTATAAAGACACATGCACATGTATATTTACTGTGGCACTATTCACAATAACAAAGACTTGGAACCAACCCAAATGTCCATCAATGACAGACTGGATTAAGAAAATGTGACACATATACACTATGGAGTACTATGCAGCCATAAAAAAGGATGAGTTCATGTCCTTTGTAGGGACATGGATGCAGTGGAAACCATCATTCTCAGCAAACTATCACAAGAAGAGAAAACCAAACACCATATGTTCTCACTCATAGGTGGGAATTGAACAATGAGAACACTTGGACACAGGAAGGGGAACATCACACACTGGGGCCTGTTGTGGGGTCAGGAGAGGGGGAAGGGGTAGCATTAGGAGATATACCTAATGTAAATGACAAGTTAATGGGTGCAGCACACCAACATGGCACATGTATACATACGTAACAAACCAGCACGTTGTGCACATGTACCCTAAAACATAAAGTATTAAAAAAAAAAAAAGAAAAGAAACCTGGTTCTGTGTCTGACACATAGTAATCCTAAATGGTAGTCATTTCTTTCTTCAAAGAAATTGAATTAATGCATTTTTAATTGTGGTTAAAAAGAAAACACACAATCCAAAATTTGCTGTCTTAACCATTTTAAATTGTACAGTTCAGTAGCATTAAGTACATTTACATTGTTGTACAACCAGTCTCTGGAACTCTTTGTTTTGTAAAACTGTAATTCTATACCAATTAAACAATAATTCTCTATTTTCTAATTCCCCCAGCCTCTGGTAACCATCCTTTTACTTTTACAGTAAATTTGACTAATATAGGGACCTCATATAAGTGAAATCGTATTATATTTTTCTTTTTGTGACTGGATTATTTCAGTCAGCATAATATCTCAAAGTTCATCGATGTTGTAACATATGGTGGAATTTTATTCCTTTTTAAGGCTGAATAATATTCTATTGTATAGATAGACCACATTTTCTTTATCCATTTATCCATCAATGGACACAGTTTGTTTCTACCTCTTGGCTATTATGAATAATGCTGCTGTGAGCATGGGTGTACAAATATCTGTTCAAGATCTTGCTTTCGATTCTTTGGGTATATACTCAGAAGTAGAATTGTTGGATCATATGGTAATCCTATTGTGAATGTTTTGAGGGACCACCATACTGTTTTCCATAAAGATCGCACCATTTTACACCCCCACCAACAGTGCACAAGGGTTCCAGTTCCTCACACCCTCAACGATTATTGTTATTATCTAGTTGTTGTTGTTTGTACTGGTCATCCAAATGGGTATGAGGTGATACCTTATTGTGGTTTTTTGTTTTTGTTTTTGTTTTTAGACGAAGTCTTGCTCTGTTGCTCAGACTGGAGGATAGTGGCTCCATCTCAGCTCACTGCAACCTCCGCCTCCTGGGTTCAGGTGATTCTCCTGCCTCAGCCTCCAAGTGGTTGGGACTGCAGGCACATGCCACCACGCCCAGTAAATTTTTGTATTTTTAGTAGAGATGGGGTCCTCTGTGTTGGCCAGGCTGGCCTCGAACTCCTGACCTCAAATGATCTTCCTGTCTTGTCCTCCCAAAGTGCTAGGATTACAGGTGTGAGCCACTGTGCTTGGCTGGTTTCATTTCCTATAGTGAAGAGTATAAGGAATGCATTCAATTTTATCTTTTTTAAAATGTTTATTTATTTATTTTTATTTTATTTTATTTATTTATTTTTCAAGACGGAGTCTTTCTCTGTCACCCAGGCTGGAGTGCAGTGGCACAATCTCGGCTCACTACAACCTCCACCTCCCAGGTTCAAGTGATCTTCCTGCCTCAGCCCCCTTAGTAGCTGGGACCACAGGTGTGAGCCACCATGCCCAGCTAATTTTTGTATTTTTTTTTTTGTAGCAACGGGATTTCGCTGCGTGGCCCAGACCAGTCTTGAACTCCTGGACTCGAGCAATCTGCCTTCCTAGGCCTTCCAACGTGCTAGAATTACAGGCGTGAGCCGCGCACCCAGCTTTATTGTGGTTTTGATTTGCATTTCCTGGATTGCTAGTGGTGTAGAACATAGTTCTATCTGCTTATTGGCTATTTACATGTCTTCTTTGTAGAGATGTCTCTTCAAATCTTTGCTCATTTTAAAATCAGGTAATTTGATGTTTTGTTGTTGTGGCGTGGTGATTTATTTATATATTCTGGATATTAACCCCTTATTTAATATAAGATTTGCAAATATTTTCTCCCATTTCATAGGTTGCCTTTCCACACTATTGATTGTTTTCTTTGCCTGACAGAAGTATTTAAGTTTGATGTAGTCCCATTTATCTACTTTTTTTTTTGCTGCCTGTGCTTTTGGTGTCATATCCAAGACACCATTGCCAAATTCAATGTCATGGAAGTTTCCCTTATGCTGTCCTTTAGGAGTTTCATAGTTTCAGGTCTGAAGGATTAAGTCTTTAGGTAGTAGTTAGTATTAATATCATTATCATTATTATGACTACTTCTGCTGCCCAGAAATGCCTCCTGCCATTGATGCAGAAAATTAAGAGCTTACTATAGTACATTTTAACGTAATAAATAGTGACTGTGTTCACTCGCATAAATCTCTCTAATATCCTCGGTAGAAGGAATATAAAAGAAATAGAAAGACGTGATCCTTTCTCTCAACTAAAGCCTAATCCACGAGATAAAATATTAGTCTTGTGTGTTCTCAATGCCACCTCTTTGCTCCCTTGCAGCCTCTGCTCTTGCTGGGGTGCAATCGTTCATTCCATTTGCAGTCGTCAAGAATACTTTGCTTGTTTCCAACTGGGCTTCCTCCATCACCGTGTTGTGCAAAATACAAGAGAGAGGTGCCACCACATCGCTAGCCATTAAGGGGACATTTCCCTCAGGCACTCAAGCAAAATGAAAGGGCTCTGGAGAAGACACACACGTTGCAAATGTTGCTAATGCTGTGGTCAACCCTTGCCTTTAGGAACAGTTACTAACAACAGAGAAGGGTCATCAGCCCGCGCTCAGTGTGTGCAGTCCACAACTTAGCCATTGGCAAGGAAAAACTCTTTCAGCTCTTTCAGCTCAGAGCCCCCACTGCCACCAAGTCAGCTCCAGGCGCTCGTCCCCTTTGTTGATTTCTGGAGCCTGCAGGACCAGAGAGACCACAGCTCATGGAGGCCCTAGTTTGTGTGGTTGGAAACCCCAGCCTGTTCTCCCTCCCCTCTGAATTGCAGTTTTAGGCTCTCCCTCTTTCCCACCCCCTTGACTGACTGGGGCTTTTCTGTGTGGGAGGATGGAGATGTTACTTATGTCCCAGACTAGAAACCGTGCAGACCTGCGTGAATCTGAATCAAGGGAGGAGGCAACCTTCTAGTCTGGACCAACTCAGTACACAAAGACTCAGGAAGCAGTACCTGGGGAGAGTGCCTGAGCGAGACGGAGCCCACGCGAGCCCACCTGTGGGGCTTCACGGGTGCATATGTCTGCTGCTGTGTGTATCCTCCCTAAGGGGAAGACCTGAGGAGGGTTGCAGCTGCTCTCGGAAGCTCTGAGGACACTTCCTCCGGGAATGATTCTAAGGGCCGGGCATGCCTAAGAACTGGGTGGTCTCTCAGGATGCTGTGTGGCCCCTGTATAGAGCTTGAATTTTAGCTGCCTAGTAACTCACTGGCCTCCCTCAGAAAACCTCCTTGAAGAAGGGGTTGTCTCTTTCCTATTGGCCTAGCACAGTGTGTGCCACCAAAAAAGGGGGCCTTACGATAAGCAGTCCGTTTATCTCTATCCTTTTACTTTCCTCCTTTTCAAATCCTGACTTACAGGTGTATTGTCACTTCCCTGCTAGACCTTTAAGGTCTAGGAAGGTAGGGCCTGCTTTGCTCACTGCTGCCCCGCAGTGCCTAGAGAGAGCTTAGAATCACGATTTTGTTACACGAAAGAAGGAATGAACGGATAGATGTGTGACCCTGAACCTTTTAGAACCAGCTTGCTATTTCCTAGCTTGATGGGGACACAAGAACCATTTATGATTCCTACTACCCTGATGTTAGCCTGACTCCACTCCCCTTGATCAATAAATACCCTCTTCCCCACCCCCTTCTCACCCTGACCACCTGGCTTCCTACCTGCACTGGGAGTGTGGTGTTCAGCCCTGTATTAGTCAAGGTTCTCCAGGGAAACAGAACCAATGGAATGTGAGCATATAAAGAGATACATTCATTTTAAGGAATTGGCTTGTGAAATTGTACAGGCTGTAAGTCTGACATCTGTAAGGCAGGCCAGCAGCCTGGAGCTCCCAGGAAGGGTGGATGTTGCGGCTAAGTGGAAGGCGAGCTGAAAAAGCAGAATTCTCTCTTTCTCAGGGGACCTCAGTCTTTTTCCTTCCCACTGACAGGATGAGATCCCCTCACATTACGGAGGGACATCTGCTTTACTCAAAGTTTACTGCATTAAATGTTCATCTCATCCAAAATATACCTTCACAGCAACATCCTGATTGATGTTGACCCAGTAGGTATTATGGCCTAGCCAAGTTGACACATAAACTTACCAACACATTCACCTTGGTGAGCCTCCATCTAGTCTTGCCTGTAAAGTGCACCTCACTTTTCACTACCCTTCACCCCAACGTGGGAAGAGCCAAGTGGGCCGCTCATTTTCCTCATTTTTACAAATTTCTTATAGAAACTTCATGAAAATCTGACTCTAGAATTTCTCTGGGGAACACAAACCACCTTTTCTTCAAAGCCCAGTGACTGTTTGGTGCATGTTTTATATTAAATGTTTGCAGGAACACAAAGACGCCCTCGCATGGCTTATATTAGCTTCTCAAAGGTATCAGTGGAAGTTATTTTGAACAAACGCATTGGGTATTCCATTTCCCTGGGCCCAGCTGGCCTTGCCTACCCTCTCATTTCCTGCCTGTCTTCCAGCAGGTCAGGAAATAGAGAACACGCCATCCTGGGATGCTCCCGAGGCATGTTCACATCAGATAAGCCGAAGGGCTGCAAGGTCCAAAGGGATAATAGGCAGGCGTATTCATTCCTCTAACTATTTCCTCAAACTGACACGGTCACTGCGGAAAGCTTTCCATTGCTGGTGATGGGTTTGCCGGACACAGAAGCTCGTAACATATGTAAAGGAAAGATCAAATGAAACAAATGCAAAAAGTGCCTTGTGGCTTAATGGTTTGCAAAAGTCCCTCTTTACTTCCTTAATCACAGGCCATGGTACTTTTCATTCTTACAACTGGTCTGTGACCCACTCTTTGCTCCAGGGTGTGTGACAGTTGCCTGAGCCTGTTTCCCAGCCTCACCCAGGGTCCCCCTCTCTGTTTTAAGAGGTCACGTTTTCTCCCTCATGACCATTTTGAGTGTTGCCCCAGCTACCCTCATAACTGTAGGCACTCTGTATGGAAAGCCCACGTGGAGAGTTAGCCTCCAAATTTTGTTTTCATCTTTCCAACAGGCTTGGACATAGATATTTCCTCCCCTCTTACAGGTAAGTCAACTGATTCTGAAAATTTAGGTGCCTTGGCCACAGCTACCCAAGCAGGCAGGGACAGGGCAAGATCAGGACTCAGGTTGGCTGATCCCAAAGCCCTGTGGTCTCCAGCACACTGAGGCAGAAGTGGAGAGTGTCCTTCTAGTTCTTCTTTCTCTCTCCTTCTCTGTGAGATGCCTGGTCTCAGGAGCTGGAAGTCTCCAACTTCTCCCCTTCTGCCCAACATCACTTTATTTCAGAACAGATTAATAAAGTTATCCACAATGAGGTGTGAATAACTGAGGTGGATAATGTATTCCTTCTCCTCAGGGCAGTGGGGAGCTTGGCAAAGTCTTTATCTCTGGCTGAGACCCAAGGAATGACACCTCTCATTGCCCCCAAAACATTATAGTTCTGCATGAACCAGGGGGTTTATATCTGGTAATGAAATTTTGGGTAAAGGGTTGTGGCTAGGGGAGGTTTTGTTTAATTTCTATTTGTGGGATCACGAAAGAACCTTCCTTCATCCTCCAGGAGGCATCGCCCTGTAGCATGTTTTGCTCATGAACTCGCCTGAGAGCCATTCTCTGGGGGAGAAGCCATCCTGCTGCAGAAGTCATGGACGTATTCTCTTTGAATCTGAGTCAAGAATGCAGTCTCATTTGTTTCTATGTGTCCACAGGGTCTGGCACATCAGAGAGGCTCAAAAAATGCTCAGTGAACAACTCTTGAGTTAATGAATGGGCTATTTGTTTGTTCATCTAACACAAGGTTGTTGAGTACCTCTGGTATGTTGGCCACTCTGCAGTGTGCTGGATATACAGGTGAAAAGATAGACATGATTCCTGCCCTGAAAAGATAGACACAAATTAGCGGATACACAACAGTGTAAGTGTGACATAGGGCAGGTGATCTACCCCTGCCTGGGGCTCAAGGAATGCTGTGGCAGGGCTCAGTAGATGCAGGGCAAGCAAGGAACTGCAAGAAAAGGGAACATTATGCACAAAGGACTGGAGGTAGTGGGAGCTGTGTGTTTGCGATACTGCACACGTCTAGATACTGCAGTTTCTACATTGTGACCAGAAAAGGTTGCAAAGCTGGAGAAGTAAGAGAGGAGCCTGGAGAGTTGGGCCAGATCCCAAAAGGTTTTGTCTACTAGTATTTATCAAACTTGTCTTGACTGCAATCCATGGTAAATAATAATAATAATAATAATACATCTTACAATCACACTCAGGGCACACACCCAGGCATGAATCAACAGTCACAAACAACACTGGCCCTCATCATGCACAAACCGCTCTACAGTATTTCTATTCTAGTCTACTTTCTAAGTGCTGGTTATTGACTTTACAACCTTCTAATGACTCTGCACACACCTTTGTAAGTCATGGGAGGGAGTCTGGACTTTATCCCAAGGTTAGAGGGAGCCATTGACAGGTTTTAAACTGGGGAGTGATGTGGTCTAGCTTCCTTGGTAGGATGACTTCCAGCCACTGCAAGGGTGGATTGTGGTGGCTGTGAGGAGGGCCACCCTGGGGCCTGCTGGTTGCTGTGATCCAGTTGAGAGAGGAGCACACCCCAAACACAAGCATTGATGGAAAAAAAGTGGATTGATTTTTGAGATTCTTAAGACAGAGAATAGATGGTTGGCTGGAAGCATGAGGTGAGACGAGGGAGAAGTCAAGGGTAACTTCAGGATTCTGCTTTGGAAATTGCAAAGACAATGGTGCTGTCTGTTGAGATACAGAGCATGGGGAGAGCCCCCTCTGAGGGTGAAGGTGCTGAGTTCCATGTTGGGCAGATTGGATATGAAATATCCAAGAGCCAATGTCCCATGGACTTTGGTACTCAAGAAAGGGAGCTGGGTGGGTGTGTGGAATTGGGCTGAGCAGCATTCCAGAACTTAGAATAGAGGAGGTATCCTAGAGAGGATATGTGAGAAAAGCAAGGACAGACTTGGGACACTCACAGTCCTTCTCCAGAGTGATCTTTGAATCCGAGTAAGAATCAAGTCACCATCTCCAATACACTCCAGCCCTCGAATAATGTTACTCAGAGGAGGTTAACACAGAACAGGCTTGTGTTTGACCTGATTGTTAAACAGTGTCTCAAGAAACCTGACCTGAGCCTTCATTATGGCAAATAAACCTCTTCTTCTGGCTGAACATGGGGGAAGCCACATGGAAATTGCTAACCTGGGGGCTGGTTCACTCCTGTGGCTTGGCCATGCACTTCCAATGTTTTCCATCTTGGCTGTTTTTGAACTAAATGTGTTCCTCATGCTGGAGAAAACATGTGTTTGATGTTATTAGAAACCTGAACAATTAAAATATGTTGGAAATTACTAGAAATTGGAGCAGCTGGTATTGAAATATTCTAGCCCTAGGTTTAAATGAGTAAGTTGGCTTCCTTGATAAGCAGTAGTATTAAATTCCAGCCCCCCAATTTGGCAAAGGACTTGGCTGCTATCCAGGATGTGGCCTGAAATAGCAGGTTCTGTCTGTCTCCCTCTCTCTCCCTTCGTCTCACTGTCTCTGTTTTCCATTCCTGCCCATCACATCCAAGTATCTTGAGTTAAAACAGAAATGGCATAAAGTGGAAACATACAGATAAAACGCTACTCATTTTTTAAATTGACCTTTTTCTTATTAGCAAAATAAGATATGTTAACTGCAGAAATCTTAGAACATATAAGTTAGCAATGGAAGAAAAGTAAAAATAATTCATCCATCTAGTAAATGTTTACTTAGTGGCCACTATGCTCCAGAGACTGTTATAGGTGCTGAAGATACAATAGTGAACAGAACCAACAGGAATCCCTATCTATCATGCATGTTAGTAATAAGCACTCAGAAGAGGAGGACAGGGGCATGAACTATCAGTGGGTTGGTTGTTAACATGGTCACTATGATGAACGGGGAAGGACACACTGAAAGGTGACTTCTGAAATAAGACTTGCAGGCAGTGGGGGAAGGAGACATGTGGACAGCTGGAGGAAGAATATTCTGGGCAGAGGGAAGGGCACATGCAATGGTCCTGAGGAGGGAACATGCCCCATATGCTGGAGGCACAGTGAGGAAATCAGTGTGGAGGAGCAGAGTCAGGGGTGGGAGAAGGAGACGATATGGGGGTCAGAGAGGGAAGGTGGAGCTGAGGGAAAGAGCATAGAAAGCTTTCTAGATTTGTACGTAATAACTTTGGCTTTCCCTCCCATTTCCAAATGAGTTTGGAGCCAATGGAGAAACTGATGCACAAGAGTGACTTGATCTGATTTGCATCTGACCAGGAGCACCCTGACTGCTCTGTTGATGAGGGACTTCAGGAGCGGGAGGTGAGAGGCAAGGAAATCAACGGGGTCAGCCCAAGACAACCCTTGCACGTGCGCAGTTACTTCCAATCTTGTTTTTAACACATACACATGTATAAATGGGTCAAACTCTACAAAGTCTTCTTGAACCTTCATGTTGTACTTGTTTATTCATGAACATCTTTCCATGCCATTGAATATTTGCGTACAGTGTCATTCCTGGTGCCTAAGACAATTTTGTTTTAGACATTATATGACCAGGAAGAAGGATTAAAAATCTAGCCTGTACCTAGTGCTCACCATACTCTAGGCACTGCAGTGCTCCTCCCCATAACACTGAAAGAGGGAACCTCAAGATGCCCATTTTCAGATGAGGGATCAAGGGTAAGGAACTGGCCCAGGTTCATAAAGACTCACAAAGAGCAGAGTCAACATTTATCCCAAGCGCTACATCACCTCTCCTCCTAACCAACTTGCTGTCATTGAATTTTGAATGAGTTTGCAACTTCTCTCTTTTATAGGCATAAAGCATCCCTGTAACTAAATCTTTGTAAATGTCAATAATTGTTTTCCTAGAACTAATTCCTGGAATGGAATTTCTAAGTCAATTCATTTAAGGTGACACAGAAATGATATTTGTTTTGTAAATTAAACACTTATGAACAAATTGTTTCAGATGCTTAGAGGAACCACATATTTATTGAACACGATAAATGACAATTGATTTACAAGCAGTAATTACCATTGGTCTGATGGGGTTTCTTTGAAATGTAACTTTCTATTTACATAGTTTCTCCTGAACAAGAACTTGACCGAAGCATAAGCAGGCATTTCTCTAGCTTCAGCCTTTGGCTCCACATGCCCCAAGACAAGTTGGTGGCAGTACCCTACAGCAGACACCCACACCAGATCCCACCCCTCAGAGATTCAGGCAGACGCCTCCTGAATAGCTATTCTGCACCATGAGAGTACGACAGGGCAGAGAGGCATTGCCACATTCCAGCCCCCACCCCCCAGCCCAGGAATGAGAAGATGGAACAGTATTAGAGTTAGACCTTCAAAGACTCCCCCACAGCCACCCCGCCATCCTGGGCAGACAAGCTATGCAATCTCTAAGTAGAAATAACCCCTACCTCTGGGTTTGTGGTAAAAGTTAAATTCGACAGGCTATTATGCTAATATTTGGCCTACATGAGGCTCTCAGCAAACCATGGCTAATACTGTCATCAGCTTCATTCAGATTTACCATCGTGTGTCCCCCCTCCTCTTCTCATGCTTCCCTTCCCCCTCCCAGCCCTCTGCTACCAAAATATAAATATGTGCTAAGAGAAAAGAATGTGCTTATATAAGAGATCTAGAGTAGTCAAATTCATGGAAACAAAGTAGACTGGTGTTTACTAGGGGCTGGAGGAGGGCGGAATAGGGAATTCGAGTTTAATGGGTACAACTTCTGTTTTGCAAGATGAAAACACTCTGGAGATTGTTTGCGCACCAGTGTGGATGTACTTGCTACTGGACTGTACACTTACAGATGGGTAATGCACTACATTTTACATTATATGCATTTTACCACAGTTTTTTTTTAAGTCGAGAAAAGCTTTTGTTCAGGAAATAATGTGCTTATACCACAATACTCTCATTAATCTTGGTGGTCAAGGACAGGGTACGCTTTGTACTTTCTGGTTATCATTTCCAAAGCTCCTGTACAGCGAGCTGGCCCCTGCCCTTGTCTCAGACTCTTCTACCACATCCCTGCCCCATGCAGCCCATGGAAACCACAGCCGGGTGGCAGGGTGAACACATTCCCGGCAGGGCAAAATCTCTTTTAACGAAGTATTGTTGTGTGTGTGTGTTTGTTTTTGGTTTAATGTAAATGTAACTCCAAGTCTTCGATATCCCTATGAAACAGGTATTATGACTTCAGAAAACACAAAACCTTGCCTTGGCCCTCTGCCCCAAGCCAGCCTGCTGCATTTCTCCCCCCCACACCCTCCACCTTTCAAAAATACTTTACTTTTCTATGTCTCCTCTTCCACTTCGGCTTGCATCGCTCTGTTTTAAAATGCAGGTTTTATTATTATTCAGGTATGGTGAGGCCGACAGATCAGGGAATGACTGCCATCGAAGAGTTTATTACTAACCGTTCCCAAAACAAGGGGGCATGCCACACCACACAGGGCCACACGGGGGAGCACTAGGGCCAATCCGGGGAAGCGGGAAAACATGGCAGGAGCCTTCCCTGTGGTTTCCTTGGGAAAGGCAAGGCAGGCCGAGGATAAGCTAGTTTGAATTTCTGTGATCTCGGGGGCATACACCCTAGATTGTCTGGTATCTGCCCTGGAATGATTAGGGCGGAGGACAGTGGCCGGGAGCGTGAGAGCCTCTATAGCGGAGGTGCTTGGAGTGTGGGCGCTGGACTGTTTGGTGTGCAGATGAAAGGCACACCCGGCCAGGCGCCGTGGCTCACGCCTGTTATCCCAGCACTTTGGGAGGAAGAGGCGGGAGGATCACCTGAGGTCAGGAGTTGGAGACCAGCCTGGTCAACATAGTGAAACCCCCATCTCTATTCAAAATACAAAAAAAAAAAAAAAAAGCTGGGCGTGGTGGTACGCGCCAGTGATCCCAGCTACTCAGAAGGCTGAGGCAGAAGAATCCTTGAGCCCGGGAGACCGAGGTTGCAGGATCCGCGATTGTGCCATTGTATTCCAGCCTGGGCAACAAGAGCCAAACTCTGTCTCCAAAAAAAAAAAAAAAAAAAAAAAAAGAAAAAAAGAAAAAAAAAAGAAAAGAAAGGAAAAAAAGGCACACCCATGGGTGCATCCTGTGTTTGCTATCGCTAAGAACTGGCTAGCCCTGGGAAGCGCACTCCTTCTAGGGCCAGTAAAGCCTCAAATGTCAGAACATCAAGCTAAGATGTTCCCTTTACCCCTCCCCACTGCCCTGAATCTCCTCTCTTCCTAACTGCTAAGTCCGCTGTTTTCTTCCAAGGCTTCGCCCTTCACCCCATGATATCCTCTATCACAGGTTCTCACCCCTGGCGGTCCACAGGAATTCCTGGAGGGGATATAAAGATCTGAATGCCCTGGCCTCGCCTCCCACCAATTATGTCACTCCAGGGAGGGGCACAAGCACCAGGCAGCTTTAGGGTTCCTGATAATTCCAAAGTGCAGCTGACTCTAGATTTAACCCCCTTTTTCACTCCTCCTTAGGAAAAAAATACTTCATTCTCCAAACCCTCCTCCTCCTCGTGCTGCTGTTTTCCCATCACTCAGGCTATTCTTTCTCAGACGTGAAGCGTCCAGTCCCAGCCAGCACAGACTGCGAATAAGCTGAACAAAGGAAACTGTGGCATGAAGCAGCCCAGGGGTTCTCTGTCATGAGGCATTGGAGAATCACTCGGGTGGGTGCTGGGGGTGCATTTCCTAAGACTCACCACCAAACTGCTGTTCTGGTGGGAATCTGCTCTGCTGAGAAGTACCCAGGTTTTTCCACGTTATCCCCTTCTGTGGTGTGCTTTCTGCTTTCTTCCTTACTGAATCAAGTACCTACAAGAGATAAATGTTTTGCTAACAACTTTATAAAATAAAAAAGATGGCACTGAGAAGATCATCATGTAAAATAGGTGAAGAAATGCCTATCAGTAGTTGTGAAGAATACAGAAGCCTGGGTCCCAAATGGGGCAACTACATATTTAAAAACACGTCCTGAAAACTGATATATTTCTAAAAGTTTATTTGCTCTTCTTTCCTTTTTCTTTTCCTTTTTTTGCAT
Source organism: Chlorocebus sabaeus (assembly GCF_047675955.1). Classification (NCBI taxonomy): domain Eukaryota; kingdom Metazoa; phylum Chordata; class Mammalia; order Primates; family Cercopithecidae; genus Chlorocebus; species Chlorocebus sabaeus. Next base: position 105,999,675 of record NC_132917.1, read on the forward strand.
TTCATAGTATTTTGGAATTTTGTAACAGTAAAATGAGGTGCATTAAAGTAGAAAAACTTAAAGGACGGTAAAGTATGATTGCTTTGCTTCAACTAAGAAGGGCTCCCTTGTGTACACAGTCAGCTTTCTGACTTCGCCCTGATCATCTGTGGCCAGTGGAGAAGAAAGGCCTGACTGGGAAATTGAAGGAGCCAGCAGGGCTGGGGGAACTCTTGGCAACATTCAAAAAACCCCACTCCCATTCTCAAGATAAGAAACATATCACCGTGGCCCTGGGTTTTCCATACCTAGTGAGGACACACCGGGGAAGTGGTCAGGGGACTGCGGTGATTATCCGCCTTCACACACACAGAGGAAACAAGACCTCAGATGCAGGCTGTGTGCCCCTCTCCTTGATGTAAATGCTTTTCATTATTCCTTTCAACTACAGTCACGTCAGTCAGAATTAAAATAGCCTTAGACAGTTTGGCTTTTGGATCTACCTCAAGTCATGGCTTGACTCCAAAACCCATATTCATTTTATTACGACAAATTTTCTTGGCCAGGAGCAGTGGCTCACACCTGTAATCCCAGCAATTTGAGAGGCCAAGGCAGGCAGATCGCTTGAGCTCGGGGGTTCGAGACCAGCCTGGGCAACATGACAAAACCACCTCCTCTACAAAAAAATATCACACACACACACACACACACACACAGAATAGCCAGGTGTGGTGGCATGCGCCCTATAGTCCCAACTACTCCGGACACTGAGGTGGGAGGATCACTTGAGCCCAGGAGGTGAGGTTGCAGTGAGCCCAGATTGCACCACTGCACTCCAGTCTGGGCAACAGAGTCAGATCCTGTCTCAACAAACAAACAAATATAAATATTCTGTAAAAAGTTGTAGGAAAAATATTGTTTTGCATTAATTTTTTCTAATTTTTTAAATCTTTCAAGCAAACTAATGTACTGCCATTAACTCCTGAGGTTGTAAAAGAATGGACAGAGAGGAGGGGGAAAGAGAGAGAGAAAGGATGAAAGGAAAGAACTTTTTTTAGGAAATGAAAACTGAAATATCACTTTTCTCTTAGTTAATAGTAATTTTCTCCAAATAGTAATATTCTAAATCAGAGAGCTTTTATTTTTTTAATTAATTAATTAATTTTTTGTTGTTGTTGTTGTTGAGGCAGAGTCTCACTCTGTCGCCCAGGCTGGAGTGCAGTGGCGCGATCTCGGCTCACTGCAATCTCCACGTCCCGGGTTAAAGCGATTCTCCTGCCTCAGCCTTCAGAGTAGCTGGGACCACAGGCACCCACCACCACACCCAGCTAATGTTTTGTATTTTTTTTTTTTTTTTTTGAGACGGAGTCTCGCTCTGTCCCCCAGGCTGGAGTGCAGTGGCCGGATCTCAGCTCACTGCAAGCTCTGCCTCCCGGGTTCACGCCATTCTCCTGCCTCAGCCTCCTGAGTAGCTGGGACTACAGGCGCCTGCCACCGCGCCCGGCTAATTTTTGTATTTTTTTAGTAGAGACGGGGTTTCACCGTGTTAGCCAGGATGGTCTCGATCTCCTGACCTCGTGATCCGCCCGTCTCGGCCTCCCAAAGTGCTGGGATTACAGGCTTGAGCCACCGTGCCCGGCCCTAATGTTTTGTATTTTTAGTGGAGACGGGGTTTCACCGTGTTAGCCAGGATGGTCTCGATCTCCTGATCTCGTGGTCCGCCCACCTTTGCCTCCCAAAGTGCTGGGATTACAGACATGAGCCACGACGCCCGGCCTTTTTTTTTTTTTTTTTTTTTTTTTTTTTGAGACAGAGTCCCGCTCTGCCACCCAAGCTGGAGTGCAGTGGAGGGATCTCGGCTCACTGCAACCCCCGCCTCCTGGGTTCAAGCAATTCTCCTGTTTCAGCCTCCTGAGTAGAGTAGCTGGGACTACAAGCGCACCTCACCATGCCCAGCTAATTTTTGGTTTCTTTTGTTTTTGTTTTTTGGGTTTTTTTTTTGAGACGGAGTCTCGCTCTGTCGCCCAGGCTGGAGTGCGGTGGCCAGATCTCAGCTCACTGCAAGATCCGCCTCCCGGGTTTACGCCATTCTCCTGCCTCAGCCTCCCGAGTAGCTGGGACTACAGGCGCCCGCCACCTCGCCCGGCTAGTTTTTTGTATTTTTTAGTAGAGACGGGGTTTCACTGGGTTAGCCAGGATGGTCTCGATCTCCTGATCTCGTGATCTGCCCGTCTCGGCCTCCCAACTTTTGTATTTTTAGTAGAGACAGGGTTTCACCATATTGGCCAGGCTGGTCTCAAACTCCCGCCCTCAGGTGATCCACTTGCCTCCGCCTTCCAAAGTGCTGGGATTACAGGCATGAGCCACCACGCCCAGCCCAGGGAGCTTTTAGATACCTTCTTCTATATTATTATAAGTTATCTGTTGCCAAAATTAGGTTTGTTTTATCCGTTTGGGCTCTTTTCAATTCATAGATTCAAGGGCATCATTTTGTGTTACTTATTTCAAGGACAGCTTCAGAAACGGTTCTTAGAAAAGAGAAATGAACAATATGCAGTAAGTCCAGAAGGGTTTTTTTTTCCCAAATGGGTTTGCACAGTCAGTCCCCGGGGGAGTTTTTGAATGGCCTTGGAGTTCTGGTTTGGTTCAAGATGATACCCGGACTTCAGCTGGTCCCTCCATGCTACCCCTGTCTAGAAGGGTCTCTGGGGATGGGATCTGGGAGCAGAACAGATCAACTTGTTCTTACTGGTATTTAAAACCTGCTGTGCTGAACCTAAATGGCCCTGCGCTGGGTCGGGCATTGTTTCCACCAAAATTCACATCTACCAGGAACCTCAGAATATGACCTTATTTGGAAATAGGGTCTTTACAAATGTAACCAAGTTAAGATGAAGTCATACTGGATTAGGGTGCAACCTAAGTGCAATGACTGGTGTCCTTATAAGAAAAGGAGAGGAGGGCCAGAGACACAGAAGAACGCTGGGCGAAGGCAGAGGCAAAGATGGGCAGGATGCAGCTACAAGCCAAGTGCCAGGGATTGCCAGGAGCCACCAGGAGCTGGCAAAGGCAAGGAAAGATGCCCCCCTAGAGTTTTCAGAGAGGATGTGGCCCTGCCGACACCTTGATTTTGAACTTTCACCCGCCAGAACTGTTAGAGAATAAATTTTTGTTGCTTTAGGCTCCTTAAGCTTGTGGTAATCTGTTACGGTAACCTTAGGTAGATTCCAGTCAAAGAGGCTAGCATTCACTGGGCCTCACTCAGGCCAGGTCAGTAGATGCTACAAGATGAAGCAGCCCTCTCATGGCCTGATAGATTAATAACATCAAGTCTTTAAGGATGACAGAGCCTGAAATTGTGGGGAGGAGAGAGAGAGCAATGGGATAGAGGAAGAGGAAATAATATCTTAGTAACAATTTCAGGAATAATAACAGTCACTGTATTAAGCACTGTGCAGAGTGCGTTATTTCTTTCTTATACCAACCCTGGGTAATGAATATTATTGTCTATATTCTATATGTCAGAAAAATTAATTGAGAAGGCTAAAGGGCTTCCCTCCAGTAACACAGGTTGTAAGAACCAACTCCGAAGCCCCAGTACTAACCATTCTACAGTGCCTCGTCTCAGAGCACAGGTTTTCCCGGATTGGGCTTTCCAAAGCAGCCTTGGGATGTTAACCTTTTGAGCAGCAAATATTATCACAAGGGTGGCTTCTGGGTAACTTAGATAACCATTTAATTAGTAATGCATTAGGCATACCACTCTGTCTGACATGTATCTGGATAGTCAAGAAGGATGGAGGGACTCCACGGCTGATGTCCTCTTCTCTTTGCTAGCAAACATGCAAATATCACCCCTTCCCTCAACCTAATGTGAGCACTTTCTATTTAAAATGATGGATGCTTAAAAAGGGAGGGTGGAGTCCACTGATCTTTTACAAAAGAGCAAAGGCAATAATACAATGGAGACAAGACAAAGAGAGTCTTTTCAACAAACGGTGCTGGGACAACTGGACATCCACGTGCAAGAGAAATGAATCTAGACACAGACCTATGTCCTTCACAAAAATTAACTTAAAATAAATCACAGTGTAAAACATAAAACTATAAAACTCCTAGAAGATATATGGAGATTGGAGATTTGTTTTAGATACATCACCAAAGGCATGATCCATGAAAGAAAGAATTCATAAGAGGGAATCCATTAAAATTAAACATTTTTGCTCCACAAAAGACATAATCAGGAGCATGAAAAGACAACCCACAGACTGGGAGAAAAATATTTGCAAAATACATATCTGATAAAGGACTGTTATCCAAAATATGCAAACAGCTCTTAAAATTCAACAATAAAAATGAAACATCTGATCAAAAGCATGGGCAAAAGACATGGAAGAGGATAGACTGATGGCAAGCAAACACATGAAAAGATGATTCAACAGCATATGTCATTAGGGAATTGCAAATTAATACAACAATGAGATACTACTACACACCGATTAGAATGGCCAAACTCCAGAACATTGACAACGCCAAATGCTGAGATGGATGTAGAACAACAGAAACTCTCATTCGTTATTGGTGGGAATGCAAAATGGTATCACCACTTTGGAAGACAGTTTGGCAGTCTCTTACAAAGCTAAACGTACTCTTAGAGTATCCAGCAATCACGCTCCTTGGTACTTACCCAAAGGAGTTGAAAACTTAGGTCCACACAAAACCTTGCACATGGAAACTCAGAAGCAACCGTGATTTCTGTCTTAGTCTGTTCAGGTTACTGTAACAAAATACCACAGACTGGGTAGCTTATAAACAATAGAAATTTATTTCTTGCAGTTCCGGCAACTGGAAGGTTCAAGATCAAGGTGTCAGCAGATTCAGCATCTGACGAGGGCCTTTTTCCCTGTTTATAGAATGGCACCTTCACTGTGTCTTTACATGAAGGAAGAGGCAAGGGATCCCTTTTGGGCCTCTTTCAAAAGGACACTAATCCCGTTCATGAGTCCTCTACCCCCTAGCCTAATCACTTCTCAAAGGTTCTACCTCCTAATATCATTACCTTGGGGATCAGAATTTCAGCGTATGAATTCTGGAGGGACACAGGCATTCAGATCATAACAATGCCCTTCAATAGGTGAATGGATAAATAAATTGTGGTCCCTCTAGACAATGGAATATTATTCAGTGATATCAAGCCATGAAAAGACATGAAGGAAACTTACTAAGTGAAAGAAGCCAGTCTGAAAAGGCTACATACAGTATGATTCCAACTACGGTCTTTTCCTCAATATCCATGGTACATTGGTTCCAGAAATTCCCTCCGATACCAAAATCTTTGGATGCTCAAGTCTGTGATATAAAATGGCATAGTATTTGCATATAACCTATCCACATCCTCCCATATCCTTTAAATCATCTCTAGGTTATTTATAATACCTAATATAATGTAAATGCTATATAAATACTTGCTCTACTGTATTGTTTAGGGAATAATGACAAGGAAAAAATACCCAAACATGTTCAGTACAGATGCCAATTTTTTCCCAGTGTTTTCAATGTGAAGTTGGTTGAATCCACAGTGGTGGGGCTCAGGGCTACAGGACTGACTACATATGACATTCTGGACAAGGCAAATCTAGGAAGACAGGAATCGATCAGTAGGTGCCAAGGATTGAGGAGCAGGGAGGGATGAACAGGCAGAGCATGGGGGTGGTTAAAGACAGTAAAACTATTCTCTGTGACACTACAACGCTGCAAATAATGCATTTGTCAAAACTCATAGAACATACAACACCAAGAGTGAACCAAGGGTGATTACGATGTGTCAATGCAGGTTCATGGCTGTAACAAATGGACCACACTGGTGGGAGATGTGGATAATGGAGGAGGCTGTGTATATGTGGGGCAGTGGGTGGATGGGAAATCTCCGTACTTTCTCTCCATCTTGCTGTGAACCTAAAGCTGCTCCAAAAACAATTACATATATATATAAAAAAAAGCGATGCGGTGGGAAGTAGAACTAGGCATGTAGATCTCAGTGCCGGCCGGTTCATATGGCCCCCCGCCTCAGCACAACCGTATAAGACACAATCTTTTATAGCTTCTCATTTCATCAGGAGTCTGACACAATTCTTTTATTTATTTATTTATTTTTTATTTTTTTATTTTTTTCTCTCGCTATGTTGCCCAGGCTGGTCTTCAACTCCTGGCCTTAAACAATCCTCCCACCTCGGCCTCCCGAAATGCTGGAATTACAGGTGTGAGCCGTGGTGCCTGGCCCACAATTCTTAACTGTAGATGATAAATTCTCTTTGCATCACAAGGCGGCAGAGCTCAGCCTCTTCCACTTGTCTATGCTGTTCCCGTTCGCTGCCAATCTCAAAGGCTGGGGCACTAAGAGTCCTCTGAGACCAGAGTCCTGGCCCATTAACCAGGGATTTTAATCCAACGAGTCTGCCATGGGGCCCCAGAATCTGTCCTCTCAATAAGCAGCCTGTGTCATCTTCATGCAGCTATCTGCACATCACATCTGGAGAAAAGCAAATCAGATTATAAAGCTCTAAAAGGCAGAAGTCACCATTGAATCTCTCGTGCCTGCCCCATGGTAATGCTACTCAGGAAATATTAACTGAACAAATGAATACATTAATTTCTTGTCCAGTGTCTTAGAAAGTTAGGAGGATTTTATATCCAAGGTTTTTTTTTTTTTTTTTTTTTTTTTTTTTAATGTAACAGAAAAGGAAAATGGCATAGTGTGCTAAGTCGGCTGACTGTGCTGGGGAGGGAAGGGTCTGGCACTCCTTGAGATTCTGGATATGTGCTTTCTGCCAGCTGGAGGCTCTAACCTGCTGTTAGAGAAGAATGGCAAAAGTCTAGCTTGGAGAAATTTCAAAAGGATAACCCAGGTGACAAGCTTCAGCTTCACTATGCAATGCTGTGTGACCTCATGGGAGTAAAACAGCTCAGGTAATGAAATCATGAAAAGTTGTGCAAAGCATTAAACACCATACATTTAAAACATTTAAAGTTGACTTCATTATGAAGCAAAACGCTCAGGAAGAACTCAGGACCCCACCCCAGGGGACTCACATACCCACAGTTGGTTCAGACAGCCCCCAAAAGTTGGCATGCTGTGTGCTTGGGACAGAACTTGCCAACTGTCCTAATAAAGACCCTTCCCAGGCTGGGTGTGGTGGCTTATGCCTGTAATCCCAGCACTTTGGGAGGCTGAGACAGGCAGATCACTTGAGGTCAGGAGTTTGAGACCAGCCTGGCCAACATGGCAGGAACCCTGTCTCTATTAAAAATACAAAAATTAGCTGGCCGTGGTGATGCGCCTCTGTAGTCCCAGCTACTCAGGAGGCTGAGACACAAGAATCCCTTGAACTTGAGAGGCAGAGGTGGCAGGGAGCCGAGATCACACCATCGCACTCCAGCCTGGGCAACAGAGCAAGACTTTGTCCTCCCTAACCCCACCCCAAAAACAACGACCACAAAATATAAGACCCTTCCCTACCCCTGTCTAGTGTTTTGTGATACGCAGCGTGCTTTTCCACATATTGAATCTTTACAACAACCCTGTGAGGTAGGTACCCTAATACCTACCTATCATTTTACAAAAGAAGAAACTGAACAGTTGGGAATTTTTTCCAGGCTATAAGGCAGAACCAGGACTATAATTTTGATCTTCTGAGTCCAAGTCTTGACACTTTATGACAGAGGCCCCCTTTCCTCCTGTATTTCATTGGTTCATCATGACTTTATCTTGGTTGGTACTTTGGTGGCTTTACATGGGCAAATAAGTTTAGCTTGTCCCACCTCCTGCCCCACTAATACTTCCTAATTCAGATCATGGATATTAACATGGGTCAGGGCACAAGGACTCAGTAATTTAAATGATGCTCCAACCTTGCTCCTCCATATGTCATGGGCCTGTGTAGGAAGGGCAGAGGTGCTGCTAGAGTTACCAGGCTGTCAATTAGAATTCTCAAGTTCTGACTGGGTGCTGTGGTTTACTCCTTCAATCCCAGCACTTTGGGAGGCCAAGGCGGGTGAATCACCTGAGGACAGGAGTTGGAGACCAGCCTGGCCAACATGGTGAAACCCAGTCTCCACTAAAAATACAAAAAGTAGTCAGGCATGGTGGCGGGCACCTGTAATCCCAGCTACTCAGGAGGCTAAGGCATGAGAATCACTTGAACCCGCGAGACGGAGGTTGCAGTGAGCCTAGATCTCGCCACTGCACTTGAGCCTGGGCAACAGAGTGAGACTCTGTCTCAAATAAAAATAAAAAAATAATAAAAAAAGGAATTGTCAAGTTCTTGGGTTATATTAAGAACCCTTTTTTCAAAAACAAATTGGAGCAATTATAAAAAGTACAATCAGTTGACCACAAACAGACATGAGGGATCTTTTTGGAGGTGATGAAAATATCCTCAAAGCAGATTGTGGTGATAGTTTTGCAACATTTTAAATTGGCTAAAAATCATTTAATTGTCAAGTGCAGAGGGCGAATGTCATGATACATAAACTAGGCCTCAATGAAGCTGTTAAAACATTAAAATATCAAAAATAATTTTACTAGAGTACGTAAGCTGTGTCTGTTTGCTTTACACTACAAATGAAAAAGTGTATTTTTCCCAGGCTTAGAGGTTTTGTTTGTTTGTTTAGAATTAGGGCATAAAATGTCAGAAAAAATGCAAAAGGCACAAATAAGTTTAAAATTAGTTTTTGAGAAAGCCGGGTAAAAGTGTGGTAAAGGGCCCCGCAGATGTAATTTTGGAGAAGGAAACAGGTTTTATAAAGCAGCCCAGTGAAATGTGAGGTGTCAGTACTGGGTTTTTCTCCTGTGTAAGCCGCACCTGTCCCGGGAACCCCTGGGTGCAGGCTACTTGAGATGTCACACGCTCTACCTGGAGAAACACAACATTGGCAGGTATTAATTTTTAGCGTGTTGAAAAAGTGCTAATTGTCTCACATTCCGTTGAAATATAGAACTCCATTTTTAAGCAAGTGCCATATGCTTTGTGCCTCTAGCAAAATCTTCATACATGGTTCAGGGACTTTTAAAACCCTACCTTAGAGGCAACACCTCTAAACTAGTTAAGAAAGGTAGTGAATAAGTTGGCCTTTTTTTTTTTTTTTTTTTTTTTTTTTTTGAGACAGAGTCCTGCTCTGTCGCCCAGGCTGGAGTGCAGTGGCGCGATCTCGGCTCACTGCAAGCTCCGCCTCCCGGGTTCACGCCATTCTCCTGCCTCAGCCTCCTGAGTTAGCTGGGACTACAGGCGCCCGCTACTGCATCCGGCTAATTTTTTGTATTTTTAGTAGAGACGGGGTTTCACCGTGGTCTCGATCTCCTGACCTTGTGATCCACCCGCCTCGGCCTCCCAAAGTGCTGGGATTACAAGCGTGAGCCACCGATAAGTTGGCTTTTAATAGTAAAATGTACAAACAAAATTCTCAAGGATTAATTCGGAAGCTGGTGACCCTAAGTCAATTATATGCTTCGGCCTCCTCTAAAGCAGTGGTCCCCAACCTTTTGGCACCAGGGATCCGTTTCATGGGAGACAATTTTTCCACAGGACCAGGAGTGGATGGTTTTGGGATGAAACTGTTCCACCTCACCAGATCATCGGGGATTAGATCATCAGGCATTAGATTCACATAAGGAGTGTGTAAGCTAGATCCCTTGTGTGCACAGTTCACAATAGGGTTCCACTCCTATAAGAATCGAATAATGCTTCTGATCTGACTGGAGGCGGTGCTCAGGTGGTAATGTGAGCAATGGGGAGCAGCTGTAAACACAGATGAAGCTTTGCTCGTCCTCCACTCACCTCCTCCTGTGTGGCCCGGTTCCTAACGGACCAGGGAAAGGTACTGGTCTGTGGTCCCAGGGGTTAAGAGCGCGTGCTCTAAAGAAGGGTGGTAGCATAAAGATGCTTAAAAACAAGTATTTTACGGCCATCTGTGGGTTATTTTGGACTTTTCATAAATTCTTAAATAACCAATTCTTCTTTCTCATAACCAGAGCAAGCATAGGCAGTCAGTCTGAGTCATAATCTATCTGAATCTGTAGAAATAAATTTGTCCACACAATGAAACCCTCACGTACACTGAGTGGGTACACCTAACATGGGGTTACCCAGGACACAGGAAAGGAGGGAAGAGTCGAAGAGTAAAAAGATGTGACTTGACTTTCCATTCTTCCATTTGTATCAGCTTAAGCAAATCACCTAAACTCAATCAATTGCATTGATTGAGTCTCCTCATCTGTAGGTGGGAATAGTCATGTATCATCCCAGTGGCTGTGAGAAAGAAGTAAAAGCACATTTCGGAAGCACTTTGTGTATTTGAAGTCTTATTCTAATACTACCTGTTACTGTTTCTTTGGTCAGAGCAACAACTCAGTCATTGTTAGATTGGGTATATGTAGAGGCCTGAAATCTTCAAGCCGGCCTCTGAGATTAGAGTATCCCAGCCACCAGCTGGTGTGCAAGGCTCTAGAGCTATGAATGGGTTGCTGGTGTGTCTGAGACATTAACCTCTTAGCCCTGGCAGCGACAGCACAGGCCTGCGGTCGGTCACTCTAGTGTGACCTACGAATCACATTTTCTATATAAGTCTTGACTTTAAAAGGGTGGGGAAGCACCAAGGATTGAACAAAGAGATGAGATAGTGTCTGAATCTCCACGGCCACCCTGCAACTCCCATGGGTCTGGCGTTAAATCCTACATTCTCAACAGCCAGCAGATTTTAAATTTGAGGAGACAAATAGGCCTCATCCACATTTGCTTGAGAAGCATCTGCAAAAGCTCCTGCATCAGATCCACACAGAGTCCTATAGGCCTGAGGGCAGCCTGTGTCCTGAGTGCCTGCCAAAACACCCATAGCCATGTGGCAGTCCCACACACGGGCCCTGCACCCATGGCCTTCGCATCTTACCTTTCCTGCTGAAAGACATCCTTGCCGTGGCTCCCAATGCTGACTCATTTCTGATATAAAATTGATAGGAACTGCTAGTTATATCATTATCTGAGTGGCCTCTCTTTGCATAGCCTAGGAGTTAAGGCATGGGTCCTGGAGTCAGATCGTCTGGTTCTAATGCAGGACCCTACTACTGTACTTTCTAGGTAAATAACTGTGCATCCAGTTCTTCATCGGTAAAGAGGAGTCAATGTGAGGGTTAACTGAGAGAAACCGTGTCAGTAGTTCCTACAACTCAGAACGTTTACCCTGGATGGCTTATTAAAATGCAGGTGGCGCCCCCTGGCGTCCCAGGGTTTCTAATTCAGTAGGTCTGGAGTGGCCCTGTGAATTTTCCTTTCTCAAGTTCCTAGGTGATGCGGATGCTGAAGACGCAGGGGCCGAGCTTCGTGACCACTGAGCTATGTAAGGGGATCAGCACACGAGAAACGTTAGCCATTAGTAAGAAGAATAGGCAATGAAGATGTGCCTCATTAAAAGACTTCCCAGTTGTGTTGTATTTGAAAATTTCTCCCCAAGAATCTTGTCCAAGTCGAGGAATAAAAAATCTGGTTCCTTTCAGCTCACTTTTCTTTGAAGTTAAGACACGTGGCGCGACACCTGTTTCTAAACACAGCTACTTGATGTATTACTTTTGGCAGCTCTTGCATATTTTTTCACCGCCAATAAAGTTATTGAAATTGAAATATACCATCTGTTTGAGAGTTTGTATCAAAAAGACAGGGACAAGGTTGCAGGTAATGACAGAGTCAAGCTGTTCCCACAGCAAAGGGCTGTTCCTAGCTTCCCCATCTGCCAAAATTGACTTCGTTTCTTAGATTTGGCATCCTCTTTTGAACCAACATGTTCTTCTGGAGCAGGGATTAAAAATCCAATATCACAAAACCAATTGGTTTTACCTGCAGCAATATTAAAGTCTATGGAGACTGTTTCCCACCATTTGGCTGAAATAGAACCAGCAGAGAGAAAGCAAATTCTATCAGATGTACATATATATGTAAATGCATCTATATATAATTCCAAATCTGATAATTAAAATGTAGATGTACCTGTGTGTAGTGTGTACCTGACTTTTTTCTTAATGTTTGTGAAAAACAGTTCCAAAAGAACCACCTACTCCCACTGCGCATGTGAGAGTTCCCTTCACAGATCAGGGGTTGGCAGCCCCGCCCCCGGAACGCACCTGGGCGCAGCCTCGATCCCGCAGGGTCCAGGTGCAGAGGGACTGGGATGCACGCAATACCTTTCGACGCAGAGCTGGGCAAGGGGCCAACAGGAATGGATGCTCCGACAGACGAAGCCACGTGGGAACAAGGACGAGCCCAGGGCAGCTTTTGTTGGAGGGACAGGGGAAATGTCACAGGGGGCGAGTGGAGTTGCTGGGGAGGATACGGTAGCATGTGGGATTTGAAGGCGGGGAAGATTCCGTCGTTTTCCTGACCACCTAACAGTGATGCTGTGGGCTTTCTGGATGGGACAGGACGTCAGACACAATAATCCATTCCCCCGTCCCCACGCAGCGCCTTTCAGCCATTCTGTTTCAGCGCGGGGAGGAAGGAGAGGCATGCCCTCTAGCTGAAGGTCGCACGGGGCTCACCGCCCAGTTGCCAGGAAGTCTCCCTCCTCCACGTGGCAATCGCCGCTGTTCCTCGGCTCCCTGTGTCTCCGCCAGTCTCTCTGGTTCTGCCTGCCTTTGTCCCTTCGTCAAGTAATTATCCCTCCCTGCTTCAATCAGGGTCCGGCGGATCGTCTTCACGCCTGATCTTGAGGATGGGAAAGGGAGACAGACATTTCTTACCTTCTGCTTCCTGACTGCTTAAAGCCAAACATATTCCCAGCCGAAGATGAGTGTTGCTACCTGAAACGCAAGTTTGCGAGCAGAAGGCCACTCAAATCCCCGCTGACCAGGCCTTAGGAGGACCGTTGGAGTTCTGGAGAGCTGCCCCGGCGCCGCTGCAGGGACCTCTGCTGTGTCCCCCAGTCCCTCAAAACTCTCCCGGGCCGCATTTCCCCCTCTCACGTCTGTCTCACGAGGCCACTCACAGCCTGGACTCCTCTCCCCAAGAAAACTTGGCAGGATGTCCCCTGCTGTACTGGAAACAAAAGCCTGGACGGGAGGTATATGGGGACCAGGAAGAGCCAGTTTAAATGGAAGGAAATGGAGGAAATACAGCTCAAAAGCTTAGCCAAGTGGGGCTTTGCTATACTATGTTATCTTCTTTTGCCTATGTTTGAAATTTAACATAATAAAGACTTTTAAAGTTGGGAAAAGAAAAAGGGGAAGAGAACAAAGAAAGATAAAAGAAAGAAATGAGAGAGAAAAAGAAAGAAGGAAGGAAAAAAGAAAGAGAGAAGGAAGGAAGGAAAAAAGGAAGGAAGAAAGGGAGGGAGGAGGAAGAAAGGCTTTGGCAGGTCAGGCACTGGTACTTCCCAGCCTCCCGAGGCTGCCCCAGCGCGCCCCCTGGTGGTCGCACATAGAATTGTCCTATTCGGTGAGCAGAGACAAAGGTTCCTTCTCTCATCCTCACGAAGTTCAGCCCTTTTTTTTTTTTTGAGCCTGAGTCTCGCTCTGTCGCCCAGGTTGGAGTCCGATGGCGCCATCTCTGCAAGCTCCGCCTCCCAGGTTCACGCCATTCTTCTCCCTCAGCCTCCCGAGTAGCTGGGACTATAGGCGCCCGCCACCACGCCCGGCTGATTTTTTGTATTTTTAGTAGAGGCGGGGTTTCACCGTGTTAGCCAGGATGGTCTGGATCTCCTGACCTCGTGATCCGCCCGCCTGGGCCTCCCAACATGCTGGGATTACAGGCGTGGGTCACCGCGCCCGGCGGAAGCTAAGTTTTTAGAAGCCCATTCTTCACCTACCGGGGAAGGAGAACAGAGTGGGATTTTGTTTGAAATTTGTCTGTACCTCAACTGGTGTAGCTTGGGGGTGGGGGGATGGTTTTTCTTTTCCCCATGCTTGTCAGTGTCACAGACATGAAGTCATCCTCCACAAGCCACCGTCCTCACCACAGACCCATCTTTCCCTTGGAGTCTCAGCTTCCAGTCTCGGCTCCACTGGTTACTACTTTGCTGAACTGGAGCTCCTGCTGACTGTATCTGAGCTTCCCTTTCATAATTTCCCTGCCTTCTTGCCAAGTGTGAGGATGAGGAGGGAAGGCTTTAGAAAACCTTGCAGTAAACACAATGCATGGGTGGCCACGTGTCCGCTCTGCTGAAAGTGCCTTCTATCTTTTGTGTGGACGCAGTTCACTAAAGACTCTGCGAACGCACAGCTAGCCACACCATGGCACACAGCAGCACACAGCCTGGTCACACTTTCCTTAGTTGATTAATCACACTTCAGTTAGAGATGATGACTTACCTCCTGACACTTGGCACAGCCTCCCAGTTCTAGGGTGAGATCATTTGGAAAGGAACTAAGATAAATACCTTGAAACGGTTCAGTTCCCAGCTAGCTTCTGTTGCAGCTTTAAATTCATATTGCGGCACCCATTTCTCACCGTGAAAAGTGCCGGAGGTGGTGAGTGCTGTTATTCCAAGAACACCAGCAGAATATTTCTTGTTCACTTGTTACCTTTTACTTTGATCTTCGTGCCCTCGTCCCTTGTAATAAAAGCACTGTTGATTCAGATATTAACAACAGGACTGTGACCAAAATGCTAAATTAAAATATCTAAGACAGGTTGTTGTCCAGAAGCCAAAATAATTTTAATCAGGTTCAACCTCAAGACATATACATTTTTAAAAAAAATACCTTGCATTATTTGCTCCTTTAGTTAAGCATGAAATCACTGTCTATAATTATCATTGGGAGGAAAATCTAAGTTTACAGCATAGAGAAGAGTGCAGATGAAGAATTCACTATCAGCTAAGACTGACAGGCACATGGATGCACGGGAGTGCGCTTTTTCTCAGTGGTCCTTTATTCTCTGCTCCAAGAGGAGCTTCATCCATTAGGGCTTCCTACATGCATGTCATGGTTTCTGCCATCAACAAATTTGCAGTTTAATCCAAGAGACAGAAACCCCTAAACTTGAAACAGTGAGGGAGATGGAGTTAATTAATGCCTTTCTTTTACCGGGCATTGCACGTGTATTTAATGACTCTAGGGATAAATATGTAATTACCTCCATTTCACAGATCAGAAAACTGAGATGAAGAAGGGTCATAATTTTGGTCTGAATGAGAGATAATTCCCATTTATAAATGAACACACCATGTTTCTGATTTTTATAGCTCAGAAAAAGTTTGGATACTGGTACCCACCACTGAGAGATGAACCCATTCTGGGTGTGCTTGGGAAGGAAGACCAAGGATTGGTTGGGTCTAAACTAAGGTAGCATCATCAAGTAATTGCCACTCCCAGATCCTCTAGGCCTCGTCTGAGGCCTTCTGGCTTCTTACATTGCCCACATTCCCCTCGGTGTGAGATATCTGTAACAATGACCAAAAGGAATTTAGAAAAAGAGAAGTTTCTTACAAACAGAGGTGCATCCAACAGCCAGATGTCCAGGCTGGATAAACGATGCAGGCTGGACTTCCCCCAGCTCAGGTGATGTGACTGCAGACCTGAGCTACTGAACACATTCTTACCACATCAGTGAGACAAAATTAAAATTAATATTATATTTACCTTTTTGAAAGTAAAAGCAAGTTTATTAAGAAAGTAAAGGAATAAAAGCTCATTTCATTTACTTTTTTTTTTCTTTTTTCTTTTTTTTTTTAGAGACAAGATCTCACTCTGTTAACGAGACTGGAGTACGGTGACACCTTCTTAGCTCACTACAGCCTTGAACTTCTGTGCTCGAGCAATCCTCTTGCCTCAGCCTCCTGAGTAGCAGGGACTATAGATGCAAGTCTGGCTCATTTTTTTGTAGAGATGGGATCTCTCTATGTTGTCCAGGCAGGTCTTGAACTCCTGGCCTCAAGTAATCCTTCTGCCTCTGCCTCTCAAAGTGCTGGGATTATAGGCATGAGCCACTGCACTCAGCTAACACTGTATTTTAAAAGTCCTTATCTTTGGGGGAAGTTCCCTTCTCCCAATCTGTGCTTCCAGAAGTAATAGTATAGCAGCCCCACAGTTATCCAAGATGTTACCATTCGGGAAAACTGGGTGAAGGGCACACAGAATTTCACATATTATTTATTATTATAACTCCATGCGAATTTATACTTATCAAATAAAGTTAAACACACTTACATTTCTTTTTAAAAATTAAAACTTGGCCAGGCATGGTGGCTCAAACCTGTAATCCCAGCACTTTGGGAGACTGAGATGGGTGGATCACGAGGTCAGGAGATCGAGACCATCCTGGCTAACACTGTGAAACCCCGTCTCCACTAAAAAATACAAAAAACTAGCCGGGCGAGGTGGCAGCGCCTGTAGTCCCAGCTACTTGGGAGGCTGAGGCAGGAGAATGGCGGGAACCCGGGAGGCGGAGCTTGCAGTGAGCTGAGATCCGGCCACGCCACTGCACTGTAGCCTGGGCCACAGAGCGAGACTCAAAAAAAAAAAAAAAAATTAAAACTTAAAAATGTATAGTTAAAATTTGCTAAGAGGGGAGATCTTAGGTGAAGTGTTCTTACCACCAAAACAAAATGATAATACCAGAAAAGTGGCAGGTGGGAGCTTTGGCAGGGGGAGCTGGGTACGTTTTTGGCCTTGGTGGTGATAGGTTCTCAGTATATTGAGATGTAAATTTGTACAGCTTTTGACATGTCAGTCATTCCTCAATGAAGTGGGTTTTTAAAAAAAGCTAAACAAATATTATAGCAGCAGCATTAACTATCATTTATTCATTTACTCAACAAATATCGATTGGACACTTACTGCACGCCAGGCACTGTTGTCAGTACTGGGAGACAGCAGAGAATGAAACAGGCAAAACCTTTCTTTTGCGGAGCTGGATTCTAACGCTAGTTGGCTAGACCAAGGCTTCATTCCAACAGGTTGCTGAAAAGTCAAGTTATTCCATAAACACTAACTACAAAGTTTACTTCCTCAGTTTCCCCAGAGGAGAGCTGATTAGGTTTTTCTGGGCTGCTTGACAAGACTCAGACAATATTTGTGAATACGAAGCTTTGTCCCAAGTGGTAAATAAACTTGTTTAGAAACACCTGTAAAGTTTAAAGGCGTGCTCGCTTCAACGCGTTTGGAAACTCTAACTCCCTTCTCTTTTGTACTTTTGCTTGCTGTCCGCTACAGAGTGTCCAAGCACCGAGCTGTGCACACAGTTGCTCCCGGCAGAAATGCTTAGGATGTGATCCATGAATCGTAAATCCCAGCTAGTGCTCACCAAGACAGACGTTTCTCCCCAAGACCATTCCAGTGCCCCAGAGGTCCACAGACATCCAGGAAGATGCAGCCAGCAGACAAAAAATGGCAGCCACCGAAGCGCTGAGGGGAGCCCTCCTGGCCACTTCTGTCCCAGCTCCAAGGGTCTCTCCGCGATGGCCTGCAACAGTACGTCCCTCGAGGCTTACCCATACCTGCTGCTGAACACCAGCAATGCCTCGGACTCCGGATCCACCCCGCTGCCCGCACCCCTCAGGATCTCCTTGGCCGTAGTGATGCTGCTGATGACCGTGGTGGGGTTCCTGGGCAACACGGTGGTCTGCATCATCGTGTACCAGAGGCCGGCTATGCGCTCGGCCATCAACCTGCTCCTGGCCACCCTGGCCTTCTCGGACATCATGTTGTCCCTCTGCTGCATGCCCTTCACCGCCGTCACCCTCATCACCGTGCGCTGGCACTTTGGGGACAACTTCTGCCGCCTCTCAGCCACGCTCTACTGGTTTTTCGTCCTGGAGGGCGTGGCCATCCTGCTCATCATCAGCGTGGACCGCTTCCTCATCATCGTCCAGCGCCAGGACAAGCTGAACCCGCGCAGGGCCAAGGTGATCATCGCGGTCTCCTGGGTGCTGTCCTTCTGTATCGCGGGGCCCTCGCTCACCGGCTGGACGTTGGTGGAGGTGCCGGCACGGGCCCCACAGTGCGTGCTGGGCTACACGGAGCTCCCCGCCGACCGCGCCTACGTGGTCACCTTGGTGGTGGCCGTGTTTTTCGCGCCCTTCGGCGTCATGCTGTGCGCCTACATGTGCATCCTCAACACGGTCCGCAAGAACGCCGTGCGCGTGCACAACCAGTCGGACAGCCTGGACCTGCGACAGCTCACCAGGGCGGGCCTGCGGCGCCTGCAGCGGCAGCAACAGGTCAGCGTGGACTTGAGCTTCAAGACCAAGGCCTTCACCACCATCCTGATCCTCTTCGTGGGCTTCTCCCTCTGCTGGCTGCCCCACTCCATCTACAGCCTCCTCTCTGTGTTCAGCCAGCGCTTTTACTGCGGTTCCTCCTTCTATGCCACCAGCACCTGCGTCCTGTGGCTCAGTTACCTCAAGTCCGTCTTCAACCCCATCGTCTACTGCTGGAGAATCAAAAAATTCCGCGAGGCCTGCATAGAGTTGCTGCCCCAGACCTTCCAAATCCTCCCCAAAGTGCCTGAGCGGATCCGAAGGAGAATCCAGCCGAGCACAGTCTACGTGTGCAACGAAAACCAGTCTGCGGTTTAGGGGGCCAGGGGGCCACAGAGAAGGGGCAGCTGAGCCCGGGTCCCAGGGTGGGCTGGTCTGTCCTGTTCTGTTCCCTGGCATGTTGGTCATAGTCTGCACTTTGTGGTGGCTATTTAAGCACAAAGGTACTCATTTGTAATCAGACGAGCTGCAGCGCCCAAATTTCAAATTTTGGCAAGATGAATTATTTTTGTTTCTCTTTGCAGAAGAGCCGAATACAGGGCTGATGGGAACTGCAAAGTCATTAAGGCAAAAATGGAGTGGGCTGGGGCCTGCAGAAGTTGGGCAGAAAAGGAGGAGGAGGGCAACAGGGAGTGAAGCTGGTTGAGTGTGGGGCAGGAGGATGGGTCGGTCACAAGAGCTTCAACCTGCCCTCTGAACCCTCTCTGCACCTGCTCAAGAGAAACCCTGAGAAACTCCAGTAGGTGTGATCTCCTGGGTGTTCATTCATTCTGTTTGACATCAGGGCTCTTCAGCTATTGAAGAAGAGTGTGGGGACTCACAAGACGTCCTTTATATTGATCAGATGTGCATTTCTTCCCATGCCTAAGTATCTTTTCTAGAAAGAAATGAAAATCACACGGGGAAGCGGAGTGAGCCTCTGTGCTTTGAGCTCCCTGGAATGATGCATGGGAGGCCTCAGAGGCTTGAAGCCCAGAGAAGGTCATGCATAGCCCAGGTGAAGTGAGAAGCACATCCGGGAGCTCCTGCATGTCCCCAGCACCCCCCACCTGCTGGGTCCACCCCATCCCTGCACCCTAAGGCCACTCGGCCTGTCTACTGCAGAACCCTTTGGCCCTTCCCTCTTTCCCTCCACCCCTGTCCCTGCATCCCTTCATTTTCCTCCCCTCCATTTCCCGTGTGCTATAACTCACCCGCTGAGCAAGCATCTGTAGTAACCTGCTTTCAGTGTCAGCAGTGAGCAGGCTGGGCTTAGTTTACACATTTCCTTTGGATCCCCTGGAGCTCCAGAGCCCTTCGAGCCACCACATCCACTTCAGCACTGGACCCGCTGCAGGTGCAGCACCAAGGAGCCCAATTCTCGGGGTCCCCATTGGTCTCTGTGTTCCTCCTACCTCACTCAGATCCACTGCTGCCATCCTGTTTACCTACTGGGACCAGATCCCGGAAGGGAGGTTGCCCAAAGGGGACTTCTCTGCTTGTGCCCTATTCGGCCACCACCAGGGGTCCCCACGCTGGCATATGAGGGTCCTGAGTCCAGGGCATAACACGGAGCCCACTGAGCTCTCTTTATTGTTCCAGATCTGAAGAGGGTGGGAAATTTAGGGAGCGATTTAGAAAATCTGATTCCAGGTCTGACTCTATCAGGAACTAGTCATGTGACCTTGTTTGTTTCTCCTCATTTCTCTGGGCCTCAGTTTCCCCATATGCCAAATGAGGAGGCAGGTCTAGATGATTTCCCATGTGCCCTTTCATCTCTCAAATACTCTGATTCTGAAACGTGTGTTTTTCTGTCTGAAGTCATCAGGTCCCCTGCATCCATGTATTCATCCATGCAAAGAGCATGCATTAAGTGCCTACTAGATGTAAGGCACTGTGGGGGAGATAATGATGAATGAGGCATGGGCTATGCCCCAAAGCAGTTGTCTGATTTATCTCAGGATCATTGTAACTCAAATTCAGCCTAAGAGCACAGAAGCCCCATTTTTGCTTCACTTCCCATTTCTTTCTAAACTGAATTAAGAGCCAGCCCCTCCTTCTCATCCTTTCTTCCCACAGTAGTGGTAACATGGGCAAAGAAGAAGGGGGGTGAAAGGAAAAACATAACTTCCCTTAACCCTCCTCTTCAGCCCAGAGGAGGGTAAAGAAGATAACTGACACTTGTTCCCCCTCACCTCCCTCCCCGTTTATTCCCAGATGGAGAGAGAGGGAGAAGATGAGCAATTGACGTGTGAGCGACGGAGGTGGGTGCCATCAATTCTGTGTCTCCAGTTCCCCCAGCAAGGTGGGGATTTGCCTTCAGCTCCATGGAGCAGGGTTGGAGTTCCCCAGCAGTGCCCAACAGCACAGCCAAATCACCAAGGGGACCAAGCCCATGGGCACCCCCCTCTGGTGGGCATTTCAGATAATTTTCTTCAGGAGCCTTGAACAAAAGAGTTCACAACTGAATAAATGAAGGTACCAAAATTTACATCGATCAGTGTTATATGATGTATGTTGGATAGTAATATATATGTTTCAAAGTAATAATTTTGTATATATTTTAAATAAAGTATTATTGCTCTTTCGGTGTATAAGCCTCTATGTTCTTGCCCAAATTTGCACCAAGACCACACATATTAAGTCCAGAATCCAATACCCGGTACCCCTATATCAATTTGTTCACACTGCTATAACAAAATGCCTCAGACTGGCTCATTTATCAACAATAGAACTTATTTCTTCCAGTTCCGGAGGCTGGGAAGTCCAGGATAAAGGTGTAGGTAGATTCAGTGTCTGGCAAGGGTTCCCGCTCCGCTTCATAGATGGTGCCTTGTGGCTGTGTCCTAGCATGGCAGAAGGAGAAGGGACACTCCCTCAAGCCTCTTTTCAGGGGCACCAATTTCCTTCACCTCCCAAAGGCCCCATCTCTTAATACTATCACGTCGAGTATTAGTTTCCAACACATGAACTTTGGAGACACCAATACTGAGGCCACAGCAGTGCCCTAAGAAGAAAGGCTTCAGGAAGTCTAGAACCTGAAAGTTACTAGCAAAAGCTGGAAAGACTAAAGATAAGATGACAACCGGGAGACTGTTGGAACAACATGGGTCACAGCTGGCTGCCCCCACATGTTTTGTTTTGGTTTTTATGATGGTGCTGCTGAATCACTCCAGCCAGTTAGCTTCCTCTGACTTGCAGTGTGCCACTTTCATAATCCTACCTGGCCTTGCTTGAACCTTTAACAAACTTCCATTTCCTAAGATACCAAGCAAATATCCGGTTCTGGTCTCCTTCCCCGAGATTTGCAGGATAAGCACTGCTTCATTGTTTTATTTTCTTTTATTTTTTTGAGATGGAGTCTCACTCTGTCACCCAGGCTGGAGTGCAGTGGCATGATCTTGGCTCTTTGCAACCTCCGCCTCCTGGGTTTAAGAGATTCTCCTGCTTCAGCCTCCTGAGTAGCTGGGATTATAGGTGTGTGCCACCACACCCGGCTAATGTTTGTATTTTTAGTAGAGACGGGGTTTCACCATACTGACCTCCTGACCCCAGGTGATTTGCCCGCCTTGGCCTCCCAAAGTGCTAAGATTATAGGCAGGAGCCACCGTGCCCAACCCATTGATTTATTATTAATTTTTTTTGCATCTTCTCTCTAGTCCTGTGGTTCACCCAAACCCTGCACTCTGCGTGAAGTCTGGGCAGCTTCACAGCTAAATTGTCTCTGTAGGGCCTTAGGCAAGAGAAAGAAACTGGCTGACCATGGTAATAACCCTGGAGGCAGACACCTGGGATCCTTGGGAGATTCTTGCATTAAAAATGAGACACAAGGAAGTCTCAGAAGTGTCCTCCTACTTGTAACTACTCCTGCAAATCTGCCACCTTTTCATCTTGAATTGTAGTCCCCAAGGTCAGGGTGAAACAAAATCAAAGGTTCCCTAGGATGTTCTGATGACCAAGATGAGCAGCAAATACCTAGATCAATTCTTACTTTGCCATTCTGAGCCACGGGTGTATTTTCCCTGCACACAAGTCACGGTGCGTGCTTTTGTTTGTTTTTTGACTCAAAAAAACTTCTGCGTTAAGTATTTTCAACACTGTTCAGCTCCCTTATTCATGTAGTTGGGAACTTTGGCTGCAGAGCCCTCACAATTGCAGGAGTGCCCCGTGCTCCGTTTCTGCTCTTATGGAAACGCAGGGGATGTGGAGTACGTGCTTGAAACAGTACAGTCTGAACCCCAGGGTGCCTCGCTGTCTGTGGGATTCTGGGTAAGTGACATAGCATTCCTGTACCCCACCTGCCTCATCTCTGAAATGGCAGGAAAACTCCCAGCCAGAAGACCACAGTGAGGAATAAACAAAATCATGTATGGAAAGGATCTAGTCCAAGGCTGAGTCCATGGCAGATGCTAAAGACATGGAGGCATTAGAGTTGCACTGTCAACCTGCTGATGGCCAAGGTTTGTTCCTTTTGGGCAAGGGTGGAAAGTTCTTTGAGAAAATGGCTTGTTTGGTCATTCTGGAAATAAACAAACAAAAGCAAGTAACTCTCTAGTGGAAAGCAGCTGGGTGTCCTGTAACTCAATTCAATACTGACACTACCTCCCTGGAGTTAGAGTCAGAACCCACAGGTTGAGGGCTCCATCCCACAAGACTACCATCCCCATTTCAGATGCCAATCACAAGTAGGAGGTGGTCACCTGTGCTTCTGACCCACAGACTATAAATGGAAGTTTCGCACAACCCCCTTCTCAGGTTTGCTTAATTTGCTAAAGTGGCTCATAGAACTCAGGGAAGAACTTTATTTATGTTTACCCATGTATTACTGTATTACTCTGTTCTCACAGTGCTAATAAAGACATATCCAAGACTAGGTAATTTATAAAGGAAAGAGGTTTAACGGACTCACAGTTCCACATGGCCGGGGAGGCCTCACAATCCTGGCGACAGGCAAATGAGCAAAGTCACATGTTACATGGTGGCAGGCAAGAGAGCTTGTGCAGGGGAAGTCGACTTTATAAAACCATCAGATCTCATGAGACTCATTCACTACTGTGAGAATAGTATGGGGGAAACCATCCCCATGATTCAATTATCTCCACCTGGCCCTACCTTTGACACGTGGGGATTGTTACAATTCAAGGTGAGATTTGAGTGGTGCCAAAGCCAAACCACATTAATTACAAAGTTATTACAAGGGATACAGGGCAAGGCATGTGGGAAGGGGTGCAGAGCTTCCACGCCCTCTCCTGGATCACCACCAGGGACCTCCACACATCCAGCGACTCAGAAGCCCATCTGAACCTAGACCTTTTCAGGTTTTATGGAGGATTTATTCCATAGGCATGACTGATTACATCACTGGCCATTGTTGATCAACTCAACCTTAGCCCCTCTCCCCTCTCCCTTCTCCCGGGGTTTTGGGGGTAAGGTGAAAGTCCCAACCCTCTAATCCTGTCACAGTCTTTCTAGTGATCAGCCCTCCTCCTGAAGCCACCTCGGGCCCCCAGCCACCAGTCATCTCATTAGCATACAACAGACACTATTACCACTCTGGAGATACTAAGGCCAGGAACCAGGGGCAGAGACCAAATACATAATATATTATATCACACTCTCACAGACTCGTTCCTCATCCTCATGTGGTCTAGGATTTCAGGGTTCAGTTGACACTAACATCACATCCACAGAAGCCAGGAGCATGAGTTTGGCTTTAAAGAGCAAAATTCTGCTCGCTGACCTCAACTGCACTACTTCACTCCATTCAAAACTCTCCCTAGGTTGTAAGCTGGCCTCACAGGGCTGCACAGAGGGATGAGATGGATGTGATGCAGCCCATTCCCATGCCTAGAAAGCTCAGCCTCTGGTGCACGTCGCTGCTCTTGGGGTTGTTCTGAGGTCCCCAGGGCACTGTGGAGCCTGTCTGGGAAGGCAGAGAGGCAAGAGAAGGGTGGAGGCGCATTGGGTAAAAGGCTGCTGTCACAAAGACAGCCAACACTAAGGGGCCTGAAACAGACAAACTTCGTTTCCCCCTGATTAATAGCGCAGGCAGCCAGGTGAGTGCTCTGCTCTGTATGATTGTTTAGGATGCAGTTTCCTTCCATGTAGTTTCCCACGGTCCCCGGGGCACTGTCCTTATCTTTATGGTCACTCTGGGCTGCAGCCACTTCCATGTTCCAGTTCATGAGACTGGGGAAAGGATGGGGGAGCATGTGCAATAAGACAACCTACACTCCACCCTGGTCTTCCACCACCAAGAGCGGAGGCTCCCGGCCACACCTAGCTGCAAAGGAGGCTGGGAAATGGAGTCCCTCATCGGGAGGCTGTCTGCCCAGCTCCAGCCTACTGTGGAAGAAGACGGGAGCTGGGCGCAGTGGCTCACATCTATAAGGACAGCACTTTGGGAGTCTTAGGCAGGAGGATAGCTTAAGCCCAAGAGTTCAGTTAAAGATCAGCCTAAGCAACATAGTGGAGACCCTGTCTCTACAAAAAAAAGGCCAAAATTAGCCAAACATGATGGTTCACACCTGCAGTCCCAGCTACTCAGGAGGCTGAGGCAGGAAGATCACTTGAGCCTAGGAGGTCAAGGCTGTAGTAAGCCATAATGGTGCCATTGCACTCCAGCCTGGGCAACAGAGAGAAACCCTATCTTAAAAAAAAAAGAAAGAAAGAAAGACAGGAAGGATTTGGGGGACACCTGGCGGTGTCTACCAAAACACTACACAATTTTTAAAAACAGGAAATCCTAGCAACACATACAAATTAGAAATTTCACAAAGGAGCCTTTGTTTATTGTAAAGTAAGCATCTCTCTAACACATCAGCCAAAGATGGTTACCTCTCTCTTTATCTCAGCCCCCAACCTACAAAGTCCTACATCCAAATACAGAAAATGCATGCATTTACACCTGCGGTAAGGAAAGAAAGGCACCACATTTAAACAAACGATGGGAGACATAAAGTAACTAGACTGAAAATCTGGAGCCACAAGGAGATGAACTTTGCCAGGATAAGGAAAAAAATTACTGTGTAAAATAATAGTTAGTCAACACTGATTACGATCAACTCTGCCCAATAATTTGATTACATTAAAGGAAGGAAGGTAGTTTCAACGCTCTGGCTGTTGAAATGTGGAGGCTGGTGGCCGTGCACAGAGGGAGCACCATAGAGTATGGGCGGGGCTCAGGCCAGGGCACCATAATTTAACTATTCCAGGGGACGGAGGGCTTGGGAACCCTTGCTGGGAGGTCAGCATCTGGATTTTGTAAGAATAGAAGGATGTTTGCACGCAAAAGCATGGTGTGTGCATGCGTGTGTGTGCGTGCACAGGTGTACGCATTATTATGGGCTGGTGTCCAAGGTTATTTTAGCAGAGAGTTCCAGTTTCCCTTCTGCTCTCTTGCCCCTTCATCTGGGAGGAGCAGAGAACAAGGTGTTCTAGGAATAGGAGAGGTGCCAGAGATTGCCATAGTCAAAGAGGGAACCAGTAGGAGCTGCAGCACAGACTTCTCTTAGTCTGATAAGAACAGAAAGAACTTATCTGTGTGAGAAACACTTAGATGAGACCAGAACTTCACCTTCTGCATCCACCAATCTGAGGGCGCTGATATGCAAATTCAGCCTCCTGGGTGTTCAGGTAAACTCCTGAAGATCCCCAAGGCCCAGTTAATGAGAACAAATTATTCGCCCTGGGTCTCTATGTTCCATCTCTGTTCTCTCTCCTGCTGCCTCTGGCATCTGCTGTCCCTCTGCCAGCTATTCCTGTCTAGGAAAAATAACCAAGCTCATTTTCGGAAGCATTTTTTACACTATTCTTTATTCACGGTCCTTTGGAGGAATATATTTCTCATTTCCTCCCTCATTAAAATGCTGCTGCCATATTTCTTCGTTTTTGGCATTTTTGCGGTGGTCTTCTGAAGACTCTAGATGCTTTATTACACCAGAATGAGAGGGTCACTAAGCTCACTGTACAAGATAAACAAGACCGAATGATTTTAAAAATGCACAAGGAACAATGGGAAGCTTAATTTGCTTTGAAACTATCTGAAACGGGAGGCTCTTTTTCCCCAAGGCCTTGGAATTCTCTCTGGAATCTGAAGGGCCCCTTGGGAAACAGCCAGTCTAGGCTACTAGAAAGTCCTTTCCCCCTTGCAGGGGGTTTTGGGGACTGCCGGGATGCATTCCCTTCAGACCCGCACGGGTGGCTGTGGGCACCATGGGGTTTCTCTCCAGCCAAGCCCAGACAGGGCCCCTGGCTGCCTCCCACATTCCCCTGGATGATGATCCATGATTCTTTGTCCCACTCATCTCTAAATCTCTGTTATACTTCATGGGAGCCTCCTTTGGCCTGCATGTCCTCTTCATTCCCCTACCTTCTTCTCTGGTTTCCTTGAATCCTTCCTTCTCCTTAAACCATGCAATAAGCAGATACCAGCCCTTCCCCTGATGTGATACTAACATCTTTAAACTTCGGTTGTAAACTGTGTACAAGAATGACATATGTGAATAAATATTCCTTGGTTTTTTGTTTGTTTGCTTTTTAAAACGGAGACTAGCTCTGTTGCCCTGGCTGGAGTGCAGTGGTGCGATCAGGACTCACTGCAACCTCCGCCTCCTGGGTTCAAGCGATTCTCCTGCCTCAACCTCCCGAGTAGCTGAAATTACAGGCACGTGCCACAACACCTGGCTAATTTTTTGTATTTTAGTAGAGACAGTGTTTCACCATGTTGGCCAGGTTGGGCTTAAACTCCTGACCTCAGGTGATCCGCCTGCCTCGGCCTCCCAAAGTGCTGGGATTACAGGTGTGAGCCACTATGCCCGGCCTTGTTTGTTTGTTTGTTTGTTTTAAAGAACAGGGTCTCGCTCTTCCTCCCAGGCCAGAGTACAGTGGCGTGATCATAGATGACTGCAGCCTTAAACTCCTGGGCTCAAGTGATCCTCCCGGCTCAGCCTCCTGAGTAGCTGGGACTACAGGTATGTGCCACCATGCCTGGCTAAATTTTAAAACGTTTTTTTGTAGAAAGAGGGTCTCACCATGTTGCCCAGGCTCATCTGAAACTCCTGGGCTCAAGCAATCCTCCCACCTCAGCCTCCCAAAGCACTGGGATCCTGTAATCCCAGTTGGTACTGGCCAACACACCTGGCCTCCTAGTTTTAAAAAATCTTATCTCCTGATTCTTTAAAATTATAAAAGTAACGTGCTCCTTGTAGAGACAAAACAGAAACCAAACAACCAGTGTGTTTATTAGAGGGATTTTAAAACCGGATTTATTATTATGTATAAAAATATGCTTTTTCTCTGGCAAACTTCAGATCATACAGCATCACACCTTTGTGGCCTGGTTTTTATCTTTGTTTTGGTTTTGTTTGGTTTTCGTCCCATTTTCGGAAGGGATTTCTGGTGGCCAGGGGTTCTCCTTTGGATATTCAAGGGTTTTTTTTTTCTTCTCTTCCATTTTTCACCATTTAAAAGCTGCTATAATAAGCATCCTTGACATAACTTTTTCTGCCTAGCTGCTGATTATTTTCCTAAAATAAACTTCTAAAAGTGGAAACGGTGGTTTCTGGTGCCATAATAAAATTGCTTTTCAGAACGTTAGTGTCAAGTTATTCTCTCACCAGCTGAGCTGGAGAATTCCCAGAACCGTGGGAAAGTCTTGGGGAGGTCACAAAGTTCCTCCCATCAGCCACCACCCAGCCTTCGCAAGCAGGCTGTGTCAGGCTCCTTTGGGCCACAGGTTGGATTATGAATCAGGTTAAGAAGGTACTGGGGAGAGCAAACACTGCCTTTTTGACTTAGGAGGCATTATTTAAGAACTTTGCAGTTTTACAAAGGCTAAGATCAATTAATATTTATTCACTAATTATATATAGGAGAGTGTAAGAGAAACAATTATTAAAAGTATTTTGCACCTCCCAGAAACCAATTAGGGTTGGAAGAATTGTTCCACTTCAGGCCGCTTTGAGTCACATAGACTCAAGAAACCCTTTGAACAAGCAGAAGTAACCACGTTTTCCACCTGCCACGCTGGCCTGGGAAGGGTTTCCAGACTCATGTCCTGTTTCTGGCCCTTTCCTACTACTATGGCATGAATTGTGTCTCCCTTGCCAAATTTATATGTTGAAATCCTCACCCACAATGTGATGGCCTTAGGAGGTGAGGCCTTTGGAAGTGATTAGGCCATGAGGGTGGGGCCCCCATGATGAATTAGGAAAAGAGGTAGAGACCCCAGAGCTTCCTCTCTCTGCCATGTGAGGACGCAGCCCAAAAGTGACCATCTGAAGCCAGGAAGAGAGCCCTCTCCAGGAACTGAATCTGTCGGCACCTTGGTCTTGGACTTCCAGCCTCCAGAACTGTGAGAAGTAAGTTTCCGCTGTCTAAGTCCGCAGTCTGTGGTGTTTTGTTACAGCAGACCAAGCTGACTAAGACAGATACTCGGAGGCAAACTTTCCTGCCTTGCTGTGAGAAGTATATGACAATGTTAATGTTCTATTCTCTGTCCTGAGAAACAGAAGAGAATATAATTTCAGCTGTCCCAGTGGCCTAATCAAAAAGATATAGTAACCATATTTTTTATTTTCTGTCACTGATGCTTTGATAACTGGGCCCTTGCTGACCCTAGAGGACAGACTGCCCCTCCCAGCGTCAGCCAATTCCTAGAGACAGTAAACAGCTAGCCCATGAGCGTGCCTTCCTTCCTTCCTCCCTTCCCCTCTTCCCACCTTCCTTTCTGCCTTTCTTTTCATTTTTCTTTTTCTTTTTCTTTCTTTTCTCTCTTTCCCTTTCTCTTTTTCTCTTTCTCTCTTTCTTTCTCTTTCTCTCTTTCTTTCTCTTTCTCCCTTTCTCTTTTTCTCCCTCTTTCTCTTTTTCTCTTTCTCTCCTTTTTCTTTCTTTCTCTCCTTCCTTCCCTTTCTTTCTTTCTTTCTCTCTCTCTCTCTCTCTCTCTCTCTCTCTCTCTCTCTCTCTTTCTTTCTTTCTTTCTTTCTTTCTTTCTTTCTTCTTTCTTTCTCACTCACTCACTGCTGGGCTCAAGTGATCCTCCTGCCTCAGCCTCTTGAGTACCTGGGATTACAGGTACATGCCACCACACCTAATTTTTTATTTTTTGTAAAGATGAGGTCTCACCATGTTGTCCACACTGGTTTCAAACTCCTGGCCTCAAGCGGTCCTCCTCCCTTGGCCTCCCAAAATTGTGAGATTACAGACATGAGCCACCCCACCGAAGAATGCTTTTCAAATGCAAAACAACCAATCCAGGGCTTATACCCCAACCACCTCCTTTATGGAGCTCTAACCCATGAGGTCACCATCCACCTGTGCCAATCACCCCAGAGCCAGGTACCAAACAATTAGGGAAGCCCCTGCCCCCCAGAGCCCACTGAAATCAAACCAGCCTATCCTAAGCCTGCTCACCCTGTCTCTCCCATCCCTTCCCGTGGAAGCCACAGCAAAGGCTCCTGTCCACATTCCCCACCCGTCCCTCTGCCTCCTGACCAACCCGGTGCCTCTCCCTGTGGCCCTGCGTGGGATGCTGTGACCCTTCTCGTGCGAGCTGTGGTAACAACCAACCTTTACAGCGGCAGTCATCTCCCAAACTGTTGGCCTCACCATACCTCACATTTTCTATTAATACTCTCTATTTTAAGGCAAAGTATTCTACGATGAGCTTATTGGCTAAAACAGTTTGGATTCTGCACCCCCTCCCTTTCTTACGTTTTAAAAAACTTTGACTATGCAAAGCTCAAAATGAACAGGCAGAATACCGGAAGGAAATGTTGCCAGTGGCTCCCTCAGGTGGTAGAACTGCTGCTCTTTCCATAGCTCAAATACTTGTGTTACTTTGCTTAGAACCAGGATAGAGCTTCCCCTCCAGCCTTCTCTATCACCATTCCCCCGTTACTCCCTGGACTCCTGGTTACCCAAACTGCCCCCTTTCTCTCATTTCCAAGGGGCCATCACCTTGCTCACTTCCAGGGCTGGTCCTGCTGCTCCTTCTGCCTGGGGCACTATTCCCCGACTTAAGGCTCCCCCACTGGGCTTCTGGCTTACCTGCACTGCCCACTCTAGCATTTGTCCCACTATGCTGCAATTGTCCCTGATTGTTTACAAGACAAAACAATGTACACGTCTAAAGAGATTCAATTTCTTTAAGTCAGTTTACAAGAAGGTATTCCCTTTATATGAGTACACAGTCAAAAATTCAATTTTATGCCTGCCCCGCCCAAAAGACAGGTTATCATATTACTGGCCTGGCTATATTTAAGTGCATTTTCCATGTATGATAGTGTCAGAGGCGTCTGAACCAGAGCACTCTATCTTGAAGAGGAGCTGGGTAAAATAAGGCTGAAACCTACTGGGCTGCATTCCCAGATGGTTAGACATTCTAAGTCACAGGATGAGATAGGAGGTTGGCACAAGATACAGGTCATAAAGACCTTGCTGATAAAACAGGTTGCAGTAAAGAAGCAGCGAAATCTCAAGAAAACCAAGATGGCGATGAGAGTGACCTCTGGTCGTCCTCACTGCTACACTCCCACTAGTGCCATGACAGTTTACAAATGCCATGGCAACATCAGGAAGTTATCCTATATGGTCTACAAAGAAGACGCATGAATAATCCATACCTCGTTTAGCAAATCATCAAGAAATAACCATAAAAATGGGCAACCAGCAGCCCCTGGGGCTGCTCTATGGAGTAACCATTCTTTTATTCCTTTACTTTCTTAATAAACTTGTTTTTACTTTATTCTGTGGACTCGCCCTGAATTATTTCTTGTGCGAGATCCAAGAACCATCTCTTGGGGTCTGGATCTAGACCCCTTTCTGGTAACATTAGTATTCTTGCCATTTTCAAACTGTTTTTTTTTTTTTAATTATTATGGTAAAATATACACAACATTAAGTTTATCATTCTAACGGTTTCCAAGTGTACCGTTCTGTGGCATAAATACATTTTCATTGTTATGCAATCATCACCACCATCAGAACAGAAACTCTGTCCTCATTAAACACTAATTGCCCCTTTCTCCCTTCCCAGCCCCTGGCACCCACCATTCTACTTTCCATCTCTATGAACTTGACTATTCTAGGTATCTCATGGAAGTGGAATCACACAGTATGTGTCCTTTTGTGACTGGCTTATTTCACTTGGCATAATGTCCTCAAGATTCATCCATATTGTAGTGTGTGTCAGAATTTTCTTCCTTTTTCGCACTGAATAATATTCCATTTCATGGGTTTTAAATCGTATATTTAGTTACCAAAAGTGTATGTGCATAGACTATTTGGATGCATTTTATATAAAATTAGAATTGCTATCTTATATATTCATATCAACATAAAAAATATAACCCTATATCAGACCATCTAAAAGTCATCTGTTTGTTGCCCTAATCCCTTCTATTGGGTCCAAACAGACCAACAAGCAAAGCTCCTGAATGGTCTAAGGCGGGCCCTTGAAAAAGGGTTCAAAATCAGTACAAAGTCTTTGCCAACACCTGTTGGTTTTTTCATCATTTATCCACAGAACTTTGCACAATGCCTGGCACACTGCAGTCTCCCTACACATACTTGTGGAATGAATGCATAATTGAACACATGAATGAATGAATGAATGAATGAATGAATGAACGAACAAGGGAAAAACTGGCCGCATTGCATGAAATACAGTTCTTGGTGAGTCCCTCTGTCCCTGAGCTGCCTCCCTCGATGGCCAGGTCATTGCTAATTCTGCAGTTGCATGAACATGATCATAAACTTGGATTAAGTCATTGCTGCTGAGGCTCTGCCCCAGGAGGAAACAAGGCGACTCGCCAGCTCAACAGCCCCAGATGGTTCCCAGACAGAGAGATCCTCCCATCTTCCTGGCCCAGGGGATCCATTTCATGTGTCCATGTGACTGGGCCATGGGATGCCCAGATTAAACATTCTTTCTGGGTGCCTCTGTGAGGGTGTTTCCAGAAGAGATTAGCTTCGGAGTTGGGGGCCTCCAGAAAGATCTATCCTTCCCAATGTGTGTGCATCATCCAATCTGTTGAGGGCTTGAATAGAACAGAAGGCAGAGGAAGGAGGAATTTGTCTTTTTGTTTTTAACTTGCCTCAGTGCTTGAGTTGGACTATCTCCTCTCATCTTCTCCTGCCCTTAGACTGGGATTTAGACCATCAGCTCCCTGGCTCTCAGGCCTTCAGACTTGGATTGAATTACATCACAGGCCTTCCTGGGTCTCCAGAAGCTGATGGCAGAATATAAAACTTCTCAGCCTCCAGAATGGCCTGAGTCAATTCCTCATAATAAATCAGTCTCTCAATCACACACTCTCTCTCTCTCCCCACCCCTACACACACACACATTCTCTCTCTCTCTCTCTGTCTCTCTCTCTATCCTATTGGTTCTTTTTCTCTGGAGAACACTGACTGTTGCAATGTGCATCCGGGCATGGCCATGGCGGTAGGGAACAGCTGACCTTCCCTGTCGGTTGCTGCTTGAGCAGCAGCTTGTTTTCTAGTATTTGTATAAACACAAGATACCTGAAAATTACACCAGCAGGAGCAAATCGAGCACAGATAGGAAACTGGCACTGCCGCTGCGTGTTTCCATCGTTCAGTTGCATGAAATTACAGTTATGGGAGCAGAGATAAGGATGGGTTTACAGGAGGCTCTCAAGTTTGATGTGATGGGACAGCCAACCTTCCTCTATAATTGCATTACCTTTGCTATGGTCTATTCCACTAGGAATCGCCCAGGACATGGGCCTGCAATGTAGGTGTGGAAATGTGTTAGGAAATCTACAGCATCACGACACCATAGCAGTGGGAGAAGGAGCCTGACCAAGGAAACAGGTTGGTTCTAATTTCCTGAGGCACTGCGCCCATACCAGCCCTTCCCCTCCCAAGCCCAGACAAAAACACGCATGCTGTCTATACTGCCTGCAAAGTCATGTCTTGCCCTCCCAGGAAAAGTGAGGATTCCTGTCCTGTGACCAGCTTCAGCAGCTCTCTGCACTTCCAGATGTCATGCAGTGGTGACCCTCTCAAAAACAGGAATTGGAGCCCTACTAGCTGGAGCAACCATCCAAGAAGGGGTGTGACTAGAGATCTGGGCACACGGCACACCTCCTTCCCTTCCCAAAAGATGTTGTAGAGGTTTATATGAAGAGGGGTTGGGAAACAAGATGGAAAACGTGCAAACCTTTGTTAGGAGACCTGCTAATGAAACACACAGGGCAGGTGGCCACTCTGTCATCTGCTCTGACCTACAGGGCAGCAGCTGCCCTGGCTCTGGCCACATTTTCCTGTAAGTTAGTCTGGATCTCGTTCTGAATCAGCTTTACACGGACCTCTGCAGATGAACAAGTGTCACGTCATGGATGGGGAAACCTTTGTGCCTTTCCTTGTTGGCAAAGACTTTGTGCTGATTTTGAACCCATTTTCAAGGGCCCACCTTAGACCATTCATGAGCTCTGCTTGTCGGTCTGTTTGGACACAATAGAAGGGATTAGGACAATAAGGACTTTTAGATGGGCTGTTATAGGGTTATATTTTTCTATGTTGATATGAATATACAAAACAGCAATTCTAATTTTATGTAAAATAAATGCAAATACTCTATGCACATACACTCTTGGTAAATATATTATTTTAAAATCATGAAATGGAATATTATTCAGTGTTAAAAAGGAAGAAAATTCATGGCCGGGTGTGGTGGCTTATGCCTGTAATCCCAGTACTTTGGGAAGCTGAGGCGGGCAGATCACTTGAGGTCAGGAGTTCGAGATCAGCCTGGCCATTGTAGTGAAATCTTCTCTCTACTACAAATACAAAAAATCAGCTGGGCATGGTGGCATGCGCCTATAATCCTAGCTACTTGGAGGCTGAGGCAGGAGGATCCCTTGAACCCAGGAGGTAGAGGCTGCAGTGAGCTGAGATCGTGCCACTGCACTCCAACCTGGGTGACAGAGTGAGATTCTCTCTCCATAAAAAACAAAGAAAATTCTGACATATTCGACAATATGGGTGAACCTTGAGGACATTATGCCAAGTGAAATAAGCTAGTCACAAAAGGACACATACTGTGTGATTCCACTTCTATGAGATACCTAGAATAGTCAAGTTCATAGAGTTGGAAAGTAGAATGGTGGGTGCCAGGGACTGAGGAGGGAGAAACAGGGAATTAGTGTTTAATGGGGACAGAGTTTCTGTTTGGGATGATGCAAAAAGTTCCGGAGCTGGATGGTAATGATGATTGCATAACAATGTAAATGTATTTATGCCACAGAACTACACACTTAAAAATTGTTAGAATGATAAACTTAATGCTATATTTTACCACAATAAAAAATACACTATGAAAATGGAAAGAATATTAACATACATGCAAAATGCACTTAAATATAGCCAGACCAGTAATATGATAACCTGTCTTTTTGGGGGAGGGCATAAAACTGAGTTTCTGACTATGTTGACTCATATAAAGGGAATACGTTCTTGTAAACCGACTGAAGTCAAAGAAACTGAATTTCTTTAGAGGTGTACATCATGATGGCCTATAAACAACTGGGAAATGCTCTCTTGTACTCTTAATTCTTAAGAAAGTAAAAGTTTAGGATTTCAGTTATATTTATGAGCTTCAGTCAATAGCCGTCCATAAGTCAGCAACGTATTAAAAAATAGTTTGGAAATAGTTGGTGGGGTTTTACCATAACAGTGCTGGCTGCAGAGGCGGGAGTGAGGGAGGGTGGGCCGACTGACCTCCCCAGTTCTATCAAGCACATTGCTGTGGTGGTAAATCATAAACGTGTGTGGGCGACCAGACAGAGGCAGGGGCTGGGTGAGTCAGCTCAAAGCACATCGCGTCATCTTAGCTCACATTCCTGTTGAGGTCATGTTGGGGATTGGCCTCCCCAGCTTAGTGGCACACATATGGAATCTGAAAGAGAAAAGGACTTGTGAAAGCTAGAGCACAGGAGAAAAGGCAAGGGGAGCCGGGCACAGTGGCTCAAGCCTGTAATCCCAACACTTTGGGAAATTGAGGTAGGAGGATCACTTGAGGTCAGGAGTTCGAGACCAACCTGGCCAACATAGTGAAACCCTACCTCTACTAAAAATACAAAAATTAGCTGGGCATGATGGCATGCACTTGTAGTCCCAGCTGCTCGGGAGGCTTAGGCAGGAGAATCGCTTGAACCCGGGAAGTGGAGGTTACAGGGAGCCGAGATCACACTGCTGCACTCCAGCCTGAGTGACAGAGCAAGACTCCATCTCAAAAAAGGACAGGACAGGACAGGACAGGAAAGGAACAGGAAAGGAAAGTATAGGAAAGACAAGGTAAGGCAAGGCAAGGCAGAGGCTGCAGGAAAAGGGGAAATTGAAAACCACTTGAAAAAAGGTATGTGTAGACCAACTCCTCTCCTGGATCCAGGTGGAACAGGGATTGAGGGGTGGAGTGGGCTAGAGTCACTTTCTGAACCGAGGAACCATGCAATGAGATTCTGGAGTGGTCATACACACCTGTGGGGGCACACCTGTGGGTTGCTGTGCATGAGTCCCTCTGCTTGGTGCTTTCAAGGACCACCTGAGGCCCTGGGTCCTAGAGGACATCTCTTGGTAATGAAGGCTGAGACCACACTGCTACCCTGCCCTGACTTCCATTGCTTGGAACAGAAGGTTAACACGAGAAGAGAACTCAGATACTGCCCAGCTCCACCTCCTGTTTATGAACGATGCTGCTGATATGGTTTGGATGTGTGTCGCCCTCCAAATCTCATGTTGAAATTAACCTCCAGAGTTGGAGGTGGAGCCTAGTGAGAGGTATTGGAACTTGAGGGTGAATCCCTCACGAATTACCTCCCCATAGTAATGAGTGAGTTCTCACCCTGTTAGTTCACGTGAGAGCTGGCTGTTTAAAGGAGGCTGGCATCTCTTCCTTGCTCTCTCTCTGCCACTCTCGTCATGTGATACATCTGCTCCCCCTTGGCTTCCCGCCATGGCTGGAAGCTTCCTGAGGCCTCCCCAGAAGCAGATGCCAGCACCACACTTCCTGTACAGCCTGTAGGACAATGAGCCAAATAAACCTCTTCTTTATGAACTATCCAGTCTCGAATATTTCTTTAGAGCAATGCAAAAATGGACCGATGCAGGCACGGAGGTCTGGATGACCTGACTCACCGAGGCCCACAGCCAGGGGTGTCAGAGCCCCAAGAGGTCCATGCTCCCGACACCTGACCTTTGACTTCTCAAGTCATGCTCGTCCTGTTGAGTTGCGTGCATTGCTTTCCAAGCTTTTCTTGCCACGTGATCTTATTTAACTAATTTACGACTCTGGACTGCAGGCTGAATGATAGCTATTTGTTTCCCTCCCCCAGTTGCAAGCTAAGGAAAAGTAGGCTTCATTAATTCCAGTGCTTATCTCCCAACAACTGTTAACAAGCCTTGGACGGTGCTCCAGCCAGTTAGCTTTTTTGAGAAGGTGAAAGGGCCGCTAGTCCATATGGCCCAGATTCTTGTACATTTTCATTTCAAACGCTAAGGTTGACAGATCTGCTAAGAGCAAATGGGGTGTTAGTTAGTATCTAATTACTCTAACACGAGTCACAGTCCATTTAACTGAGTCAGACACCAGTCTTTGCTTTCACTGACAGACACATTTAGGACATCAATTTACACACACTCTCTCCAACCATTTAGCCTAATCTGCCATTGTAACATTCTCACAATGCAGTTAGTGTGAATCTACATGTCTTCCTTTCCAGTTGGGTTTATATGCCTAAAGGCCCCCTCTTACTTATTCTCTAACATGCTAATGGGCCTTCAGATACCAATGAGGTAAAAATGAGAAAAGAATATTGCACCTGCTGCTTTATGATTTTCTAAAAACCGCAATGCGATGGTTGGAATCTAAAAGCCAATGCGAGTCCACCCTGGGCTGTGTTCTGGTTATCTGTTCATGGTTGGTGAAGCCCCAGGTGGGAGGACCTGCGGGTGGGAACCACAGATCTAGCTTGGCACCTCCTCCAACTCCAGGAAAACTACCTTGACACTCAGCGCCTCAGCTTCTTCAGTTTCAAGTATGTGTGAGTTCATGATGCCTCACCTCTATTCACACGTATTTGGGATTCACCCCAATCCACTGACATGAAAAAGGGTCAGAATACTCAGGAGATCGGGCGTGGTGTCTCACGCCTGCAATCCCAGCACTTTAGGAGGCCAAGGCAGGTGGATCACCTGAGGTCAGGAGTTCAAGACCAGCCTGGCCAACATGGTGAAACTCTGTCTCTACTAAAAATATATATATATTTTAAATTAGCTGGGTGTGGTGGATGGGCACCTGTAATCCCAGCTACTCAGGAGGCTGAGGCAGGAGAATCACTTGGACCTGGGAGGTGGAGGCTGCAGTGAGCCGAGATCACACCATTGCACTCCAGCATAGGCAACAAGAGCAAAATTCCATCTCATAAAAAACAAAACAAAAAACTCAGAGAATTATCATGTGTGTGAACACACCCCTTTCTTCAGGGCTAGAACAGTACCTGGAATTAAAGAACATGAGAAAGTGCTCTGAAATTCACCAGGATGGCTGAAAGACCCGCCATCAGCAACAGCGTAGGGGATGAAGCCAAATTTAAAAGGTAAGTTTTGTTAAGAGTTATGTTCTTTGAATATGCTCAGGGTTAGAAATCCAAGAGTAGCAGGCTTATTTAACAGCATCTGGCTAAAAGGTGAACTAGATAAGAAGTAATCAGAAATCTCCCTGGTTGAATTCCTCAGTGCATGATTAACCTGAAGGCAACCAATGTCAAGGAGCACCCTGAAATATGCATTGGGTAAATTCAGAAGCAGACACGTTAAAATTTGGTAAAACAATAGCAGAATTTAAGGGACTGGCAATTCAAGTCCTCTGTAGGTGCTGGGAAAAGCAAGAAGGTACAGATTCTAGAATTCTTTAGACTAGGTATGGTGCGAGTGGAAACCGTCACTCCATCAAGGCAATTTTTATTTTAAAAAATTACAGAAAGAACAAAGAACTAAAAGAATTTTAATAAAATGAGCAAGTTTACATTTGTACATTTTGTGTATTTGGGACCCAATCAGGGGCGAAGGATAAAGTTGCAAGGACAAAGGCTTCTGTGGGAGAGCAAGCAAAAAAGCAAGGGCTGCCCCAGTTGTGTCACGGGCATCCATTCAGAGCTGGGACCCTGCAGACACCTGCGTGCTCTCCAGAGGTGAGAAGCACACGTAAGCACGCATCAGTGGGAGCGCCGCAGCTGAACTCAGCCCAGTGCAACGCAGACCGCGTGACATTCCTACATTAATACTTGATAGGGAACAGCAGATAAGCACTTCCAGAAACCAAATGGTATTGCCCATAGAATATGAATGTACACTGAGTTCAGTTCATGCTGCTTTAACTAGAATGGTTCCACTGAACCTCACGAGGGGAAAAAGGTCTGATGGATCTAATTGCTCTATTCAATGGCACAGTTACAAATCAGCAGGCCTGTGAGAAAGAACCACACATTTCTCTCAAAAATATGACTTGAGAAAAGGACTTTGTAGGAGTGAGAGGAAGGTTAGAGAAGAGTACAGTTTTAACATATGAGACAATTCTTCATACTATAATAGAATGCTGCTTGTGGTTAAGGATTTGGTAGAGATGGAAAACTCCTCAACTTTAATTCCCACTATTCTAAAGGATGACAAACATTTTAGAGTATTGATCAATGTTCAGTGAAAAAATAAAAAAGATTAGTATTGGCTGGGCGCTGTGGCTCAAGCCTGTAATCCCAGCGCTTTGGGAGGCCAAGGCAGGCAGATCACGAGGTCAGGAGACCCAGATCATCCTGGCCAACATGGTGAAACCCCGTCTCTACTAAAAATACAAACATTAGCTGGCCGTGGTGGCGGGTGCCTGTAGCCCCAGCTACTCGGGAGGCTGAGGCAGGAGAATTGCTTGAATCCAGGAGGCGGAGGTTGCAATGAGCCGAGATTGCACCACTGCACTCCAGCCTGGGTGACAGAGGGAGACTCCGTCTCCGTGTTAGGAATGAGAAATTGCTAAGCTTTTTCAAGATTTTACCCATTTTGTGTACAGAGAAATAGAGCTTTTAATAGTGCAATGTTGCATATATGGGTAACTTGTTCTTTGAGAAATATAAACTCAAACTCACAAGTTATCCTGACAACATATGCAGTAATATGACCATTCTACAACAGAGTCACCCACAGGTAAAACACATGACTGGGCTTTGAGCTCCCACCAATTTACACAGCATACAGTTGTGCTACAAGGAGAATTTCTTCATCATTTATTCTTTAGTTAATTGAAACATAGTCAGGAAAAAATGGTGCCAATTCCCCCCAAACAACACATGGATGTTTTTGCTTCTTGGCCCACTTAAGAGTCCCAAAAGGACAAAAAATACATGGACCAATATTAGTTCAGGAAACATGTTTTAAAGAACAGAACAGAGAATGAGGTCTTCATCCCACCTCGGTAAGGCTTGGGCTGATGAAGAGAGGGTGTATTCGGGGTCCTCTCTTGTCATATGTACAAGCTGACGCTTGTTTCCCAAGCATGATAGTAGTGGGCAGACTGCCTTTATTGTTAGCCCCTAATAGAATCAGTCATCACAATGAAGAAATTCCGAAGAGGGCAGTGAAGTGACAACAGCTGCAGCTCATCGTCAATGTTATACAGAAACACCAAAGGAATCTCCAGCCTGTGATGAATGAGAGGCCGTTGCTGTGTGTTCAGGACACCTCAGAGCAGGCACATAAAGTGCTGGAATGTGACACAGCCTGTCTGGATGTCCTCGGGAGGGTGGGCCATCCAGGAGGCGACACCCCCGTCCAGCACATGGGCCCTTCCACCCGCTGCCGGTCCTGCTAAAGGTGCGAGGCTAAAAATGGCCTCTCCAGAAAAGAACGCTCAGTGTCTGCCGACCACGCTTCCCTTTGAATTTCTCGAGTATTCAACAGGAGGTACATTTTAACAAGAAAAAATATCCCTAACAAACAGGACAGATGACTCTCTCAACAAGAGAGCAACTACGAACATGATACAAATTTAAATACAAATGTTTAGTTCAACGTGTTCATCATGGAGTTTCAAATCAGCAGATGCCACAACAGGAAAGGAACACACGGCTGGGTCCTTGCCCACCGTGGGTTTCCCATGTCTGCAGCTTCTTCAAGGTGGGGAGAGCAGCTTCTCTCTTGGAGTGTTCTCAGTTTCTCAATAGATCTTCACTTGCTAGGCAGCCAGAAGCATGAGTTCACCCAAGAGTGAGTGCTTGGGTACACAAGGCAGAATCTTTTGGGAGCTGAGAGCCGGAGAGGAAGTAAGAAGGAACAAAGGTACTTCTCCAGGGTCAGCCGTTTCTTAGGGCAAAGGCAGAGCCCACGAGGTAGCCCTGGGAAACGGGCCCACGAGTGAGTGGCGTGGATGGAAAATGTATCTCTGCAGGAGGGCAAGGCTGATCCCCATGAGGCTCTGTGCCCTCGCCACTCACCCAGGCAAGAGAGGGCTTTGTCTCCAGCCATGCTGAAGCCACGTTTCCAGTGCAAACACAAGTCTAAAGGTTGGAGTGTGGGGGTGGTGGGGGATTCCCCACCTGGGTCTGGACTGTATGAGGAAGACTCCCTTCTTTTTTCAAAGTAGACCTCTGTCTTGGATGACTATGTACCTGGACAGGTGAACTCTTGTATGTCTCTATTTTTGGGATTTGTAGGGGTTTTCCATGTACATTCATAGAGCCCGGTCAGCAATGAGGAGTCCTTGTTGCGTGTGGACGGAAGGCTCCCTGGCACCCAGATGTCTCCCTTCGTCCTGGCTGACACAGAGCATGGTGGTCGTCTGCTCTTCACGTCCAGCAGGCTCAGAAAGAACTCGGAGTTCCCCTCGCACCCTTGGGCCAAGCTTTTCAAGTCCGAGTGCCAGGGCTGGATGAGCTGGGGTTTGTGTGTCTGCTGGCAGCACAGTGGGTGTGCACAAGACCACCATTTGGGTATCTAACAAACACAGGCTCACAAAAGGGATTTTGGCATATCTGACAAAGCTTTTTGTCTGAGAGTCGGATTGAGCTTCCTTTCAACTTCATCTGCAAAAAGAAACCAAGACTGAGAATGCTGTCATGTGTTAAGTATACTTAAAGTGGCTACGTTCTCGTTTTGCAGAGTTAACATGCATTACTCCATGGGTTATTATGATGACGAGGATTTCTTTAATAATATTATGATGAGGATTTCTTTAATATCAACTTCTTGAAACGAAATGCTAAAGGTGTAAATAAAATCATCCTTTGTAACTGGAGAAGTAAGAAAGCTACACAATTGCTTTTCTTATTTCACAAAAGTAATTACTGCTTGTCTGACTGAGGCATTTCCACCCAAGATCCTCTCTCCAACGTTCTCTGGGCTCTGCTCATTTCAAGCAAGGCCTGTTAGAAGGTCATGAATGTTAATGCTGAATGGGACCATATAATAGTGTAATTCCAGGGTTCTCTCATTTGCAAATAAGAAAAGTAAAGCACAAACAAGTGAGGGATGTAGTCAAAGTCATACAGTGAATGAGTGGCATATTCCTGGCTGATCCTGGGAGACACCCTTCCGTTTCCTTAGAGGTAACTGGTGAAACTGAGTCTTAATGCCATCGGTCCCTCTCTGATGAACAGGACTTGAGTTCTGAAAGTTATAAAGTTTTTCTACACAATTCACTCGTGTCAACCGAGGCAGGCTGGTCTACTGGCAGGATCAAGCAGCAACTTAGCGATTCATCCTACACTCCTTAGTTGCATCAGTCATTCCACAAACATGGATTAGATGCCTTCAACATGCCAGGCTTAGCCCCACAGACACTGAGATAAAGAAATGAGGTTCCTTCTCCTCAAAGAACCCAAACTCTAATAGTGCAGGGTGACAACTGTGAATGCAAACACGAAGTAAAAGGTGGGTGAAAGAGAAGGTGATTACTCTATTTAAGAGGTATGAGATGGCTTCACCCAGGGAAAAAATTACTTAGGCTAAGTTTTGACGGGACATTTGCTGGGGACAAAGAAAAAGGTAAGAATATCTCAGGCAGTGGGTACAGCATTTGCAAAAGCAGCGAACTATGAAATACCAAGTCACATCTGGAAGGTTGTGTGCTAAAGCCAGGACAGGAGCTGGGGAGCAGAGAGAGGTGGGGAGGGACGGGTCGAAGGAGATGGGACTGCATCTTCCTGGCCAGGGGCATCAGCAAAGGCTTCTAAGTGGGAGGGGAACACGTCGGATTCCCGCTCTGGAAAGAAGACTCTGCCAGCCGTGTGGAATTTAGGCCCACAAGAAAGAAGTCTCCAGAAGGGGAGTACAGTGTGGGGACCAAGAATGTGGGGTTCTGAACCGGCCTGGGAGGCAGCTATGGGTGCGCCCATTGCCTGAGCATGTGACTGTTCTGTGCCTCGGTTTCCTCTCCTGTGAAATGGAGGTGCTGACAGTAGATACTACATAAAACTGTCATGATGACAAAATGCTAGCATGACATAAAATGCCTAGGTCAGTGCCTGGCACACAGCATGTGCTGGGTAAATGCCTGATGTTCTGATGTGTTGTAGTCAGAGACAGAAAGAAAGAAAAACCAGCAAAGACTATTTTCCCATCAGCAAAATCTACCTTCAATGCAATGTTGACTGATCAGGAAGCAGCTCATGAGGGCCGGCACTCACCTTATCGTAGGTGTAGATTAAGTTTTCAGACCTGGCCAGGCCGAGAGCCACCTGCATGGTCCTCCTGGCATGGACGCTGTCCCTCATGGCCCCCATCAGGAATGGGCACAGGAGCTGCACGGACCAGGTGTCAGGCAGCATCTGCAGCACCTGGGCGGCATCAAATTCGGTGGCGTGGTGGTTCAGCAGGTCCACAGCAGCCACAGCCAGCTCGTGGGCGGCAGGGCCAGCACGCAGGTAGATGGCCAGCAGCGTGTGGAAGAGGTGCTGGCGGTGGGGTGGGTCTCGGCCCTCGGAGCACCACAGGCAGTAGTCTTCGGCCGCTGCGAAGTCCCGCAGCTCGTGCACCAGGATATGCAGTGCCTTCTCGTGCTCGCCCAGCTTCCCGTGCAGGATGGCGCTCTCCATGGGCAGCCCAGCTCCCCGCAGCCTCTCTGTGAGACAGAAGCCACAGCTCAGAAAGAAAGGGGCCCGCCAGCCACCCGCCCAGTGACTGGTCTCCTTGCTGCTCTGGGCTTCAGGAGGGGAAGAGTCAACCTGGCTCCCTCACAATGCCAGATGCTGCCCCCCCAGACGACTGAGGGAAGCTTTTCCTGCATTTTCACACTGTGAATCCGGGTGTGAGTAAAACAGAAGGCAGACTCTACTCAAAAGTATAGCTGGACCACAGAATAATTCCTTTCTCCAGTGTTCAGAGGATGAACAGAACAAATGAACCACAACCTCAGAAAGGCCCAGTGGCTCAGTGAGTATCAGCCTTCCAGGTCTCCAGTCACTCCGTCACCACTCCTATCCTCCCAGGACAGTATCTTTTGACTAAAATAGAAGGACACTATGTCCCTAAACTCCTAACAAACACTACTTCCCCCAAAAGGTGTGCTGAACCCCTTTATTCCCATTTTAAGTAGATTTCATTAAATGGAATATGAACTCATATTATTCAAAATCCATCTCTACATTATTCAACAAAAGATCGCCAATAATAGGATTTTTTGGTTTTTTCACCTGCAATTAAGCTTCCAGG
Organism: Chlorocebus sabaeus; assembly: GCF_047675955.1. NCBI lineage: Eukaryota > Metazoa > Chordata > Mammalia > Primates > Cercopithecidae > Chlorocebus > Chlorocebus sabaeus. The sequence goes on from NC_132917.1 coordinate 106,043,589, forward strand.
TCCTAAGGAAAATGACATAACCCAAAGTGTCATTCCTGGCCAAGGCCCTACCCTCAGAGGACTGTGTCTCACTGGCAAAGTCACCTTGCTTCCTACCCCATGTGTAACTTCCCACCCCAGCCCGTCTAGAACTGCACCAGCCCTTATCTGCATTGCAGTTAAACTCTGAGTCTCTAAGGACCAGAAGTGAGTCTCATCTGTTTTTACATCCTCAGGAGATTGTAAGATCTCTTCCCACTGCGAAGAAATATTATGAGGATAACCCTTAGTTCGGGGTCAAGGCTAATAATCAAATTATAGGCATTTGAATCTTGGCTATCCCTCAGGCCTGAAGAACATGACAGACATTGCTAGCCGTGTAGCAAAGGGCTGGCCCTACAAGGTACATCCCTTATAACACCAGACACAGAAGCCACAATAGGCAACGCCTTCATCCTCACAGTGGAAGGCCAACAAATAATTATCAAGTGGCGGCCATAGTTAAGGCCCCAGGAGAGGTGCAAAGACAGTTAAAAAAAGATCATTGTGGTGACTTACACTTCTGCATCTATCATCTCATTTATATTTGACTCCCACAGCCACCCCGAGTGGATAGGTTGGGCTGGAATCGTTTTTACAACTTCCCTAGACTGACATCTCCCCAAGTCACCTAACTAAGAAAGGATACAAAATTACGTATCCTTGGATTCCAGTGCTCCTCCCACAGCGCTGTGGGGGATACCCCCATTGCCTGAAAGCTCCCTGTGCTCCTGGCAAGCCCAGACTTACACCTAATGACTGCTCATACAGGGCCTCTTCCGGGAGGCTGTCTCTGACCCCTCCACCCCAAGGCACGGCTCGTGGGTTCCTCGGCCCTTCTAGAACTGTACCTGCCCTTATCTACATTCCCATTAAACTGAGTCTCTGAGGACCAGGACTAAGTGTCATCCATTTTCATATCCTCAATGCACAGTGACACACTACACACTCAGAAAAGCTGGCAGAATGCAAACATTGAACCACACACTTGCGGCTGGCCTGAGAGTTTTATAAGGAGATCTGTAAAGGAAAAAGGGTAAGTCAGGAGTGAGTAAAAATATTCAATAGCCGGGACACCCTGGCACTGACCAGTCAGGGACGGTGAGTGAACAGAGGTCGCACGCCGGATCGCCACGGAAGTCCTAATGTAGGTGCGGGTGCAAGCCAGGACCAGTGTGTGCTGGTCACATGAAATACCAACTCACACCTGTGCTCTGGCTCTACCGCTCATGGGCTGTGTGACCTCTGGCAAGCAGGGTAACCTCTCTGGGCTTCAGTGCACTCTTCCATAAAAATGGAGGAAAAACGGGACTCACTTCCCAGGGTTGTTGTGGAAACTGCGTGCCATAAGGCAGCCTCAGCGTTTCGACCTATGCCTGGCATACCTAGTCAGTCCTCATTACTTGTGGATTCTGTATTGACAAAGTCATCTACTCGCTGAAATGTATTTGTAACCTCCTGATCAGCACTCGCAGCAACTTCAAGGTCATTTGCGACAAGCACAGAGCCTGACGCAGAGCTGAGGCCAAAGAAGGAGCGCCCTCCCTCCTTGCTTCAGTTCTCGTACTACCTACACGTTTCCTTTCCACAGGCTATTTATTGCCACACTTTTTTGCATTTTGGTGCTTTTTGTTGGTGATTTCAGCATAGTGCTGAACTGCTGCCTAGCGCTCCTGAGCTCACAGAGGTTGTGATGTGCTTTAGAGAGACAATACATGTGTTAGATATGCTTTGTTATCAAAAATGGTATTAAAGGCCATTAAAGAAAAACACATCACTAACCCCAGTGAGTATAAATCCAGAAATTCTATGTCGAATGTGGCAAGAAACTAGTTAATTCTATCAGTTGCAAGCACCATGCTGCGCTGTGGAACTTTACACGATACAGAAACTGTGGTCTCTGTACCCCTGAGGAACGGAAACCCAAATCCCCTCCAAGACACCTGCACAACCTTCTTGCTTAGAGCTCGAGGGACCTGAGCCTTAAGCAGCCCGGGAGTGGGCTGCTGGGGGCCGTGCCTGCTGTAAGCCTCGATCAGAGACTGAAGTCATCAGAGGGAACTATGACTCAGTGCTTTGACATTCAATAAGGACACTCAAGAGACACACAGACGTCTAAAAGCTACCAGGGCAGCGCCAACATCATCAGTCAAAGGACACTGTCCATCTAGAGGCACAGTCCATCTTAGAGGCACAAGAAGCCTCATTTCTCCCTGCAGGGAGGCTGACTCTGTCAAAAGAGGTGCAAAGACTGGGTGTGGTGGCTCATGCCTGTAATCCCAGCACCTTAGGAGACAGAAGCAGGAGGATCACTTGAGGCCACGAGTTTGAGACCAGCCTGGGTGACAAAGCGACACCCTGTCTTCATTAAAAAAAAATATTTTTAAAGAAGAGGCTCAAAGAATCATCCTGTGGAATCAACCAGGAGCTGTGCCAAAGCCCTTCTCTCTGCTTCCTCCCACTCCCTTGATATGAGTTTTTTCCAAAGGGAGACAACACTGAGATCATCCTCACCGAGGAGAAAGTGAACTCGGTATAAATCAGACTTCTGGAGCAGCCGCCGAAGCTTGGCCTGCGTCTCGGAGGCCTCTGCGCCCTTGCCGCTGGTCGAGGCCCTCTGCTGCAGCACCTCTTCCAGGTAGAGCACAGCTAAGTGAGTGTGATACTCCTCCTTCTGCAGGAAACAGGGGGGGCCAAGCAGACAGACAGTGTTTTCAAGTGGGAAAGTCAAAGGTCTCCCCGGTCAGCCAGGGCTTGGAGCCCGGGGCTGCGCTGACATGAGCTGGGCACTCACTCGCTGGATCAAAACCCTCTCAGAAACCACGATACTGAGATGACTTTACCATCTCTGGGGAATAGAACAAAAAGTCACCTCTTATTTTGAGAAGTAAGGGCCACAGAATCTAGATAACCTACAAAAAGGTATAGCTCCCTTTATTTCCTGTAAGGATAATAACAAAGAAGGAAAAGAGAGGAAAAATGAAAGCTGAGTAGGGGTGAGACGGAAGGAGAAAAAATTAAAGCTACCTCTTGCTCCAGGTCTCTTTCCACAAGCCTCAAGGTCCCCATCAGACCCTCAACAAGTACGGATGGATCACACCCGGGGAACAGACATGACACAGAACCACGCGCCAAAAAGCGCTCTAGTTCAGTTCCGTCTCTCCAGCCCACACTCTGTAGTCTAAGTTCTGCAGTGCTCACCTGCAGTCTCTTGTCTATCACAAGATGTTCCAGATATTTCACAAGGGCTTTAGGGTATTTTTTAAGGCAATTGATAATGTCGTCGGGATTAAAACTGTTCTTCTGCTGTTCATCCAAAGGTCTCTTGGTGAAAACCTGAACTCCGACCTGAAAGAGGAGTGACAACACAGTTGCTGTGCTTCTCAAACCCACATTTTCTTCATCTTTATTTTGGTCACTGCACATTCAAGCTTTGGATAAGATCATCACTTAAAAGACGACGACATAATACGTTAAATATGCACAGCTTTTTGTATGTCAATGATATCTCAATACAGTGATTTAAAAAATACAATTATGGAGAAAAACAGCCCAGCATGAAGCACTGTCAAAGGCCAGAGGGCAAAAAATCAAGACAGAAAAGCCAGCCTATACTCTGAAGCCCTCCTCACACACCCCGTGCAAATTGGAAACTGAAGAACAAAGCATTTATTGGTGACAGATTTTGACAATCCATGGAGTAACAATTTTATAATATTAAGATCATCCAAGAACAGGGATAGCCAGTTGCCGAACAGTATGTGAAAAGATATCAAAAGTACTGAAATTTCTGTGCAGTAAACACACTTCTCTGAACATGGATTATCTACCCTGGGTTATTTATGATAGATGGTTAATCTGAGATCCGAGCCTCCAGTCCCTGGGCGAGTTTCCAGGCTGCCTTCCTGTGTCTATCAAGTGGAGGCACAGGTCCAATCCCGTGTTTCGAGGAAAGGACAGTGAGGCAGGCAGGAAAGCAGCTCTCCACTGCACCCCCATGGGCACTTATGTGTGCAGGTTCTATCACGTGCACGCACACACGCACCCCCCACAAGGCCAATACAGTCATATATCATGTATGATGGTACAAATTTTGGATTCTATAAGCCTGGATTTGTGTCCCAGCTCTACCAACTATAGCCTCAGTTTCCTCATGTGTAGCTAATGCCCACTGAGGGGTTGCTGTGATATTTAAGTGATGACCTTTGTCAGGGGATTGTCCACCGTGCAGTACACTGAATTCCGTGTATGCTCTGCTGTTACCATCCATAAGCATTAGGAGAGGCCTAAACCTTGCAACGGCGCTGAGATCCATGTTGCAGGCGTGTGTGAGCCCGGTCAGGATGTGCTCTGCAGGCGTATGCATAGAGGCAAAGTAAAGATGGAGTAACAACTATGCAAAGTGTAAGTGCCTGGCTCTGATTTTCCAGGGAAGCCAGCACCCCGGAAGATATGAGAATATATTCCAACTCAGGTTTTAGAAAGGCAGATGCAGCACTCAGAAACTCTCCGTTCGGGACCAAGGTCCTGCATCAGAAAGCTCATTTTGTCTCTCTGAGGGGAGCCACGGAAGCATACACGTTTTTCACGATGAGAACTGGCACGCCTGCTGTCTTCTTCCCAGTCACCTGTGGGGCTTTACTAAGGATACTGTCCTGAGCCTGCTACCTCCCCTCTAGCCAGCAGGTGCTTTTTCACTGTCAGCATTTCTCAGCCTCCAAGACGGGCCGAGTCTTGCTCATGGCTCCCCTCCCTCCTCCAGGCCCACCAGCTCCATGTTGGCCGTGGTGGGAGCAGGGATGAGGGCAACAGGCTGCCCGGTGTGGCCCAGGTCTGGGTGCTGCCTCCTCCCAAAGATCAAGTCCTGCAGGGCAACCACCTAATCCTGCTCCAGAAAACAGCAGTGTCAGACTTCTGAGGGGTCGAGGAGCGGGGTTCACAGATACAAGTTCTTAAGAAGACGCTAAAAATGCAAGCTGGCTATGCGTCTTGCTTTTCTACACAAGCGACTTGCCCCAGCAAGGGGATTCTCAATGGAATGTCTCAGCAGCAAGATGCAGAACTGCCCCAGAGCTAGAATCCAGAGAGCTCAAGGGACGGTATTAAAACGGGGACAACATCAACAACAAAAAACAGAGGAGGAGGTTGAAATGTAGCTTCCTTTCCCCTCCTAAAATCAAAGTTTCCGGGGTCTGTTTTTACCACCTCCCCCAACCAAAGAGAATGCATTTTTACCATGTTGATTAACCTCTTATCATTATGGAATGTCTCTCTTTGTCTTTAGTAATATCCTTATTCTGAGTCTGTTTTGTTTAATATTAAGAGAGCTACTCTAGCATTCTTTTGGTAAGATTTTCCTTGTCATATCTTTTTTTTCTCATTTTACTTCTAAACTCTCTGTCTTTATGTGAAAATGAATTTCTTATAGACAATATATAAGTATGGTTTACATTTTATCCAATCTGAAAATCTATGCCTTTGATTTGGTACATTTAGACCCTTTAAATTTATGCAATTAAAGATTTGGTAAATCTAAAAAAAAAAAAAAAAAAGAATGCATTTTTATGAAGCACAAACCTCTTCACTTTTCTGTAGGACCCAATCAGCATAGGCCCACACTAGCTCCTCGTCTAAGCAGTAGGTAAGAAAATCCACGATGTATTCATACAGGTCTGAGCGTGTGGAGTCCTGGACATCGCCATTCACAATGTTCACCCACAACTGGAAAGGAATCAAAAAGAAAAAAAGAAGAAGAAAAGAAAAAAAATCATAAAGGCACGTATCTTAGAATTACTTGAGAAATGACGTATGTTTACTTATTTGGCTTTTTAATACCTTTTAAAGTAGTTGGAAAAACTGTAAATGCTTAAATTTTAGTTTATTTTTGGAGAAATAAAGAAATGTAAAAAGACATAAGTCTAAGAAATAAAAAAAATAAAGCTCCCAGTTCCTCTTTCTTTCTTTCTTTCTTTCTTTCTTTCTTTCTTTCTTTCTTTCTTTCTTTCTTTCTTTTTTCTTTTCTTTCTTTCTCAATAACAAAGTAAACAGAATTTATGCAGGGAGGTGAATATATTAAAAATGTTTCTTCATGAAATAAACAAAACAGTCTCTGATAACGTCTTGACACAGAAGATTCACCTACAAGCCAGGCTCTGTTTCCATCTTCTCCGTCACAGACATTCTTGATTCTGAAGTCTCCTTTGGACTGTGATAGGCAGATGTTGTGCTTTTGAAAAAGCTTTGGTGACTCTGTCCCCTGAGTTCCCACTGTCTTTTGCACAGGGGGCTCAGGATAGACTCCAGTGATATAAGCCTTTTGCTTTTTCAGCCAGAAACTTCCCTACCATGTTAAGTGAAGCTGACTTTCAGGACCCTGGAATGAGGCAGCATCACGTGGGCGTGGAAAGGATGGCAGTTGCGTGGGTTTCTTCTGCACTACCTGCACGGCGTGTCCCACCTACCTGCACACCACACCACCCCTCCAAGTCACAGCACAAGGAAGGAGCCCAGAAACAGGCGTGGCGTATGAATTCTGGAATTCTGATGTCAGCATATGAATACTTTTTATGATACTCGTTTCTTCAACACAGAATTCCCCAAACCAAATAATCACACATACCTTGAAATGTGCCATTTTATATAAAATTCTACCACATACGGAGATTTATCCCGTATCATTTCAAGTTTGCAAATCTATCTCTCTACAGTTCTGCTAAGGTTATTACTATACTTATATAAAGCTGTAATTCTGAGAACACCAGGCTTTTGAAAATGAAAATTTTATCATTGACACCCAAATCTACTCTTGGCCATTGGGTACAGGTTAATTCACCCCACCCCATTTTTCGTTGCTGCTGTTGTTCTGCTCTGCAATCAGGTTACCACAATAGTCTCACAAAGCGATCCAACACTAAATACATGTTCAGCCTTGCCAGAGTCATGAGGTTGACTTGAGCTTGGTGAATATGGCTGATGCCCTTGGCCCCTCACAAAATAAAGCGAAACGGCACATCAGGAAACAACATGGTGCAGTACAAATGCATAACGAATAACGAAGGGGAGAAAGTCTCCTGAGAGTGTGAGATAAGGCTTTTCTCAAGATAGTAGCAAGACGTAAGATACAAAATGTGACAATGCTAATAAATCCATGCCATTTCGATCAGGGTGCAGGACCTCTGCCGGGCCAATGGAGCACGATTCAGATCTCAGATTTACCACGGATGCATGGCCTTGGACAAGGGGCTGGCGTGCACCAGCTGTGGTTTTGTCACAGGTGACCCAAGGATAAGAACTTACTCAGCTCACTGGCAACACTGATCATCACTAACAGTGGAAATGATAAATCCGACTGTCATTCACTGCCTATGTTTTCTGGTAAGGGCAGTGATATACTGTGACTCTGTGAGAAATCATATTTTCATTTCTTAAGTTTTCAAAAACTCAATCTTGATAATGTTCTTTAAGGAGACAGAAAGACAAAGAGAAGAAAAGTCTTGGCCAACATTCCTCCAGGAATTCGCTTTCTAAAACAGAATCATTTTTGCTCTGTATAAAAGGGTGTAGATCAGGCAAAAGTGGTCTCTATCAACTTGTGAATTTTTTTTAAAGTAACACTAAGTATTACTTACACGGTGCTGATTTTTAAATCATGTGGAAACGCTACTAGACTCACCTGAACTGCAGCCGCGTCTTGGTTATTATAATGATAGAGCAGTCCAAGTGCAAAATACCTGAAACAGGACAACGTGGTAAGTACAACCTGTCCTCATCAGCTCCTGGAGGTGACCTTCACACAGTGACACCCCCCACTCCAAGCTCCCCATATTCTATTCAACTCGAGTTCAGGCTGGGTGCAGTGGCTCATGCCTGTAATCCCAACACTTTGGAAGGCCAAGGTGGGTGGATGGCTTGAGCCCAGGAGTTCAAGAACAGCCTGGGCAACGACATAGTGAGATTTATCTTTATTAAAATATTCAAAAAAATTAGCCAGGTGTGGGATACACATCTGTAGTCCCTGCTACTTGGGGTGCTGAGGCAGAAGGATCACTTGAGCCCAGAAAGTTGAGGCTGCAGTGAGCCCTGATTGTGCCACTGCACTCCAGCCTGGGTGATGGAGTGAGACCCTGTCTCAAAAAATATATGTGTGCGTGTGTGTGTGTGTGTGCACGCACACACCTGTGTAGTTCAACAACAAACAACCAAAGGATTCTCATTTCTGTATATTTACTTATGATACTAAAAATATATGCTCTATCAGCTTCCAAAAAGAATCTGATTCCAGTCTAAGATGAGCTGAAAAAGTAAACTATGGAAAAATCACATCTGGAATTGCTTTACCATTTGCTTCAAATGTTAATATAATTTCATATGTCTTTGGTCTACTACTATTAACCCATATGAGGTACTAGAAGAATACGCAGAAGCTACGCTGCCTAAGCAGTGACTGAGAAGGAGGGCAGGGGCTTCAGACATGAGGAACAAGCAGGAAGGGCTAGTGTCCGGGCCTCGCAGACCACAGAGTCAGGGAGCGTCCTGGGAGGGAGTGCCCAGAGTTCAAGAACCTGGGTTTCAACTCTAGCTTCTTTGATCTTGAGCAAGTAGGTTAACTTCCCCAGCCTCTAACTCCTCACCTATAAATGGAAAAGATGGGCAATAGCATTGGCATTGCCTGGGCAGTGAGCCCTCAGCACCCTCTGGAAGTCTGCAAGGGTGCCACACTCCTGGTTCGCCTCCCCAGCAGGAAACTGGAGAAGGCTGACCAGCGAGAGGTCAGGCTTCTTCCCTCCAAGGGCACACTCTCAAGATACTGAGGCATCCACATGAATCCTTCTCTTTTCCTCAACCTTTTGGAAAGCCATGCTGACTCTACAGATCCCACCATCCCTTGTCACTGCCATGAAGTGGCAGTGTGTTTTCTGCCTCCTGAGAAAACTAACACTGATTCCACAGCATATCCGAGTGGCTGATGGAAACTGCTGAAAAGGCCAGTACCCACGTGGAAGGCTCTGGCGTCTCAGGCACTAGCACAGTGACCCCAGGGTCTCTGTGGGAGTTCATCCACGCTTTTGTCGTTTCGAATCCTTAACAAAAATCATAGACCAAAAAAAATCATGTTCTCTAAGTGGAGCTGAGGGATCACCCAACCACTCTCATTTTTAAAGATAAGAAAACTGAGGCCTAGAATGGTTGGGCTAAGTATTAACTGCCCAGAATGGAGAAGCTGCTGGCCCCAACCAAGCCAGGCACTATGCATTAACAGCCCACGATATATAAGGCCATCTACTAACTCATGCACATAAGGAAGGTAGTCTTTTATTTTTTTGAGACAGGGTCTAGCTCTGTCCCCAGGCTGGAATGCAACGGTGCAATCACTGCTCACTGAAGCTTCAACCTCCTGGGTTCAAGCAATCTTCCTGCTTCAGCCTTCTGAGTAGCTGGGACCACAGGTGTGCACCACCACACCCAGCTAATTTCTTTTCAATTTTTAGTAGAGACGAGATCTTACTATGTTGCCCAAGCTGGCCTCAAACTCCTGGGCTCAAGCAATCTGCCTGCCTCGGCTTCCCAAAATGCTAGGATTACAGGCATGAACCCCCATGTCCAGCCAAGGAAGGCAGAGTTTAAAACCATACCATGTATCAACAAGATCAAGAAGCCTCCCTTTGAATCTATTTATTTAGCTATCTATTCAATTCAGTAGTCAGTAACTAAAATGCACTGTAAATTTTACCAATAAACCTGTGGCATCTCCCACAAGTGAATACGAGACAAACTATAAAGGGGATTAAAAATAACTTCATGGTCGGGCGTAGTGGCTCACCCCTGTAATCCCAGCACTCTGGGAGGCTGAGGCGAGCAGATCACCTGAAGTCAGGCGTTCTAGACCAGCCTGGCCAACATGGCAAAATCCCATCTCTACTAAAAATACAAAAACGACCTGGGCGTGGTGGCACACACCTGTAATCCCAGCTACTTGGGAGGCTGAGGCAGGAGAACTGCTTGAACCCAGGAGGCGGAGGTTGCAGTGAGCTGAGATCACACCACTGTACTCCAGCCTGGGTGACAGAACAAGACTCCGTCTCAAAAAAAAAATAGTAATTAAAAAAAAAAAAAGAAAAATAACTTCGTTTACTCACAAAGCCCATTACTAGCTCCAAATTGTACTCCAGATCATTCAAGCATGGGTGTGAGAACAAATGCCCTCCAAGACCCCTTCAAGGGGTCTGCAGACGGTGGTGACAGAGAGGGCATCTGAGGAGCACATATATCTGCTGCCACTATGATTTCGTGGCAGTCACCTACAGGTCCTTGAGAACGCAAACATCACACTGGTTAAGGCTAAGTCACTTCATGAGGATCTCCCCAGCAAAGGGCCTCAGTAAGGGTGCAGGGCGGGAAGCCCTGGTCATATCAGGAGGGGAGCACTCACTTTTTGTGCTTCTCTAGCCAGGCAGCACTGTCTGTCAGGAGACAGAAGTTCTCAGTGACCAGGAGGTCCAGCAGGCTGTCGTGGTCAGCCTCTGCGTACAGTTTGAGCAAGGCTGTGTCGATGTCCTCCTTGTAGCCATTTGCTACCTCTGTGCTGCGGACCTCGTTCAGGTAGCTCATGAGGAAGCGTTTGCACTTGGCCATCTTCTCCTGGTCCCCCTGGGTCAGCTGGTTCAGGTCTGCGTACTCATGAAGAGGAGGGTGGGACCGGGTGAAGGAGGAGGAGGTGGGCAACAGGAAGGGGTAGAGAGAGATCAGCTCCCGGACATCAAGCTGGCCGCTTCTGCAATTACAGTGTCAAACTAAATGAAGCAAAAAGAGAGAAGAGTACACATAGGCACACAAAACAGCACTGGAGGGGAGTGCACGGTGGCACGCGTTCACAGGGGGCTGGGGAGCTGGGGACAGGGTAATCACGTCGGGGTGACCGTTCTAATTTGCGAGTGCAGCAAAGCACCATCCAACTGGGTGCTGCCACCTGGCTCCAAAAAAGAACAGAAGGGACGAAAGTGAAAGACACATACGCAACTGGCGTGAGAGTGGAACACCAAAATGCCTATGATGAAGAGAATACCCAGCTGAGCCTGGAAACCAAGGCAGAAAAAGCAACACCCGGGATAACACGCCATCAGCGTCTGCGGCTGTGCAAAGGCAGCATCACAGCTCTGCTGAAACCAGCATTTTCCTGGCACTAAATTACAGACAGATTTGTTGAATGGTCCTTAAAGAAGGGACTTTATAAAAACATTAACTTACAACTTCCTCACCAACATCTCACAACAGAAGACACAGAAATATTCATGTGGCCATTTCTGTGGGGACTCTCGTAGAATTTCAGAGCCTAACATTGGGATGCAACAAACAGTTCCTTTCCTATCTCCTCTCTGGAACCTGCCCGTCCTGGCTACAATCAGAGCAGGAGCTGTGGATCTCAAACCTGGCCCAGTGTCAGACCCAGCTGTGGAAACAGAAGCAGGGGCCACCCCACCCCAGACACACGGAATAGCAAGGAAGGACCCAGGATCCATGCTGCCTGCGATGTTCAGTGCATCCTCTTTCACCCAAGCTCTGAACAGCTTAAAGCCTCCTCTACTGGCTTCCGCCTCTGGCTGCCCTTCCTTCCGCTTCACTCAGCCTCTCCTGACCTCCCATGATTTGTACAACCCATAGGATAAATTTCAAACCTCTTAGTATGGCATTCAAGGCCCTTCCCAAACTGATCTCAAGCTACTCTACAACTTCAGCCTCAAGCATCCCTCCCACAGCCCAACACTTCTACTAGACCTGCTTATTTTGCCAATTTGTACATTTCATGCCTCTCAGCCTTTGCTGCTGTTGTTCCCTTGCCTAAAGCAGTGGTTCTTGGTGAAAAGCAATTTTGCTCCCTGGGGAACATGTGGCAATTCCTGGAGACAATTTTATCATGACTGGGGTGGGGGTGTGCTATGGCATCTAGTAGGTAGAGGCCACGGCTGCTGCCACTAAACACCCTGCAATGCACAAGACAGTACCCCCCTGCCCAAAGAATCATCTGGCTCAAAACGTCTACAGTGCCACAGTGGAGAATCCCTGACCTAAAGTACAATTCTTGATTTGAGAAGTTTCTGCTCGTTGTTTAAGGTACAGGATGAATCCAATGAAGATTCCTCCACTGGCTCATGTGAGCCCATGCAACAACGCTCCCACAGCAGAGCGGCACCTGTGCTGCAGGAAAGGCACACATCCAGTTTCCAAGCTAGAATGGGCATGCCAGAGAAGCAGGCACTGGGTTACCCTTCCATCCACTGCTCACATGCTCAGGCCACGTTTGCCGAATGAAAGAAGAGCTGAACCTAGCTGATACAATGACAGGCTGCAGGTTGTCTAAAGGAACAGACACAGAGCCCACGTCCCCAGGTTACGTATGATCAATTTTCTCTTAAGTATCAACCATAACTAGCTGGTAACTGTGGCCTCCGGCACGGCACTGAGAAGGAGTCAGAGGACGGGTCCAGTTCAACGAGGAAAAGAAAATCATAATTTATTAGCAACATTTGCTGTGAGCACAGAAAAGGAAGTGGAATCATCTTTGTCTTAGAAGTGCCTTCTTCAAATATCAATTCTCAGGCTGGGCATAGTGGCTCATGGCTGTGATCCTAGCACTTTGGGAGGCTGAGGCAAGAGGATGACTTGAGGCCAGGAGTTTGAGATCAGCCCAGGCAACACAATAAGATCCCGTCTCTATAAAAAAATAAAAAATTCGCCGGGTCCTGTGGTGGCACACACCTGAAGTCCTAGCTACTCAGGGGGCTAAGGCAGGAAGATCACTGAGCCCAGTAGGTCAAGGCTGTGGTGAGCTCTGATTGCATCACTGTACTCCAGCCTGGGAGACAGAATGAGATGCTGCTTCAAAACGAGAAAAAAAAAAAAAATCCGTTCTCTCAGTCACACTTTGGACCAAAGCAGAGCAGCAATCTAAACTTAAGCCATTAAGAGAGTGAGGTGCGGAAGTACAGAAACGTCATCCTAATAACAGCCCCCACATCTATTCTCTTACAAAATCCAAGGACTGCTCTAGGAATCCATCTGAGGACAATCACCTAATGTTTCAGATTAACCCATGAGAGAAGGAAGACACCTTGGGATACACCCATGACCCCGGTGAGGAGGTCTTCAACACTGTAGGGCGGACACAAGATATGACAGAAAAGAGCCTAGGTCCAAAGGGGCAAAAAATTGACTTAAACCCCGAAGCCAAGTGTCTTGCCAAGAACAGAGAATAGCACATAAGAGTTGCATAAGCCAAAGTTATATGGGGCATCATTATTCAAGGAATGATTCCTTCTTTACTCAGAAGTCCATTCTCTACAGCCAATTTTGTAACTGTAATCATTTTCAGTACCGCCATCCCTCAAATACCCAGCATAGAGCGAAAGATTAGAGCCACCATGGATGTAACGATGTGGCTGGTCATGAGCACACCCCCTACAGAACAGGCAAGGGAGGCATTCTGCTCAAGTCGCTACTTAGATGAACATATCTATTCAGGGGCTTGCTGTACATGTATTTCTTAGATAGCTGTAAACTGTGCAGAATCTATCCTGGAGAGATATTTTAAGAAGTTACTCTAAAGGCAGTGCCTGGGTAGGATATTTCAAGACTCTCACAGCAGGTCTAACTTAATCTTCCGCAAAGAGTGCTGAGCAAGGCCTGGGACGGCTAACTCCTGCCTCACTGAGCACTCCGCTGTGGGGCAAGGGCAGCCGGAGGCGGCGTGACTGCGAGGCGTGCCTGTAAGGCAGGCGTGGCGGGCGGGGGAAAGGGGAGAACACACTCCACGGCCCACAAGCACGTCTGACAAGCACAGGAGTCATTGCAGCGCCAGAAGGGACCTCCTTAAGAGAAACTCAACTTTCCGAGAGCTGACCAGGAACAGAACATTTAGAAGGTCATTAGAGGATGACGGAAAGTTTCATAGGTCTTCCCACAAGCACTGTGTTCCCCGCCGCCCCACCCCAAACTCACAGCTTCTTGTGAAATCACTGGAGAGAAGCAAGAGCGAACAACAACAGCGCCTTCCCAAGGGGTCCTCAGCGTGCTATCAGATCTGCTCTTTAGAATTTTCTCCTGACAAAACAATCTTGATGCGTCCACGGGACTAGTGTCTGTGCCCTTCCTCTGCTCCCACTCTAAGACACAGGCCAGTTAAATTAAGGCTCCGGGTGAGGGGGTGACGCCGAGGAACCAGCATTGGCGGGGTCTGCTGTCACAAGCAACCCCCACCGTATCCACCCGAAGCACAATCTAATCATGCAACACCGCGACGTCACACCGGCAACGCAGGTTCTGGCCACAGAGGGACACTGTGGTGGCAGTCTCGCTACCAGCACCTCAAATTACCTGAAGAGCTCTTTAGCTTCCAGGAACTGAAGTTGTGCAAACTGTATAAATCCGGCCTGCTGCAGAATTCTTCTGTACATTACCTGCAAGGAAAGACAGGTGTCATCTCTTAGTGAATCTTGAAACCACCACGGCAGGGTTAAATTCATCTAACCTTAAATAAATGTTTGTTATAACATAGACATGCACAATTACAAGCTGAGGAAAAAACAAGGTGTATATGACATGACATATGTCTGCCTCTTTATGGTTTTATTTTTGTAATTCTCCAATCCTTCCCAAACGCACTCCTTGATCTCCAATTCTCCTCCTCATTAACTCACAGGGCTTCAACGAGTCCCCGCACTTGTGATTGCTGAGATGGATATCAACAACCCTGGTGTTTCTGGCAGTCCAGGAACTGCCTGGCCTTCTTCCACTCTTCTGGAATTGAACTCACAGTACCACCTTTCAGAGCATCCCTCAGAGCACAGGGCAAACTCATTTCATAACAAAACAGATAAACACCCAGGCTTTCTTAGTCAGAGATGCAGAAATGCTGCACGTTCCATCTCCTGCTGGTCATGTCCAACCCACACTCACACACCAGCATCCGACACTCCTGCAATAACGGGGCCAGTTTATCGTGTTTACTCCACTATGACCCACATTTCCATGACTGCTTTGTCCTTGTTACATCCAGCAATAGCAGAATGCACGTTAGGAATTTGCTGTGTGGCGTCTCTGATCCCACGACCCGCTCCGTCACCGTCCAGTATGGCTGGCGTCCGAGTCCTGACCATCGTCTATATGAAATGGCTTCTGGATGTGTTTCTTCACTCTGTTCCTACAGATGCCACCACCATAGCCCAGGCTCTAATCGCCTCAAGAGTAAAGACTGTGTTTTAATTAGTCTCTGACTTTGACACCTCCTCTTTCTAACACATCGTTCCATTTGACAGCCACACATTCCGTGAAGGCACGGCACATACCTCACTCACCTAGCGTCTCCCACTACTAGCCTAGTGTCTGCCATTCAGTCGGTGCTTACTGATCAATTCTCTGATCCATTTGTATGAAACTCCACTTCCATTGTCACTCACTATCCCCATCTTACAGGTACAAAAACTCGGCCCAGAGATGTTACGTTCTTAGCCCGAACTTACTAAAGTAAGAATTGGTTGGACCGTGATTTAAAACCAGGCCTTTCTGATTCCAGAGGCCAGATCTTTCCACTCACTGATTCTTCCAGGTACACAGCAGGCAGTTGGTATGTCACCCACTGAAGGTACAAGGGAAGTGGAGCCCCGGTGCAGAAATGCTATCCATCCTGTTCTCTTAAATTACTTTTCAAAGGGCTTTCACTCAACACCAGAAGACAGGGTGGAAGGAAAAAAAAAAAAGCTTTCACTACACAGTAGTTTTAAAGGACTCTCAGAAGCATAGCAACCGTTCCTCACCTACTTCCAGTAGAAATCCCTTTAGAGACGTCAGAAAAAGCAGGCTCCTCAAACCTTTCAGTTTTCTTTTTACCATCTGTCTTTATTTTTCTTCCCCGAAACCCGCCATTTCTGACATAAAGACCGAACCAATTATGCCACCCAACAGTAAGCAAAAGGGAGTGAGGCAAAGTTCTGTTGCCTGGAATGCCAGTAACATTTCCGAAAGCAGAAATACTAGAGGCCAGCCACTTAGCAAAAGGGATGCAGAGGACCCATCAGCTGCTGTAGAAGAATTCTCAATCACACCCAGGCTTGTTGAGGAGAAATCAGCTGAACGGCAATTTATTCCTTTTGGCGGTAGGATTCAAATGGCATCCACTCTTCCCCTATCTGCAGGGAAATGGAAATTACTTTTGTGGACATTCCAAATCTTAAGAAGAAGGGGTTATTTTCTATACTCTAGTCTGGGAATGCTACACGCACACTTCGAAGGGGAATGCCAAGAGGTTCTTCGTCCCGGATGTAAGCATCACGGATGCGGAAGCCCGGGATGATACAAAGAGCACTGTCGGATTCCACCTAAAAATGCCTGATCAGAAACTTTACCAAGAATGGCCAATTCTCGGTTCTCCCAAGTTGACGGTCTCATTCCCAAACTGTCTACTACCATCGATGCCTCCTCCTGCTCTCTGCTCAGGTGATCCTGGGCTATAAAACCTGGAGCCAGGTAGGCTGCCAGGGAAAAGACGAGACGGATGAATACATACGAAGGACAGAGAACAAGAAAGTCCATTGATCTCCAGAGCTAACTCATCAGTGGAAGCTCCAAGCTTCTTTTTTCATTACCAGCTCATCCCTCATTATAAGGCAGTGGTACAAACTCCCAGGTGAAGAGAGTAAGTCAGCAAACTAGCCCTCTAAGGAGCCACCCTATGTCTACTCTGTACAGAGGCTGCAGGCCAGGCTTAAGAGGCTGCATGGATTCTGGAAGCAAGTTGAAACTGAAGTCAAAATCCTTATTATTAATATTATCTTTCTGAACTGAGATGTCTAACATTTGTGATTTGGGGAACTGGAAGAAGATTCTAATCTAAAGATTTCTAAAACTGTTTCCAAGGCTGCATTGTCTAAGTTAAATACCACACAAGCGCTCCTGGAGAGAACAGTTCCTCCAAGCACTGAATTCAAAGGGCAGCTTCTCTCATGGCTCCTTACTGTGCACTGCCTAACCAAATACACAACCTTTCAACTAATGGAATATTACTCAGCCTTAAAAAGGAAGGAAATTCCAACACATGCCACAACACAGACGAACCTTGAGGACAACGTGCTCGGTGAAGTCAGCCAGTCACAAGACAAATACTGAATGATTCCCCGGATACGAGGTCCCTAGTGCAGTCAGGTTCATAGAGACAGAAAGCAGAATGGGGGCTGCCAAGAGCTGGTGGGGGTGTAGGGCAGGGAGGTGGGGAGTTAGTGTTCAACAGTACAGCGTTTCTGCCTGGGAAGATGAAAGGTCAGGAGATAGAGGGTGGTGATGGCTGCACAGCATGGTGAATACACTCAATGCCACAGAACTACACACTTAAAAATAGTTAAAATGGTAAAATTTATGTTATGTATATTTTACCACTTTAAAAAAAAAAAAAAAAAAAAAAAACTTCTCCAGGTAGATTTTTTCCCTTTACTGAATTTTGGTAGTAGCCGAAGTCTTCTCACTTCTATGGTGATCTGTGGTGGAGGCTGAGGTGAAACGCTCTAAAATCAGAATGTGTGGGTCTGAGTGCAGGCTCTGCCCGTCATTAGCTGTGTGGCCGTGTGCAGGTTATTCTGACCTTCCACGCTGCATCTTCATCTTTATAGAGGGAGCAGAATCGTGCAACCTCAGAGTTGGGGTGGGGATTAAGAGAGTGCAGTTGGGTGTGGCCGTCACAACAGTGCCTGGCGTGCAGTAAGCACACAATAAATGTTGTCTCTGTCTTCAGGCTGAGCCTGTGATTAGCACTCCTAACTAATCCCAGGCTTTAACTGTCTCCATCACCTTCTAAGTCTGTCTGCTTGATTCTATCACATCTCTGTAAGTAATGGAGGGAGGTGGATAAATCCTTTTCTAATGAAAGAAAGACTTACAGAAAATTAGATTTTAAAAGGAAACTTCCTATGAGCAGCTGGAACAACCACACGGTGGCAGCACCGACACTGTCACGTGACAAAAGCCAGTTTCTCAAACATGGCGCCTCAGGTGGCTACACCAGCTCCTAGGCCAAATGTGATACAAAAACGCATCAAGTGGTGAGGCGTGGATAAGGAATATAATGGAGTCATTTACTGCAACTCAGAAAAATACTTTCTTTCAAATCTGTAAAAACTGGATAGGTCAAATGTGGGCTCAGACTAGAATATTTTTCATAGCTATAGTAAGAATTTTTTGAGAAAGGTGACAACCACAACCAAATGAGTCTGCAAATACCACAACAGGACACACACCATGTAAACCCTGGAGCTGAGGGGAGATGAACAGGCACACAGGGGCGACGCAGACTCCTGAGCCAGTGCTGACAACAGCATGAGCAGCCTGCCTCTCCCCTTCCTCAGCTTCCCTCTCCAGGGCTCTCGGCTACGGCTGGTTCTTTAATTCAGGGATGGGATGGGGCTAAGAGGCAGTGGGTCACCCCGACTAGATTATACGATCGACTGCAGACCTGGAGAAGGGAAATTGGCAAACACAGTTATTGCCAGCCAGCTACCAATGCACAGAGGATAGTCTACTCCTGGCATGGGGCAGACCACTAAGATTCATGTTATAATGCCCCATTACATGGAGAATATAACAGGAATATATGAGACATAAGTATCATTCTTGTAAGTATAGCCAAATTCTAAACAAAAATTGGCATGAATGTTACCATTTTAACTATATTCATACTAACTCCTTTTTTTTTAACTTATTAAAAAACCATGTAAGTAATTGTCTAAACAGAAACATCTTTCCCAAAATATATTAGGTGGAACATGAGGACCATGGCATTCTCCTTGTTAAAAAGGCAATGCGTCCTGATTGAATAAATTTATAAACAGGTGTGTATGCATGTGTATCTATATATGTAAATGTTATATAAAATATATAAACTGAAATGCACTTACTTGTGTAGATATAAAAATACAACTGTATCATGTATAAAATGATGCATTTCTATATATATAGAATATCTATATCTATAGAATATAGATATAGATAAATATATAGAATATATATATATATCCCTTCTTGAGGGCACACAGAAAGATAAAAATATAATAATATATAAAATATACCCTCTTAGGGAATCACAATAAGTATTAGAATATTAGAGGCTCTGAAAAAACCTTCAATTAAGAAACCCAATTAACTTAACCTTCCAAAATAGAATCTTCCTCCCACCCTGCACCTGTTACTGTCCCTGCACAAGTGTTTGGTGAAACAAAGTGGGAAGCCTTGATTCAGAAGGAAGCCTGCAATGGACACATGCAAAGCACAAAAAGTGGTCAATTCCAAATATGGGAATAGGGAAAGGAGGCAGCGAGGTGGTGGCAAGAAAAGAGGGAGAGCACACATAAGCAAAATTCACAAAAAAAAAAAAAAAAAAAAGGTCCAACCTCTCTTGGGAAGGATATACACAAAAAATTGCAACACTGGTGACTTAGAGAGAAAAATGATGTGCTAAGGAAGAAAAGGACATTTGCCATTTGATTTTTCTTTTAACCACACGCATGTATTTTTTTCTTCTGTGCTTTTCAAAATTCAAAATTCCTAAGTAATATATTCAATAGGGCTCAAATTTTGAGGCACTGAAAAGGGATACAGCAAGCCCTCTTATTCCTGTCCCAGCCAGCAGATGCCCTCCAGAAGGAATCAGTGCTATTAATTTCTTGTGTAGCCTTCCAGAGACGTTATGTATTGACGAGCAAATACTTTTACGCCATTTTAATAGTGGTAGCATGTTATGCAGGCTCACTGGCACTTTGTGTAACTTATTCTACCTTAATGCTATGTGATAAGCCCTGAAGGCCTTGACGCTCTTCCTGGCTGCACAGCGCTGCAGCCCCCGTCTGGGCTATAATACATTTAATCATGTCCCACTGGCAGCCTCTAGGTTTTGTGGTTGTTGCTTTTTAACAAACAATAATGGAGTGAAAAGTTTTCTACATCTGTTATTTTGAATTTCAGTGATCAGATCTGTAAAATACACTTCTGGGTATGGAATTGTAAGTTTTAATGTCGACAGATATTCTTGAATTGCCCTCCCAAGAGGCTGTATCAATTTAAATTATTACAGAACACCTGAAAGCACCTGTTTCCCCACTTTCACCAGGACGGTATTATGAAACTCTCTGATCTCTGATAACATAATGAATGAAAAATGTACTGGTGTATTCTTATTGTGTATACCTCTACATGAGAGACAAAGCATTTTTTCATACATCTATTAGATAGGCAATTTAAAAAAAATTTTTTTTGAGACAGTCTTGCTCTGTTGCCCAGGCTGGAGTGCAGTGGTGCAGTGGCACAATCTCAGCTCACTACAACCTCCGCTTCGTGGGTTCAGGTGACTCCTGTGCCACAGTCTCCTGCGTAGCTGGAATTACAGGTGCATGCCATCATGCTCGACTAATTTTTGTATTTTTAATAGAGACAGGGGTTCACCATGCTGGTCAGGCTGGTCTCGAACTCGTGACCTCAAGTGATCCTCCCACCTCAACTGATCCTCCCACCTCAGCCTCCCAAAGTGCTGGGATTACAGGTGTGAGTCGCTGCACCTGGCCAGCAATTTCATTTTCTATAAAATGTGTTCATATTCATTTTTCTATTGGGCTATTCATATTTCTTTCATATATCCCAAGGAATTCTTCAGAGATTAGACAAATTAGCTCTCTTTCTGTGCTGCAAACTACAAATATTTTTCCTAATTTGCTATTTCTCTTGAATTTGTTTATAGGTTTTGCCATGCAGGATGTGTATATGAGAGAGAGAAAAAGAGAGAGAGAGAAAGAGAGAAAGAGAGAGAAAGTGAGAGAGAGAGAGAGAGAGAAAGAGAAAGAGAGAGAGAGAGAGAGAGTGTATGTGTGTGTGTGTGTGTGAATTTAATTTTTTCTTTATGGATTCTGGGTTTTCAAATAAATTATTTAAAAATATTCCAAAACCATCTGGGCACGGTGGCTCATGCCTGTAGTCCCAGCACTTTAGGAGGCCAGGGTGAGCAGATGACCTGAGGTCAGGAGTTCGAGACCAGCCTGGCCAACATGGTGAAACTTCGTCTCTACTGAAAATACAAAGAATTAGCTGGGTGTGATGGCACGTGCCTATAATCCCAGCTACTCGGGAGGCTGAGGCAGAAGAATCCCTTGAACGCGGGAGGCGGAGGTTGCAGTGATTGTGAGATTGCGCCACTGCACTCCAGCCTGGGTGACAGAGCGAGACTCCATCTCAAAAAAATAAATAAATAAAATGTATCTGGGAAGGTGGTATCTGGGAAGGTGGTGGCTGTTACGGACGGAATGCTTGTGTCTCCCTAAAATTCCTATGTTGAAATCATTCCCCCTAGGGTATTAGGAGGTGTAGTCTTGGGGAGGTAATTAGGATTACATGAGGTCATAAGGGTGGAGCCCTCATGAATGGGATCTGAGTAGTGCCCTTATAAGAATACTGAGAGAGCTTGCTTCTGTCTCTGCCATGTGAAGACTGAGAAGACGGCCATCTACGAATCAGGAAGCTGGCCATCCCCAGACACCAAACCTGCAGACACCTGGATCTTGGGCTCCAGACTGAGAAATAAATGTTTGTTGTTGAGGTCATCCAGTTTATAGTATTGTTCTAGCAATCTGAGATGACTAAGAAAGTAGGGGTACAGTTTTTTAATCTCCCAGTCTCCTCTGAAAAGAGACAGAATGATTGGTTCATAACAGCACTATTCACCACAGCCTAAGGTGGTAGCAACTTATTCATTGACAGATAAATAACTAAACAAAATGTGGTAGGTACATACAACGGAATATTATTCGGCCTTAAAAAGGAAGAAGATTCTTCCGTGCTGCAACATGGATGAACCCTGAGGACATGCTGCTAAGAGAAATAAGCCAGTCACAGAAGGACAAATATTGTATGACTTCACTTCTGTGAGGTTCCTGGAGTAGTCAAATTCATAGAGACAGAAGTAGAAGTGGGGATTGCCTGGGCCGGGTGCAGAGGGAACGGGTGGGCATATAGTGGGAAGGGGGAGGTGACTTTGCAGGCTCCAATTTGCCATGTGTGCCAACATGGAGAAATCTGACATAAAAGAAATCTGTATGCTTTGAGCCTCTAAGCAAACAGATCAAGTCACTACAAGGGAAAGAAACCCAGATTATCATCAGATTTTTCACTGCAACTCTATCATGGTAGAACATATTTAGGTTCCTCATTGAAAGATAAGACGAGTGGAGGACTGACTCTGTATCCAGCCAAACTGGCCCTCAAGGATAAAGTCTGCAATGAACTGTCATTGTCATCAAGAAGCACAAACTCAAGAGACAGTGTCTCCATATTCTCACTGTGAAATATCTCCCAGAGGACTGCTTTAGAAAACCAAAATGACTAGAAAGACATCAACAGAAAATTTGATGGTGAGCATTCAACACATATTTGTCCACAGAACTAAGAGACCAAATAGCATGCGGAAGGCTCTATGCTTTCAAAAAGTACAGACAATACAACCATCAACAAATAGGGAAGAATGAGAGATTATACAAAAAAGATGAGACGCTTGCTGACTGCCTTCCGGGTACCGGCTGGGAATTGAGGGCTATTCCTCCAAAGCAGATGCTGAGGAACACAGGGGAAGAGTGAATGAAGACGTTACTGGCTAATTTCAAACACGGCTCCAAGTGGGGAAGCAACGGACAGTAGAAACCCTCCCAAAAAAGAGAAGGTAAAGGAATTTTATAAGGTGGATCATATTAAGGTAACCATTAGAACAAAAAAATATAACACAAATACACCAAAAGACAGAAAAGAAGGGAGGAAGAAAGAGAGACACAGAGGGACAGTGGGAAGAAGGAAGGGAAAGAAAGAATGAGGGGGGTAGAAAGGGAGGTAGAGAGAGGGGAGTGGGGGGGAGAGAGAGAGAGAGAGAGAGAGAGAGAGAGAGAGAGAGAAAGAGAGAGAAAGAACATGCAAATAAAACAGACCACACAGTGAAAGGAGGGAGGCAGTGAATAGAGAGAAGGAGAGAAACTGAGTTTAGACTTCTTTGAATATACTTTGTTTTACTGATTTGACTTTTGAGCTCTGTAAATATTTTAGATAATTATGAAACAAATTAAATTTTTAAAAGCAATCCCCAAAAAATCAAAAGTCAAATGAAACAAATGAACCTAACTACATATATAAGAGCCGGTGGCAGAACCACACAGAGGAGAACTACCTCACGTGACATTAAAACAGTAATTTGAGTGTACAGCCTAGCGAGATTTTCCCTAAGGATTAAAAAAAAAAAAAAAATGCATAGCAAAAACATTCATTGGAAGAGTGTGGAAACACAAGCACTGACCAGACACCCAGCACACAAAGGAATCAGTGCTGATTTGGGGGAGTGACGACAATGGTACTGTGGTTACATTTCAAAGAGCATCAGTGCTTTCAGAGACATGTATTAAAATGTTTTTAGATGAAATGGAAAAAAAAATCTATCGGAGCTCAAGCTTAAATATAAACACTATCCATATTGTGTGATAGAAATGAAGTAATATTTTGTGTGTGACACAAACCTTTGTCTATAGAGCAGGATGTCCCTTTACTGTCTCTTATTTTAAATACAGCATTCTAAACTGTAATATAATTTAAGGCTTGTTTTCTAAAGTTCTGAACAACCCTTTTGGCTCGAAGAAATGATCCTTAATCCCAGCCCCACAGTCAAACTTCTTGACAAACCCGTTGCTAATTCAGAACTCAGAGAAGCGAAACCAGCCCTTGCTTTAAATGAAGGGAAAGGAGTGCAACGGTGAAGAAGTCTACTGAGCTCAAGCTTCTCATCCTCCCCCTTCCTGATTTCTTGAAGCTTGGGGTCTAGCACGTGGTCATAAGCACTCTAAGACTAAAAGAAGCAATGTGCTTAACCAGATGAGCTGAATCTAATCCTTTAAAACATACACATTTATGAAAAGTCATTTCTAAACCTTTTTTTTTCATCAATATTGTTTTATTGTTTAAGATTTCCATTTCACACAAAAACCCCGTGCTGCCAATCCATTATACCACAGCTCTGCTGAAGTCCATTTGGAAGCTCTGAATTCCTCATTCATTCTTTCCTTGGTATTAAAACGAAAGAACTTACCCAGGACCTAGGGGAGGGAGAAGCGTGGAGCTGAGGGGTGAACTGATAAATGGTATGGGCCGTAAATCGCAGGTGCATGGGGTAATAAGTCCTTAGCTCTGCCCAGAGGAAAGGGAAGGCTTAGTGAAGAGGAGATATTTAAGTGAGGTATCAAAACCATTTTATCAAGTAGAGACGTACACTCCAGTAATTGCAGGGTAAAGGGCCCCACGGGGAGCACCAGCCTGACTTAGCCAGCCTGATGTCCAGAGGCATGGCTGATCTGCGCTGCCACGTCTTGTCTGTGAAATGAGGACAATGGTACCAGCCATGACCGAATGCTTTTGAGGGTTAAAACAACAAATGTTTTTAAATGCCTTGCAGGGTTCCTGACATATCATCGGGCTCACTGCTTGTTTGTTCTCTTTGTCTTCCACCCTTTGAGGCAGAAATGTAGAATGTAGGCATGTGCTTCATAGGAGTGAGTGTGTGTGTGTAAGTGTGTGTAAAAGACAAGGAGGCCACAGAAGAGGGTGGGGTCAGCCAAGCTTCAAGGCTGTGGACTTGACCTGGGCAACGAGATGCCCACTAAAGTATTCTAAGCAAAGGACTTGGTCTATAATTGAGAAAGATCATTTCCACATAGTTGCATGGAAGATGGACTGCGATCACACACGTAGGCTGTTAAAAACGCCGGCAAACGTGAGCATGGTCTGAATACCAGCAGTAACAATGGGAACTGAGAATAATGGGTGAACTTGAGATAATTCTGAGGGTGTATTTCCGGGGCTGGAGATAGGAGCTTGCAGTAATACAGGGAGAAGCGGGAAGTAGGTTAGAAAAGAAACAAAACAAAACAAAACACCCTGAGATATCAGACTGGAGAACAAGATGACTACTATCACCTAATACTGACTGTGTAGCTCTACTCTGGCAAAAAGCATAGGGAAAAAAAAGAGCAAAAATCAGATAAAGGGCATTGAAAGCCTCTGTAAGAAAATGTTAACATGCTTAAAATGTGCACATGGTGTGTGTGCAAGGAGAGAATACTCCACAGTGGCAGCTGTGAAAACCTTGGAATGTGGCCCCCCTGGACTTCCACACATCCACCGAGGGCAGCTCGCAGGAGAGGAGCAGGGGCTGAGAGTGCGTGCGGCAGTGGCAGGCCTGGGACTGGCGATCTGCCTCTGGTCTGCACCTTCCCCTCCAGGGCACCAGAAGCTCAGCAGCTTTCTTCTTTTTGCCTTTGCTGCCCCCTGCTGAACGCTAATAGATCAGTCTTACTCAAAAGAGGAACAAAAATGAAAAGTTTATCGATGTTTAAATGTAGAAAAGAGGTCCTGTCCGCCTTCACAGCCCACAACCATAAATCACACATCCCGTCTTTCACTTTCAGAATCTGCCCTTTGCTGCACAAAGCACCTGAGTCCAAAGAGCATTTCATTCCACAACAATCACACTGTTGTCTCTAAAATCTGACCAACATTATTAAGAACTTTTTATTATTAATTTAGATATTCATATGAAGCACACAAACATATCAACATTATGTTTTGTTCCCCTCAAATACAGAGTAACCTGAACAACCTAACAACTCATCAAGTAATAGTTTTTAGGAGACCCGATTTATATCAATTGCATTTGCTATACCAACTGTATTTAAAATGAGTGTTTCTCAAGTGCGTTAAAAATGTCCTCCTAAGGAAATCAACTAGATGGGGTTCCTACAATATCAATTTAGTTAGTAAAATGGTTATCAATATGGTTACAGCAAATCTATAGTAAATAGATTTACAGTATTACTAATCTATAGTAAAGCTTTTCCTATAGATGATAGAAATCTAAACTTTAATTCAACAACTTCCTGACAAATACAAATTCTAAATTCGGAGACAAATTAACTTGACCTCACTCTTTTGCTTTGTAAGAACTATGTTCTTGATCCTTCTCTGAAGGTCCACGGAAGAGGAAAGTTGATTAGAAATACAAGCCCATATCTAAAGTAGCAGAATCAAGTCAGAAGTTGGAAGCCTGACTTCTCCACTGTTGCCAGTGCCTTCTCAGTCACAAGCTGTTCGACCACCCTGAAGCCTGTTTCCTTATCTATACAATGTGGATTTGTTGAGAAAATTAAACAACAGATATAAAAGCGGTGTGTACAGCCCGGTACACAGGAAGGGCCGATGCACGTTAGTTAAATCTGAATGTCCTCTAACTGGTGACTTAGAGGCATATTTCTGTGACCAGTTAATTACAAACCTGAAATTTTTCCTTCGGAATGTTCCTCCGGGCTCCTTTTGCTAAAACCAAAGCCTCTTCTACTCTGCGGCTTGCTAGGAGATCCTGTATTTGTTTTTCCAAAGGTAATGGAACCAAGATGTAAACTCCTTTACTTGTGGCAACGATCACTCTTCCTGGGAAGAAATTCAGCATTGTCGGAAAGAGAGAAAACATACTGCCTGCAAAAAGACACAACTGCTTTCCCCAAACTGGATCATTACCTGATTTGTTGAACAATTTCCCCCTAGTTTTCTCAAAGGAATTCCTACAAAAATTATAAATTATAATCCTTTTCTTTTTCCCACACTGTCAACTGTCAGAAAAGGGCAAACTCTTACTATGACATTTCCAAAGAATAACATCTTTTTTTTGCCTTTTTTTTTTTTTAATTGAGAAATGCTGGTAAATGTAAAATCAGTGTAGTAAACACATAATACATAGCCCACTGAAGATGGAGAGTGCAATCAGGGAACATTATCAATAAGAATACACACCATTTTTAAAACATTCTTTTCCTTCCAAGTTAGTTTACATAAAATTAAAATGTTAATGTGATATTTTGAAGCATGAGATAATATTTCATCCTCATTTGCCAACCAGAAATACCTCCAAAGTCTTGCCATTAATATTTTCATCTCCCCACAGTCCTGCACATTAACCTGGCCCACTGCCATTGTCATTTTACCTGTGAGCCCCTCCACAGGTAGTCTGTGGAAGAGTCAGAACTGCGGTCCAAGACGAGCTCCTACTACTAAGCTTCCAAATTAAATTTGGTTCCCTTCTGCAGAAACTTTCAGCTAAGCACCACCTGTTTACAGGAAACAATCTAACTCTGTCTTCCGTATCACAACGAAGGCAGTTTTTCTCATTCCCAAATGACATTCTGTCCCTCCTCTGCCTGGAGTCACTTTTCCCAGGAAGCCTCCCTGTGTTCCCACCCTGGGCGGGTTACATCCTCCTCCTCTGTGTGTCCACCACACCCTGAGCCCGCCTCTACCACTCAACAGGCACCGCACCACAATACTGCTCTGTGTGTGAGCCCAGCGCAGGCACCGGAGACCCACTGGAATTAACCCACTCAATGGCAGGAACTGGGAGCCTTCTTATCTCCTGTAAGCATCTATAAGACAGCACTTGGCACAGCGAGGGTACTAAAATCCTTCGTCTGGTGAACTAAAATCCTTAAGTGGCAAATGCAACGCATACATCTAGATTCGTTCCTGGTTGGAAGAAACTATGATAAAAGCCATTCTTAGGACAATTGGGGAAATCTGAATATTGGCAGGACAGGAGATGGTATCATAAATTAATGTGAATTTTTTTCAGGAGTGAAAATGGCCTTGTAGTTTTGTAGGAAAATGCCCTTATTCTTGGGAGATGTGTGTGAAAGAATTTTGGGATTAAACATTATGATATCTTTCTCTTACTTTCAAATGGCACAGCAAAATGGTAACAAGTATTGAATCTAGGTGAAAGGTTCCTGGTGGTCTACTTTGTCTCTCTTACCACTTTTCGGAATGCTTCCAAGTGTTCAAAATAAAACTGAGGAAAAGTAGAGTAAATCCTTCAAGTGGCTCACCATACACACGAAATGAAATCCCTCCTGCCTCCGCCTCCCCAATTACCCTGGTCTGCTGCAGCCTCAGCTCGCGCTGCCCCTTCACACACACCATGCACTACAGTCACAGTGAACTGCTTGCGTGGCCTGAAGCCCACAGTACCCTCTTTAACGGATTCGCATACACCTTTCTCTCTACCAGAAGGTGCTTTCACACAATATCTGCTTGGCTGACTCCTATGCATCCTCAAAGGGTTGGCTAAAACAGCACCTCCTTCAGGAAGTCCTCCCTGCTATCTCTAGGAAATACTTTCTCCTCTGCTCTCACAATGGGCCTTATTCCATCGTGATCACGCTTTTATGCTGCCATAACTATTTGTTTAAATGTCTGTCTCCCCACTAACTGTGCAGCCCCTGAAGCACAGAGGCTGTACTGGAGTCATCTGTGTATCTTCTATGCCTAGCGCAAGGCCCAATTCCTAAATGATATTTACTGAAGAAATATTACAAAAGAGTTAAGTAAATTTCACTAAGACTTCTACGTGAATGAGTACCTTCAAAGTCCTGTAGGATGTGGCCCTCCTTAAAGGGCAGGGTCTGCTTCTGTTGCTGATCCAACATGCTGTGGACTGTGATGAATTCGTCATCAAGCGCTATGACGTATGGAAAGGACACAGCCGCCCCAATCACGTTCTCCGACCAGTGCACAGGGGCGCGCTGGGATATCCCTGCGACTGTGGCAAACATGCCTAGAAGTAAAAAGGAAGAGTTAGGTGGGCTTCCAAATAAGCATGGTGTCTTTTTCCTGTAGCTATGTCTAGATGCAGAACGTCCCCTGCCCACCAGCAATTTTCTTGTACAGTCTTGTACTTCAAGAAAGGAAAAATAATATAATATGTTGTATGTGTGAAGAGCCCTACAGGAATTTATTTCTGTGAAGAGAACTACCTTACCCAGAATGTATATCTGATATTTACTTCCAATTCAAAATGAGGTTGTAATAATATTACCACAAACTTAGTAAAATAAAAAATAAAAAATAAAATAGGCCGGACGTGGTGGCTCAGGCCTATTATTCCAACATGTTGGGATACCAAGAAGGGCAGATGGTGCTTGAGCTCAGGAGTTGGAGACTAGCCTGGGCAACACGGCGAAACCTCAGCCCTACAAAAAATATAAAAATTAGCCAGGTGGGGTGGTGCACATCTGTAGTCCCAGCTACTTGGGAGGCTAAGGTGAGAAGAACACTTGAGCCCTAAAAGTCAAGGCTGCAGTGAGCCATGATCATGCCACTGTACTCCAGCCTGGGCGACAGAGTGAGAGCCTGTCTAAAAATAAATGAAATAAAATAAAACAAAATAAAATAAAAATGAGGTTAAAAATACATTGCCATATAAGCCACATGACGATTTATAAAGCATGTGTCCTCACGTGAGGACAAAGTGACTTTCAAATAGGGTGCGATCCTGAGGATTCTGCTGAATTTCTGCTCAAAGAACATGCTCTAGATGGCACAACTCTCGGGGTCACATGGACACCACCACCATCGCACAGCCTCACCCTGGAGGTCAAACTGGGTCCCTGCATTTACCTGCTCACGGCTGAGCATCGCCCAACCAGAGAACTATGTAGCACAGAAGCCCTGATGATTGTTTTTAAAATAAAAGGGGCAAGAGCCTGGGGCAGTGGTGCTTGTCTATAATCCAAGCTACTTGGGAGGCTGACACAGGAAGATTGTTTGAGCCCAGAAGTTCAAAACCAGCCTGGGCAACATAGTGAGACCCCATCTCAAAAAGCACTGTCATAGGACAGTGCTTCAAACCACAGGTTTAGAGTCTGGTGGTTACTATGCCACAGATAGAATCTGTATATAGGTACGCTGTGAGAGGTGTTACAAGTGATCTTTCAATTTGCTTATAATTGTGCCAGTTACAAGCAGAACAAAACTTAAGAAGGTTGGTTCATTTAGCCTGATGCCCATGTAGCTGAGACACAGTGCATCATAAAGATTATCGACTATTATTTCCCATCAATCCTAACACTACAACCAACAAAGGATGATAATGGAGTACAATCTTTTTTTTTTTTTTTTCTTTTTGAGACAGAATCTCAGTCTGTTGCCCAGGCTGGAGTGCAGTGGCACTATTTTGGCTCACTGCAACCTCTGCCTCCTGGGTTCAAACGATTCTCCTGCCTCAGCCTCCCGAGTAGCTGGGAGTACAGGCATGCACCACAATGCCCGGCTAATTTTTATATTTTTAGTAGAGACGGGGTTTTGCCATGTTGGCCAGGCTGGTCTCCAACTCCTGGACTAAGGTGACCTGCCTGCCTCGGCCTCCCAAAGTGTTGGGATTACTGGCGTGAGCCACTTTGCCCAGTCTATCAAATCTTTATAACTAAAACAGTTAGGTATTGGTACATGAATAGGCAAATGAACTGAGAGAATAAAACAGAAAGTCCAGAGACAGACCCAATACATTAGGAAATTTAGTACACATTAAAGGCCATCATCAGTAAGGAAAATATAGACTCTTTAATCAGTTTGTTGGGAAACTGGACAGCTATATAATAAAGATAAAATTGAGGATGGCCACAGTGGCTCACGCCTGTAACCTCAACACTTTGGGAGGCCACGGCAGGCAGAGCACTCCAATCCAGGAGTTCAAGACCAGCCTGGGCCATGTGGCAAAACCCAGTCACTACAAAAAATACAAAAATTAGCCAACTGTGGTGGCGGGTACCTGTGGTCCCAGCTACTAAGGGGAATGAGGCGGGAGGATCGCTTGAACCAGAGAGGCGGAGGTGTTGCAGTGAGCTGAGATTATGCCACTGTACTCTGGCCTAGGTGACAGAAAAATATCCTGTCTCAAAAATAAATAAATACATAAAAATTTTAAAAAGATAAAATTCAATGTATTCCTTACACTCTTCACTATAAGAAATGAAACTGGCCAGGTGCGGTGGCTCAGGCCTATAAACCCAGCACTTTGGGAGGCCGAGGCCGGTGGATCACTTGAGGTCAGGAGTTCGAGACCAGCCTGGCCAACATGCTGAAACCCTGTCTCTACTGAAAATACAAAAAATTAGCCAGGAATGGTGGCACCTACCTGTAATCCCAGCTACTAGGGAGGGTAAGGCAGCAGAATCATTTGAACCCGGGAGGTGGAGATTGCAGTGAGCTGAGATGGTGCCACTGCACTCCAGTTTGGGCAACAGAGCTAGACTCTCTCAAAAAAAAAATAAAACCACACAAGTACTAGAAGAAAACACAAGTGAATTTGTCTTTAACCTGGAAGACAAAGAAATCTTCCTAATTATAACTCAAATTCAAGAAGTAATATCAGAAAATATTGATACATTTGATTACACAGAATTTTCTTTTTCTTTTTGAGATGCAGTCTTGCTGTGTTGCACAGGCTAGAGTGCAGTGCCTAGTTACAGGCAGAATTACAGAGCACCACAGCCTCGAACTCCTGGGCTCAAGCGGTCCTCCTGCCTCAGCTTCCTGTAGCTGGGACCACAGGCACATGCCACCACACCTGGTGAGATTACATCAAATTTTTTAAAAAAGCTTTTGCACAGTAAAACATGGAAACAAATACTTGAAACTTACATAACAGAGAAGTTGGTATCTCACATATATAAAGAATACTAAAAAAACAAAAATAATTTAAGAAGGGCTAGAGATAAGAAGAGATAATTCCCATTAGAAGAAATATAAATAGTTTTTAAACATGTGAAAAATGTTCAACCATGCACATAAACAAGGGAAATGGAAATTAAAACTACACCATGAAACCATTTCTCATATACTAGACAGGCAAAAACACACACGTTTGGACAACATCCTCTGCTGGCAAAGCTGGAGGGAAACAGGTACTTTCATAGGTTGCTGGGGAGAAATAACATGGTGCAACCTTTATCAAGGGAGACTATGGCAACACCTCGCATTTATACTCTGACTCTGCTATCTCCTTTCTAGAAAGCTTACCAAGATACACTGAAAACACACATGCATACATGCAAATATAAGTTCCTAGGAATAGCTAAAGACTGAAAAAGACCCCAAATGTCCATTAATAGATGGAACGCATTATGGTTCCTCCACACAGCAGAACAGTGCACAGCTATACAAATCAAGGAGGAATACCTCTATATTATACTCTGAAGTGACCACGTTAATATACTAAGTAAAAAAAAAAAAAAAAAAAAAAAGGCAAGGTGAGGAAAAGTACGCTACCATTTGGCCAAGAAGGAGGAGATACAAATATTTACATATTTACGTTGTATTTTAAAATGCAAGAATAAACCCTAAAAATAAAGGTTACCTATGGGAGAGGGAG
This sequence comes from Chlorocebus sabaeus, assembly GCF_047675955.1. Lineage (NCBI taxonomy): Eukaryota > Metazoa > Chordata > Mammalia > Primates > Cercopithecidae > Chlorocebus > Chlorocebus sabaeus. Next base: position 106,075,903 of record NC_132917.1, read on the forward strand.
ACTTGGCAAAAAAATGGCTATAAGCTTAGACCTCTTTGATGGTATCTTGCTGTATCCATCTGTCCTGGAACTTTGTAAACATTTATATAATAAAAAATAAACCAAAGCAATTTCTAAAAATCAAAAGTAAAATGAAACAAACAAATCTAAGTATAAATCTGGTTGATGGCATAACCACACAGAGAAGAAATACTCCAAGTGACTTTGAAACACAGTAATTTGACTATATTTCTAATACCCTAAGGACAGAAAGAACCACAAACCATCAAAGTTTCCAATAATTATACTGTGGGAGCGGTAGTGTTGGTCCTGTTACTCTGTTGTATGTACTGCGGGATAAATCAAAGGAGTAACTATGTTGAGGTAGTAGAGAAGTAAGATCTTTGGTGTGGTTGAAAGGAAATACAGGTACAATGATGGATTGGTTTTATCAACATGATTTCACAATGAAATTATCTTTACAAAATATATACTTGCCCAGGTGCAGTAGTGCACACCTAGAGTCCCAGCTACCTGGGAAGCTGAGGCAGGAGGCCTGCTTGAGCCCAGGAGTTCAAGGCCAGTCTGGGCAACAGAGCAAGACCTCGTTTCTAAAAGAAGAAAATAAAACAAAAAAGACATACTTCCCAGCACTGTCTACTGAAAGAAGGGCCTAGAAACATGAGCAACAAGCACCCCTAGCTCCCAGACTGTGGTCTGTAAACATCGGGGCTTTTTGGAGAAATGGCTGAAACCAGACCCAGGACAAGAAATGTACGAGGTGAGTTGGGAGCATCCTGAAAGTCAAAGAAGCAATCAGATTTCTAGTGGCATGAAGAAGGGACTGAAGAGTCCACCTGAATAAACTCCCAGCAGGCATGGATGAAACCAAGCACATCACATACATTTACGTCCATAAGTTTATAATGATACTTTTCAGAAAGCCATTTCTGTAAGACAGAAGAGACTCCCATATTGAAAACTGAATAACCGAATTGATCTCAGCAGTAACTGTCAATAGCTGTTAACATTACAGAGCGACGAAGGCATTGTGTAACCCTGACAGAGGTACTCCACCACTACGAACTAGTCTTGCCACCCCACAAAACAAGCAAATTTTTAAAAACCCTGATTCTCCTAATTTCTAGTTGAAGAAAACACAGAGGTCAGAGAGGCATGTTAAACAATACTATGGGAATGAAAATATTAAAATCCAGATTGTGGGACACGATACATGAAACCACCCAATTTCTTCAACAAAAAAATTAAAGAAAAGCAAAAAAGAGATGAAGCAGAAAACTGACATTAAAACAGAAAAAGTAACAGATCAATTGCAATGTATGGGCCTTGTATGAAACTGATTCAAACAAACTGAACAATAAACATACAAACACTTAAACAGAAATGTATATATGTATTTATGTCTATTATGATGTATGCTAATAGGAGAAATAGGACACATCTAGATATATTTGATATTAAGGAATTACTGTCAGGTTTTTTAGGAATTGTGGTTTGGTTTTCTTAGGTATCTGTAACTTAGAAATATGTACTAAAATGTTTACAGATGAAATGCTATGATGTCTGGGATTTGCCTCAAAATAAACATGTATAAACTGAGAATGCCTGATGTTGGGTGATGTCTCTACCTGGTTCATTATGCTATTCTCTTTATTATATAAGTTTACATATGTTTTCTACAATAAAAAAATTTCACAGTACGGAATTCCTCAATTTTTCGGAAAAAAATGTGGCTGGGCTAAAGAATTTTTTCTTCAAAAAGTAAGACTCTATAGTGTCAAACCATAAAAAGACATGGAGGAAACTTAAATGCATATTACCGGCTGGGTGCAGTGGCTCACACCTGTAATCCCAGCACTTTGGGAGGCCGAGGTCAGTGGATCCCTTGAGGTCAGGAGTTTGAGACCAGCCTGGCCAACATGGTGAAAACCCATCTCTACTAAAAACACAAAAATTAGATGGGCATGGTGGTACATGCCTGTAATCCCAGCTACTCGGGAGGTTAAGGCATGAGAATCACTTGAACCCGGGAGGCAGAGGTTGCAGTGAGCCGAGATTGCACCACTGTACTCCAGCCTGGGCGAGGGTGGGGGGAAAGAGAAAACCCTATAACCAAGTGAAAGAAGTCAATCTGAAAAGGCTACATACTGTATGGTCCCAACTAGATGACACTGTGGAAAAGAAAAAACCCATGGAAACAGCAAAAAGATCAGCGGCTGCTGGGGCTTAGGGGAAGGGAGAGATGAACAGATGGAGCACAAAGGACTTTTAAGGTGGTGAAAGGATTGTGAATGACACTATAATGGTGGATTCATGTCATAACACATTTGTTGAGCACGGTCCCTAATATGAACTACGGGCTTTGGGTGCTAACAACGTGTCCCTGTACCACTGTCGTATGGATAACGGGAGGGCAGGAGGTCCATGGGAATTCTGTGTACTTTCCCCTCAGTTTTGCTGTGAACCTAAAACTGCTCTAAAAAATAAAGTATGTATATATATATTTTTTAAAGTGAAAATCAAGACATATACATCAAATAGTTCGTGACAGGAATTCTCGTTTGTCACAAGAAAATGTGTTTGCACTCAGCACTTTGAAATGAGGTGTCTATACAAAAACTCTCCAAGGATAAAAAATACCAGTGTTAAAGGGAACGCACTCTCGCCAGCATCCCTGTACCATGAACATATACATGAATTCTAACATGAGCCACCCCTGGCTGGAAGAAAATACCAGGAGACATCACAAAGGTTAAAGCACTGATTCTTAATTTTGATAAGGCTGTCCGGAGAATTAGGTAAGGCCACAGAAGAACCACTAAAGCCCCTTTTGAGGAGCTAGCTATGAAAAACTTTTTGGTGGGATGAAATGACAGGACACAAAAGAGAAAATGTTATGTACCTGACATTGAAAATACTTAGTGAGCTACTTCAACTCCTTTTCATTTTTATTTATTTATTTTATTTCTTTTAGACAGAGTCTCACTCTGTCACCCAGGCTAGAGTGCAGTGGCACGATCTCAGCTCACCGTAACCTCCGCACCCCTCCAGGGTTCAAGTGATTCTCCTGCCTCAGCCTCCTGAGTAGCTGGGATTACAGGTGCTCGCCACCGTACCAGGCTAATTTTTGTATTTTTAGTAGAGATAGTGTTTCACCTTTCGGCCAGGCTGGTCTCGAACTCCTGACCTCAGGTGATCTGCCTGCCGCAGCCTCCCAAAGGGCTGGCATTACAGGCATGAGCCACCTCGCCTGGCCTCAACTCCTTTTTAGAATAAGGAGCAAAAACAATCAAATGACAACCCACCCACGTGGGAAAATCTTACCAGGAACGCTTACGGAGTTTTCAGGTTCTTTTTTTTTTTTTTTTGGACAGAGTTTCACTCTTGTTGCTCAGGTTGGAGTGCAATGGCGCGATCTTGGCTCAACGCAACCTCCGCCTCCTGGGTTCAAGCAATTCTCCTGCCTCAGCCTCCCGAGTAGCTGGGATTACAGGCATGCACCATCATGCCTGGCTAATTTTGTATTTTTAGTAGAGACAAGGTTTCTCCATGTTGGTCAGGCTGGTCTCGAACTCCCGACCTCAGGTGATCCACCCGCTTTGGCCTCCCAAAGTGTTGGGATTACAGGTGTGGGCCACCGTGTCCGGCCTGAAGTTATTTTTGTAGTTATTTACTTAAAAGAATTTTCCCACTGTTGGAGTGGGTAGATAGGTAGACATAAGCAGGAGCGAAGAGGCCCTGAGAAAAGGGAGGTCTGGAAAATCCCACATCCCAGAGACCATCAAAAAGATGCAAGCTGGCCAGGCGCGGTGGCTCATGCTTGTAATCCCAACACTTTGGGAGGCCGAGGTGGACAGATCACTTGAGGTCAGGAGTTCAAGACCAACCTGGCCAACATGGTGAAACCCCATCTCTACTAAAAATACAAAAATTAGCCAGGCGTGGTGGTGCATGCCTGAAATCTCAGCTACTTGGGAGGCTGAGGCAGGGAGAATCGCTTGAACCTGGGAGGTGGAGGCTGCAGTGAGCCAATATTGTGCCACTGCACTCCAGCCTGGGCAATAGAGTGAGACTCTGTCTCAAAACAAAACAAAACAAACAAACAAACAAAATGCATGCTAGATATGAGGAGAGAGGAGAGAAAGAGGGTAAAGGAGAAATTCCAAAGAGACATGCAGGTGCAGTAAGTATGGACCTAACCGCTGTACAACCTTCCTGGGGTGGAGGTAATGAGCAATGCAGCCATTCGGTGGGATTCACATCCAACACCGGCTGTACATGCGCACCAACTAATAGTAAGAGAGGGCCCCACAAGCTCAGGGTAGAAAGTAGGCAGGAGAAAAAGGCGGGGACTTAAGGCAGAAGTGGGAAAACCAGACAAAGGAAAAAGGCAGAAACTTAAGACAAAGGTGGGAACTTCCAAGAAAAAATCCAGCATCATAAAAACCTGATGCAGAACTCTCAGGGCTGCTGGCTTACTCTCTCAGCTTCCACTCTCCCTCATCTTTCAGAACTTACTGTCTCTCTCCATATAAACTCTCTGTTCTCTATTTCCCTTCCTAAAGCTCTCTGCTATCTCTGAATTGTCTCTTGGCCAAAATCTTTCTCCCAAGATGACTAAGGGCGGAGAATATCCGCCCTTCCTGGTAACACCACCAGAGCTGTCTTCAAGCTCCACTTCAGTGTGAAAGAAACTGGTTTGATGACTCCAACCCCATGTTCACAGAACAATGGAACTGGATTTCATTAAGCACTGGTCAAGCACTGCTGCCTCTGTCTTGCCACACATGCGCAATGTCACTGAGGATTTATTCTGCACAGCGCCAATCTCACTCTCCAGTTTCAACATGCAGTCACGGAGGCCACCCAAAAAGACCAGGTGCACAAACGCATCCTCCTCACCCAGCCCTCCGGGGCCCGCCAGCAGGAACTCCTGTCTCCCTATCCTCTTGACGATCGGCGGCCTCTCCTCGCTGCAGTAGGGAAACAGGTCCTGGGAGACGCCCGTGCTGTAGTTGTGGATGATGTACTGAGTGGTCAGAGCCAGACACAGGAAGTGGCCGTCCACAGCCACAGCGAGGGGCTGCTCGGAGGTCGACACCTCCTTGACGATCTGCACCCGGTCCTCATACACCAGAAACATCTGGATGGTTCTGCGTTTGACAGAGATGATGCAAACTTCTACACAGAATGGGTCCCCGCTCACAGGGTTCTCATTCAGTGCAAACGTGGCTGCCCCCTTGATGCGGGCCCCCGAGGGCACGGGCTCGAGGTTCAGCATGTTGACCAGGCTGATGGAGTTGTCACACAGCACCAGCAGCCTGTTGAGTGCTGAGGCTGCGCGCAGCTCGTTCACTGGCTTCTTGAAGCCCAGGTGTCTGTGCAGCTGTTTGGTGGCAGTGAACGTGGCCGGCCCGGCAGGCACTGGCCTCTCCTCCAACAGGAAGTGGTAGACGAAGCAGTCGTTGGTACCCACGTAGAGGTCCCTGCCGCAGCACTCCACACACTCTATGTTGATGCGCTCCTTGTCGCCCATCAGCAGCTCCCGCTCCACGGCAGAGACAAGCGTAAAGGCTTTGATGTTCATCATGTCTACTGGCTGATCTGCTGGAAGAGAAAGAGGAAAACTAATTTTAGAGGAACAAGGAAGAAGCAGAAACAGAGGCTGCAATAATGATACGTGGATTCCCTAGTTAGCATGTTCATTAAAGGAAACCATTCCACGCTGTCAAAAAATGGAAAGAAACCATTTCCCCACTGACCTCCCCCATCGGACAGCAAGAGATCCCAGCAGAAAACCACACATACACGCCTCCACACACACCCATACACACACACGCACGTGCTTGTGATCACATGCCATCCTGCTCGGTCCCCACACAGAGTCACCTGGAGCCTCCTCGCATTGCTCCTGGGAGACACGCTTGCAGGCAGAAGACAAATGCATGCATTCACCCACAGGCAACATAACAAAAGGATTTCTGTGAGGCAGGAGGATGACTTGACCCCAGGAGCTGGAGGCCAGCCTGGGCAATATAATGAGACCCCACTAAAAAAAAAAAAAAAAGGATTTCTGAAAAAGGCAGAAGTGATCCTCATTGGTCTTCCCTGAGTTTCTACAGCTACTTGAATATGTACTTCAGTCAATGAACACAACCACAGTTGCAGGATCCTGTCAGGGACACTGAGGCAGGTGCCAGGCCTTGGATTCCTTTGTGTTCTTCCCAAAAAGGCAGGTGCATCAGCCCCAGCTCCGGAGGAAATGTATTCATTTGGAGAGTAAAGGTGTGCCTCGGAGCTCGAAAGGCTTTCAGGTGGCGAGTGGAGCTATTCAGTGGATGTGTGGACCGGTCCCTGGCTCCCACTGAAAGTGAGAGCCTGTGGCCTCCTACTTCATCGTCTGTGGAGAACTGTGGCTTCACACTCCACAAAGTCAGAGGGAGAAGACCAGGCAAGGTGGCCTTTCTGACTTCTCAGGCGGCCAGAAGCAAACTCAAAGGCACAGTCCCTGTGATCAGGAGCAGGGCAGGGGATCAGAGAGCTGGAAAGAGGACTGCAGAGAATGACGGGAGCTGCAGGGCAGCTGGGAAGTGAAAGGTTCCCTGTCATTATCACTTCCTCACCTCAAGCTCTCTGAACATGGAACAGTGCTGCTTCATGAGAGCTTAAGTTCCTAATACTCAGAGGCATTCCAGCAAAGTGGGGAAGACCTCTCAGAAATATTCAAGAAAGGTTTACGCATCAGGGAAGGGAAGGAATCAGAGAACTTCTTTGGTGCCTTTCAACTAGAAAATTTCGGAACTCCACAATTTCTTGTCTGCCCCCATCCATGGAGGTAATGACAACTACACATGAGTGAGACTCCAGCCCCCTTCCCTAGCTCAACAAAACCCCCAGGAGGGGGGTACCCCAGGGCGGAGGAGGCTTGTCTGTGGACATGTCAGTCCTTCCTGTTTGTTTCCCATCACTTGAGCAAATTACTTGTTGCTATGGTCAGAATGTTTGTGTCCCCCTAAAATTCATATGTTGAAACTTATCCCCAGAGTAGTAGTGTTGGGAAGTGGGGCAACTGGGAGGTGATTACATCATGAGGGTGGAACCCTTACGAACGGCATTAGTGCCCTTGTCAAAGAGGCCCCAGAGCGCTTATTTTTTCCTTCCATCCACTGTGTGAGGAGGCAGCTGGAAGGCACCACCCTTGAGGGACGGACCCTCACCAAACACTGAGCCTACCATGCCTCGATCTTGGACTTCCTGGCCTCCAGAACTGAGAGCAATACATTCCTATTGTCTATTAATTACCTAGTGTATGGTAGTTTGTTACAGCAGCCTGAACAGACACTTGGCTATTCCAGTCTCAATTGCCTCATCTGTGAAATGAGCATAATAACGGTACCTACTTCACAGGATTGTTGCATGAAGTCAGTCAGCTCATACGAAATGCTGACAGCCGGCACACGGCACTCAAACTTTTGGATCTCATCATAAGTACTATGATTCCCTCCCAGTCTGGATCAGCTCCTATTCCTCTCTCAAACTACCAGCTTGCCTCAGGTTTTTATTTCCCAAGCTGGGCACCAAGAGATTAAACTATGCTGTCCTCTGTCCTCAGATATGGGTAACCCGTTCACCTCCACCAAAAGACAGCCTGCATCATAAGCCAGAAACACACTCACACACCTGCCCCACCCCACGACATCTTCACACTCATTTATGGGAGCTCATCTTCACAGAAACTATGGAAAAGAGATGGGGGAAGTGTAGAGGGAGGCTCAAAAGGCACCCCAGAGAAGGAATCATGTCCATCTACCTCGGGGCTGTGGGAACATCCCCAGAATCCCAGGTGAGGCCGGGTGCAGAACTCCTGCAGGCTTCTACAAATAGTCTCTGGCACAAACAGCTCTTAAACAACGTCACGTATTTGTCCCAACCAAACACAACTACCAAAACCCACCTAGACACTATTTTTTTCTCCATGTAAATGCTAATGAGTAAAACCCAGATACTGAAATGTCGGCTTCCAGACATCTAAGTTAGTGAAAGTGAAGTAATACAAAATACTTCTTCCTTCATTGATGAATCAATCAAGGTTGTCTTTTTTAAATGGCAGGAGTAAGCAGTTCTGCTATTTAAAATATAAATTGTGTCTTACTTTGCGGAAGGAATAGAGAAACAAACGCTGGGCACCTATAATCAAACTGCTTTTATTTAGCTTCTTAAAAGTATATTATCCATAATTCCAGCCCCTGTCTTCAGTTAGCACAAGGGATAAACTAAACACATTTGCAGTAAAGAATATTATAGAAAGAATCAAACTCCTCATATTTAGTCTAAATCCTGGGGTAGATAGAGAAGGGGAGGGGAGAGAGAGCTGTAAACAAATATATGGTTTACTAAAAAGTCATAACTCTATATTTAAAAAGAAATGCAATATTGTTTCACTATCTAGTAAACTAGCTACTCAAGCCTTGCTAAAGATAAGCTTCCTGTTACAAGCCTTTAAATTAAGGACTTGCTTTGGTAATTAAATGCTAATAATGCAGAATTACATGGAGGTAAATGAAAGCTGAAGAAGTAACATGCTAGCACTTAAAAATGACTTATCCTTAACCCTGTCTCTACAAAAAAATATAAAACATTAGCCAGGCATGGTGGGGCACACCTGTATTCCCTCCTCCTCAGGAGGCTAAGGCCGAAGAGTTGCTTGAGCTCAGCGGTTTGTGGCTTCAGTGAGCTATGATGGCACCACTACACTCCAGCCTGGGAAACAGTGTGAGATGCTTTCACACAGAAAAAATAAAAAAAGAAAAAGAAAAAAGAATTAAAATATTGGCTAGGAGTGGTGGCTCATGCCTGTAATCCCAGCACTTTGGGAGGCTGAGGCAGGTGGATCACCTGAGGTCAGGAGTTCAAGACCAGCCTGCCCAACGTGGCGAAACCCCGTCTCTACTAAAAATACACACACACAGAAAAGTTAGCCAGGCGTGGTGGTGGGCGCCTGTAATCCCAGCTACTCAGGAGGCTGAGGTAGGAGAATCGCTTGAACCCGGGAAGCAGAGGTTGCAGTGTGCCGAGATCATATCACTGCACTCCAGCCTGGGTGACAAGAGCAAAACTCCATCTCACAAAAACAACAACAATAATAATAATAATAATAATAATTTTAAAAACTATTTTTTTAAGCAGTGGGAAAATTCTCTCCATGACCTAATTCACATGATATATTTACTTAGATAAAATATGAATCATAAAAAGATAAACTTTAGGCCACACCTCTGTATTTTCATTAAATATAACCTGCTGGGGTTCTGAATCAGAGAAGTTTCAACATGGTAATGAAATGAAACGTTTCTCTAAGGTGTACAATTCATACTTTACTGTGTGATCTCAAAATCATCTAAAATGTAAACTTTTTGTTAGAACTTCACTTTAAGGCTTACCTATAATCCTAACACTTTGGGAGGCCAAGGCAGGAAGATCACTTGTGCCCAAGAGTTCAAGACCAGCCTGGGCAACATATTGAGACTTGGTCTCTATTTAAAAATAAAAATAAGAATATTAAATTTAAAAAATTCACTTAAAAAGCATGATTATAGTAATTTAAAAGATCAACATTTTAATGTTTTCTTAGAATTTCAAAATACATACCCAGGAAGGGAAGAGATTGGAAAATGTGAGTATGCTCAAGGACCATAATTTAATTAAAGCTAACACTGCATATGTAGCAAGCACCTCTAAGTGTGCAAAAAAACCAAAATAAACAATTATAAGACACAATCCCACTTCCTAAGAGTCTCCCCGTCCTCTTAAGGAACTAGGACTAGAAAAATAAATCAGTAATAGTATAAAGCAATATGTGCTAAGGGTCAAAATAAAAATATTAGTAATTATTTCCTACCAGGTTAAGAATAGGCACATTGTCATTTTAAAGATTTTGCCACTGGTGATAATCAGAATCTTAGTCAGCATCTTTAAAAATGCTAATGTAAAAATGCGAATCTTTTTCTACAAATGTACACGGAAACATTATCTTTTATTCAGTATCTGGCATCATTTTAAAAGAACTGATGACTTTTGGCCGGGCATGGTGGCTTACGCCTGTAATCCCAGCACTTTGGGAGGTCCAGGCGGGTGGACCACCTGAGGTCAGGAGTTCGAGACCAGCCTGGCCAACATGGTGAAACCCCACCGCTATTAAAAATGCAAAAATTAGCCAGATGTGATGGCACATGCCTGTAATTCCAGCTACTTGAGAGGCTGAGGCAGGAGGATCACTTGAACCTGGGAGGCAGAGGTGGCTGTGAGCAGAGATTGCGCCACTGCACTCCAGCCTGGGTGACAAGAGTGAAACTCCGTCTCAAAAAAAAAAAAAAAAAAAAAAAAAAGAACTGATGACTTTTGGTGTCTTCCCTTACTCCTCAGGAAGTTAACTAAACCTCAGTTCAAAAATGACAATTCTATTCTTTCTGGCTACACATGGGGCTGGGAGCCACAGGTTTTATATTACCTGTAAGTTTCAAAGAAAGTTTCTGTGTTCTTTACTTGGAGACTGGTTACAAAAGCTATATAGGCTTCTAAAGGCCCCACTTCTTTTCACAGCACAGAGCACTGGTTACATCCTGATTTAATAGACACTGTCTATCCTACAAAGCAAGCACCGGGTCCAGATGGATCTTCCACTAAACACTCAGGAACCACCTAATTCCAGTTTCACAGAATAAATGTTCCTAAGGATAAAAAGATAAATGAAAGAGGGAACATATCCTTACTTTATTTTATGAAAGTAGTAGAAAGTAAAACTTTGATATTCAAACCAGATAAGGATATAGGAAGAAGGAAAATCACAGATCTTTCTTACAAACAAACAAACCTGAAAAAACACTGAATGTTAGCACATGAAATCAACAAATATATATGAAAAATATAATATGGCTAAGTTGGGATGCAATATTGGTTTAAAGTAATAAAATCTGTTCCTTTAGCTCACCACATTTATAAATGAAAAGAAAACAACTAATTATTTCAATTGATGCAGAAAAAGCATTACATAAACTCATAAAATAAACAAAATAAATTAAAATTTTTATTTTAAAATCTTTCCTTTTGAAACAAGGAACAAGACAAGAATGTCTACTATTGCCATCTGTTATGGGTTGAAATGACTCTTCCCCAGCCATGCTGAAGTCCTAATCCCCAGTACCCGTGAATGGGACCTTATGTGGAAATAAGACGATCAGAGTCATTTAGGGTGAGCTCTAATCCAGTACGACTGTGTCCTTATAAAAAGGGGACATTTGTACACAGAGACAGACACATACAGAGAAAAGACAAGTGAAGACACAGGAAGAGGAAGGAGATCTATAAGCTAAGGAATGTCTGAAGTTCCAGACCTTGCTCTCAGATTTCTACCCTACAGAAATGTGAATAAGTTTCTGTTGTTTAAGGCACCCAGCCTGTAGTACTTTCTTACAGCAGCAATAGAAAGTAATACACAATCTCAGTTAAACACTGCATTAGGAGTCTTTGCCAGTATCACAAAACAAGAATAGTTATAAAGAATTGAAAACAGGCTGGGCTTGGTGGCTCATGCCTGTAATTGCAGCATGTTGGGAGGCCAAGGCAGATGGATCACCTAAGGTCAGGAGTTCGAGACCAGTCTAGCCAACATGGTGAAAACCTATCTCGTCTAAAAATACAAAAATTAACTGGGCGTGGTGGTAGGCACCTGTAATCCCAGTTACTTGGGAGGCTGAGGCAGGAGAATTGCTTGGACCTGGGAGGCAGAGCTTGCAGTGAGCCAAGATCGCACCACTGCACTCTAACCTGGGTGACAGAGCAAGACTCTGTTTCAAAAAAAAAAAAAAGAATTGAAAACAAAAACATAAAATTATAATTATTCACAAATGACATTACTGTTTATACAGAAACCCACAAAAAAGCTATTAGAATTAATGACTTTATAGTTTAATTTTTTTAAAAACCAAAGTAGTTTGAATTTCTAGCCCCAAAATTACAAACTTGAAAAAAAAAACTTACAATACTAGAAAATATAAGGTATGAAAGAATTATCTAACAAAGATATTTAAGATCTTTATGGATAAAATAATAAAATTTTATTGTTTGACATTAAGGAAGACCTAAATTATCATCTTGAAAGACTTTTCTGCAGAAATTGAAAAGCTGGTTTTAAATTTTAAATGGAAAGCACAGAACATAGCATAGTCAAAAGTCTTGAAAATGAAGAACAAAACTGAAGGATCTACACTAACTGATTTCAGAAATTGCTCTAATACTACAGTAATGAAGACATGAGGATAGACAAACAGGTCAAGCCCCAGACTGGGAAAAAAATGTGTAATGCATATATCTGGCAAATGACTCATATCCAGAATATAGAAAAACTCCTACAAACCAATAACAAGAAGACAAACATTTTAAAAATGGGCAAATGACTCAGACACTTTCATAAATGGCATATGAATGGACCAATAAGAACATGAAAAGATGCTCACCATCTTTAACCAAGATATTTATTTTAAGCCACAATGAGCTATCACTTCACACCTACTAGAAAAGCTACCATTAAAAAGATCGCCAACACGAAATGTTAATGAGGACGTAGAACAACTGGAAATCTCATATGTTGCTGGAAGGAGTTTAAAAGGGTAAACTTTGGAGATCTGTTCTGGAGTTTTTTATAAACTTAAACATGCATTTGTCCAGTTATGTCACGTTTAATATTTCCATTTCTCTTGGATATATATCTGTATCTACAAAAAGACATGTATAAGATATAAGATACGCACAGCAAGCTTATTCATATTATCCAAAAAAAGGGAACGGCTCAGTTTTCCCCACTTACCTCCATTTAATTGTGGCATATTTATACAGTGGAATACTACTTAGAAATAAAAAGAAAGAAACTACTGACAAAGGCAACAAATAGATGACCCTCAGAAACACTGAGTAGAAGAAATCATGCCTATATTGTATATTTCCAATTATCTGAAGTTCAAAAGTTGGCCACGCTAATCTATAGTGACAGAAATCAGAACAGTGTTGACTTTGGAAGGAACGGGGTGACTAAGTGGAAAGGGACACAGCAAACTTTCTGGGTAACAGACATAGTCTATATCTTATTTAAGGTATTACCTATGCAAGTGTATGGAGTTATCAAAATTCATTGACTTTTGTGTTCTGTGTATTTCATTGTATGCAAATTATGTTTTTACAAACAAACAAAAAAATCCCCTACCTGATCCAGAGAAAAAAAAAGTGCCATTCCAATACAAACTCTTATAGGTACAGGGAGTGTGTGTGTGTGTGTGTGTGTGTAACTCAAAAAGCAGATTCTAAAATTCACATGGCAGACTGGTAGCAGTGGCTCATCCCTATAATCCTGTAATCCCAGCACTTTGTGAGGCCGAGGCGGATGGATCACCTGAGGTCAGGAGTTTGAGACCAGCCTGGACAACATGGTGAAACCCAGTCTCTACTAAAAATACAAAAATTAGCTGAGCGTGGCTGCACACACCTGTAGTCCCAGCTAGTCAGAAGACCGAGGCAGGAGAATCGTTTGAACCTGGGAGGCGGAGGTTGCAGTGAGCCAAGATTATGCCGCTGCACTCCAGCCTGGGTAACAGAGTGTGACTGCGTTTCAAAAAAAAAAAAAAAATTCACATGGCAGAGAGGGCCAGAAAAAGTTAGAGACATCTGAAAAATGGCCAGGAGATTTGACTCAACAGATAAAATATAATCAGAAACCGTGGTAGTTAAGATAATGTTGGACTATCACAAGGCCAGACCGAAAGAACACATCTGGGTGCCCAGAAACAGGCCATGCATATGTGGAAACTTGAAACGTGACTAGGGTGGCACTGTACATGTGGGGCATATACCATGTATACACATGTACAGTAAACAGTGCTTGGTGTACTGGATGTCCATAGAGAATATAAGAAAGCTAGATTCTGCCAGGCGTGGTGGCTCACACCTGTAATCCCAGCACTTCGGGAGGCCGTGGTGGGAGGATCACAAGGTCAAGAGATGGAGACTATCCTGGCCAACATAGTGAAACCCCATCTCTACTAAAAATACAAAAATTAGCAGGGCATGGTGGCAGGTGCCTGTAGTCCCAGCTACTCGGGAAGCTGAGGCAGGAGAATTGCTTGAACATGGGAGGCAGAGGTTACAGTGAGTTGAGATAGTACCACTGCACTCCAGCCTGGAGACAGAGCAAGACTCCATCTCAAAAAAAAAAAAAAAAAAAAAAAGAAAAAGAAAAAAAGAAAGCTAGATTCCTACCTCACACCGCACATCAAAATTATTCCAGGTGATTAATATTCTTAAGTATAAAAGACATAACTTTGAAACATTGGAAAAAAAACAAGAAAAAATATTCTCATGACCTTCTTAGGGTAAGGGAGAATTTCTAAAATAAGATATAAAAAAGCACAAACCCTAAGGAAAAATGATAAATTCTCCCATGTGAAAATGTACTGTTTCTGTTCTTTAAGAGACATCATGAAGAAAGTGAAAAGATAAAGGAAAAAGGGGGCTGGAGAGAAGACACTGACATCATGCATCTGACCAGAAACATCTGGATGATGTGGGAACTCCTGCAGCAAGAAAGTCAAGGATCTAACAGAAGGATGGGCGAAATACACAAACAGGCCTTTCAATGAGAGGAAACACGAATATACAATAAACACGAAAGAACACAACCTGATTAGCACCTGGCATTTGCAAATGACAACTACAGTGATAGATTTCGTTTTCTACCCATTAAATGGACAAATATTTGAAGTCTGACAACACGAGGTGTTCCTAAGAACACGGCACAATGAGGAGGCTCCACCATGCTGGGGGAAGGTTTGGAGCTGGTAAGGACACGTTTTCATCATCTAGGAAGCCCCTGCCATGGCTGAGTAAGCCATGACTCTACTTCTAGGCATTTACCTTCCTGAGTCTGTTTTGTGCTTACCAGGGCAAAGAAAGTTCACAGCAATCCTGTTTGAGACAGGGGAAAACTAGAAACAACTCATGTTTCCTCAGAGGCTGAAATACTGTGCAGCTGCAAGAGAATGAACTAGAGCCACCCACAAGGATGAATCGTAAGGGAATTGTAAGGGAATGAGGAACACAAATCTGGGAAGGATGGAACTGGTATGGGTGTGCCTGAGATTCCCAACGGTCAGCAATGTTTTATTTCTGAAGCTGGGGGTTGCTTTTATTATGACTCTCTCTGTCTTATACAGATTACAAATATGTTTCTACAGGCATTAAATATTAATTTAAAATATATATGTACATGTAGAATGCATAAAATTCTACTCATTTCCCCAAACCAGCTTACCCTGGAAATAGAGAAAGAATCTGTTTAACAAACCTGGTGGAATTCACCAACTGTAGGTTCCTTGTTAAAAATTTGATTGCATGGAAGCACGTTTATCAAACAAATAAGTGATTTATAATTTCTTAGTTTATCTAAATGCAGTGCTTAGTTTATTTTGTATCCATATTTAATAGCCATTTCTCAGGATATCAAAGTCCAATTTGGGGCATTCCATCCACTGTTTTCCAGAAATATCCCCTAGAAGGTGAAGGGAAAGACCAGTATGTGATAGATGGCTCAGGGAGTGAACACCCTGCCCCGTGGGTGTGTATAACATCTGGGGCAGCAGCTTCTGTGAGGCCAGCCTCTTACCTCATGGGCCTCTGTCCCTCTCCCTTCCACTTCCGGGGCCACGTAAGTATCTCCACTCTCAGTTTCAACCAGTTCATAACTGGTTTTACTATCTTACTCTTCTTACATTTCCTCTGTACTAAAACTCACCAAGGACAGACCTCATTAAAAAAAAGTCACAGCAGAAAGAATAAATGTGGAATGAGAGCATTTTCTTTTCTTTTTTTTTTTTTTTTGTGAGACAGAGTCTCACTCCATCACCCAGGCTGGAGTGCAGTGGCACGATGTTGGCTCACTGCAACCTCTGCCTCCTAGGTTCAAGCGATTCTCATGCCTCAGCCTCCTGAGTACCTGGGATTACAGGCGTGCATCATTTTGCCCAGCTAATTTTTGCATTTTTAGTGGAGATGGGATCTCACCATGTTGGCCAGGCTGGTCTCGAACTCCTGACCTCAAGTGATCCGCCTGCTTCAGCCTCCCAAAGTGCTGCAATTACAGGCATGAGCTACTGCGCCCGGCCAAGAGCAATTTTTTAAGTAGTTAAGAGGCTTGTAGGCTGGGCGCAGTGGCTCATGCCTGTAATCTCAGCACTTCGGGAGGCCAAGGTGGGTGGATCGCTAAAGGTCAGGAGTTTGAGACCAGCCTGGCCAATATGGTGAAATCCCATTTCTACTAAAAATACAAAAATTAGCTGGGCATGGTGGCAGGTGCCTGTAATCCCAGCTACTTGGGAGGCTGAGGAAGGAGAATCACTTGGACCCAGGAGGCGGAGGTCACAGTGAGCCGAGATCACACCATTGCACTCCAGCCTGGGCAACAAGAGTAAAACTCTGTCTCAAAAAACAAACAAACAAAAAAAAACAAAAAAGGCTGCTTGTAGCTCCAACATTAACCAGTAAATATTAGCACAACACATATATAAGATTTTAATATATATGTTTAACACATATAGCTATGTATAACACATTTATACATACATGTATGTGTGTATATATTTGTTATATATTAAAATATATATTTGTTATGTATTGAAATATATATATTTGTTATATATAAACATATATCTGTTATATACACACATACATACATATTATATACACACATACATACACACACACACACAATAGGAAACTCCTAACCTGGTACAGAGATAAATATATTCTCCCAAAAGAATGCTATGACAAACTGGCATTTATTAAGATGGGCTCTTTACCAGTAATTATTCTTGAACCAAAGAATGCCACTTTGTTATCTGCTCCACCAAATAACGTCTACCTGCGAGCCAACTTTAAGATTGGCCTAGTGTCCTATGTGTCTGCAAAAAGCCCTCACATTTTCTAATTACTTCACAGCTTATAAATGAAACAGACTCTTCCGAAACCTATGCAGCTATATGTGTACCAGAACTTCATCACCCTGGGGGAGGAATCACAAAAGTCAGCCTTATAATAGAAGGCACTGTCCTGTGAATAAGCTCGAGACTAATTCTGTATCTGCATTTTAAAAAGGACACACTACCTCAAGTAAGATTTGTTGTTTTCTCATTTTACAGCAAGAAGTTCGTTTTTTTTCTTTAAGACAGTCCATCAAAAATGAATAGAGACTAAGTGGTCATTCTAACATTTGGACCAAAGCCAGGTCAGATCTGAAGGCAATGCAGAAAGGAGGCAGGAATGTGGGCCACACACCTGAAACACTAGGTCATTATCCTCCTTATCACATACCAGAAGGTAGTTCCCTGCCCAAAAGATAAACTCCAGACTCAGCTTAAGATATACAGCCCTTAAAATTTTAACCTCAGCCAACCTTTCCTCCTTTATTTAGTAAGAAAAATTATAGCTATTAACCTATTCTTATGGTTCCATAATATCAGTCTCTTGTTTTATAAGCTGCAATCAGTTCGGAATTGCTGCTGAGTTCCAAACAGCCTGTAAGTGTCCAAGGCACTCCACAAACCAAGCAGTTGTCAAAAGGGATTTGAGCAAACACTACTCTCTAGACACCTTTCCAAAGGATTAACACAATGAGTCAGAAATAGTTACCATTAACTACAGCGGTGGGATCAAATTTACCAATGTAATAATCCCTAAAGGAAAACACACTGCCTCCTTCTGATCTGCTGAATGTCACTTGTCTATATGGAAAGTAGCAATGTCTGGGAGACAAGGCCAGCCTCAGAATGGGCCTTCAGAGGGCGGCACAGATTCCCACACACTGGACCTCCTCTGACTGGCTGATGGCAGGGATCCTGGCTTTAGGCATGAGTATCTTTCTTTCTTTGCCTCTTCCTGCAATTTACAGTTTTTGTATAAATACAATTCCTTATTTATTTATTTATTTATTTATTTATTTATTTATTTATTTGAGATGGAGTCTCTCACTTTGTTGCCAAGGCTGGAGTGCAGTGGCACGGTCTTGGCTCACTGTAACCTCTGCCTCACAGGTTCAAGTGATTCTCCTGTCTTAGCCTCCTGAGTAGCTGGGCATACAGGCACCTGCCACCATGCCTGGCTAATTTTTTTGTATTTTTAGTAGAGATAAGGGTTCACCATGTTGGCCAGGCTGGTCTTGAACTCCTGACCTCAGGTGATCTGCCCGCCTCAGCCTTCCAAAGTGCTGGGATTACAGACATAAGCCACCATGCCCGGCCTACAATGACTTTTTTAAAGTTTCTATTTTGCCATTTTAATATAGAACTTTATAGGAAAAAAATATGTTTCTCTGAGAAGCAGTTTCTCAATTAACTTCGATAAACATATCTACTAAGCCCATGAAGCCACAGACAGATAGCAATGTCTGTCACAGGGGAAAATTGAACAGTGTCGTGCTGCATAACGACATTTCCATTAACAACAGACAGCATCTACAACAGTGGTCCCATAAGGTTACAATGGAGCTGAACAATTCCTGTCACCTAGTGACAGTCTAACTGTTGGAACATTGTGGCGCAATGCATCACTCGCGTGTGTGGTGTTGCTGGTGTACACAAACCTACTGCAGTGCCAGTCGTAGAATAGTCTAGCATGTTCAATTACACACAGTATGTAGGACTTGATATAATGATAATAAATGACTATGTTACTGGTTTATGTATTTACTCCACTATCCTTTTTATCATTATTTTAGAGTGTACTCCTACTTATGCAGAACAAAATTAAGTTAATTGTAAAACGGACTCCTTCAGGAGGACTCCAGAAGAAGGAACTGTTATCATAGACGACAGCTCCATGTGTGTTACTGCTACTGACGACCTTCCAGTGGGACAAGATGTGGAGGTGGGTGACAGGGATATGGATGATCCTGACCCTGTGCAGGCCAAGGCTAATGTGTGTGTGTGTCTTCATTTTTAACCACAAAGTTTAAAGTAAAAAAAAAAAAAACACAGAAAAAAACTTATAGAATAAGGACATAAAGAAAATATTTTTGTACAGCTATATAACATGTTTTCAGCTACATGTTATTACAAAGAGTCAAAAACTTTAAAAAAAAGTTTATAAAGTAAAAAAGTTACAGTAAGCTAAGGTTAATTTATTACTGAAGAGAAGTATTTTTAGAATAAATTTAGTGTAGCCTAAGTGTACAATATTTACAAAGCCTATAGTACTGTACAGTAACATTTTAGGCCTTCACTTTCACTTGCCATTTGCTCACTGACTCATCCAGAGAAACTTCCAGTCCTGCAAGCTCCATTCGTGGTAAGTGCCCCATACAAGTAGACCCTTTTTTTAGTCTTTTATATAGTATTTCTACTATCCCTTTTCTATGTTTAGATGTGTTCAGATACACACATACTTTCGTGTTACAAGATTCTCTTGTGCCTAGAGATCCAGTACAGTAGCATGCTGTAAAGGTTTGTAGCCTAGGAACAACAGGCCATACCCACATAGCTTAGGTGTATAATATACTGTACCATCCAGGTTTGTGTAAGTTCACTCTACGATGTTCACATGACGACAAAATTGCCCAGTGGGAGATTTCTGAGAACATATCCTAGTCGTTCACTGACGCGTGACTGTGTATCACATATGAGCTCTAGAAAGCAAACCTATAAGTGAATTGACAAAAGTTGCCATAGATCCTAACAGCTTTTGAGACGGATGTGGGGCAGACAGAACTTGGCACACTTCGTACACACTTGGCACACACACACTCGTTCACAGCTCCCAATCAACCAGTTAGGATGCTGGTGCCATATGATTAGGAGAGAAAGCTAAATCACCAAGGACTTGGCCAAAAGCAAACCATGGTGGTGAGGAGGAAGGTGAAGAAAAGGGGTGGTGTGCAACACACTGGGACACCTTGCCTTATTCCCCATGTTTGTTGAGGCCGGTCCTGAGAAGCTTAAGAGAGAAAGACTCAGAAGCACGCATTGGAGGCTAGTTTTCCTGTGGTCCCAGTGATGGTGGCTCTTGTGATGCCTGGATGGGGAGGGAGAGCCTGGAAAAGTCAGGTGGTGACTTCAGTCACGGGGGCAGGGGGATGTGCTGACACCCACCTCTGGCTTTGTCAGCTTCCTAAAACAGAAACAGCGTGGGCAGCTGCCAAGAGGCCTGCTGCTCAGCCTCTATCTCTGCGACCCCTTGGGACTCGGTACACACTCAGACCTTCCTGTCCCCCTTTGGCACAGGCACCAACCCCATGCCCATTCTTCCTCTCCTGGCCACCGTATCGTGGGTATTGAGCAGGACAGGCAGGTATGACTGGACACTTTTTTTGCAAGCAGCAGGGAGAGAAAGCTGGAAAACCTCTACTTCCCATGCTGCGTTCCTGACTGAATGAAGAGCCAAATCACAGCCTCAAAATTCTCTATTGGGTGAGAAAAGGCAAACCTTGCCAGCAATATTCTCCCACTGCAAGCTACCTTCAGATGCAGTGTTTGTGCTAAATGAATGAAATGAGATGTCAACAGGAGTCCCTACTACAAAACAAACCACCAAACACCTCCGATTCCCATGGGGGGTTTGATAGGCTCTCTGACAATCACTGAAGTCCCATCTGAAAAATGCATTTTGGTAGCTTTATGGGTTGACTGAAAGTCTTGAGATACTGATGTGGTTTTCTTAAATGTGTTGTTTCTAAAGATTGTGAAGGTGATTGTCAGAGAGCATCTGGAATCCCCCATGGGAACTGGAGGGGTTTAGATAAATCCAAAGAGAGGGACGGTCTACAAAATCTCTGACATCCTTTCAAGAGTGTTAAGGTCATGAAAAAAGAGGAAAGGCTGAGGTACTGTCACAGATGAGAAGCCAAGAATAAGTGACAATTAAATGCAAAGTGGGGAAACTGGATCAGAAAAAGGATCCTGGAAGAGAAAAAAAGACATTAAGCGAAAAAACAGGTGAAATTCAAATACCGTGTGCACTTTATAGTGTTTACTGGCACTACTTGATTCATTTTGATCATTATACTACAGCCATCCAAGATGTTAACAAAGGAGGAAGCTGGGTAAAGGGTATTTGTGAATTCTGTACTATTTTGCAACTCTTAGGTAAGCCCAAAATTACTTCAAAAGTTAAAATGAAAATGTAATCGGGGAGATAATTGGATAATTATCAGGAAAGGAAACAGTCATAAGACTGAGAGTATCAGTGACTAAAAAGGACAAACATGAACCCATGTTTCACATTTGTCCATCAGTCCAGCCCAGGACTCCCCTAGCATACTCTGGGCTACTGGAGCCTTTTCTATTGAGCCACTTTTGGAGGTGATTCTTCACCAGCCTAGTGTCCTAGCTTAAAATTACAAGAGGAATAATATCCATAAATTAAAAGTTTTTTTTTTCTTTCTTTCTGAAAATGCATTTCAAAGAGGAGAGTTTGGGAGTTTTGCTCATGTGGAGTATTTCCCCCGACAGAGGGGCTGAGATTGGGTTGGGGTGAATGTGAGCTGACTCCTGCTGTGTTCAGAACTGGATATACCGTGAGCTTTGGGAGAAGCAGTCCGATGGGGGGCTCTGAGGGTGGATACTCAGGCCGGGAAGGAGCACAGCCTCTCAGTAAGGATCAAGGTCCCAGAGTGAAACTGGACCACCCCAGCAGTGAACTGTGGTAAGTGTGGGCATGCTGCATAGCAGACATTCCCGACATTAATCTGGGAAGCCTGAGCTCTGCTTGTTGCTTGGTCACTTCCTGATGATCTTAGGCCACTCACTAAGAGGCTCTGTCTGGGCCTGTGTTCTCCTCTATAAAACAGGAACCTGGACTGGGCTGTGTGCTTCCCCTATACTGTTCTTCAGCTAGTTCTGGATGAAAAGGAAGGGACTGGAGGTCTTGAAAGGTGGAAGAGCCACGCTGGTAAGTACAGGGCTGGGATTCCAACCCAGGTAGTCAGCTCCAAAGCACACATCCTTAATCAGACGCCACACTGGCTCCCAAGGCCAATACTGCCCCAAGCCTGGATGATGGGTGGCACCCATAGGCTGCAGCCCTGGCTGACGCCCTGATGCCCCCTCACGAGAGCCCAAAAACTGGCTTTGGTGGGATATTGCACACTCAATATAGCACTATCCTTTCATTCTTACCTTGACGCTGAGAGGTGGCCATCGTTATGGAGATAGATATCTTAGATGGCTTGCTCAAGGTTACCTAGCTACAAGGCGATGAAACAGGGCTTTGACCCTAGTTTTCGTTCATGACTCCAAGGCCATATTCTTACTGATTGAGGGGAACAAGTATGACTTCAGATCCTCTCCTAGAATTCAGTTCTGAACAAAGCAATAGCTCTCAGCAGGAGGCCACTCTGGAACTTAGACTGGCATGCTGCCGCAGCTCCTCCTCAGGAGTCTTTGCTATTGCTTCCCCACCGTGAATCCAGAAGAGGAATCCGGTGGCCCTATCTGCTTGCCGAAATTCAGACACAGACTAGTACGTTGACACACTTCTCTACTAACATAGTAATCTACCAAAACAGGATACACGTTTATGTGACAGCAATTGCCTTTCCTGAGCTGCACCCCGTGCTGGTCTCACGTTCTTCCCTAAGTCCCACAGCCATCTGTTGAATGACTCAATCTTGAAATTTGTCAGGCATCAACAATAAATGTACTGGCTTGTACAAAAGTCAACTTTTCCCCCCTTTGAAAATGACACTACTCGACAACCACTTTATGTTACCTTCTGCACTCATGCAACAGGGACAGCAAGACTAGTTATAGTGCAATGGACCTGTTCTGATAATCTGCAAGAGTATCTAAAAAAAGACGATTAAAAAAAAAGACAGCTAAGCTTTAATATCTAACTTGTCATCTTAATATTATCATGGCGTATATTTAATATACATAACTATTCATAGTTGGTATCCTTTTTACTGGGCAATACTAATCAAAATCATTTAAATACATATAAAGATATATTTATATACACACACATATATACACACTATATATATGGTATGTGTATACATACATATGCATAAGAGTATATGTGTGTGTATGTACATATTATGTAAAATATACATCCTATAAGAGTACCATCAGCAGTTAGAATTAAAAGGGTTTAGGAAGAGAAGTGGGAGGTAGAAAAAGAGCAGAAGAGAAATATGGCATTTACTTCATAATATCTTCCTCAATTCGGAACCTTCAAATAGCCACAAAGAATTATCGAGTACTGGACAGGGGCAGTGGCTCACGCCTATAATCCCAGCACTTCGGGAGGCCGAGGAAGATGGATTGTTTGAGCTTAGGAGTTCAAAGGCAGCCTGGGCAACATGCTGAAACTCTGTCTCTATAGAAGAATACAAAAATTAGCTGGGCATGGTGGCATGCACCTGTAGCCCCAACTACTTGGGAGGCTAAGGTGGAAGGATCACTCAAGCCTGGAAGGTGGAGGTTGCAGTGAGCCGAGAACACGCAACTGCACTCTAGCATGGGTGACAGGGTGAGACTCTGTCTCAAAAAAAAAAAAAAAAAAAAGAATTATTGAGTATCTACAGGACTTGGTAGTCCATAATATCTAGTCAGTTGTCATCTTTAAATACAGGATTTTTTTCTTAAATCTTTAACTTTCTCAACAGCAGCTACTTGACTGTCGAGAAAAGATATTGATTTCAAATCATCTACAAGATTTTATAATTCACTTTTCATGAGGCGCTTAAAGTCATTTGGGGTGGCACCAAATTAAGTTGTTATTCTACATTCATTTAGTAGGTATGTATTTTTTTAAATAAAGAAAAACGAGTCAGATTTGCTACAGAGATGAGTTGTAAAGTCTGAGCCAAATTATTCGGCAGTATCCAAACACCTGGCCGCCACAAATGACTACTTTAATGTATTTCTAATGAGGGCTGGATTCAGACCAAGATGAAGACACCTAACCCATTAAGTAAAATTTCTTCAAGTTTTCGTAAAAGATCACAAATTTGTAATATTAGCATGAAGGAATAAGCCAAATAACTTCATTTTTTTTTTTTTCCTAACAGAGATGTTAGCTGCAGACCCAGAAAATACAGCAAGTTTTTTGGCTGGGCGTAGTGGCTCAGGTCTGTAATCCCAGCACTTTGGGAGACCGAGACAGGAGGATTGCTTGAGGCCAGGAGTTTGAGAACAGCCTGGGCAACACAGGGAGACCTCTATCTCTACAAAAAAATTTACAAATTATCTGGGTATGGTAGTGCGAGCCTGTGATCCCAGCTACTTGAGAGGCTGGGGTGGGAGGATCTCTTGAGTCTGGGAGATCAAGACCAGTGAGCCATGGTCACACCACTGCACTCCAGCCTGGGTGACAGAGCAAGACCCTGTCCCAAAAACAACAGCAAAAAAACCACCCAGAAGACAGCAACAAAAAGAAAATATAGCATTTTTAAAATAGTGAGCTCTGTGCTTTTAAAACTCCTCAACTGGAGCTGCCTAAATGAAGAATGGGCCCTTTACAAATCCCCGTCTCTGGAGGGTGTAGGCTGAGGTTAGATTGGTCCTGGGATTCCTGCAGTGGTGAAAAAGCTCTGCCTCCAATGCTACGACAAGAGGACGGCCATGCCCAATCATGAGTGGAGAAGAAAAGACAGAGTGAATGAAGGCTAAGAGTGGCATCTCACCTCTCACCAATTCAATTGTATAATGCAAACCTTGATGTACACAGCAAATCGGAATTGAGAACCCACAAGTCTAACTCCAGAGTAAACCATTTGTTAGGTTAACAATTACTCAAAACATAAAACTACATATTTTCAGAGCTGAGGGAGACCTGGCTCTATACCTTCATTTGTATTTGCCAACAATAATTTATTGGGCACCTACTAAGTGCCAGACCCTGTGCTGGATCCTTTCCAGGCACAATTTCTTATTAGAATCCATGTGCCTTTTCTAATATTATCCCTATTTTGATGGAGGAACTTGAGACTCAGCATGTCCAGCAAATTGCCCAAGGGTCACAGGAAATGGCACAGGCAGGATTTGAACCCACACTCCACATTCATTACCAGAGCACCGCTCCCATTTCATAGATGACCTTGGGCAGGCTAATTATGGACAGGTTCCAGCAGATTCTAGCCAGTAGACTTTCTAGTACCCCAGGCGGCCTTTTGCTACACATCACAAAAGCAGCTGCAATGACTGTTGAGGCTGCTTGGCTGGCAGAAATGGAAGGAAAAAGAAAAGGAAGCAGCTGACCAAATGTTCCTTCCGACTGACCATGGAGCTGCGAGCTCTAAGTCGTCTGCCAGCTTCCGGCTGACCAACAGAGAGAAGCATGTCTACCATGAGAGAGTAGCAGCCACCACACAGCCCCTCTACACTCGTTCATCCTGACTCCAAGCAAGCCAACGTACACAATGCAGTAGGATCTTCCCTGCACACCTTCTCAGTGCTTTAACTTGCCACCACAATCACACCCGCAGCTGCCTTTCTTCCTGATAGACAAGGTGCTTGCCCATGAGCACTTCATCAGTGATTAAACTCTACTCAGACATGTTTTGACCACAGCTGCCCATGCAGCCCACGTGCAGTAAGACCTGCTGTGTGATCTGTGAGCCCCGACTTTTAGCAGCCAGGTAGCAGGCTTCCTGAGGGTCACTCAACAGTCCTTGGGTAGAAGCCACGGCAGGTGCAGACAACTGGACACCTTCCGTGTTTAAGGATATCAGCACTTAACACAGGGAGGCAGGCGGACTAACTTGCACCTGCACCTCCAGAAGGCAATGGAAAGAAAATAATTTCACGGGGATGACAGCTTCCAGCCCTTGACCTGGTGCTAAAAACAGGGGCCAGGAAGTCCAGCACAACCCTTTTCCCTGCTCCCCAACACAGCCCTGCCTACTCTCCAGGTCAGGACAATTGAGGCCGGAGTGTGACCCGAATTTGAGCTCTCAAATCCAAAGCGCTCCGAGAAACCTCAATCACAGCGCCAAAACCCTTCCATACCTGGGATGGAGGTGCAAGTCCTTCCTGGCCGTTCTCCCCGGAAAACCCAAATCAAGGACGAGGTCTCTCAGGTCTTCCCTTTCCCTAAACACACACGTACTCCTCACACACAACATACACACTTGCTGACCCCACACCCGTGCACACCTCATACCACACACACAGGAACACTCACTTGCTCACCCCAGCAGGCTAGCTGGCCCCCACAAGGGACACCTACCAAGTCGCACACCTGCACACCTGCCCCCAAGTGTATAGCCACTTGCTCCCCCATCCCCGCCTTCCAGCCCCCACTACACCTGCCCCAGCGCACACGCACGGGCTCGCCCTCCACCCCGCCCCGCCGCCTGCCCCCACCCTCCTGCTCCCCGCTCTCCTGCCCCACGCGCCCCGCGCCCTGAGCCCCGCACCCCACGCCCCACTGCCCTCCGCACTCACCGGCGCCGGCGCCCGCCGTCCCGCGCCGCCCCGCGGCCTGGGGCCCCGCCGCCCCGCTCCGGCCCGCGGCTCCTGGGCTGGCCCGACCCCGCAGCCGCCGCTTCCCGTCACGTGGGGCGGCCGCCAGGCGCTGGCGGAGGGCGGGAGCGCAGCCGTCCCCGCGCCGCCCGCCGGCCCGCGGTCCCTGCCGCCTGGCTCCGAGCACAGGCCGAGACGGGCCCTGCTCCGGGCCTCTTCGTCCCCCTCCGTGTACCGGGGCCACGACACGGCCCGCCTCGCGGGGCGGCCGGCTGGCGGAAGGTGTTCATTCGGGGGGCGCTGAGGCCGCCGGCCCAGGGCGAGAGCGCGGTCCGCGCCAGCTGTTTGAGCCGTGGGGCTGAGGTCGCTTCTCCGCCCCCGCCGCCGCGGGGAGCGTCAGGGAAGCCGGGCTTTGCCTGGCTCGCTCGCCTCCCAGTTTCTGTCACCTACACAGGAGGAGGGCGCTCGGGAAATACCTGCTGAATGAACGAATGAACGAATGAATGAATCCTGGGAAATGCCTGGGCCCGCGGCCACCTGAC
The DNA here is from genome assembly GCF_047675955.1 of Chlorocebus sabaeus. Classification (NCBI taxonomy): domain Eukaryota; kingdom Metazoa; phylum Chordata; class Mammalia; order Primates; family Cercopithecidae; genus Chlorocebus; species Chlorocebus sabaeus. The sequence continues at coordinate 106,102,940 of NC_132917.1, forward strand.
CAGGCGGGCTGGAGGTTCGGACGTACCGCCGGTGCCCCACCAAGAGCCGAAGGCACTGTTGGGATGCGCAGTCCTCGCAGGAGGCCCGCAGCGCCCCAGGGCCCCAGGGACTGACTGGGACCCCTGACTGGCAGAGTCCACCTGCTTGATAACTTATTTGAGAAGGGAGGCCTGGGACTATCTTACTCTTTTTAGGAAAATCCAACTGTAGCTATTCCTTTGGTTCAGGCCGCAGTGAAGATTTGTAGGTTACCATGAATCCATGAACCCCTCCTCAATATACAAAGTCCAATTTCATGATGAAAGAATTGGAAAGCTCCCTCCAGAGTTGTCAGTACTCAATTATTAGCATATAAAAAGTCAAATTTTCCCAGTGATTTTCAGACTTTAGGACCTGCTAGTGACCTGTGGCCTCAGCTTTCTTACAGCCACTCTGAGTATTGTAAAACAAAGGTATCGTCCCAAGTCTGAAGGCAGATACCAGATTGTACTCCATGGTCTTCTGTTTCAAAGGGATAAAAAAAAGGAAAAAAAAAGAAAAGGAAAGTGGCCAAAAAAACCCAACAATCTTCTGTGACTTGTCCTCCATCCCTACCCTAGTGTGACTCATGGCAACATAAATGCCCCACGCCCAGTGGAGCCTCAGCTCTGACCCAGTGGAACCAGTGTCACCAGCTCAGCCTCCAAGTAGGGGACTAGCTTCCCAGGAGTGTAAAGCTGTGGCCAGCAGTTGAGCTTCAAGGGCAAGCAGCAGTGAATGGACCTTCAAGTCTAAGGTGGCCAACAGCTAGTGGAGCCAGGGATTGGGAAGGTACAAGAGCAAATCCAGTCTCCTCATTTTACCCAGGCTCAAAGAGACTATGTGACTTGTCATCAACTGATCACTGGCTCAGGTGGGCCTAGAATTCACCCTTGTGCTTTAGCATTTTAGTCCTCTACCATATCACATTACAGAGAGCTGCACAAGACTGGTTACAGAGGTGATATCTACTGACTGCCAGACAGTGACTTCAGAAACTGCTAGTGACTGATCAATGAAGTAGACGCTACTAATTTACCATTTTACAAATGCGTTGATTGAGGCAAAGAAAGGTGAATGACTTCCTGTGTTAATTCACTTAGGAAAATTTAAATTAAAAAATTTTAAAAGGTGACTTGTCCCAAACCCCATGCTAGTAAGAAAAAGCAACAGTAAGAATCCAGAATTTAGCAACAGTGATTCTTTTTATATAGTTTTGAATGAACAGTTTATGGACAATCTTTGTGTTCTACTTTAGATTATCCAGGAGTGAAAATGTATAACAAGAAATAATTCAGACATATTTATTTTATGAAAGGATTTATCACAGGATTCTTATAATGGCAAGCTCCATATTATTCCATCTAGAAACATCTGTTCCTTCTGAAACTTGAGAAGTCTGTGTCACAAATGACAGGCACCTTCATGTAAATGCCTGTACCATAAATGTGCAAATACGTGCACAGGCCAAATTCCTTGTTTCTATTGGTTACATTTAAGAATATCAATCATATGGCTTTCAAAAAAATTATTAACTTCACTTTTAATATTTATTAGATATTCCTTGGGCCCATACCAAGCATTATTTTACAAAATGTGAAAAAGATGTGCTCCGATGAAAACGATTAATGAAGACTGAGTTGCATCGATATCATGGAATATTTTCATAGTTGCTGTCTACTCTCAAAACTTAGTATTCTTATACTTGCACATACTCTGTGCTCCTCACTTTCTCACTGGGTATACACCTGGGAGGGCAAGGATTGTGTCTATGCTCTCTGCTGTATCTTTCTGTATGTAGAAAACACTCAACCAATGTTTAAAAAATTTTTGAAGCTCAATATTGAAATATTGACTAACTAGATTACCTTTTTTTTTTTTTTTTTTTTTTTTGCCCAGGCTGGAGTGCAGTGGTACAATCTTCTCAGCTCACTGTAACCTCTACCTCCCGGGTTCAAGCAATTCTCCTGCCTCAGCCTCCAAAGTATCTGCAACTACAGGTACGCACCATCACGCAGGGCTAATTTTTGTATTTTTAGTAGAAACAGGGTTTTACCATATTGAACAGGCTGGTCTTGAACTCCTGACCTCAAGTGATCCACCCACCTCGGCTTCCCCAGGTGCTGGGATTACAGGCATGAGCAACCACATCTGGCCTAGATTAACTTTAAAAGAGGCTTTTAATACTAAGATTCCATTATTTTAACATATAAGCTTTTTTTTTTTTTTTTGAGACAGAGTCTCGCTCTTTAAGAGCACACATGTAGGATGGTTGGTGTCATTTTAGAAGAAAAGCAAAGAAAGGTTACATTTTTGATTTTTTTTAAAGCAACAGCTTACTATGTGCCGTGTTTTAAGAGCTTTTACATGTAATAGCTCATTTAATCACATATACACACACATCCATATACTTGTAATTTAGCTTCACTAAAATAAACTTTTTTGAACTATTATTCAATCAACTATTTCTTGAGCAGCTCCTGTGTGCCAGGCACTATGCCAGAGGCTTCAGCAGATACTGAAATGAGGAAGACAGTCTCTACCCTCAAGAGTTTAATGTGCAGTGGTTTATAAGGTACAGTTGCTAGCCAGCAGTATCAACATCACCTCTGGACTTGTTAGAAATGCAAATTCTGGTGTCCCCATCCCAAACCTCCTAAATCAGAAACTCGGGTTAGGACCCAGCAAACTATTTTTACAACCCCTCCAGAGGATTCTAACGGGCACACAATTTTGAGGACCACTGGATTAGTGTGATATGTGGAAGAAAAACCCACCTAACCAGATCATAAGGGAAAAAATAATGTGCTCTAGAAGTTTGTTGATAGTGGAGCTCAGTTAGGAAGTATCTGAGGATGGGGAAAGGTTCATTCATCTGTATTCATTCAGCATACACTTACTGTTCTTGTGCTGTGTGGCAGGCACTGAGAACCCAAAGATGAAAGGTAACCTATGAGTGCTGTCATAATCTGAATGTGTACCTCCAAAATTTGTATGTTGAAACCTAATCCTCAAGGTGATAGTATTTGGAAGTGGGGTCTTTAGGAGGTAATTCTGTCATAAGTGTGGAACCTTCCTGAATTATTGCCCTTATAAAAGAAGCCTAAGAGAGCCTGTTGCCCCATCCACCATGTGAGGACACAGCGAGAAGGTGCCATTTATGAACGGGTCTTCACTACACCCAATCTGCCAGCACCTTGATCTTGGACTTCCCAGCCTCCAGAATTGAGAAATGCATTCTGTTGTTTATAAACTGCTCAGTATATGGTATTTTGTTGTAACAACTTGAAATGACTAAGACAATGGATTTAAAAGCAAGCCAGTAGTTTAACTGCTCTAAATAGCTAACACCACAGGTCCAAAATGTGAAATATTGCTTAAATTGTTACCTTCACATTGAAGTTCCTTTATGCTTGTGTGTATGTATATACTTTACATATACATATATATTAAAAATTTTTTTTCTTTTTTTTTTTTAAGGAGTCTTGCTCTGTCCCCTAGACTGGAGTGCAGTGGTGCAATCTCAGTTCACTGCAACCTCTACCTGCTGGGTTCAAGCGATTCTCCTGCCTTAGCCTCCTGAGTAGCTGGGATTACAGGCACCCAAAACTATGCCCAGCTAACTTTTGTTTTTTTTAGTGGAAATGGGGTTTTACCATGTTGGCCGGTCTGGTCTTAAACTCGTGACCTCAAGTGATCCACCCGCCTCAGCCTCCCAAAGGGCTGGGATTACAAGCGTGAGCCACTGCGCCCAGCCTGCTCAAGTATATTTTTGACACAATATTTTGATGAAATATTTATAACATATCTTAACTATTACATTATCAACAAGAATCAACACCAGAGTCCTCAGTATATATTTTGTTCATCATGCATTCATTCCACAAATATTTATTGAGCACCTACTAAGTACAAGCACTGTGCAGGCTAATGACTAAGTGAGGGATTCGAAGGCAATGTACGGACCCTGTCCCAGAGGAATGCACAATCTAGTGAGGTGACAATGCCAGGCATGGCAGTGTTTGTTGATTCCCCACAGCTTTGTTCTTGTCAACTATAGTCACCAAATAAAAATGTGAATAAAATCTCAGGATCTTTGAGTGAAGCAAAAATCCTTATAGTTAGCTTAAAATGTTGAGTGCCTTATGGTTACAGATGACAATGTAGCGGGAGTAACCTTAGGCCTGCAAACTCAAATGTGTAACAAAGATAATTTTTTTTTTCTGTAACTGAAACCTATTTCTATTTGAAGCCTCCATTTACCTGCAGTGACAATAATCTTATCAAACGGGAGGCCCTCCTCCTTTCTTTCAAGTTGAAACCTCCATTTATCTGCAGTGGGCCTCCTCCTTTCTTTCAGTTTGAAACCTCCATTTATCTGCAGTGACAATCTTATCAACGGGAGGCCCGCCCCTTTCTCCAGGGCTTTGTCAAGATTGGGGAGACGACTGAAGTGCCAAGATGAGAAGAGAGAGACCTTAGGTCCTTGTGTCACTGGTCCCCACAGAAGTTCTGAGATGTTCTTTGTCCACCGTAGTGTTTGGTTTTCACTCTTTTGGTTTCAGGCTTGAGGGTTGGAGATGTCTGTGGCTTCAATTCTCATGTGGTATGGCAGAAATCTCTGTGTGGCGGCCCTTCTGCCTG